>NW_027507685.1:209631800-210231800 GCF_037356315.1 Lithobates pipiens
TCTCTCTCTCTCCCCCCCCCCTCTCTCTCTCCCCCCCTCTCTCTCTCTCCCCCCCCCCTCTCTCTCTCTCCCCCCCCCCCTCCCCCCTCTCTCTCATAAAAAGGCTTTTTTTTTACAAATATTGTTAAATGTATTAAATATGCAAATGTACAGAATAAAATTATACAAATAAAATTCTATATTCTCATACTTTTGTGTGTGTTTTTATTTGTTTTTTTTAAAGATACGGTTATAGGTCAGATTATATCTAAGGTCTGTATCTCACAGTCATGTTACTATAAGAATATATACATTTATTATTTCTATATCACACGAGAAAGCAAACAAAAATCTCTCGAGAGTGGAGATATATATATATTTTTTTTTTTGGTGTAAATTCATTAGTCTTTGTTGTGCACCTGGTCACACTATTTGTCGCAGAAGTGTGTGGCAACAACTGATGAATAATTAATAGACATGGGCGCCGTTCCGTTACGGTTCGTATTAAAATTAATTCGTTTTCGTATCCGAAATTCTGTTTCGTATGAAATACCAATTTTTATTAGGTTCGTTAACTTGTACGAACGTTCGTTACGATTAATTTAAAGGCAAAAATATACCTCAATATGACAGTCGATGCTGATGGAAGTTTGGTTTTTATTCAAAATACGATATTCCGTTGAAGAATTTACTATCCGAAATATGAATTTATTAGATGAGAAAGGGTCCTTTCACACGGGGCGGATCAGTTCTGATCCGCCCCGTGGATGTCCGTTTGCTCAGCGGGGATCACTCCGCCGATCCCCGCTGAGCAGGGAGATGACAGGTCTGTCTCCGCACACTGTGCAGGGACGGACCTGTCACAGCGCCGCTCTCCCCTATGGGAGATCGGATGACGACGGACCGCAGTGCCCGTCGTCACCCGATCCGATCCGCAGACGGATGGAAAAATAGCTTTTTCCTCCGTCACACTTTTTCGGATCGGAGCGGGTCGGATGTCAGCGGACATGTCACCGCTGACATCCGACGCTCCATAGAGCTCTATGGAGCACCCGTTCAGGTCCGCCTGAAAAACTGACAGGCGGGCCTGAACGGGACGTTAGTGTGAAAGGGGCCAAAGAGAGAAGCGGATTGTCTGCCATGCACTGCTGGTCCAGTTTTCGCCTGCTCCTCCTGGGGCTGCTTATTATGAGGGGCTCCCACCATCCCTGTGCTATGTTGACTTCCTCCTGGGCCTGTACCGCTGCTGTGCATATTATGAGGGGCTCCCACCATCCCTGTGCTGTGCTGACTTCCTCCTGGGGCTGCTTATTATGAGGGGCTCCCACCATCCCTGTGCTATGCTGTCTTCCTCCTGGGGCTGCTTATTATGAGGGGCTCCCACCATCCCTGTGCTATGCTGACTTCCTCCTGGGGTTGTACCTCTGCTGTGCTCATTATGAGGGGTTTTCACCATTCCTGTGCTGTACTGACATACTGAGCACAGCAGGGGTACAGCCCCAGGAGGAAGTCAGCATAGCACAGGGATGGTGGGAGCCCCTCATAATGAAGAAAAAATAGTAATGTAGAAGAATACGTATAAGCCTAAACTGAGCGAAAAAAAACATTTTTTTATATATATTTTGAGGGATATTTATTATAACAAAAAAAATGCATTTTTAAAAAAAAAATTGTCGCTCTATTTTTGTTTGTCGCAAAAAAATAAAAACCGCAGGGGTGATCAAATACCACCAAAAAGCTCTATTTGTGGGGGAAAAAAAGGATGTCAATTTTGTTTGGGAGCCACGTCGCACGACCGCACAATTGTCAGTTAAAGCGACGCAGTGTCGAATCGCAAAAAGTCGTCTGGTCTTTGACCAGCAAAATGGTCCGGGGCTGAAGCTATATATATATATATATATATATATATTATATAATTTTTATTTATTTTTTTACACATAAGCTCAATGACCTAATCGAGGGGTGCCCAACTGCTGGCCCTCTGATGTGGCCCGCCATGTCTTGCTCTGAGATGGCGGGTCAGCATGCCCAGATTGCGGGTTCCCGACCCGCCATCTCCGAGCATCAGCGTAAAGAACGGAGCTGTCGCTAGAGGAAGCAGAGCCGATGCTTTCTGTATAGCGCCAGCTCCTTCACAGGCGGAGTGATACCAAATGTACTCCCGCCTGTGACAGGAAGCATCCTCTCTGCTCTCTAAAGCAGCCGCATGCTTCTGTTTTCTGCCACACTAATGCATAGGAACCCGCGATTTGGACGCCAGTACCAGAGCCAACCAGCAGTAACTGCCACCAGTAAGACCCCTTTCACACCACACTGCCCTTTGCGTCGGCGGTAAAACACCGCTATTTTTAGCGCCGTTTTACCGCCAGATTTCGGCCGCTAGTGGGGCGATTTTACCCCCGCTAGCGGCCGCGAAAGGGTTAAAACCGCCGGCAATACGCCGCAATAGACAAACACACCGCTCCCAAAGAAGCTGCTGGCAGGACTTTTTTTGACGTCCTGCCAGCGCACCGCTGTCGTGGCTTTCACACTACACACAATGGTGCAGCTTCTTTAGGGAGGATTGCAGGCGCTATTTCCAACGCTAAAGCGCCTGCAAAACGCCTATATAACAAGCTATATATCTCTTGTTCTCTAGATATATCTGCACAGAAGCAAATGATTTAATTTACAATTAGTATATTTATAAGCCTCCTTCCTTTGGTTCCTTGTTTTTTGTTGTTATAAATGCAGTATATTTCCTGGTTCCTGGGGGGAGAAGGGGTGGAGAGGTTTGCATAGCTAAGGGGTGGCAACTTCCTCTGGCACTGCCGTTGCTATGGAAACCTGACCTGAAACCTATTTCACTGCTTGTGTAGCACTGAGCATGTGCGAGATTTGCAAGGCTGAGATCCAGGAAGAAATACAGTCTGGCTTCAGATGCCCAAACCTAAGATGGCCACGGTCTGCTGCAAATTTATAAAGTTACAAAATGCTGTAATAACCTAACAAAACGGACCTTTGTTTACAGACTAACTTTACTAGAATGCATTAAGTTGGTGTATGATAGGTTATTTTTATTTAAAAAGTCAAATTTTGGCCGGAAAACCACTTTAAGTTAACATGTTTTTATATTGTTGTTTTGGTTTCATATGTTAATTATTATTCTGATAATAAAGGGGCTGCTACGGCCACTAATTACTCCAAAGAAGGTGTGGTCTCTTTAAGGGGAAAGGGAAAGGTATGGAGTTGGGTGGTCCTTATAATAGCAGCACAGCATCAGTCATACTATAGTCAGGGAGAGCCCTCTGGTGAGTGCAGTATATATAGGTGAGCACGGAGGGGAGCACCTACACCTTCATATTTACCTTTGGAAGCTCAGAAGAAGCACAAGTCACTTTGCTGGTTTCCTGTTTTTTGTTATTGCTTTTTGATTTTTTGTTTTTGGAAAGATATTCTTTCCTTCTTTTGATGGATCATTAGGAATTATATTAGACATTAATTTGAACATATCAAACAGACTTTTTTTTACTTTATTTGTTTTTAATCTTCTTTGTATATTATTTACTGCACAGTGTATTGTATCAATCAAGAGATACGGCGTTGCACTTATCACTTTATTGGAATAATTGATTTATTGCATAGTTATCCAATTTTAAAGGAATATGTTCATATGTCACTTCATTGCACATACTGTAGCATATATGTTTTCATGCAACATTATTACTTTATACGTTTTCACTTTATTAAATATATTGGTTTATGCACAAGTGAATACAGCATAGCACTATAATAGGATTCCAGAGCAGCGCCATACCCACCTTAAACCCTTTCACTCCCAATATTCAGACCCTATATAGGTAGGTGTCACGGTGGAGGCAGCAGCTTTTCTGGTTAACCTCCCTGGCGGTACGATTATTTTAGATTTTTTTATGTTTAAAGCGGTACAATTATTTTGCATGGATATTTGGCATTTTATATTGTAGGCCTGTAATTCTTAGCCCTTGTACACACGGTCGGACATTCCGACGGAGAATAAAAAAAAAGAAAAGGGGTTTTTGAAAGATAAAGGGGGTTATTGAGAGAGTTGGGGATATCTTGCATACACTGGTCATGTAAAAAAATTGTGTTAAGTAAATACAATATACTGTAATTTCCTATCTATTTAATAATACTAGCAGCAAGAGGATTAAAAGTAGTCAATTTGATTGAGAGAATGAAGTTCTGCATGAAATATTTAGTAATAGCCAACTTGCTTGTTACACCATTAACCCTTTCGCTGCCAGGTTTTTACATTTTATAGACCTGCCAGTGGGGGTTTACATACACAAAGGCTGTCTATCCCCCCCCCCCCCCCCCCCCCCCCCGTATGCCCCTGCTTGAGCATCTTGCGAGACAGACATAGTAGGTGCCACCGCGTAGGGGGGAGGGAGCTGAGTCTGCTTTCCTCCCTTTCTTGTTGCTGACCCTGAAGGGACATGTAAAAAGTCACTTCCGGGTCCTTCTGTCAGTTTCCCTGGCCAGTATGGCCAGGAAAAAAATGTACTTTTGAACTCTGCATGTCTCATTAATGAGACCCTGTCACCAAAAATGTATCACATAGGGGACTTTTTTTGTTTTTGGCGGGCCTGTAGCTTACGCATGTATTTGCAAATGTGTGCAGACTAAACCCCTGTTTTAACGCATACTGTTAGCCCTTGTACACACTGTCGGATATTCCGACAACAAAATCCGTTGGATTTTGTCCGACGGATTTTGTCCGAAACTTGTGTTGCATACACACGGTCAGACAAAGTTGTCGGAAAATCCAATCGTATGTAACGTGATGACGTTATTTCGTTACGACGGGACTACGTTCAGGCTAGTAGCCAATAGCTTTGGTCTAGGAATTTGATCTGAGCATGCGTGGCACTTTGTCCAATCGGAATTCTCTACACACAATCGGACAAAGTCCGATCGGATCATGTTGTCGGAAAGTTTTATAGCCCGGCTCTAAAACTTTGTCCGTCGGATATTCCGACGGAAACAGTCCGATGGAGCCCACACACAGTCGGATTATCCGACTGGACATTTTCCGTAGGAATGTCCGACCGTGTGTACAAGGGCTTAGACAGGATAATTTGGTTGTCTGCACGCTGGTCGGTAAGTGAGCTTGGAATTTTCCTTGGCCTTTTTCTAACATATGCTCCTTGCTGCAATGGACAGTTATAGGTGGGGGTAGTGGCTTACCTTTTTGTACTGTTGACATACTGGGCAGGCAACGCACTGATACTTTTGCAGCCATTGTGCTATGTGCTGGGTGTTCAGTGTTCCTCTGTGCCTTTAAGAAGGGGTGGGCTCCCTTCAGTCCATCTGCCCTCTATCTATCCATCAGAATGCATGTGCTTCTACTGTGGAGCCACTTAAATGTTAGTGGTAGGACTACAGATACCAGGGTACCTTGGCAGGCCTGTAGTTTACACATGTATTTGTGTGCAGACTAAATGTGTGCAGACTAAACCCCTTGTTTTTAATGCATACTGTTAGGTTAATTTAGTTGTCCGCAGCCTGGTCGGTAAGTGAGCTTGGAATTATCCTTGGATTTTTCCTCAGCCTTTTTATAACTTAAGTAAAGTAAATCAACCTTATTGTGTTCACAATGCAATTAGGACTTTTATAAGTTCACTAAATATTCACTTATAGATAAAACAAACAGAGAGCTAAACTTGAACTAGCTAAAAAATACACCTTTCTGGCTGACACAAAGGATAACCAGGTACAGCCTGTCCTACGGTGATAGGAAGGGGTGGGGGCGGGGGGGCTGCCCTAATGCTTAGACTGTGCGTCATTCAGTTTATCAGCATTCCTGACCTGACCTAACATCAGGTGCTGGGTTTAGAGTGCCAATATCATTGTATCTAGTTTCCCAATATATCTGAATCCAGGGAGACAAAGGATATGGATACTGACCTGCAATACTAATAGGCAACTTGCCTTTCCATGTGACATCTAAGAATCTGGCAAGAAACTAGGCATGTTGGAAAGGAAGGCCCATAGGACATTTACATACAGGGTAGGTATTTATCACAGCAGGGTCGCTTTTCAATTAAGCACATCCCTGAAAAGAAGATTATCTATACCTAACTTTTCAGTGGCCCATATCTTCAAGCTCTGGTGATTTGCTGCTACCTGGCTGCTGCAGGTATTTGAGTAAGAGTCAATGGGTCTAGAAGCCACAGGCAATGGCTTTACTGACAAGATACTGACTTGAATGGTACCAGGTGATTGGAGAAAAGCCAATGTAGCACCAATATTTAAAAAGGGCTAAAAATACATCCTTGGGAATTAGAGACCAGTTAGCCTAACATCAATAGTATGCAAGCTTTTGGAGGGAATGATAAGGGACCATATACAAGATTTTAGTTACTTGTAATGATACCATTCTTGTTATCAGCAAAGATTAATGAAGACTCGTTCTTACTAAACCAATCTATTTATCTTCTATGAGGAGGTGAGCTGCCATCTAGATAAAGGAAGGCCCATAGGGGAGGTGTATCTGGATTTTGCAAAAGCATCTGACATCTTTCCCCATAAATGTTTACTGTACAAAATAAGGTCCGTTGGCATGGACCATATGGTGAGTACATGGAATGAAAATTGGCTACAAGGGCGAGTTCAGAGGGTGGTGATAAATGGGGAGTACTCCGAATGGTCAGAGGTGGGTAGTGGGGTCCCCCAGGGTTCTGTGCTGGGACCAAGCCTATATATTTTGTTCATAAACAACCTGCAGCAGGGCAATAACATCTCCATAGGATGTGGAAACCTTGTAAAAAAGATCTGAACAAATTAAATGGGGTGGGCAACTCCATGGCAAATGAGATTTAATGTAGAAAAATGTTAAATAATGCATTTGCATTCATATTTTTGCCACCCAATCTATACACTGGGGGGAGAACCTCTGGGGGAATCTAAGATGGAAAAGGACCTGGGGTCCTAGTAGATGATAGCAGCAGCTTGCATGCTATTGCTGAGCCTAACAAAGCAAACAGAATATTGGTATGCATTAAAAAGGGAATCAACCCCAGAGATAAAAAAATAATTCTCCCGCTCTACAAGACTTTGGTCTGGCCGCACCTAGAGTATGCTGCCCAGTTCTGGGCACCAGTCTTCAGGAAGGATGTTCTGGAAATGGAGCAACTAAGCTAATAAAGGGTCTGGAGGATATTAGATATGAGGAAAGGTTGCGAGCACTGAACTTATTTTCTCTGGAGAAGAGACGCTTGAGAGGGGATATGATTTCAATTTATAAATAGCGTATTGGTGACCCCACAATAGGGATAAAACTTTTTTGCCAAAGGGAGTTTAACAAGACACATGGCGACTCATTAAAATTTAGAAGAAAAGAGGTTTAACCTTAAACTACATATAGAGGGTTCTTTACTGTAAGAGCAGCAAGGATGTGGAATTCCCTTCCAAAGGCGGTAGTCTCCCCATAGAGCATCAATAGTTTTAAAAAACTATTAGATAAGCACCTGAACGACTGCAACATACAGGGATATACAATGTAATACTGACATATAATCACACACATAGGTTGGACTTCATGGACTTGTGTCTTTTTTCAACCTCACCTACTATTTAGCTATTATAAAGGATGCATGCACTGTACTGTCACCCTTTGTGGAGGTGACAAGAATGGTGAGCCGTGACAATTCATGCATCAGTGACGCAATCCCCATTTCCTCTCAAGGCCACTTTATGCAGATATCATTCTTGCATCGCCACATAACACACAAGAGGAGAGGGAGGAGGAGGAGGATTCTGGCAGTTTTGGAGGATTTGAAGCAGAAAGTTGATTAATATATCTTGAGGACACCTTAAAGGGGAGTTTATGTAATGCCTTTCCAGACTCTTCCAGCTTACAGTCTCATGGAAAAGCTAGTTTTGAGGCTTCTGTTGGTCAAAGGATGAGCGCTGGGGATGGGGGAAGGGGGCCGCCTCAGTGATGCCTTTCAAAATGTTAGTCCTTGGTGCCCAGGGCTGTCAGCTTCCACATCCCATCAGAAATGTCTGCATTATATGGTGGAAGATTTTCTAGTAGGGAAAACCAGCATGGAGAGCTTTCCAGTCGTTTAATGGGTCATGAGAATAGAACACTGGCCAGAACTTGCCCTATATGCAATCGAGCTTCTGGGGTGTCCTGCATCCAGTATGCTTTCCGATCAGGCATTTACTGCTACCGGAGGTTTTGTAACAGATAAAAGAGTGCGTCTGTCCAACAGACTCCGTTGACTGACTGACATTTACCAAAATTAATCATTCCTGGATTAACAACAGCTATCAAGCCCTTGATGCCAATGTCCCCAATTAAGTGTTTTTGGGATATCGAATCTGTGCAAGACTGTTTAGACTGCCTATCTTTGTGGGTGTTGATATTATTGGGAAGAATTTTTTTGGTATAGGTTTCATGGGCACAATTAACACCCAAGGACCATTTTTGAGCACCTCTTTGACAGGTGCATCGAATTAAATTTTTTTACAGCAAGGCCAATTCTTGCTTTCATCAAGAGTACCTCTATAGGATTACAGTGTGATGGCACCACCAATACCCAAAGCCCAATTTTTCTGCCACAGTTTGACCAGGACATATAATTTGAATTTTTTACAGCAAGGCCAAATCTTGCTTTCATCAACAGTACCTCTATAAGGTTAGGGTGTGAAAGCATTGTGCCTGTAATAAATCTTTTAACCACTGCACTTAGAGGTTTCTCTTTCCTTTGTGAAGGCACCACCAACACCCAAAGCCCAATTTTTTCACACCTGTTACCGCTATCCAAAGTCTGCGAAAGAGACACCGGACTTTATCCAAAAAATGTCTAATCTTCTTCCGAATGCACTAAATTGTGGCCTCATCATACAGATTGGCTCCTCAAGACGTTGTTTACAAAATAAAGAAAGCTTGCAGGGAAAATGTATTTTTTTCTGCAGCAGGTTTTATACACGGTACAGATGCACCACTTCACAGGCAGACTAAGGGGACCCCCCCGGGCACTATATTTAAATTATTTTTTGTTTTATTATTTTAACGTTAAGCATCAGTAAATCACCACTAATTTAAAAATGTTTTTTGCATTGATACATGTCCCCCAGGGCAGTATCCGGACCCCCATATGCTTTGTATGCCAAAGGAAATGAATGGTGCAGCGGCACACAAATTGGGACACATGGAAAAAGAAAAAGACAAGATTTCTGGCAATTCTCTAGTCTATCCAATGCAGGGGCTTAATGGTTATCACCTCTGCCTTGCAGCATTAGGATCCAACCAGGACACTCCCTGAGTGAAGTTTGCATGATCTTCATTTGCTTCCGTGGGTATCCTCCCCCCAAAGATTTGCTAGTACTAGCCAGACCTAACAAACACATAGCAACCCCCACCCCACCTGAAACCATCTAGCAATGGTCTCTGATCAACGGTGGACTTTATCTTCATATATTCTTGAGGTCAGACTGGGGTTCACGGTCACCCTGTGCCCCTAATACACACGGGGTCACTCACGCATAGGAGGGGCTTTGGGAGCTGGACAAGGAGCTTCCAGTGCACTCCAAGTTAACCTGAGATCCCCAAGCCCCCCACCCAAAGTTACTCCGTCACAGTAAGCTCCTTGACGGGGCTAATATGAATATACAAAATGAAAAGCACTGCCTAAAATTGTTAGCACTATATAAATACCTGTACCATATTAATAACAAATAAAGCTGGCTGTAAATAAATTTGAAGGGGCAGACTGGGCCGGGGTGGCAATCACCCCCTGGGCCTTTCTGGTGCCTGGTGAAAAGGCCGCACTCAAGGCTGGAATAAAGTAGGGGCCAGACACTATGTACAGCCGCCTCCTGCCACTACAGTGTTGTGTTTGCAGAGCTTCAGTGGAGTGGTACAAATGTGGCAAGTGCGCTCCTACACCTGGCCGGCAAGTCTACCTCCAACACAGTCACTTCTCTTTCAGGGATCTCCACCTGACAGCAGCTTCCTAGGCCCCGCCTGGTGTTACGTCATTCAGAGGTGAGGAGGCAGGATGGAAGAGGAGTAGTGCTACTCCTGCAACCTGTGGGGGGAGTCCACTACCATGGGCAAGAGAATGAGCAGAGGCTGATACACATTGCTACACTGCTTCGTCTTATCTATGTGATTTTACTGAAGAGTTTTTTTGGGTTTTTTTTTTGGGGGGGGGAGAGGGTTAATCACTCTACAATGATATTTGTGCTGTTATATGCAACATGGAGGGGGGTTAAAGGGGTTGTAAAGGTTCATTTTTTATTTTCTAAATAGGTTCCTATAAGCTAGTGCATTGTTGGTTCACTTTCCCTTTCCTTCGATTTCCCTTATAAATGTTTTTTTTCTTTGTTTTCTTTGTCTGAATTTCTCACTTCCTGTTCCTCCTCGGTAAGCTGTTCAGTAAGCTGTTCTGGCTGACTAACCACCAGCTCAGATGATGGTGAGAAGTTTACTGAGGAGAAACAGGAAGTGAGATATTCAGACAAAGAAAAAAAACATTTAGAAGGGAAATCGAAGGAAAAGGTAAGTGAACCAACAATGCACTAGCTTAGAGGAACCTATGTAGAAAATAAAAAAAACGAACCTTTACAACCCCTTTAATGTATTGCCATTGGTCACTGATGTATTAGTGACCAATGGTAGTGTCAATTAACCCATTTATGCTGCTGCATAAAGGGGTTAATAAACACTGGTGAAACCGCCACAGCACAAAGGGGTTAATTAATTGCAACTGGTCACTAATGCATCGGTGACCAATGGCAATACATTAACCCCCCCCCCCCTCCATGCTGCATATAACAAATAGCATTATAGATAAATTACCCCCCTCTCCCCAAACAGTTAAAGTAATTGTAAAGGCTGAAGGTTTTTACCTTCATGCATTCTTTGCTTTGCATGAAGGTAAAAACCTTCCGAGTACAGTTCTCCAACCTAAAACTTACCTGAGTCCCGTCTCGATCCAACGATGTGCATTAGAGACTCATCTGTCCTGGGTCTCTCTCTCCCCTCATTAGCTGTGAAACAACAGCAGGAGCCATTGGCTACCACCGCTGTCAATTACAGCCAGTGAGGGGACAGGGGAGAGCATACATAAAAGCCCCCATAGCAGTTGGCTTGCTATTGGGGGACACTGGTAGGGGGGAGGGGAGAGCCAGGAACATTGGTGGGGAGCCAAAGAAGAGGAGAACTCTTACTTAGTTGCAAAACTTTATAACAGAAACAAAGAAAACGTTTTTTATTTTTCAAAAATATTTTTCCTATTTGTTTAGCAAAAACTAGTGGTGATTAAATACATACAAAAGAAAGCTCTCTGTCTCAAAAAAAAAAATCGAAAAATGTAATTTGGGTACAGTATTACATGACGGCGCATTTGTCATTTAAAGTGTGAAAGTGCTGAAAGCTCAAAATTGGCCTGGGCAGAAAGGGGGTAGAGGTGCCTGGTAGGGATGAGCTTCGAGTTCGAGTCGAACTCATGTTCTACTCGAACATTGCCTGTTCGCCTGTTCAGCGAACAGTGAACAATTTGGGCTGTTCGCAGCAAATTCGAAAAGCCCTATACAAGTCTATGGGAGAAATCTAAAGTGCTCATTTTAAAGGGTAATATGCAGGTTACTGTCCTAAAAAGTGTTTGGGGACCCAGGTCCTGCCCCAGGGGACATGGATCAATGCAAAAAAAAGTTTTAAAAACGGCCGTTTTTTCAGGAGCAGTGATTTTAATAATGATTAAAGTGAAACAATAAAAGTGTAATATTCCTTTAAATTTCGTAGCTGGGGGGTATCTATAGTATGCCTGTGAAGGGGCGCATGTTTCTGGTGCTTAGAACTGTCGCTGCACAAAGTGTCATTTGTGCAGGAAAAAAAGTCTTTTAAAATCACTTGCGGCTAAATTGTCGGGTCTCCGTAATACAGAGAACACTCAATGAGTGTTCTCTGTATTAGCCGACAATTCATTCATTCATTCATTAAAAAAAAAAAAAAAAAAAAAAGCGTGGGGGTTCCCCTAAATTCAATCAAAAGGCCCTTCAGGTCTGACATGGATATTAAGGGGAACCCCGTGTCAAATTTAAAAAAAAAATTGACGTGGGGGTCCCCCCAAATATCCATACCAGACCCTTCAGATCTGATATGGATATTAAGGGGAACCCCGCATCAAATTAAAAAAAAAATTTGACGTGGGGGTCCCCCTAAATATCCATACCAGACCCTTTATCCGAGCACGCAACCTGGCAGGCCGCAGGAAAAGAGGGGGGGACGAGAGAGCGGCCCCCCCTCCCTCCTGAACCGTACCAGGCCACATACCCTCAACATTGGGAGGATGCTTTGGGGGTCTGTGACCCCTCAAAGCACCTTGTCCCCATGTTGATAAGGACAAGGGCCTCATCCTCACAACCCTGGCCGTTGGTTGTGAGGGTCTGCGGGCGGGGGGCTTATCAGAATCTGGAAGCCCCCTTTAACAAGGGGACCCCCAGATCCCGGCCCCCCCCCTGTTTGAAATGGTAAGGGGGTACAAAAGTACCCCTACCATTTCACAAAGAAAGTGTCAAAATGGTTAAATAAGACAAACACACTTTTGAAAAATTCCTTTATTAAAAATAAAAAAAATAAAAAAAAAATTCCAGCGGTGCTAATCCACTCTTGCTATCCAGCGACGGGTCTCCGGGGTCCAGCGATGGATGATCATATCCAGCGCCGGGGGATCTCTCAGTCCAGCGCTGTCCATACCTCCTTCTTCTGTCTCCACTGCGGAGACAATGCAGAGAGCCGAGCGCTGACATTTCTTATATTGGGAGGGCGGGGCCACCCGTCACCTGACCCCGCCCCTCTGACGCAGGAGAGGGAAGCCAGGGGTTCCCCAGTGACGTGTGGGTGACCCCGCCCCCTCTGATGTAACGCAGGTTTCCGTTACATCAGAGGGGGCGGGGTCACCCACACGTCACTGGGGAACCCCTGGCTTCCCTCTCCTGCGTCAGAGGGGCGGGGTCAGGTGACGGGTGGCCCCGCCCTCCCAATATAAGAAATGTCAGCGCTCGGCTCTCTGCATTGTCTCCGCAGTGGAGACAGAAGAAGGAGGTATGGACAGCGCTGGACTGAGAGATCCCCCGGCGCTGGATATGATCATCCATCGCTGGACCCCGGAGACCCGTCGCTGGATAGCAAGAGTGGATTAGCACCGCTGGAATTTTTTTTTTATTTTTTTTATTTTTAATAAAGGAATTTTTCAAAAGTGTGTTTGTCTTATTTAACCATTTTGACACTTTCTTTGTGAAATGGTAGGGGTACTTTTGTACCCCCTTACCATTTCAAACAGGGGGGGGGGCCGGGATCTGGGGGTCCCCTTGTTAAAGGGGGCTTCCAGATTCTGATAAGCCCCCCGCCCGCAGACCCTCACAACCAACGGCCAGGGTTGTGAGGATGAGGCCCTTGTCCTTATCAACATGGGGACAAGGTGCTTTGAGGGGTCACAGACCCCCAAAGCATCCTCCCAATGTTGAGGGTATGTGGCCTGGTACGGTTCAGGAGGGAGGGGGGGCCGCTCTCTCGTCCCCCCCTCTTTTCCTGCGGCCTGCCAGGTTGCGTGCTCGGATAAAGGGTCTGGTATGGATATTTAGGGGGACCCCCACGTCAAATTTTTTTTTTAATTTGATGCGGGGTTCCCCTTAATATCCATATCAGACCTGAAGGGTCTGGTATGGATATTTGGGGGGACCCCCACGTCAATTTTTTTTTTAAATTTGACACGGGGTTCCCCTTAATATCCATGTCAGACCTGAAGGGCCTTTTGATTGAATTTAGGGGAACCCCCACGCTTTTTTTATTTATTTATTTTTTTTTTAATCAATGAATGAATGAATTGTCGGCTAATACAGAGAACACTCATTGAGTGTTCTCTGTATTACGGAGACCCGACAATTTAGCCGCAAGTGATTTTAAAAGACTTTTTTTCCTGCACAAATGACACTTTGTGCAGCGACAGTTCTAAGCACCAGAAACATGCGCCCCTTCACAGGCACACTATAGATACCCCCCAGCTACGAAATTTAAAGGAATATTACACTTTTATTGTTTCACTTTAATCATTATTAAAATCACTGCTCCTGAAAAAACGGCCGTTTTTAAAACTTTTTTTTGCATTGATCCATGTCCCCTGGGGCAGGACCCAGGTCCCCAAACACTTTTTATGACAGTAACTTTCATATTACCCTTTAAAATGAGCACTTTAGATTGTGAACGTTCGAGTCCCATAGACTTTAATAGGGTTCTAAAGTTCACACGAAGTTTAGGTCTGTTCGCAGGTTCTGGTGCGAACCGAACAGGGGGGTGTTCGGCTCATCCCTAGTGCCTGGTATTGAATCAGTTTATAAAACCCCCCAAAAAACCCAGAACCTTTAACCCCTTGGGCCTCTGGGTTGTATTGGGCCAAAAGTTGCTTGTCCGCTGCCTATCAGCCTCTTCTTGATAAACCATACTTACTCATGACCAGTGAAAATCCTCTCCATGGTGTTGCAGTGGGTGCTGCAAGCTGCGCCACTGTATTGCACATGAATCAAGTGTACGACCCCTCATTCCTGATACTATAAAGAACACATTCCACATTTTATACTGTGCTATACAGCATCTTACCTGTAGAGAAAGCAATGAAGGCTTCATTTTTTTTGAACAATCCTTGCTGGTCTAGAAAATGTTCAGGATAAAACTCCTGGGGCCTTTCAAAGAATGAGGCATCATACAGCACAGAGTGCAGAACAGTGAAGACGATGGTCCCCTGCAAAGAGCAGAAAGTAAGTGGGAAGATTTGATAAAATTATATCTGAACAATACATTTGGTTGGTCGGGAGTTTGTGAGTACCTTGGGCAGATGATATCCTCTGAAGACAGTGTCCTCTGTCACTGAATGAGGGGCTCCAAGTGGTAAGAAGTCAGTAAATCGCATGACCTCATGCAATACAGCTTCAGTATATGGCATCTTGCTACGGTCCTCCATACATGGCCTACGGGTTCGGCCAATGACAGTCTCTATCTCTGCCTGGATCTTATCTGGTAAGATAAACAAAAATTTCTGTAGAACACAAGGCATGTTGAAAAATTGGACTAGTATACCACCACAATGTCCATTTAGAAATGAGAAAAGTTAGAAACAAAGACATACATTTTATTTAAAGATAACGTTTCTCTTATCTGTTATTATTTTATGATTTATCTACAGTTCAATGATTTTAGTATTACAAGAAGTGGGCTGCGTTGTCATAACACTTTTTTAGTGCAACACACTACACACAAGGGTCATGTATGATTTATATAATGTTGGGGTGCATTGGAAGCCCATTTATTTTTAATGGGCTGCCTTAATGCACTGCACGTTAAAGCAGTAGTAAACTGCCCAAAAAAATAAAAAACAAACAATGGGCCCCCTTGCAGGTTTAGATCGTAATGTACTAGTATGAACTACAAACTAGCACATTATGAGAGAATTACCTGTACACGGAGTCTTGCAGCCTAGCACTGTCATTGTTCCCGGCGCTGCCATCTCCACCTGGGCTCTGGCTGTATGGCCAGGGCTATGATGAAGTCACTCCCGCACACGTGTGTGGGAGCCATCGGCTTTTTGTTTTTGTTTTTAATCGTATAAAAAAACCCTAAGGAAAGAATACATTTCTTTCATCTGACATCTCTGTGATTAAATAAAACATAATTCGCAGCCGCTTGGTGTCTGCTCCAGTGTTCCTGGCTGTGATTTTCAGTAACCAGCCCGCAGTATCTCTGAAGTCTGGACATTGGCTTTTTGTTATTGTGTAAGAGAAACCAGAGCCAATGAGACTGATATGTACGTGGTGGACTATACACCTACGCATTTGGTATCAACATTGCAAATAGTTTGGTATAAATAAGTTTCATCACTTCAGAAGTGATTTAACCCTTTTTTGCGTTTATTGCACACATGTTCTAGGCCTCAAGATTAGCTATAAACCTCATAACATTATATATTTTCTGAAAACAGAGACGCTGGAGAATAAAATAATGGTCGTTCCAATTTTTAAGGTCACAAGATATTAGCACATTGGTTTATCAAGTGCAAATTTTCAGAAATAAAATAAAGTTAATTTTTGGGCACAAAAACAATACATTACCCTTTTTTGGAAAAATATAAAAAAGATTAGGTTAGTCTGAGTAAATAAATACTGGATATGCCAGAGAAATGGCAACAAACTTCAGTACCCTAAATTTTCCAATAGGCGAAACTTTAAAACCCCCTACAGGTCAGCAGTTTAGAGTGTGTATGATCTAATGATGTTACAACGTGTGTATGATCAAATGCAGTACATATGGATACTGGTTTATATCTATAAGCCCTTGTGCACACGGTTGGACATTCTGACAACAAAATCCGTCGGAGTGTGTGCATACACACGGTCGGACAAAGTTGTCGGAAAATCCGATCATTCGTAACGTGATGACATTATTTCGTTACGACGGGACTACGTTCAGGCTAGTAGCCAATAGCTTTGGTCTTGTAATTTGATCTGAGCATGCATGGCACTTTGTCCAATCAGAATTCTCTATAAACGATCGGATCATGTTGTGGGAAAATTTTATAGCCCAGTTCTAAAACTTTGTTGGTCGGATATTCCGACGGAAACAGTCTGATGGAGCCCACACACGGTCGGATTATCCGGCAACACTGTCCGATCGGACATTTTCCGTCGGAATGTCCGACCATGTGTACAAGGGATAATAGGAGGTCTGCTCTGTTAGCAGAGGGTAACAATGTCTAGGGGGTATTAGTGCTGTAACTCTGACATTTGGCTTTATCAGATTGGATTTCAACACATTTCTTGTGTGCAATAAAATGTTAATATTTTTAATAGTGTTGTTGTAAGTCCAGTTCAGGAGGTTTGGGACACCTAAAAAAAAAAAAAAAAACATTTTTGTTTATTCTTTTTGTCTTGTGGTATTGTAGATGTCTTGCTTCTGAAAATATACAGTGCTGTAAAAAAGTATTTGCCTCCTTCCGGATTTTATATTTTTTTGCATATTTGTCACACTTAAATTATTCAAATCAAACACATTTTAATATTACACAAAGATAACCTGAGTAAATGCAAAATGCAGTTTTTAAATGAGGATTTAATTTAACAATGGAAAAAGCTGTCCAAACCTGCCTGGCCCTATGTGAAAAAGTAATTGCTCCCTAAACCTAATAACTGGCTGTGCCACCCTTGGTGACAACAGCTGCAATCAAGCATTTGCAATAACTGGCAATAGGTCTTTCACATCACTGTGGAGGAATTTTGGTTCACTCTTCTTTGTAGAATTGTTTTAATTCAGCCACATTGAAGAGTTTTTGAGCATGAACGACCTGTTAAAGTTTTACGCTAAATGTAACAGATGCACAGCTTCCAAAAAGTTCAACTTTTGTCTCGTCAGACCACAAAATATTTGCCAAAAAGTCTTGTGGATAATCAAGATGTTTTTAGCAAATTTGAGATGAGCCTTTGTGTCCTTTTTGGTCAACAGTGGCTTTTGCCTTGGAACTCTTCCATGGATGTCATTTTTGCTCATTCTCTTTCTTACTGTTGAATCATGAACACTGACCTTAACTGAGTAAAGTGAGGCCTGCAGTTCTTTAGATGTTCTGGGTTCTATTTTGACCTCCTGGATTACTCCTGGTCTCTGTGCTTTTGGAGTAATTTTGGTAGGCCGTCCAATCCTCTGAAGGTTCACCACTGTTCCAAGTTTTTTCTATTTGTGGATAATGGCTCTCACTGTGGTTCACTGGAGTCCAAAATGGCTTTGTAACCCTTTCCAGACCAATACATGTCAATTACTTTGTTTCTTATCTGTTCCTACCTTTAATTTCTTTAGATCGCGGCATGAAGTTTTGCTTTTTTATATATACAGTGCCTTGCAAAAATATTCACCTCCTTGGCTTTTTACCCATTTTGTTGCAGTACAGCCTTTAGTTCAATGTATTTTAATCTGAATTATATGTGATGGATCAGAAGACAATAGTCTAAGTTGGTGAAGTAAAATTAGAAATATATACACACACATAAAAAAACTATTTTTCAGAAATAAAAAACTGATAATTAGCATGTGTGTATGTATTCACCCCCTTTGTTATGAAGCCCATAAAAAGCTCTGATGCAAATGTAGCGCCGACTCCTGATGAGTATGCGCTATATGTTTTTGAAAATTAATACTCCTGAAACCACAGTTTGGATTTGGAGCTAATTTAGCAAAATTATGGTTTCAGTACCAGTCTGGCTGGATTGTACGGCGTTCTCCTTGACCACAGGTGTCGCTGTCACTGCCGGAAAGTGGTAGAACGCAGTTTAACTGGGTGTATTGAGTACCACGTTTTCTCAGAACCAGCCCAGTGGGAGTGTCATCCTGCTGTGCACTCTGGGAGGTGGTATTTAAGGTACTTACATCACGTGCTTTAGAGTTCCGGTCCAGAAGATATTCTCTGTCTGTTTGGTCCTGGTCCTCCTGACCAGCCCCCATGGCCCTCCTGGCCTGGGGTGCGGATCCATGCAGTTCCAAGTCTCAGGGCTGGATAACCCAAGGTGAAGCAACTGCAGGGACAGGCCTGAAAGGATGTTGAGGCCTGGCGATTCAAGGGTGGTCCGGTGCCATCTCGTCTAAGGAGAGGCCCAGCAACTGGAGAAGCATCCAGGGAAGGACTCTTCAGGAAAAGGCCATGCACAAGTCTGGCTTCTCTGAAGGAGCCTTGAGGCTCAGTTGAAGGACACTTCATGGATCTACATTCATATGGTAATGCCGGACTGGCTGAGAGATACCGGTACCGTACGATAGTTCTCTAAATTTGATTATGTCCCTCAGTTACCTTCAAGTCTGTGGCAGAGATTTTTCTCAAGTATTTCACATTCAGGTCTGTGACAGAGACTTTACTTTACACCCTACCGGCTGCTAGGCCTAGGGAGAGGATGTCTATCTGGAGGTTGTGAGAATCCAGCCGTGAAAAGGTTATTCTCTGGATTTCTTCTATAGGAGACTTTATATTTTTGCAGTCCAAAAGTACCTGAACTTCTTCCTAACCCTCTACCCCTCATTAAGAGACTGTTTTATCTTCTAAATAAATAATCCAAAAGAAGATCCAGTGTCGGTTTCTGCATTTCTTTGGGCCATCTACCATGGGAAACCTTAGACAGAGAGGAGGTCAAGAAGGTAACGGTAAGCCCAATAAAACCAGCAGCTAATTCGGGGGTCAGTGCTACACAAACAATTACCTTCAGAGGTCACAGTTAGTGAAATGAAGTCCACCTGTGTGCAATCTAAGTTTCACATGAACTGTCATGACATATATACACACACACACACACACACACACACACATACACATCTTTTTGAAAGGCCCCAGAAACTGCAACACCTAAGCAAGAGGCACCACTAACCAAACACTGCCATGAAGACCAAGCAACTCTCCAAACAAGTAAGGGGCAATGTTTTTTAGAAGTACAAGTCAGGGTTAGGTTATAAAAAAAAAAAATCCAAATCTTTGATGATCCCTAGGAGCACCATCAAATCTATCATAACCAAATGGAAAGAACATGGCACAACAGTAAACCTGCCAAGAGATTACCGCATACCAAAACTCACTCACTGGGCAAGGGGGGCATTAATCAGAGAGGCAGCACAGTGACCTAGGGTAACCCTGGAGGAGCTGCAGAGTTCCACAGCAGAGACTGGTGTATCTAAACATAGGACAGCAAAAAGCCGTGCGCTCCACAGAGTTGAGCTTTATGGCAGAGTGGCCAGAAGAAAGCCATTACTTTCAGCAAAAAAACAGAATGCCATGTTTGAGTTTGCGAAAATGCATTTGGGAGACTCCCAAAATGTATCGAGGAAGTTGCTCTGGTCTGACAAGAGTAAAATTTAAAGTTTTGACCATCAAGGAAAATGCTATGTCTGGCGCAAACCCAATACATCACCCAAAGAACACCACCCCCACAGTGAAACATGGTGGTGGCAGCATCATTCTGTGGGGATGTTTTTCAGCAGTTGGGGTTGGGAAACTGGTCAGACTTGAGGGAAAGATGAATGGTGCTAAATACAGGGATATTCTTGAGCAAAACCTGTACCCCTCTGTGTGATTTGAGGCTAGGACAGAGGTTCACCTTCCAGTAAGACAATGACCCCAAACACACAAAGAAACAAAGCAACACTTGAGTGATTTAAGGGGAAACATGTAAATGTGTTGGAATGGCCTAGTCAAAGCCCAGACCTCAATCCAATAGAAAATCAGTCAGACTTAAAGATTGCTGTTCACAAGCACAAACCATCCAACTTGAAGAAGCTGGAGAAGTTTTGCAAGGAGGAATGGGCAAAAATCCCAGTGGTAAGATGTGGCAAGCTCATAGAGACTTATCCAAAGCTACTTGGAGCTGTGATAGCTGCAAAAGGTGGCTCTACAAAGTATTGAATTTATGGGGTGAGGAGTTATGCTCATTGCATTTTTCTGTTATTTGTCCTATTTGTTTGCTTCACAAAGAATACAAATAAAAAAAATCTTCAAAGTTGTGGGCATGTTCTGTAAATGAAATGATGCAAACCTTCAAACAATCCATGTTAATTCCAGGTTGTGAGGCAACAAAACACAAAAAAATGCCAAGGGGAGTAAATACTTTTGCAAGGCACTGTATTAGCTTACTGCACTTTGTCACACAGCTTCTATTTAAGTGATTCCTTGAATTAACAAATCTGGCAGTAATCAGGCCTGGTTGTGGTAAGGCCGCGTACACGCGCGCGGACTGTTCGCCCAACCTTGTCCGCTGAACAGTGTTTGGGCGGACAGTCCGCTCGTGTGTGGGGCTTCAGCGGACAGTTTCAGCGGACAGTTGGCCGAACAAGGTCTTACGGAAATTCCGAAAAACTGTCCGCTGAAACAAGGTTTCAGCGGACTGTTCGCTCGTGTGTAGGCTTGTTCGGCCAACTAAGTCTCGCGCATGCTCAGAAAGGATTTCCACGTCGGAAGGTTGCATTGCAGTGTATAGGACGTCGTATTTTTCGTCCCGTCGTACGTGCCGTTCACGTCATCGCGCACGGTTTCAGCAAACTGTTCGTCCGTCGTGTGTGGCCATGTCCGTCCATGCTAAGTTTGAGCGGACTGTTCGCTCAAACTGTTGGACGGACAAAGTTGGGCCAACAGTCCGCGCGTGTGTACGCGGCCTTAGTGAAATTGAACTCAGCTTTCCAAAAAATGGAGTTAATCACCACTCATTCATGATTTTGGCAAGGGGTTGGGGGGGGCAATTATTTTTCACAGCACCGTATGTTCCAGGTTTATCAACCTTGTCCTTTCTTCACTACTTCACAATTTAGTTTACCATTGATTCCAAACAAACCTGTACCGAGCAGCGGGTGTTGGAGATTTGACATGTACATGCTAGTTCTAAGTCATGTAATGCTCAAATAAAAAAGAAAAGGACATCACCTCTGGAAATTTCTCCTTTTAAAAGAAGTAAACAGTGGCAACAGCTGAAGGCCACTTCTAACCCAACAGGTGTCCTTTAAGGCACCCTGAAGGCCTTCTTGTTTTTGGCTTTGCTACTGGGATACAAATCTATATCTTGAGGAGAATTTCTGTTTCATTTACTTAGGTAAAATATTGTAAAGAAAATGAGCAAACTGGGTCTCATTTTTATGGGATCAGCAGACCAATTAATTGTTCTCTAAGGCCGCGTACACACGAGAGGATTGTCCGTCCAACTTAGTCCGCTGAAACGTGTTTCAGCGGACAGTCCGCTCGTGTGTGGGCTTCAGCGGACTTTTTCAGCGGACAGTCTGGCGGACTAAGGCCGCGTACACACGCGCGGACTGTTCGCCCAACCTTGTTCGGCAAACAGTTTCATCAAACAGTCCGCTCAAAATTTGCATGAGCGGACTTGCCCACACACGAGCGGACTGTTTGACGAACAAGGTTGGGCAAACAGTTCGCTCAACTTTTGAAATGAACGGACTCGCCCACGTAAGGAGGAGGCAAATCCGCCCATTTCAAGCGCGTGTACAGGTAGGCGGGGCCCGCGAAGGAGACACCGCGCCTTCTTGTAGCTCTTTTACAGGCGGTGGCCCGGTCTTCTGTCGCCGCTGTCGCCTTCCGTTCTTCTTCTTGTTCTTCTTGTTCTTCCCCAGGAGATGTTGACACGTCGCTCCCTCCGGCCGGAATGCCAGAGCCGCCCTGCGCTGTGACTTATATAGTGACAATGGGGCGGTGTCACATGGTATATGTCACATGGGTTGGTCACATGGGTTGATGTCACATGGGGACTATGACATCGTAAGGGGGCGGGGTCACCATGTGACCAACCCATGTGACATATACCATGTGACACCGCCCCATTGTCACTATATAAGTCACAGCGCAGGGCGGCTCTGGCATTCCGGCCGGAGGGAGCGACGTGTCAACATCTCCTGGAGAAGAACAAGAAGAACAAGAAGAAGAACGGAAGGCGACAGCGGCGACAGAAGACCGGGCCACCGCCTGTAAAAGAGCTACAAGAAGGCGCGGTGGCCCGGCAGAAGAACCGAAGGCGGCGACAGAAGAACGGAAGACGGCGACAGAAGACCGGGCCACCGGACCAGGCGAGGTGGCCCGGCAGAAGAACCGAAGAGGGGGACAAGACCCCCGAAGTCGGGAGAAGAGGCCGGCGGCGGGGAGGAAGAAAGCCGGACTCCTCCGCTGGCAAAAGAGCTACACACACATAGCGGAGGAGTCCGGCGAGAAGACCCCCGAAGACGGAAGACCCCCGGCTGTGCAATAAAATATTTTTTTCCCCTGTGTTGTGTTTTTATTTGTACTTTATTTCACAGGTGAATGGGTAGGGGTACATTGTACCCCATACTCATTCACATAGGGTGGGGGGCCGGTATCCGGGGGGCCCCCTTCTTAAAGGGAGCTCCCGGATTCCGATAAGCCCCCCGCCCGCAGACCCCGACAACCAACGGCCAGGGTTGTCGGGAAGAGGCCCTTGTCCTCATCAACATGGGGACAAGGTGCTTTGGGGTGGGGGGGGCCGCGCGGCCCCCCCTTCCCCAAGGCACCCCCCATGTTGAGGGCACGCGGCCTGGTACGGCTCAGGAGGGGGGGCGCGCTCGCTCGCCCCCTTCCCTGGCCGGCCGGGTAGCGTGCTCGGACAAGGGTCTGGTGTGGACTTGGGGGGAACCCCCACGCCGATTTTTTTCGGCGTTGGGGTTCCCCTTTAAGCCCATTCCAGGCGGCGAAGCCCGCGACGTCTCCTTCGCGGGCCCCGCCTACCTGTACACGCGCTCGAAATGGGCGGACTTTCCGAGCGGGAACAGTCCGCTCATTTCGAAAGTACAGCGGACAGGCCCACACACGGGCGGACTGTTCGCTCAAACACAGTTTCAGCGGACAGTTTTTCGGAATTTCCGAAAGACCTTGTCCGTCCAACTGTCCGCTGAAACTGTCCGCTGAAAGCCCACACACGAGCGGACTGTCCGCCCAAACACTGTTCAGCGGACAAGGTTGGGCGAACAGTCCGCCCGTGTGTACACGGCCTAAGTCTTTCGGAATTTCCGTAATATTGTCCGTCCAAACTTGGTTTCAGCGGACAGTCCGCTCGTGAGTAGGCAAGTTGGACGGACTAAGTATGGCGCATGCTCAGAAAGGATTTACACGGCCGAAGGTTGCATTGCAGTGTATTGGACGTCGTATTTCTAGTCCCGTCGTACGTGCTGTACACGTCATCGCGCAAGCTTTCAGCGGACTGTCTGTTCATCGTGTGTGGTCAAGTCCGTTCATTCAAAAGTAGGACGGACTGTCTGTCGGATTGTCTGACGGACTTAGTTGGACGGATAGTCCGCCCGTGTGTACGCGGCCTAACAATCACAATTACTGCCCTGAATCTGGTGGAAATTACCCAAAGGTTTGATTAATGCTCTAAGAAAGCCATCTCTACCTTTAACATGAGGGTACTTCATAAGAATGAGCAGTGTGCTAGCCAACGTGCTCGTGGTTGTCTCCTGTCCTGCAAAAAATATGTCCAGTGCACAGGAGAGAAGATTTGGTAGATTGTATTCTGTGTGTGGATTCTCGCTTTCCTGAAAACAAATTGGAGAAATAAAGAATATATCTCATTGATTGATGTAGAAAATTAGTAACTTCCTTCAATAAAGCATTGTCAACTTTGAAACTTTCAATAAGCCCCACATCTGAAACCCACACAATAATCACACAAATAGAGATACTCGTATAGAGAAGGGCCCATATATCTTATTACTTTACTAATATAAATATAACTACCAGAAATTATTATTTTTTTGTTCTGGGCAAGGTAGAGGACATAAGAGGCTCTAGATCTCGTGTTACTAGTGTCCAATAACATAAGTGACCTTCTTGTGGTTTCATATTGGTTAAGCTGAATCACTTTGGGGGGCTGCTCCCATATACCAAAGTGACCCCTCAGGGAAATTCAAGTATATAGAGAACAATAAGGGTGACACTCCAATGGTTTTAGAGTCTAGAGAGGTTTTCCAGTAAATAATCATTATGAATAGTTGCATAGCTTACACATACCAGGGTTAAAATAGGTTCTGTTGGTTTGTTCTTTAGCTGAATTTATATGCAAGTTGGAACGGGTAAATTTTTTAAGTGTAGCTCCAGCCAAAAAAATATTTTTCACATTTTGGATAGCATAGTGAAGGGTTAACACCCTTGTAACATTTGTTTTGCTGTCTGTACCCCTGTTCAGTAGATTGCACCTCACTTTCTGTCACTGTGACAATTGGATTTTGAAAATTTTGGTTGTGAAAACAAGGATTGGTGAGAAAGCTTCAGTGGGGACACCTTTTTCTCCCATTGTAACTCAGGCTCTGATTCAGATCTGTGTATGTGTGTTTACGTGCACGCGTTATGGGTGGAGCACCCCATATTATTTTAATGGACTGCCCTATCCACGACAAATGCAGGGAAGGAAGTATTTTTTTGTCAAAAAAGTTTCTTGATGCCTTCACTACCATGGGCTTTAGGGGTGAAGAGAAAAAAATAAAACTAGAGGCACATAGTGATGACACGATATTGGGAAGAACACACTGCTGGCAAGAGCGGGGAGGGTGCTGCTCACCCCTATAAATCGAAAAAATAAAACAAATTCCCCCACCAACAGGGTTTTTAGGCAGCAATAAACAATGAGCGTAGCATAATATAAAAAGATTATTTTATTGTATGGTAAAAATATGAGCTTCACCTAGGTATTTAAAACAAAAAATAGAGCCAGACTCTTATATACAAAAAATACAATGATATCAATGGGCATACACTAAGCAGACCTAACTATAAATATACTGTATAAAATTAGTAACAGCAAAAAATAGTTCTAACGCGTTTCAACCACTAGGGTCTTCTTCAGAGATAGTCTGTTGATAGAGAGACAAGATAAAACTTAATAAATCTATCGAGTAATATTTATGTTAAAAATATTCTAAGGGCCCTTCCTGTTCGCCACGCTCCGGAGGGCGGGGGTGGACGGCCCTTTCCTACAGGCTATCTCCCACCTCTACTCGTCCCCACTGACCCTGGTTAGGACCCAGTTTGCCCTCTCTCCCGCGCTACCTATCACCAATGGAACTCGGCAGGGATGCCCTCTATCCCCTCTCTTGTATGCCCTGTGCATCGAACCCCTTGCTGCCCATATAAGGCTAAATCCGAACATTCATGGCATCCCGGTCCGGACCAGGGACTTTAAAGTGTCCCTGTTTGCGGATGATGTCCTCCTATCCTTGACTCAGCCACATATTTCCCTGCCGAATCTCCATAAAGAATTAGACGCTTACAGCCTTCTCTCGGGCTACAAAATCAATAATTCGAAGACGGAAGCCCTTCCCCTTAATATGACCCCGAGGACTTTGTCCACCCTGTCTCACTCCTTTCACTACGCTTGGAAGACATCCTCTCTAAAATATCTGGGGGTACATCTTACTCCGTCCTATGAGACTCTATATAAAGCTAATTTCCCCCAACTTTTCAAGGACATTAGGGCGTCCCTGGCCAAATGGAAATTAATAAAACTGTCCCTCTTTGGCAGGTTAGCGACCATTAAGATGACCATCCTCCCTAGGCTTCTCTACCTCTACGAGACTCTACCCATACCTATCCCTCTGGCGCACCTTAGGTCGCTCCAAGGTGACCTTCTCCGTTTTTTTTGGAACTATGGAAGGCACCG
Organism: Lithobates pipiens; assembly: GCF_037356315.1. NCBI lineage: Eukaryota > Metazoa > Chordata > Amphibia > Anura > Ranidae > Lithobates > Lithobates pipiens. Next base: position 209,657,991 of record NW_027507685.1, read on the forward strand.
GTTAGCACGGTCTGTACTATTTGCCCCACGCTATCAGGGGGGTCTAGCCTTCCCCAATGTAACCAAATATTATTTGGCGGCCCAACTTAGACCGATAGCTTCGTGGTGTACGCTTTACGCCTATAACCGCTGGTCCCAAATCGAGAAGCTGTGGTTGGCCCCTACGCATCCTAACTCCATGTTGTGGAGCACGGAAATTAGCCTTAGTAAGTATCAATTATTGGGACCGATAGCACTGGTTCGCACTTTATGGCTCCGCTCCAAAAAAGTATATCCGCTGTCCTCCCCAACCTCCCTGGCCACCTCTTTCTTGTTTACTCCCACTGTTCCGGATAGTCTGACATCTCGAATGTCCCAACCCTGGTTTAGCAGAGGTCTCTTTCTTTTTGGTCAGCTGGTGGACACCAGGACTAAGTTACTTAGATCATTCCAGGAATTGAAGGATTTATATGATTTACCTAAACAAGCATTCTATAGCTATCTGCAGATCCGCCATTTCGCCCAATCTTTTACACCGACCCTACAATTCTCCCCTTTAACTGAGTTTGAAAAGGTATGCCTGGAGGGCTCGTCTCCGAAGGGCATGATCTCACGTACATACCAAATTTTAATAGCGGATTCCTCCCTGACGGGTCCGCGGCACGCGTATATGGATAAATGGGACAGGGACTTGGGGGAGGCCGTGCCCTTGGAGACGTGGCAGCGGGTCTGGTCACGTGCAGCTAAAAGCTCCGTTTGCACTTTATATAAGGAAAATCAATACAAGGTTATGCTGCATTGGTATCAAACTCCGTCCCTGCTCCATTCTATTTACCCCACCGCGGACTCCCGCTGTTGGCGCTGCCGTAGTGCAGTCGGGACGCTGTTCCATATTTACTGGACTTGTCCTCGAGTTGTCCCCTATTGGGAAATGGTTAGGGCCTTATTATATACCATTTTTGAAGCACAAATACCGTTAGACCCCAAGCTGTTCCTCCTGGGCCTCCCTCCTGCTACGTTCTCCCGATCCTCCCAACTCCTGTTAGCCCATGTGCTGACGGCTGGGCGTTGCCTAATTGCCCTTAAATGGAAGAAACAGGAGATCCCTTCACTAGTTGAGTTACACATTAGAATTAGAGACGTCAGGCGTATGGAATATCTTACAGCTTCCCTAAATAACACGCTTGACAAACATAACAAGGTTTGGGATCTTTGGGATAAGATGGAGGCTTCTGCCTTCTGAGGGTGGAGGGGGAGGGGGCGTGGGGTCGGTGGGTCGTAGAGGCGTCCTTTGCTTTACTTTTCTTTCTTTTACTTCCCTTTTCATTTCTTTCTTCTTCTTTATCTACTCTACACCTTTTCTCTCCCATTCTTGGGCTGTTCGCACGATTCTCCGTGTTCTTGTTCGCCTTTCCTATTTTCCTTCTTTCTCTTTGAGCTCCCTTCCTTTTTCTTTTTTTTGGTCACAGACGGGTTTGTTTACTTGACCGGTGGCAGGCTGCTGGAACCTAACTCTCCCGGTAACTGAGTGTCATTGTACTGAAATGCATGAGTTGATGCAATGTTGTATTCTTTGCCTTTGCTTACTGTGGTCTGTGACCGCTTACTTTTATTGCTTGTGCCTTATTATTCCTTCCTTGATTTCTTTGTTTCACTTGAAATTTCAATAAAGTGTCAGTTTTCAAAAAAAATATTCTAAGTTTATTAATATGGTTTACCCAATATAGTATTGCCGAAAGGTTCACGTAAATTATAATGCTTAATGGTGGAGTTTACCCAGGTTCATGCTTCAGTGTCCCTCACATATTAAAGAAGGTACGTGGTCCATACGTCTCGCCACAGAATCCAGCAGAGGGGCTGGGGTCGGAGGCCCAAAAGCGCGGCTCACGAGCCGACACTACCTCGCGGGTTACAAGAATGTCATTAGATGTGGGTAAATGTAGATGTAGGTACTGAGAGCCTTGACAAGCATAGGAACAAGGGTTTGCTTCATGGCAAAATATATGTGAAAGGAAAATCTGTGTTGCCCACATTCTACCTATCTTCTTATCCACTTATATCTACTTAAATCCACATTATTTATAGTGCATGTTTTAGTCTGAATTGATATAGGCAATATAGCATGTTCTTCCTTCTCAAAGTTTTTATACCTAAAGCTAATTTGGAAACATTTAGATGTGGCAAAAAGTTAACTCAAGAAGACCATCCAGTATTTAACATTTGGATAATTTACATAAGTGAAGGTGCATTTTCCTGCTCCCTCCCCCATTCTCCCGCCACCCCCCACTTTCTACAGCTACACTGGTACCTCCTTCATGTGGCGATGGTAGATTAGTAATATGGAATGCGCAGTGGCTGGTGGTCAAAATTTTGAGTGGGTGGCAAACAGACCTGGCCCTTACACTATGACCCTCCGGCTCTCGATCAATCAGTCCCTGCACAATCAGAGTCCTTACCTTATACTGTGGTAGAGGTTTGGGGAGGAGGACTAGGTGGCAATGTACTGCTGAATCCAGGGTAGGCTGCTACTGGGGCCAATGCTTCTCCTCCCAGCCAAACAGAAGGCAGGTCCTGAGACCTGTCCTAAGACTCCCGTGCGCTGCACCCTGAGCCCCCCCCCCCCCCCTTTTTGAAGCCAATTAGAGCCTCCTGCTCTAAGCATGTGCTTAAAAAGACAAAAACCCTAGAAATCTATGTGTCCGGCGCCCTACATGGAGATTAGGGGCATTGATTGGGAGGGTTTCCCCTGATGGACAGGCTTTCAATGGGAATGTCCTGTAAAGCTTGCAATCTAATATGGAGGTAGGAAACTACACTAGTGAAGGAGTCGTGGATTATATATAGTCAGGGCTATAGATACATACTTTAGAGTTAGGAGATAGAGTTAGTCCCTGTGCCTTTAAGGAGGGGTGGGCTCCCTTCAGGCACACCTGCCCTTAATCTATCCATTGTCATACAGTATGTGCTCCTACTATGGAGGCTCTGAAAATTAGTTTTAGAGTTAGGACCGCATTATATAGAGATATATAAAAATAAAGATCTATATAAAAACCGCGCTATTCAACACCAGGAGAGGCTTAAACCAAATCAAATAAAAAGCTCTGTATGAATATAACGTACCTGCATGTAAAAACACTACATAGGCTGCTGCCCCCCGGACAAAAGGAAACCCCTTAGTAGGGTTCCTTTTAAAGAGTGAAATTATTAGAATATTATCGGGTTAATTGGCGCTACCTAGAAAACAGGTCTCCATTACAAAAGGGTCTTATGGAGAATAAATGAATGGGGAGCCAGGACACGGTCTTTGCAAAAAGCCCAGTATTCCCTCTCAACCTACTTCTAATGACACTGTATATTGGCAAACCCAGAATCACATAAAGAGCTAGGACACCAAGAAAAGCCCCAGCTCCGCCCAAAGAAAGGTTTAAATCAAACAATAAATGTAATAAATCTGTGGGCCACCATAGAAAAAAGGGTCCCAAAACATAAATTACTAATGACGGGGATTACTAATCAAACTCATTGTAAATTAATACTACAAAACAGCAGAAAATCAGGAACTAATGATGTTAGAACAAGCCAGGATATTTCCCTAAAGAATATCTATTCAAACACACATTCTCAAGTATGTTAAAAATACAGGCCAAAAGACCATATGTACCAGACTACATGTACAACCTGATGAAATTAAAGATCAAATCGCCTGAGATGCGACAAAATACATTCAGTGACAGGCCTATTAGCAACAGTAATGAAGAACCCTTTATCAGTATAAAGTGAAAAAGATATATATATATATTTAAAGTACCGTGCACTAATGAACAACCTGGGGCCACATGGGTGTACCCACCAGTGTGTAATGCCAAAAAGTATATATATATATGTATATACACCTCAAACAATATTAATATTAAATCAGTGTATAGTGAAAACCAAAAAGAAAATTATATGTGTAGGTCAAATAACTGAAAGTGTGAACGTTTCACACCCCAGAACCCAAACAGGTTAAAAAATGTGTGTGTGTATTAGTGCATACAAAAAATGAAAATACAGTAATACAAAACCTTTTGGCGATAAAAGCTAAAAAACATGTGCGAAGTGCAATATCACCTAAAGTGAAAATAGTGAAATAGAAGAAAAAATGAAAAAATAAAAATAAAAGTAAAATCTGAGAATAAGTTACAAAAACTATATATATAAAACATATGCAAAATGGAAAATATATATATATGAAAGTAAGTCCCAAAAAAATATAAGTTCAATGGTATTAGTCCAAGGGATCCTAGCATTATATACAGCGGTCCCTTGACATGTGCACTGCGGGTTACGCATGTATTTTCATACATGTGCAAACAATTCCCTCTGTTTTTAATGCAAACTGTTTGCCATTTTCCTATGCTGTTTGCCATTTTACTATACTCTACAAAATTATTGTTTTGTGTTCCATAAATAAAATTCTTATCTTTTAATACAAACATATATGTTTACTCTCTGAGCCTTTAAAGTCCCATATTCAGCAATGGACATTCCCTATTCTCTATAATAACTCAGGATGTGGCCATTTACTGCAGAATAATCTCCTACCAGATTTCAATCCAAACTGTTAGACCCCATACACACTATTAGCCCTTGTACACACGGTCGGACATTCCGATGGAAAATGTCCGATCGGACCGTGTTGTCGGATAATCCGACCATGTGTGGGCTACATTGGACTGTTTCCATTGGAATATCCGACCGACAAAGTTTTAGACCTGGGCTATAAAATTTGTCCGATCATTTATAGAGAATTCCGATCGGACAAAGTGCCACGCATGCTCAGGTCAAATTCCTAGACCAAAGCTATTGGCTACTAGCCTGAACTTAGTCCCATCGTAATGAAATAAGGTCATCACGTTACGAACGATCAGATTTTCCAACAACTTTGTCCGACCGTGTGTATGCAACACCAGTTTCGGACAAAATCTGTCGGACAAAATCTGACGGATTTTGTTGTCGGAATGTCCGACCGTGTGTACAAGGGCTAAGATTTTCTGCAGATTTTTGTCTTCAGATTTACCAAAACCATATAATATGAGGTCACACCTTAAGAGTTTCAATTTGTATGCAATCAGGCAGGCCCTTGCACTACATGGTTTTGGTAAATCTAAAGACAAAAATCTGCAGAAAATCTAATAGTGTGTATGGGGTCTAACAGTTTGGATTGAAATTTGTTAGGAGGATTATTCTGCAGTAAATGGCCGCATCCCGAGTTATTATAGAGAATAGGGAATGTCCATCACTAATAGTGTGTATGGGGTCTTAGACAGTACCAATTTGTTTTGCAGGCTGGTTGGCGAGTGTGTCGGGAAATCTTTTGTTTATTTGAGCTATACATACAAGACAGTGACTGAGCACACTGTCCCTCCAAACTTCCCCGCACACTTCACCCTCTGCCAGGGTTGCCAACCATCAGTAAATTTATGCATTTCTAAAAACCTGCGATTTTAACAACTGTCTGTAAATATCAGGGGCCAATTATTTTTCATGCTGTTTTGACTTTTTAAGTGCAAATCAGCAAATTACTTGTTATGAGTATTGTCAGTGTTTCCATAGCATGTTTATACTGTTTAAATATCAATTGTCTTAGTTTATCTCTCTTTCTTCCCCCCTCTAGATCAGTGGTTCTCAACCCTATCCACCAGTACCCCCAACAGGCCATGTTTTGGGAATTTTCTCTTAGCTAAAATAGCTGTCCAAAATACCAAGCCATTGACTCTGATGTACCCTCGCTACCGGTAATCCCGAGTGTGGTTCCAGGTGAACCCCGAACCATATCACAGTATCCTGGTAAAGTTACTTACCTTGTCCCCAAGATCCTGCAATGTCCTCCCGATGTGTCCACGGGCTGTGTCTTCCGTCCGATTCATCACTGTGCCGGGCTACGTTCACTGCAAGCGTCGCAATGCATGGGAGGCAGAGCCCGGCGGCAAATTCAAAAAAGTGAAAAATACAGAACACATTCAATACACTGTAATCTGTAAGATTACATTACTGTATCAAATCATTTTCCCTTCCTTTTTGTCCCTAGTGCTTTGTCCATTGCCCTGCCAGCACTTTTACATTATATATACTGTTCTTTCTGCCTGGAAACTTAAAAAAAGTCCATGGCATCCAAAAAGCTTCCCTTTAGGTCAAAAGCAGTTTTAGACCAGCTAGAAAACAGCGATAGTGAACTAGAAACACTTGCAGAATTGAGCGATAGTGATTCGTGGCGAAATTCGTCATGAGACACTGAAAGTGGAGACAGGAAAAAATTGTTAGGCCAGTAATGTTGACGAAGAGGTTAGTATTGAAGAAGAAAAGGAAAAATCACCTATGTGGTGGACTTTTAAGGCACGATAATTTAAATAAAAAGGTTTTAGCAGAATGTTTTTATGATTTCAAAAAAATGTTTATTGGAAAAAATGTATAGAAGATATACACGATCAGCTATACTTTTGACAGCTGATTGGGGAGTTATATGCCCAGTTATGTCCACTCGCTCTCACATCCTCCTCATTTGGTTGTAGGATGTCAAGAGGAGCGGTCATAAAAACCTCTGCCTTTCAAGGTAAAAAATGTTTTACTTTTCTCTTGAATCCTTTTATTAGCTCATGTTTTAATTTCTTCCAGCCGGCCATATACTATATAATGTGGAGCACTATGTTTAAATGGAAGCATGTCTTGGGTCAACTTTTATACCTCTCGGGTGTTTGAGCGCCTTTAATCTAATATTAAATATATATAGTGACTTTTTGAAAAATGAAAATAAAAATATTAAAATTATAACTATATATTTATAAAAATAAGTCTCTTATTTGCCTATAAAATATTATGGTGCACCGAGGAACACCCTTTGCTACTTGTATATTTATACTCTGTATATGTATATATACACACACATTAAATATTAGGCTTTTTTTTTTCTCAATAAAAAACCCTGCCTATACTATATAGGCTATAGACTAGACAGATACTTATATCTATTATTACTATTTATTATTTTATAGCTGTGGTCCCACATTTCCCCACCTGCTCCTACCGCGTGGGAATAATTCTTCATCAACAGGTACCAAGCCTTTTTTCAGTTATGATAAAAAATGTAACAAATGTATATGAAGAAATGATGGATATTACTATACTTATAGACTTTTTATCTACAATTCACAGGGTTTTTCTTTTCCCGACTCCAGTGGGTCCTCGGGCTCCTCCTGCCCTTTGGTCTTCCTTCCCTCTGTGGAAGAGGGGGCGCTGGGTCAACGGTGGGTTGCTATCCCTTCCTGGGTCTGACATTTGTATATATACTTATACCACCAAGGATTTTTTGGATGAAAACTTGAAAGCATTAAGACTCTCATATGTTTTTAAAGACACAACTCTGGGAATGTTAACCATATAGTCATAATATTTGTAGGTGTTTTTTCCAAAATATTGCACTTTAATAACAATGTATATTAGTAGACATCAATGTCAATACCATGCACTTATTTATTGTAAAATTTTAGGAACATAGTTTCTTCTTGCTAAATACCCTTGAAGAAGGAGACCACTTAGTACTCTGAAACGTGTCAGGTGCAAGAAGTATAGACTGTACTGTATTACATTATATATGATGATGTAAACGTTTTTAGATGTGTTTAAACATTCCATGTTTTTTATATTATATCTTCTATACACTTTTTCCAATAATCATTTTTTTTAAATCATAAAAACATTCTACTAAAACCTTTTTTTTAAAAAGTCCACCACATAGGGGATTTTTCCTTTTCTTCAAAAGTGACGACAGCGACAATTCTGTGAGTAAATTTCAGTGTTTTTGATTTGATTACATTATTGAATACCAATAGAATGACACAAATATTAATTTTCACAATGTCTGTTGCCTCAGTTTTTATAATAGCAATTTGCATATACTCCAGAATATTAAGAAGAGTAATCAGATGAATTGCAATTAATTGCAAAGTCCCTCTTTGCCATGAAAATTAACTTAATCCCATAAAAAAACATTTCTACTGCATTTATGAAGAAGGCTGGAGGATCAGGGCACCACCAATGTAGACCTTGTTCAGGAATGGCAGCAGGCAGGTGTGAGGGCATCTGCATGCACAGTGAGGCGTAGGCTTTTGGAGGATGACCTGGTGTCAGGAAGGGCAACAAAGAAGCCACTTCTCTCCAGGAAACATCAGGGACAGACTGATATTCTGCAAAATGTACAGGGATTGCACTGTTGAGAAATATATGTATTTTTCACTGATTTAGTTTTTTTTTGTATTCTAAAACTCAAAGTAATGGCTGTTCCACTGATTGATACATTTTTTGCAGTTTGGATATTTGTATCCCTTCTCCAGCGCAGCGTTTGGCCTTTGGCTGTATTTTAATTGCACTGTTGAGGACTGGGGTAAAGTCATTTTCTCGAATAAATCCCCTTTCCGATTTTTTTGGCCATCCGGAAAAAAACCTTGTCCGGAAGAGAAAAGGTGAGCACTACCATCAGTCCTGTGTCATGCCAACAGTAAAGCATCCTGAGACCATTCATGTGTGTGGTTGCTTCTCAGCCATGGGCGTGGGCTTACTCACAATTTTACCTAAGAACACAGCCATGAATATAGAAAAAAAAAATGGTACAAAAACGTCTTCCGAGAGCAACTTCTCCCATCCATCCAAGAACAGATTGGGGACAAACATTGCTTTTTCCATAAGGCAACAGTGATAACTAAGAGGCTTGGGGAACAAAACATGGCAATTTTGGGTCCATGGCCAGGAAACTCCCCAGACCTTAATCCCATTGAGAATTTGTGGTCAATCCTCAAGAGGCGGGTGAGCAAACCCCCTCCCCCACACACAAATTCTGACAAACTCCAAGCATTGATTATGCAAGAATGGGCTGCCATCAGTCAGAATGTGGCCAAGAAGTAGATTGACAGCATGCCAGGGTGAGGTCTTGAAAAAGAAGGGTAAACACTGCAAATATTGACTCTTTGGCCCCTTTCACACATGTGAATGGTATGTCCGTATTTCATCCATCCGTTTGCGGATGAAATACGGGCCATACATTCATCCCTATGGGATAGCGGGTGTCTGCGGATGAGCATCCGCAGACACCCGCTATTGTCCGCCTCCGCAAATGTCCGATTCTGCAGACGGAGGAAAATCCTATTTTTCTGTCCGTCTGCAGAGCGGATCGGATGAACACGGACACACGGTCCGTGCTAGTTCGATCCCCATAGAGGAGAGCGGAGAGCTGACAGGGCGGTCCCCGCACAGTGTGCGGAGACCGCCCTGTCCGCAGCCGGCTCAGCGGGGACAACGGAGCGATCCCCTCTGAGCGAGCGGATCATCACGGGGCAGATCTTTACTGATCCGCCCCGTGTGAAAGAGGCCTTTGCATAAACTTAATGTAATTGTCAATAAAAGCCTTTGACACTTATGAAATGCTTGTAATTATACTTCAGTATACCATAGTAATATCTGACAAAAAGATCCAAAAACACTGAAGCAGTAGATTTTGTGAAAATTCATATTTGTGCCATTCTCAAAACTTTTGGGCATGGCTGTATTTTAAAAACCTGAATCCCCAGTAAGTGGCTGGGATTCAGCTTTTTCCACTCCCTCCCCTGGGACCCTAAAGCAGCTGTCTAAGCTGCCTTATGCTGGCGTTGGCCCTGCACTTGGGTCTCTGAAACCCAAGGAGTTCTGCGTGTTTTATATTATTTTTAGTAAGCTATGTTTTCTAGAATAGCATACAGTAAAAACAGTAGGTACTTTGATTATGACAAAAGCAAATTCAAACCTGTTGCATTTTTAGTAGGAACACATCAATATAGTCTCGTGGCGAAGAAGGGTCTAGAGTCTTCTCATGTTCTCTTACTATCTCCTCCGCATAGTCCAGCTGTGCTTGGTAATTTTCGGTGAGTTTATGGTGAGGTCCCGGAAAATATTTCAGGATGGACGGTATGAAATTGTACATCTGTGAAAATAAAAAGTAAACAAAGGAATACCTTACTAACGGTCAGTTTGTGTCTGCAGATTTGCCTCCAGAGTAACGCAGAATACCAGTTTATTCAATAATGTTTTAAAGTACCAAAATAATTAAATAGTACACATTGTATTTTTGCTACATTATGATTCAAGATGTCTTAAATGTTTACAATTTTTCACAGCACTGTCTGAATATTAAAATTACAAAATGCATATAAACCCATGTTAAAAGCATGCATTTTATGAATTGCATGTGTATTGGCCCCTAGAAGAAACAAACGGGGGAAGAAAAACTGGTGATATGCGGGGAAATCATTGTATATTTGCCAGGTTCTAAACCTTCCCTACTCTATCAAAAATGAATTAAAATATTTAGATACATCCAATTAGAGAGTAGGGATGAGCTTGATGTTCTGGTCGAACAATGTACTGCGCCATCGCAGTGCATTGCTGGCTTATGATTGGCCAAGCATGCACTGTGACCTCGCATGCTTGGCCAATCACAGTGCTGGCAGCGAGGAGAGCCATAATTAGCCACAGGCAGGGTGCCTGTGGCCAATTATAGCTCAGGGGGTTTAGTACATGCCCCACACTATATAAGGCCACTATCACGGTGGCCTTGTGCAGTGTGTTGCAGCATTCAGGGAGAAAGCAGGATAGGCAGTGTGTTCTTTTCTTGTGAACCTAGCGCTGTTAAAGTGGGTGTTGTGTGCCTCCAGCACAGTATACACCTGCAGATACCCATTATTGCTGGTGTTCTGTAATACAGGCATCTGTAGCATTTACAGTGGGTGGTATGTGCCTCCTGCACAGTATACACCTGAAGCTACACCTTATTGCTGGGGTTGTTCTGTTTCTGTAACACAGGCAGGCAGCTGCAGTAATTACAGTCGGTGTACTGTGTCATCTGCTCAATGTGCACCTAAAGCTACCCATTTGCTGGTTTTCCCATCTCCCTGCAGGCCATTATAATGTCTGGAAGGCCAACAAGGAGAGGCAGACAATCACGAGGCAATAAAAGAGGGCAAGCAGGCTCTGTGTCTAGAGACAACAGTGCTGGTCGTGGACGCGGTGCCTCATCATCAGCACGTAGCCATGGGACACGCTTGTCCTTATTTTCGGCAGCTGGACGTGTTAAGCTGCATCATGTCGAAGACTTGGTAGAGTGGATGACCAAGCCCTCCTCATCCTCCTCATCCTCTCTCACCCAGGCTCAGTGTACTAGCAAAGCAGCTGCCAATGTGTCCTCTTCCCTCGTCTCAATGTCATCAGTCACTCCTTCCCTAGACCCACCATGTCCTCCTGAGGAGTCCCCCGAACTGTTTGAGCACTGAGTTGGGTACATGCTCCAGGAGGATGCCCAGCGTTTTGAAGGCTCTGGATGATGATACCCAGCTAGAGTAAGGCAGTAGCGTGAGCACAGAGAGAGGGGATGCTCAATAAGGACAGCAATCTGGCAGTCATGTTCCACCAGCTGCAGCATACTGCCAGGTTTGCTCCAGTGATGAAGAGGGAGGGGATGATGAGGTCACTGACTCCACATGGGTGCCTGATAGGAGAGAGGAGGAGGAGGAGGAGGAGGCATATCTCCAATGAGGCAGCTTAGGGGCAGCACACCGACTGAGTCACACCTCAGAGCTCCGCCTGTGCAGGGCGCTGCCTCTGCACGTTATTCCAAAAGTTCTTTGGTGTGGGCCTTTTTTGAGACGGGTGCATCAGATCGCACCGCTGCTATCTGCAACATATGTCTCAAGCGTATCTTGCGTGGCCAAAACATCAGCCGCTTGAGCACCACATGCTTGAACAGACATATGTTGACCTGCCATGCAGCTTGTTGGCAAGCGTACCTTGAAGACCCACACCAAAGGTCAAAGCGGACCTCTCCTTGCTCCTCATCAGCTAGGATCTCCAACCCCACTAGACCTTCAGTCCTCTCTGAAACCTGCACTGAGAGGAATGAAGGTGTAGAATTAGGTGTTTCACAGCCAAGTACTTGCGGGCACTCTGCTAGCAGTACACCCACGTCTGATTGTACCAGGCAAATTTCCCTGCCCCAGCTGCTGGACCATCGAAAGAAGTTCACTCTCAGTCATCCACATGCCCAGCGGTTGAATGCTAGCTTGGATAAATCTGAGTCTGCAGCTTTTTAAATGCTTCTGTTCTTTGACAGCTGCTGGCCTCATTCCAGCATCCTGATTTTGGCTATGATGCATCGCCATCTGTCTGTCCACCTGCAAAATGGTTGATGTGGTCAGTCTCTGGGTGAGGACCAAACCCGATTTAAGCCAGCTAAGCCTGCAGTCTCATGCTTTCGATAGCGCTAGTTACATGTGCTCAAGCTACCTGTTTGTCTGTCCTGATATGCTGTTCGGATTCCTTTGTTGACGATCGGATATCAAACTATTCTTTGAACGCTTCCTGCCTTTTGACTACGGAGTGGCCCTGACTATTCTGAAGCTTGCCTGCCTTGTAACTGGACTGTCATTGAACCACTCTGCCTGTCTGCCAACCGCAAGTACCTGTTTGCTTTGCTTAGCTCATGCCTGCCCCAGCGTTGTGACTAGGCACTATTGCATTGTGTATAAGTCCTGGGGGCAATGGAATACTGGTAGGCCTCCTTGCCTTATGGGAAAGGGGGCTGCTATAGGTGAAAAACACAGGAGCTAGCTATAGTGTCTGACCACTTACGTTAGGCCACTTTGTGGTACATTGATGTTTCCTTAGAAAAGATAATAAAGCCTTTACAGTACACGTTCCACATCCACACTCCAGCTGAGTCATAAAAAAAAAGACAGTGGAAGGTCTTGTTGTTCCAGAGATTCCACAAAGGAATCACCAGACACTATTCTATTGGCCTGTGTATAGTCAGTTGATAATTCCAAGGACTTTGACACCATCACAAATTTTACCTGAACCCAGATATTGTCTACCCGCCGGACATTCTCAGCTATCAAGTCCAGTAGTTTCTGCAGCTTTGGATCTGTATATTCAAACCTTCTCCCAAAGAGGACTGAACAGATGACATTAGAAACTGATTGACGGATAATGAATGTTGAATCGAAGACAGTACCTAAAAAACATAATGAGAATGTGAAGATCAAGGCTAATATTAGGACCGCCAAAAAGATAGCATAGACAGCAATGAGCAGCAATGGGTAGATTATCAGGACATGGGGCAGTTCAAATACCCAATGAGTCCAAAGAGGCAATAAACTAATCTGTCTACATATGTCAACAATGCAAAGAATTAGATATATAAAGTTTTAGTTGTTAGTCATTTACAGCTTAAGTAACAATATCATTTAGAGACAGCCTCTGAACAACACAGTTGCGCCCTATAAAAGGCCAAGACATTGGCTGACTTCAAGAAAAATCCCTTGCCAATGAAATCATTTAGTTTAGGTTTCATAAATTTTACGACAACCTGACTTTTTTTACTTTGACAGAACTACAGTGCCAAAAGCCATAAGAAGTTACCCTTAACTCCATCTTGGCTCTGGTCACATGACACAGCCAAGGAGAGGACTTCCCCTCACTCTGAACTGCTGCTTTGTCTGAAGTATGGTAAGTGAACTTAAGGAAGAGGAAGGGGGAAATGTCTACTGGGGGAGGTCAGCGCTAGGGGAAGGGGTGTTTTTTATTTATTGGGAAAGGGGGGGGATTTAGGGCAGTGTTGGAGGTTTGTACTGGGGGGGCTGATAATTTATCCTACTTTGGTAGCTTCTCTTGTACGTTGGTCTACCGATTATTATCTTACAAGCTATGTGTATGCATTGTATTATATCATGCATGAGAATGTTTTTGATATATATTCACATTTCAGACTGAGCACCAATCTTTCCCTGAAGAAAATTAACTTGAAATCAAATTGTGTCATATGTCATAATTTGTCAGTTTGAATGTTATAATATACATTTTGTAACATATCTAAAGTAGGGTGGTTATGATGTAATATCGTTTTTTGGCCACTTTTGGTCATTTATAGTATTAGCCTTGGTGTTTTATGGAAGTTTTTATTTAATTTCTACTACAAATTTTTTTTATTTTAATTTTTTTTGTGTTACCTGAAAAATCCTAGTTTGCGCTCTTTTTTGTTCTCTTCTGAGTGCTCACAGTTATCCCCAGTTCTTTACAATCCTAGCAACAACACTGAAGATTTATGAATCTTCTGTAACATCAGTGATAGGTTTGTTCACATGGCAGAGAATCTAAGCAGTTGACACATTGGTGACAAGTCAACACCCCATTGTAGGGCTTGCGGTTGGTTCAGGTAACAGACAAATCTAATCAAGCATCCAGACAGAAATTCAAGGAAGACAAACGACCACAACTAGGATACAATGTAATTTCAGTTGTGTTTTTTTTTTTTCCATTTATTATCATTATTGTAACCAGTTACATTTCCTAGTCTAAAATAACTTAGGGCAACCCAGGTGTCTTGTCATTGCAAAAGTGAACATTTTGACCAACCTTACTAGCTATGACAGTAGGGTAGCCTCACATTGGTAGGTAATCAGCAGAGAAGACTTCTTGTTACCCCCGTAAAAGGGTTCTCTTGGATAAAAATTACATAGATTACAATTTAATATAGCAATATTTATTTCAGATACTCAGCACATACAGTATACAGCATAGTCTAAGATCCTTCAATCTCTTCCAGACCACAGGGTCTTCACCTATGCAGAATGTGTTTGATCTCCTAGCAACAGAGACCCTTTTATTTGATTGGGTAAGACAGGGCCAAATCTTGTAAGGACCCCTTATGGCTCATTTAAGACCTCCTCTGCTGGTGATTTCCACTTAAACCTCATATTGCAAGGAATGTTTTTAAGAGCTGCATCAGAATGTTTATGTGGTCCTCAACTAATATTTCTATTGTCCTCCAGCATAATACAGGTGATTAACTCCTACCTGGATCACCCATATCTGTTGTAGATTGAGGCTCCTGCAGCCAAATCATAGGCAACCAAGTCTTAAAGAGGAAGTAAACCCTTCCAAACCACTTGGACCTACAGGTAAGCCTAGATTAAGGCTTACCTGTAGGTCCAAGCAATATCTCCTAAACCTATATGGTTTAGGAGATATTTGCCCGAAAATGGGCACCGCTGTCTACGGCGCATGCGCCGTAGACAGCGGCGTGCAGGCGCACTAAATTCGGCAAGTCCAAGAATGGATTTGCCTAATTTGTCGACTCCCGTGCGCATGCGCGGGAGTGACGTCATCGCGGCTTCGCCGAATGGCAGCGGCGGAGCTGCGAGACGCGACTCCCGTGCGCATGCGCGGGAGTGACGTCATCGCGGCTTCGCCGCTGTGATTCGTCGGAGCTGCGAGACGCCACCAGCAACATGGATGCGGCAGACTACAGGGGACAGCGGCGACTTCGCTGGCTCCTGTGTCAGGTAAGTGACACATAATGAGCTACTATGCGATGCATAGTAGTCCATTAGGCTTTACCTTTGCAGGGAAAAAAAGAGGAAGTAAACCCATCAGGGTTTACTTCCTCTTTAAGGCAAGTGCAAATCACCAGACACAGTCTCCCAAACACTATACTTTACACCTAATGTGAAAGCTGTCTGCCCACCTTTGGTTTCCTGGAAAAACTCCAAAAGATGCTGAACTTCTTCTTGTATACGTTCTTCAATGCTCCTTTTACCCATTCCAAAGTTGCGCAAGGTAGTTAAAGAGAATCGCCTGAGTTCCTTCCAGCGTTCACCATTGCTAAAGAAAATTCCTAGTACAAAAGCAGAAAATATATGTCAAACCCAGCATTTATATCTAAATATTTCCTTTTCTTAAAGAACTCAGAGAGCTGAGACAGATAAACTTGTCCTTTCTAGCTGACCTGCTAAAGTAATGTAAGAGGCAAGGGACACAAAATGTCTTTTTATTTTTTATCTACAATTAAGCTCCACTAGGGTGAAATGTTTCGGTGGGTGGAGTGGGTTTTGAGGGCCAGTGTTCACACTGGAACTTGAACAAAAAAGTGTTTTTCAGCCCAAAGAAGAACAGAGCGCAGCTTCCTAAAAAACAGCTTATTGTAAATACCCTTATCAGCGTAGCACAGTTGGTAGTACTTCCACCTGGTAGCACTATGGTCATCAGTTCAAATCCCAACCCCGACAATACCTGCCTGGAGTTTGCATATCCTCGCTGTGCTTGTGTGGGTTTCTCCCACTCTAAAGACATGCTGATACCATATTTGAATAATTTCTAAGTTGGCCTTAGTGTATGAATTTTAGTTAGAGACTCCAGATTGAAAGTTCCCTGGGGACAGGGACTGATGTGAATGTGCAATGTAAATAGCTGGCAATATGTAAATATCTGCAAATAGAGCTTTATTTCTCAAAAAAAAAAGTGTAGGAACTCCCTCCTTTTTGGGTAACCCCTTGTCTCTGCCTCCTACACACCTTTGGGTACTGTTCCTTGGTCCCACCTCTTTTTAAAGAATACAGAACCAAGTATTATTTTGTGGTGTTAAGTAATTTGTATGCAGTATGTTAATGATAAAAAAAAAAGGCATTAAAACTTTTACTACAACAATAGATACCACCTCAGCAGCAAAAGATCCCTCCAGTAACAATAGACCCCGGTCCCAGCCATATGAGATCCCCCTAGCAATAACAGATCCACCCAGAAACAATAGATCTTTCCCCAGCAACACAAGACCCCACCCCAGCAACAATGGTTTCCCTCAGCAATATCAGATTCCCCAGCAACAATACTGTATATCTCCTGAGCAACAAAAGACACAACCCCAGCAATAATAGATTCTCAGCAACAATAGGCCCCTAACACAACATTATACTCCCACCAACAACAATGGGCCCCCTGTTATAAAATACCACAGCAGTAACACCCCAGCAACAATAGACCCCAAGCAGCAACAACAGCTCCTTCAGCAGCAAGCAGCAATAAACTTCTCCCTCAACAGTAGATCCCTCCCAGAAACAACTGACCCCTCAGCAACATAAGATGCCCCCTAGCAACAATAGACCTCACCCCGTGCAAAATAGATCCCACAGCAGCCAGCATCATAGACCCTCCAGAATATATTAGTATTACATGCATTCAGTGCTGGAGGTGCCGGAATTGTGCTCCCCTGAAACAAAGCCCTGGCTGTAATAAATATAAAATATAATTTCTACTATGCACATGGAGGCAGCCATATTTCCTCATTACAAACAGGCTCTGCTAATCCTCTTATCTCAGTGCTAATAATGAAAAAAAATAATAGGCGCTCTGCCATCTCTTATGATGTCAAACACCCACCGTCCCACAACTAATAGGATCCTTGCCTTGCTTTAGGTCACATGGCATCTAATCTGCCCAGCAGCAGCAGCAGCAGCAGCAGTTTATTCATGGCAAAAAAAGAGTGACTTTTTTTTTTACGCAAAATAATACTTTGAATACATACTGCCGACCTATGTCTAAATGCTTCCCGTTCAATTTTTAAGAGTATACCTATGTTAAAGGGGTTAATCCAGAAGACAACAGCAAAAAAGCATTAAATAAATTGTTTCTTGCATCACATTGTAATAAATATAAAGAATAGGATAACAATTGACTTGTAAAAGAACTGACCATATCCTTTGCTGGTAATATCTACAATTGGGACCTCTGCTCTGCCACTGAATTTCTCTGCATGGTCAACTAAAGCTTCCTTCACAGCCTTGTATCCGACCAGCACCACTGCAGGCTGTGGCCCGATGTACAACGTGTAGACAGGTCCATATTTCTTACTGAGCTAGAAGAGGAAGAAAGTTAGTTATATATCCATTTACCATTCTAATTTACAAAATGTTGCATTTTGTATGGGGACATCTGTCTCCAAATGGAATCTTTAAAATGCAACGCTTTACGGCTAACAGTATTCTAGTAGTCAACCGAATTCAAATAGACATTTTCAGCGCAATATCCTTCACATGGGAATATATGAGTTTTTCACCTCACCCAATGTTTGGTGGCGGCTCCTGTGGCTTCTGATTGCCCAATAAATAAAAATCTAATAAAAATTAGAATACTACCAATAACATACAAAGCAATCGACACCATCCACCCCCCCCCCCCCCCCTATCTCGCGCCAACCTCATCTCAAAAATATCAACCACACCACTCTTTCCTCCCAAGATCTCAGTATCTAGTTTTCTTGTCACTCCCACGCTTAGCTCCAGGATTTCTCCATAGCCGCTCCCATGGGACCAAAGACCAAACTCAAAACACTATTTCTAATATATTAAATAAAGACGACTAGACCCAATTTTGTGGTATGAATGGCTGCAGCCCTTTATTATTGGCATAAAAAAATACATTTTATCAATAATAAATTATTATTTATAACAATAACGTGCTATTGCTTCAGTTGGCTTAAGTGCGCATGTGCCGCATGACGTCGGCACATGCAAATACAGGGGTATCTCCTAAACCATGCAAGTTTAGAAGAGATCCAGTGCAGCTACAGGTAAGACTAATTATAGGCTTGCTTGTAGTTTAAAGTGGTTGTAAAGGGTTTACAACCACTTTAAATACCCCTGAACCTTGGCTTTAATTATTAGAATTTGACAACAATCATAATGCACACGGAAATGTCCATGAACCTTATGAGCCACCTTGATATAGGTTTCCAAATTACATAATGACGGGAGAAACTTTTATTGAATGTGCAAACCAGAGGTGTAATTTTACAATCCAAATAAAAATCAGTCATTGCTGTTACAACAACTCCTACTCGGTACTAGAGGTCGACCAATTATCGTGGGGGTGATTCTTGGCAGCCAATATTTACTTTTTTGAAGTATCGGTCACAAACTTACCGATGTTACCAATATTGCTTCAAAGGGTTGTACCGGGATGATGCCTGGAGCGGACGGTTGGCATTCTTGTAACAACCGATGCGGCTCAGTTATGACTAGCATCAGGAGGGGACATCCCCCCTCCTGCTGCCTTCCGCCGTATGCCCAGACTCTCCGGTCCCACTGGGAGGCCCTAGCGACATGCCGGCATGTCTGCTGGCTGGCAGATCTGCTTTTTTTGCGGGTCTCGGATCTAGTGACCCAGAAGCGATGTCATGACATCACTTCCAGATTACTGGCATTCTAAAGGCACCAGTTTTAAAAAATAGAAAGTATTCAAAAACGCCAATTTTGGCATTTTGAATACTTTCAAGTGCAGTGGAGGGGTTTGGGGTCTTATAGACCCCAGATACCTCCATAAATAGTACCTGTTCTGCCTAATACTGTCACAAGGGATGTTTACATTCCTTGTAACAGCAATAACAATGATTAAAAAACAAAACAACATTTAAAAGGACAGTGTAAAAATAAAAAGTTTAAATCTACAGAATATCGGCATCTGATACTGGCAGCCTGAAAGGCAGGCAAAAAAAAATAAAAATTGGTATCGGCCCTGAAAAAACAATATCGGTCAACCCCTACGCAGTAGTCTTTTTAGCAAAAAGATAATTACAGAGATAATCACTCTATGTAACACTAACAAAAGCCACCTTTGGAACTGAGTCAGTCATATCACTCTCTATGTGATAATAATTGCTGAGCTTTCTGCATAGCTGAGCAATAAAAGCATGTGCCAGTTATATGTATAGCATATCTGCAAGGTCATCTAATCAAGTGTTACTATATTTAGCAGTCATTTTTCTAAGCCTATATTTAGAACATTTCCGGTTTTAGATTGTGAATGGACAAACCTGTCCTAGTCATCTCCAGAGACAACCTATCGCACAGAAAGGAGATGTAAGCAATATTGCTGGAATCTATAAAGAGCATATCAACAAGTTAATTAAATGAAATTGGGGGGCGTGGCCTGGCTGGAGTCTGGGCCTAGGCTGCCATTCATCTCACTTCATGCACATGGACAGGGGCATTGCTAGCTCTGCAAAAGATCTGAGGTTAGGGCCCATAGCAGTGGTGTTGGCGTTTCAATCATCATGGCACCATGTTTGATATGGTATAAAAGTGATTGATGTGCATGGTCTCTATTGTTACTTTCTAATACATAATGAAGTGGTTCAGCTCACCATATTGCAGAATCAGTGGAAGCCATGGGCGTATCACTTGCCACATCTCCTGCCACCAGATGCAGCGTGTCACCTTCAACCATCACCTATCACCAGATGCAACATGCCAGCATTGTCCGTCACCAGATGCAGCTTTTTAACTTGTCACCATCACCTGCCACCAGATGTGGATTGCCACATCTCCTGCCACCATTTGCAGATTGCCACTTGCCGTGTCACTTGCCACCATTTCTGGATTGTCACTTGCCATGTCACCTGCTACTAGATGTGGGTTGTCACTTGCCATGCCAGCCAGTGCCACCAAATGTGCATTGTCACTGAATTGGTGGCAGGCTGGCAGCACTGGTCCATTTACTGAGGGCAGAAGAGCAAAGATGCGGGGTGGGCAGTGAGAGATGATGTAATCTCTCTGCTCCCCACTGCACCTCTGACATTAAAGAGGCCCGTGTTTTGACAAAATGAGCACCCGCCCTGTGAGGGCGTAAGAGCGCTGATGTATGGCGGGCAGTGAGAGATGATGTCATCTCTTTGCTCCCCGCCGCACATCACTCCTACATTGAAGTGGCCCTGCCGTAAGGGTGGAAGAGTGGTGACGGGGAGCGGGCAGAGAGAGATGATGTCATCTCTGCTCGTCCGCCTGCTTGTCTCTCTCCTCCCCCTCTAATGCAGCCCCCCCAACCGCGACCTGCTGTTTAGCAAGAGAGAGACTCATGGCTATGAGCCCCAATAGCCACCCCCTGGTGACGACTATGCACATGGGTATGCTTTGTGATGTGCAGTTTATTGATCTTTTCCTTTGACAATGAAATATCAAGTTTCAAAGATATAATAATAATGATGGGTACCTAGCATGCTAATAAAAAGCTAAAAGAGGATTAAAAGTCCAAAAAAAAAAACAAAACACATTTTTGGGGTCTACAGATTATCGAAAAACAGAAGCTTCCTAAGTATTAATGTTACCATAAAAAAAAAAAAAAAATCACTCATTGACTTTTGAAATGCCATTTTTGTCAAGATATTGTCTTGCTTTGCTCTCATTCTCTTTGTAATTTCTCCCATGTTTAACCCCTTCACGCCTAAGGGTGAAGCAAGTCATAATGCCCAAGCCCAATTTTGCAACTTTGACATGTGTTAGTAAAACTGTACATATCACCACAACTACTGTACTTTGTGCATCCAGATGGATTATACCCTGACAAATTGGGCTCTGATTTGGTGGTAAATGGTAATGGATATCTCATGATTTTTTATTTATTTTTTATTATCCAAGGAAACCTGGCCTGAAATGTAATTGTATATTTGTTGCTAGTACCATAACCTGCCACCAAAGAACAACCCAAAATAAATTCTCCTGCTCATGACAATCGCAGAAATACCACATATGTGTATGTTAGTTGTTGTTTGTACCCGTAGTACAGCCCGAAACAATAAGTGCACATTTTGCTTTTTTTTGTTTTGTTTATCCTACCTATAACACACTGACACTAACTGACACTGATACTTATACTAATTTAAAAAAATTAAAAATACTGACCCTGTTCTCGACCTTTGACCCTGACATTAACTCAAACACTAACCCTAACCCCTTTTTTTCCTTTTATCCTTGCAAGGACAGAAAAATATACAATGTATCTGTCTCATCCATTCACAGAAACAGAAGACACAGGTCGGGCTTCACAGTGACTGATAACTGATGAAGTAAAAGTAAAGCAGCGTCCGGTATCCAGTAGATGTAGGTTTTAAAGACGTTTTATTTGAAATCACAACCATAGAATGAGGCCAAAGACTCCCCCTTCATCAAGGCTGCTGTTTAGAGTTATTAAAAATCCTGCTGGGGCTGCCTTTTGCACACGGAGTGCGGCGTTCTCTCAGCACAAAGGTTCAATCCATATACAGTGTCTTGAAAAAGTATTCATACCCCTTGACATTTTTTACATTTTGTCATGTTACAACCATAAACATAAATGTATTTTATTGTGATAGACCAACACAAAGTAGCACATAATTGTGAGGTGGAAAGAAAATGATAAATGGTTTTCAAGATTGTGGAACCACCTTTCACTGTAATTATAGCTGCAAGTCTTTTTGGGTAAATGTTTGCCCATTTTTCTTTGCAAAATAGCTCAAGCTCTGTCAGATTGGATACAGAGCAGCGGTGAACAGCAGTTTTCAAGTCTTGCCACAGATTCTCAAATGGATTTAGGTCTGGACTTTGACTGGGCCATTCTAACACATGAATATGCTTTGATCTAAACAATTTCATTATAGCTCAAGATGATTAGGGTCATTGTCCTGCTGGAAGGGGAACCTCCGCCCCAGTCTCAAGTCTTTTGCAGACTCTAACAGGGTTTCTTCTAAGATTGCCCTGTATTTGGCTCCATCCATCTTCCCATCAGCTCTGACCAGATTCCCTGTCCCTGCTAAAGAAAAGAATCCCCACAACATGATGCTGTCACCACCATGTTTCACAGTGGGGATGGTGTGTTCAGGGTGATGTGCAGTGTTAGTTTTCCGCCACATAGCATTTTTCTTTTAGGCTAAATGGCTTTCATCTTGCCACTCTTCCATAAAGGCCAGATTTGTGGAGAGCACAACTAATAGTTGTCCTGTGGACAGATCCTCCCACCTGAGCTGTGGATCTCTGCAGCTCCTTCAGAGTTACCATGGGCATCTTGGCTGCTTCTCTGATGAATGCTCTTTTTGCCCGGACTGTCAGTTTAGGTGGACGGCCATGTCTTGGTAGGTTTGCAGTTGTGCCATACTCTTTTCATTTTCGGATGATAGATTGAACACCCATGAGATGTTCAAAGCTTGGGATATTTTTTTTTATAACTTAACCCTGCTTTAAACTTCTTGAAAACTTTATCCTTGACCTGTCTGGTGTGTTCCCTGGCCTTAATGATGCTGTTTGTTCACTAAGGTTCTCTTAAACCTCTGAGGGCTTCACAGAACAGCTGTATTTATACTGAGATAAAAGTACACAATTTTTTTTACTAATTAGGTAACTTCTGAAGGCAATTGGTTTGACTAGAATAAAGGGGACTGAATACAAATGCACACCACACTTTTCACATATTTATTTGTAAATTATGAAAACTATTTATCATCCACTTCACAATTATGTGCCACTTTGTGCTGGTCTATCACATAAAATCCAAATAAAATACATTTGTTTTTGGTTGTAACATGACAAAATGTGGAAAATCTCAAGGGGTGTGAATACTTTTTCAAGGCACTGTATGCATTTCATTTGTGTATTTATTTGTTTGCCTCACGTTTATCTTTAACCACTTGCTTACTGGGCACTTAAACCCCCCTCAGTCCCAGACCAATTTTCAGCTTTCAGCGCTGATGCACTTTGAATGACAATTGCGCGGGCATACAACACTGTACCCAAATGAAATTTTTATCATTTTTTTCCCACAAATAGAGCTTTCTTTTGGTGGTATTTAGTTACAGCTCGGAGTTTTATTTAATGCTAAACAAACAAAAAAAGATGCAAAAAAAAAAAAATCATGTTTTAATAGTTTGTTATAAAATTTTGCAAACGGGTCATTTTTCTCCTTCATTGAAGTGCGCTGATAAGGCGGCACTGATAGGCTGCATTGGTGGGCACTGATGGGCTGCATTGGTGGGCACTGATAGGCTGCACTGGTGGGCACTGATAGGCATAGTTAAGGCGGCACTAATAGGCACAGATAAGGCGGCACCGATGGGCACAGATAAGGCGGCACTGATGGGCAAAGATGGGCACAGATAAGATGGCACGGATGGGTGGCACGGATAAGTGGCACGGATGGGTGGCACGGATGGGCACTGATAGGTACCACAGATAGATGGGACTGATGGGCACTGATAGGTGGCACTGATAGGTGGCTCTGATAGGTGGCACTGCTGGGCACTGATGGGCGGCACTGCTGGGCACTGATGGGCGGCACTGCTGGGCACTGATGGGCGGCACTGGGGTGCAGCACCTTTGAGGCAGATTGGGTGGCACTGTGGGTGGCACTGTGGGTGGCACTGTGGGGTGGCACTGTGGGGTGGCACTGTGGGTGGCACTGTGGGTGGCACTGTGGGGTGGCACTGTGGGCACTATGGGCACAGACGGGGGGCACTTACTTTTACTTTTAGTTATACTTCAGGATGGCACTGCGGGAGGCAGGTGGGCACTGGCAGGTGGCATGTGGTGCCTTGCATTGCTGGCCGTGATCGGGACTGATGTCCCGATCACGGCCACCGGTGATCGGCTTTTTTTTTTCTCCTCGCGCTGTCAGCGCGAGGAGGAATAATAGCCGATTACCGGCTCCGTTCTATCACATGATCAGCTGTCATTGGCTGACAGCTGATCACGTGATAAGGGGTCGGGATCGACCCCTTACACGGATCGGTGATCAGGCGAGTCTCACGGACTCGCCGATCACAGAGCGCGCCGCGCGCGCCCCTCAGGGGGCGCGCAGGCCGCTTGTAACCGGGACGACGTCAATAGACGTAGTCCCGGAAATCTAGGTCCGCGCTAATGCCGTCATTCGGCAATAGCGCGGTACCCAAGTGGTTAAAGTGGTTGTAAACCCTTACAAACCACTTTGACCAGTAAGCCTAGATTAAGGCTTACCTGTAGGTCCAGGAAATATCTCCTAAACCTACACGGTTTAGGAGATATTTGCCAAAACACAGGCACTGCTGTCTACGGCACATGCGCCGTAGACAGCGGCGCGCAGGCGCACTGAGCGCGCCGCTGTCAGCTGCGATATACCATGAGTGGCGGCTCCCGTGCGCATGTGCGGGAGTGACGTCATTGCGGCTTCGTCAAATGACAGCGCCGGAGCAGCGAGACCCACCGAGAAGATGGAGGCTCCATACACAAGGGGACAGCGGTGACTTCGCTGGCTCCTGTGTCAGGTAAGTGACACATAATGGACTACTATGCAATGCATAGTAGTCCATTATGCTTTACCTTTGCAGGGAGACAAAGAGGAAGTAAACCCATCAGGGTTTACTTCCTCTTTAAAGCAGCAACTCCTAGTGACTACACAAAGCCAAGAGCATACATTATTCTGTGCTCCATCACATTTTAGCTTTGTAAACTCTTTCACCCAGAAAAGCAGATTCAAATGCGCTTACAGTATGCATAAAACTGAGGAATGATGTCTGGATTGTGTATGCCAACCCATTACATCCCGACTGTCATTTTTGACTATTTTTCCCCTCTAAATAAATCATCCCCAGTGTATTAAATTAGGAAATACATGCTTTTTGCTACATATTGACTGATCAGGCATCATGATTCTTGCCATTGCTCACCTCTAGTATAGGCTTGTGTGTCTCTCGGCTCTTCAGATGTAGAAGGTTTCCCAGGACAGGTAGAGGTGTAGGTCCTGGAGGGAGATGACCTCGCCTACCAAACACATTCCTGACAAGGAACAGTATGAGTACAGCTATAAGAAGGCACAGGCTCCACGCCATGTCTGTGTTCTCACATACAACACACTGCTAGGCAGGGCTGTAAACTCAGGAAGTATATATATATACAGCAGACCAAGACTTGAGCATATAGGAATCTGGAGGGTAGGAAGGAGTGTTTCCTACAAGTTGTCACACCCTCTATTAACTCTTAATTCCTCACAGTGCTGTAATGCTAAGTCTGGGATATTTTCTGTGTTACTATTTGACAGCTTGTTATTTTGCGTTGGCGTTATTGTATATAGCAGTATCTTATCTCTGCTGTTCCACCCTCTGCTCCTTGTCCTCTATATATGACCTCTTCCGGTTACTATAACCATTTCCTTTAAAGTCTTTAAAGTCTTCTGTATCTCCGGGGCCAAAAAAAAAAAAAGTTAGTACTTCGGAGATGCTATCTTTAACCACTTCAATACCAGACACTTAAACACCTTCCTGCCCAGACCAATTTTGAGCTTTCAGCGCTGTCGCACTCTGAATGACAATTGTGCGGTCATGCTACCCTGTACCCAAATGAAATTTTTATAATTTTTTTCCCACAAATAGAGCTTTATTTTGGTGGTATTTGATCACCTCTACGTTTTTGTTTTTTTTGCTAAACAAATAAAAGAAGTTTCAATTTCCAAACTTTGTAAATAAGTATGTTTTCTTCTTCACTGATGGGCACTGATGAGGTGGCACCAATGAAGTGGCACTGATGAGGTGGCATTGATGGGCACTGATATGTGGCACCATTAGGTGGCACTGATGGGCCACACGGATGGACACTGATAGGTAGCACCAATTAGCACTGATAGCTGGCACGGATTGGCATGGATAGGCGGCATGAATGGGCATGGATAGGCGGCACAGATGGGCATAGATAGGGGCACTGATAGGCAACATGGATGGGCACTGATAGGCGGCATGGATGGGCACTGATAGTTGACATGGATGGGCACTGATAGGTGGCACGGATGGACAATGATAGCTGGCACGGATGGACACTGATAGGCGGCATTCTGTTGTTTTGTTTTGTACTGATGGATGCCAATCAGTGCCAAACAATAATGCATTCCAATCAGTGATGCCCATTGTGGGCACTGATTGGCATCCATTGTGGGCACTGATTGGCATACATTGTGGGCACTGACTGGCATCCCTGTTGGTCTAGGATGGCATACCTGGTGCTGGGCATCCCTGGTGGTCTGGTGGCGTCCCTGGTGGTCCAGTGTGGGCATCCTCGGGGGGGGGGCTGTACTGATAATCGATCAGCACAGACCCCCCCTGTCAGAGGAGCAGCCAATCGACCCTTTGGAGATCGTAGTTGCGGGTGTCAGACTGGCCCCCCGCAACAATGATCGGCACGATGCACGCCCCCGGGGGCGCGCAGCGGCTCAAAATCCTGAGGACGTCCGATGACGCCCAGTCAGGATTTTGAAACCACTTTGCAGCCGTCATTTGCCTATAGGGCGGGTGGCAAGTGGTTAATGTCTGAGCTAATATGTCAGACCTCTGTGTTATTATCTCAGAATGCTGATATATTATAACAGAGTGCTCTGAGTTAAAGCGGAGGTCCACCCTAAAGTGGACCTTCCGCTCATCGGAACCCTCCCCCCCTCCGGTGCCACAATCGGCACCTTTCAGGGGGGAGGGGGGTGCAGTTACCTGGATAATCCAGGTAACAGCACCCACTTCCGGGATAGCTGTCTGCGGAAAGGGGCGTAACTTACGCCCCTTTCCGCAACTGCCTGCCCCTTCCCGCAAGTGCCCCGCTGCCTGCTGGGAAACACACAGCTCCCAGAGGCAGCGGGGAGCGTCCTTATTGCGCCGCGCGATTCGCGCATGCGCAGTAGGGAACCGGGAAATGAAGCCGAAAGGCTCCATTTCCTGATTCCCATACCCAAGATGGCGGCGGCAGGACCCGACAGACGACCGAGCGATCGGCTTCGGGTGCCGACATCGCGGGCGCGCTGGACAGGTAAGTGTCACTATTTTAAAAGTCAGCAGCTGCAGTATTTGTAGCTGCTGGCTTTAAAAAAAAAAAAAAACGCGGAGTCCCGGTGGACTCCCGCTTTAATATGTCAGAATTCTTTGTTAACCACTTCAGCCCCGGAAGGATTTACCCCCTTCCTGACCAGAGCGCTTTTTGCGATTTGGCTCTGCGACACTTTAACTTGCGACAATTTAAAAAAAAAAACCCTTTTATTTTACTTTTTGCTATAATAAATATGCCCCAAAAATATATATAAAAAAATGTTTTCCTCAGTTTAGACCAATCCATATTCGTGCACATATGTTTGGTAAAAAAAAAAGTGCAATAAGCATTTATTGATTGGTTTGCGCAAAAGTTATAGTGTCTACAAAATAGGGGATAGTTTTATGGCATTTTTATTAATTTTTTTTTTTACTAGTAACAGCGGCGATCAGCGATTTTTATCATGACTGCAACATTATGGCGGACGCATCGGACAATTTTGACACATTTTTGGGACCATTGGCATTACTGCAGCGATCAATGCTTTAAAATTGCATTGATTACTGTAAAAATGTGACTGGAGGATGGGCTTGTGTGACGTGGACACTGATAGCTGCTCCCGATGGCAAGGAGCAGGCGATCTGTATCCTGTCATTAGGCAGAACGGGGAGATGCTGTTTACATCGGGATCTTCCCGTTCTTGAGCTCCGGGACACGGATTCAACAAGGTGTATGGATTTTGGTCCATATTAACATGATAGCATCACACAGCTGCTGCAGATTTGTCGGCTGTACATCCATGATACAAATCCCCCGTTCCACCACATCTCAAACGTGCTGTATTGGATCTGGTGACTGTGAAGGTCAATGGAGAACAGTGAACTCATTGTCATGTTCAAGAAATGGGTTTGAGATGATTTGAGCTTTGTGACATGGTGCATTATCCTGCTGGAAGGAGCCATCAGAAGATGGGCACACTGTATTCATAAAGGGATGGACGTGGTCAGCAACAATACTCAGGTAGGCCGTGGCATTAAAATGATGCTCAATTAGTATTAAGAGGACCAAAGTGTGACAAGAAAATATCCCCATACCATTACACCACCTCCACCACCAGCCTGAACTGTTGATATAAGGCAGGATGGATCCATGCTTTCATGTTGTTTACTCCAATTTCTGACCCTACCATCTGAATGTTGCAGCTGAAATAGAGACTCATCAGACCAGGCAACGTTTCTCCAATCTTCTATTGTCCAATTTTGGTGAGTCTGTGCAAATTGTAGCCTAATTTTCCTGTTCTTAGCTGACAGGAGTGGCACCCGGTATGATCTTCTGTAGCCCATCTGCTTCAAGGTATGATGTGTTGTGTGTTCAGAGAAGGTGTTCTGCATACCTTGGTTTAAATGAGTGGTTATTTGAGTTACTGTTGCCTTTCTATAATTTCAAACCAGTCTGCCCATTCTCCTCTGACCTCTGACATCAACATTGCATTTACGTCCACACAACTGCAGCTTGCTGGATATTTTCTCTTTTTCCAACCATTCTCTGTAAACCCGAGAGGTGGTTGTGAATGATGTGACAGACCAAGCTGGGACAGGGGCTTTTGGAGAAGACTGGGAAATCTTTGTTTCAGCTCCTCATGTCCCTCTTATGTGTGTAAGTTACCCCGTGGCTATTAGGGGCACAGTGTGACTGAGCAAATAATGGACAACTACTTAATGGACCCTAAGAATGTGGTTTGGATTACTTCAAATGGGACAGTAATATTTATCAACACAAATTCCTCAAGAAATCTATGATAAATTGTATCATAATATGATAATGGTGGAACCTTGTGTAGCACTGACCCCCCCCTGGTTTTGTTGGCTTACCGTTACCGTCTCCACCTCGTTGCTCATCTAGGGGTTCCCGAGGTTGATGGCCCAATAAACTGTAGAGACTGACACTTGAATCCATTTGGAAATTTTTATTTGCAAAAACCATTGAACAGAACACAGTCTCTCAGTAGGATATAGAGGGTTGGTGTAGTAAAGCTCAGGTACTCTTGTAGCTGCTGACACTTGAAATGATTGATGATTTGATTGTTGATTTGCAACTGGATATTTCAACTATCGGATAAATCCCCTTTTATTTTGAGTTTGACATTAGTTTGAGACATTTCTGAGATCATTACAAATTTATTGACAAGTGCATGTGACCTGCAATTGACCTCCTTTTGACCTGCATTTAACATGCTCAAAGCTGGTTTTGTATTCTAATAGGCTTATGAAAATGCAAAACTCATCTAAAGCACTTCAACGGATTTTGGACAAAATATCATACGCATGTAAATTTAGTTTTTGGTCTCAGAACAATAAAGGTTCTGAGGGTTAATTGTGTAGGTAGGCCTTAACACCAGTCTGGCCAGGCTGTGTTTGGAAGTTCTGCCTGGTCATGTGAACGGTGAGGTGCACATGACAGGCTAGAACCAGGTCTGGTTGGATGCTTAGGTATCGGCCTTCTTGGAGCCAATCAGTGAGAGTGCTGGGGCCCGCTGAGGAGTCTGGGAAGGGGTGCGGGTCACGTGTTCAGGGTTCCGGAGTTGTTCGAGAGACCTGTGTGGTCTGTTTTGGTTCCAGGACCGGGGTAGCCCCCTGAGGGGTCCCGATCACGGGGTGTTCGACACCACGAAAACATGTTCCTGTCGGTGGCCCCTGATAGACCTGCCTGGTCTGGGGTAGGGATCCGTCCGTTCCCAAGTCTCAGAACCTGCTGGTCTGAGGCACAGTAACTGAGGGAGGATTCAAAGTGTCCGTGTGGGCTCTCGGCTTGGAGAGACACTGCAGCTCGTGGAAGTGACCGGGGAGGACTCTTCGGAGGAGGGCCGGCAAGTGGCATCCTGAGAAGTGCCTGGTTAGTGAGTTGAGAAGGACATTGGCGAATTCACACTTTTGCAGTACCTTTGAGGAGACGGGAAATGTTCCAGGTACGGAGGAAAAAGGTTCCTGTTCACCCTTAGTTGATTGTTCAAGTTTGAGTCAACGTGCTGACTGCCATGATATCTGGCTAGAGATCTGTTCAGCCTTGAAGTACCCAGCTGCGAGGTGGCTACTCTCTGGGTGGAAATAGAAACTTTGCTAGACCTGCAGTTCAAGGTGCCTGAGTTCTTCACCCATGCCCTCTGTTCCTTAAGAGACTGTGTTAATTGAGAGTTCTTACTGCAAAATAAAACCTTTTAAAGAGGACTTCATCTGCGTCAGTGTTCAAGTCTTTGGGTATCAACCCTGGGAACCCCTAGAAGTGGAAGAGCAGGCCAAGAGAAGGTAACTGGTAAGCCCATAAATTCAAAGCCGCCCTGCAACGAGTTATGGCCGCTACATTCGAAAATTTTGAGTTAAATTTTTTCTTATTTTTTTATATTTTTAAGATACGGTGTGTAATTTTTAATCCTTATGTTGTGCTGTGGTGAATTTATCAGTAAGTGTTGGCCAACCTCCCCAAGCACTTTCTATACCTCTGCCTTTAAAAAGGGACACATGTGTAAACTATAGCATGATTTTATATATATATATATATATATATATATATATATATATATAGTAAGTTGTACTTATATAAATTGCATTATGTCTATTAGTTAAAAGAACAATAAAAGTTTAATTTAGTTTATTGCAAGAAAATAAAAAAAGTAAAACTTTAGTTTGAACTTTTAGATAATAAAGTGCCATTCCGGGGAATAACACACATTTTGTAAGCACGAGGCAGGTGTCCAGCACTGCTGAGCTCAGGGGTTAGGTCCAGATCTTCTCGGGGCACTGTTGTGGTCAAGGTGAACTTCTGCAGGAGGGTGGTGAAGAACAGAAAGAGCTCCATGCGAGCCAGACTTTCTCCTGGGCAAATCCTCTTTCCTGTGGTAAAGGACATCAAAATTAAATCAGAAATTGATACAACATGAATTTAGAAAGAATATAAAATATTTTTCATTTGTAACTAACATGGTGATGTTCATTTAGGGTTGTGGATACCAACTACAGACACTCAAACACAAGGCCCGTGGGCTGACTCCAGCCCGCCAGTCCAGTTCATGTGGCCCTCGCACCCAGGGCTATTTTTTCAGCAAGTGGTGGAACTCTGCTCATCTACCTCCAGCTCTCTCCCTCTGAACCCCTCACCACTGTCACTTGTAAACAGAGAAGCCTTCTCTATTTACAAGAACAGCTTGACAAGGTAGCCAGATATAGTGATGGCCGAACGGTTCGCCCGGCGGTCGTTTCGCGGCGAATTTCCGACTTTCGCCGTCCGCGGGTTCGAACGCCTTTTTCCGTCGTTCGCCCCGGCGGACTTACGTGTTTAATGTATACAAGAACTTTAACCTTTCGTGACACGTTTATCATGTGTTACAGGACAACCAATTGAGACATGACAGCTCATGGACACTTGGACATTCCCCCTAACCTATAAATACACCCGATCCGGTGGCCATTTTACATTCTTTCTTCTGTCACTGTAGGGAAAGGATCCTGTGTGGAGTAGGGACAGAGAAAACGCTAGCTATTTGGTACACAAAAGTTCTTTTCAGGACTGGTATAGGTGTTAGGTCAGCAGCCTGAGTTTCTTTTGTCAGTTTAGATAAAGGGACAGAGCGCTGTATGCTGCTATTTTAGGGACAGCTCAGCCAGATTAGTCTTTCTTCATCATCATCATCATCATCATCATTAGCTGTTACTATCAGGTCCACAAAAGAGCTGTTCCAGCTAATCGTTCCAGCCTACTCTTTTTTGCCAATTTGTATAGGGACAGGCAGGAAGCAGTGTGTCAGGCAGTGAGGATAATTTTAAAGACTTGCTGTTACTATTAGTTCCACAAAGGTTCTTTTCAGGACTGGTATCAGTGGTACGGTAATAGGCTTGTACACGTATAATATTCTTTCTTCCAAATATAGAAAGAATATTATACTTGACTGCTGCCCTTCTGCTGCAGTCTGCTAATCATTCACAACTCACTTGTTCCACAAAGCTCTTTATCAGGACTGGTAACTTGGTCTGTCTAGGGTGCTACGGTACATAGGCTTGGGTGCGGTACAGTCTGCTGTTCTGTAAGGACCGCTATCGGTCCACAATACATAGGGTTGCCGTGCACTACTGCTGACCGCTGCCCTATACTGCAGCAGTCCTTCATTGGTATAGGGACTGACGTACAGTCTGCTAATCACTAACACACAACCTGCTTGGTCCACAAAAGTTCTTATAAGGACTGGTAACTTGGTATAGGGTGCTACGGTACATAGGCTTGAGTGCGGTACAGTCTGCTGTTCTGTAAGGACCGCTATCGGTCCACAATACATAGGGTTGCCGTGCACTACTGCTGACCGCTGCCCTATACTGCAGCAGTCCTTCATTGGTATAGGGACTGACGTACAGTCTGCTAATCACTAACACACAACCTGCTTGTTCCACAAAAGTTCTTATAAGGACTGGTAACTTGGTATAGGGTGCTACGGTACATAGGCTTGAGTGCGGTACAGTCTGCTGTTCTGTAAGGACCGCTATCGGTCCACAATAGATAGGGTTGACGTGCACCACTGCTGACCGCTGCCCTATACTGCAGCAGTCCTTCAGCGGTATAGGGACTGACGTACAGTCTGCTAAACACTAATACACAACCTGCTTGGTCCACAAAAGTTCTTATAAGGACTGGTAACTTGGTATAGGGTGCTACGGTACATAGGCTTGAGTGCGGTACAGTCTGCTGTTCTGTAAGGACCGCTATCGGTCCACAATAGATAGGGTTGACGTGCACCACTGCTGACCGCTGCCCTATACTGCAGCAGTCCTTCAGCGGTATAGGGACTGACGTACAGTCTGCTAAACACTAATACACAACCTGCTTGGTCCACAAAAGTTCTTATAAGGACTGGTAACTTGGTATAGGGTGCTACGGTACATAGGCTTGAGTGCGGTACAGTCTGCTGTTCTGTAAGGACCGCTATCGGTCCACAATAGATAGGGTTGACGTGCACCACTGCTGACCGCTGCCCTATACTGCAGCAGTCCTTCAGCGGTATAGGGACTGACGTACAGTCTGCTAAACACTAATACACAACCTGCTTGGTCCACAAAAGTTCTTATAAGGACTGGTAACTTGGTATAGGGTGCTACGGTACATAGGCTTGAGTGCGGTACAGTCTGCTGTTCTGTAAGGACCGCTATCGGTCCACAATAGATAGGGTTGACGTGCACCACTGCTGACCGCTGCCCTATACTGCAGCAGTCCTTCAGCGGTATAGGGACTGACGTACAGTCTGCTAAACACTAATACACAACCTGCTTGGTCCACAAAAGTTCTTATAAGGACTGGTAACTTGGTATAGGGTGCTACGGTACATAGGCTTGAGTGCGGTACAGTCTGCTGTTCTGTAAGGACCGCTATCGGTCCACAATAGATAGGGTTGACGTGCACCACTGCTGACCGCTCACCTATACTGCAGCAGTCCTTCAGCGGTATAGGGACTAAGAGTTTTGTCACAGGGTCATTTAAAAAATGACATGCAGAGGAAGAGGCAGGCCCTTCCGCAGGGGTGGTAGGGGTAGGGCAGGAGCAACAGGCTTGAGCCAAAGTGGGAAGTTGCAGAAGGTGCGTTCAATTACTTTAAAGGATGCACCAGACTTGGTTGAGTGGCTCGCTCAGCCTTACTCTTCTGCACCCTCCTCATCCTCTCGATCTGCACCCTCTTCTTCACTCTCTGCTATGTGCACCCCCAAAGACACTACCACCAACAACACGACCACCACCACCACCACCACATACCTTCCGCTTGAGTCACTGGAATTATTTTCCGATCCATATCAAGAGGACATTTCTGATGCGCAGCCACTCTTGGTATTGGATCAGGAAGAGGAGGTAGCAACAAGCGCTACTCAGCAGTCTGACGCCAGTACCCAGATCAGCCCAAGGAGGAGGTTGGTCCCCGGTGTTGCTGCCTACTCTACTTATAGCGGTGGGGAAGGTGACGTTGATGATGACGTGTCTAGTGATGTCACGTGGGTGCCCACAAGAGAGGAAGAGGAGGGGAGTTCAGAGGGAGATATGGACCAGCAGATAGGGAGGAGAAGCAGCAATGACTTACATTGCACAGCAGGGACAAAGCAGACTGCAAATGTATCAGGAGCGAGTCATCGACCATGTACGGTCACATCTGGCGCTCCCAGGACACCGGCACATGGCTCCGCAGTGTGGGCTTTTTTTAACGTGTCCGCTGCTGACAATAGCGTTGCCATCTGCAATCTTTGCAGTCAACGCGTTAGTCGCGGTAAGCCCAATACTCACCTAGGGACGACCGCCTTAAGAAGGCACATGAGCAGCCATCACCGAGCCCAGTGGGAGCAACGGAACACACAAAGCCACACTGCAGGCTCTCACCGTCCAGCCTCGTCTTCTACTTCTCCTTCTCCTCTCTCCTCACAATTGTCCTCCACTCCACCTTCCATCACGCCAAGCTCACATTTTTCTGCAAAAAGGCAGGCTTCCGTGGGCCTAATGTTTGAGCGTAAAAAAATGATGACGCCGGATAACCCTCTTGCCCAACGGTTGGCGGCTGGCTTGTCAGAACTCATAGCCCGCCAACTACTGCCATATAAACTGGTGGACTCGGAGGCCTTTCGCAAATTTGTGGCCATTGGAACACCACAATGGAAGGTCCCAGGAAGGAAGTATTTCTCAGAGAAGGGCATCCCAGAGCTATATGGCCATGTTCAGCGGCAAGTGAATGTATCTCTGGCACACAGTGTCGGTGCCAAGATACATCTGACCACAGACACGTGGTCTAGCAAACACGGGCAGGGAAGGTATATCAGTTTTACTGCCCACTGGGTGAACCTTCTGACGGCCGTCAAGCATGTAACCCGTGGCACCCGTGTAGATTTGGTTTTACCGCCACGGATTGCATGCAGGCCTGACTCTTCTTCTCCTCCTCCTACTCCATCCTCCTCCCTCTCCTCCTCAGCTGCCTCCTCCTTTTCCGCTGCTAGCGTCTCTTCCACTGCACCGCCCAAGCTCCCCAGAACCTATTCCACATGCCAGGTGAGACGTTGCCATGCCGTGCTGCGTCTGTTGTGCCTGGAAGCAAAGAGCCACACTGGCCCGGCACTCCTTTCAGCTTTGCGTTCACAGGCAGATGAGTGGCTAACACCGCTCAATTTGACAGTTGGTAAAGTGGTGTGTGACAACGGTGCCAATCTGCTTAGCGCATTGAAACAGGGCAAAATCACGCACGTGCCGTGCATGGCACACGTCTTAAACTTGGTCGTGCAGCGATTCCTTGTCAAATACCCTGGGGTCCAGGACATCTTGCGGCAGGCAAGGAAAATCTCGGCCCATTTCAGAAGATCTTACACGGCCATGGCTCGCCTTGCTGACATTCAGCGGCGACACCATCTGCCGGTCAGACGTCTTATTTGCGATTGCCCGACGCGATGGAACTCAACCTTCTATATGCTTGATAGGCTGCTCCAGCAGAAACGTGCAGTTAACGTCTACCTGTATGAACTCTGCGAAAGAAACGGTTCTGGGGAGCTGGGTTTTTTTTCACCGCGCCAGTGGCTGCTCATGCGCGACACATGCAGACTTCTGCGGCCATTTGAGGAGATCACCAAACTGGTCAGTCGCAGCCATGGCGCCATCAGTGACATGGTACCTTATGCCTTCTTTCTGGAGCGTGCATTGCGTCGTGTCATTGATCAGGCTGTGGAGGAGCAGGAGCGGGAAGATGAGGAAGTCGCAATGCTGGATGAATTCCCAGGGGGGGCTACTCTATCTGAGACAAGTCAACAACAGGAGTCTGATGAGGAGTCAGAGGAGGATGGTGCCGGGGCGGATGAGCAGGAGCAAGAAGAGCATGCTTTAAACCTTTCTGGGATCCCTGTTGTGCGAGGATGGGGAGAGGAGAATGAAGAGGACGACATTATCCTGGATGATGAGCAGGAGCCAGGCCACCACACCGCTTCCACTTTAGTGCAAATGGGGGCCTTCATGCTCCAGTGTTTTAATAGGGACCCCCGTATAAAAAGCATGAGGGTCAAGGACCAGTACTGGGTGGCAACGTACTTAGACCCCCGGTACAAACACAAAATGGCGGAAATGTTACCGCCGTCGCAGAGGGCTGTCAGAATGCAGCACTTCCAGGCCTTGCTTCGAGAAATGCTGCATTCTGCTTTTGCGTGCGCTGGCAGAGGAGCAATTCCCACTCCCAGAGAAGGATTTGCGGGTACCAATCCAACAGCGCCTGCAAGAAGAGGCCGGTTTGAAGATGTGTTGGTGACTTCGGATATGAGGTCATTCTTTCAGCCGACCCATCGACAGGTGTCATCCGGATCCAGCATCAGGGAACGCCTAGACCGTCAGGTGTCCGACTACATTGGGTTAACGGCCGATGTGGACGCTCTGAGGAGTGATGAACCCCTAGACTACTGGGTGGGCAGGCTTGACCTCTGGCCAGAGCTTGCCCAATTTGCAATCGAACTGTTGGCTTGCCCCTCATCCAGTGTCCTGTCCGAAAGGACGTTCAGCGCAGCAGGGGGGATTGTGACCGATAAGCGTACTCGCCTAGCTCACCACAGTGTTAACTACCTCACATTTCTAAAAATGAATGAGGCATGGATCTCGGAGGAATTCAACACATGTGATCAGTAGACCATGTATATGTCTATAAACAATTTTTGGAATCAAGCACACAGACCTTCTTAATTCATTTGGCTCACTTCCCTGACCCAAAAAAGCACACCGTACTATATGCCCCTACCCTCCTCTTTGAAGAGGTTGAGCGGTGTCATATTTCTACTGGGGCTGCTTATTATGAGGGGTTCCCACCATCCCTGTGCTGTGCTGACTTCCTCCTGGGTGTTCTTATTATGAGGGGCTCCCACCATCCCTGTGCTGTGCTGACTTCCTCCTGGGGGTTCTTATTATGAGGGGATCACACCATCCCTGTGCTGTGCTGACTTCCTCCTGGGGCTGCTTACGGTGCTGCTGTCAGCGCTGTATGTCACGGAGCTGCTGTCAGCGCTGTATGTCACGGAGCTGCTGTCAGCGCTGTATGTCACGGAGCTGCTGTCAGCGCTGTATGTCACGGAGCTGCTGTCAGCGCTGTATGTCACGGAGCTGCTGTCAGCGCTGTATGTCACGGAGCTGCTGTCAGCGCTGTATGTCACGGAGCTGCTGTCAGCGCTGTATGTCACGGAGCTGCTGTCAGCGCTGTATGTCACGGAGCTGCTGTCAGCGCTGTATGTCACGGAGCTGCTGTCAGCGCTGTATGTCACGGAGCTGCTGTCAGCGCTGTATGTCACGGAGCTGCTGTCAGCGCTGTATGTCACGGAGCTGCTGTCAGCGCTGTATGTCACGGAGCTGCTGTCAGCGCTGTATGTCACGGTGCTGCTGTCAGCGCTGTATGTCACGGAGCTGCTGTCAGCGCTGTATGTCACGGAGCTGCTGTCAGCGCTGTATGTCACGGTGCTGCTGTCAGCGCTGTATGTCACGGAGCTGCTGTCAGCGCTGTATGTCACGGAGCTGCTGTCAGCGCTGTATGTCACGGAGCTGCTGTCAGCGCTGTATGTCACGGAGCTGCTGTCAGCGCTGTATGTCACGGAGCTGCTGTCAGCGCTGTATGTCACGGAGCTGCTGTCAGCGCTGTATGTCACGGAGCTGCTGTCAGCGCTGTATGTCACGGTGCTGCTGTCAGCGCTGTATGTCACGGAGCTGCTGTCAGCGCTGTATGTCACGGAGCTGCTGTCAGTGCTGTATGTCACGGAGCTGCTGTCAGCGCTGTATGTCACGGAGCTGCTGTCAGCGCTGTATGTCACGGTGCTGCTGTCAGCGCTGTATGTCACGGAGCTGCTGTCAGCGCTGTATGTCACGGAGCTGCTGTCAGTGCTGTATGTCACGGAGCTGCTGTCAGCGCTGTATGTCACGGAGCTGCTGTCAGCGCTGTATGTCACGGAGCTGCTGTCAGCGCTGTATGTCACGGTGCTGCTGTCAGCGCTGTATGTCACGGAGCTGCTGTCAGCGCTGTATGTCACGGAGCTGCTGTCAGCGCTGTATGTCACGGAGATGCTGTCAGCGCTGTATGTCACGGAGCTGCTGTCAGCGCTGTATGTCACGGAGCTGCTGTCAGCGCTGTATGTCACGGTGCTGATGTCAGTGCTCTGTATTACGGTGCTGCTGTCAGTGCTCTGTATCTCCTGCACCCTCTTGTTTGCCTACCCTGGTCCCTGACCTTCCCTCTCCTCCATTGCCTTCATTAGCTCCATAGTCCTGAATTGTCAGAACAATTTCCCAAATAAAAAAAAAATGCTTGTAGTTATCGATCCCAAATTCACCTCATACATGTATTATGCTATTGTCCAGGTGGTGGGACTACGTGCTACCCCCTAATAATTACCCCGTGGCCGCAAATTCGACCTAAAGGTTTGCGAAATTCGCCTCCCATTGAAGTCAATGGAGCCCGCG
Source organism: Lithobates pipiens (assembly GCF_037356315.1). Taxonomy (NCBI): domain Eukaryota; kingdom Metazoa; phylum Chordata; class Amphibia; order Anura; family Ranidae; genus Lithobates; species Lithobates pipiens. Next base: position 209,696,891 of record NW_027507685.1, read on the forward strand.
GCGAACGGTCGTTTTCGCGAACGTTTGTGTCCGTTCGCGTTTCGCGTTCGCGAAACGTCCCGTCGGAAGTTCGTCCATCACTAGCCAGATACCTTACTACGCCAATCCATACATGTACACCCCTTTTATACCTTTTCTTATAAAAAATGACACAGACACCTGCTGGATGTAAATGGCCTTTCCAGGCCTTTATTTAAACAATAAACCAAACTAAAACTTTTTCTTTAAAACTTCTGTAACCATTTTATTTTACCATATATTTTCTTGTAACCAAAACCAGCTCATCAGATAAACAGTTGTTGATCCCTGACGACCCCATTTCAACTTGAGCCTGTAATCCCAACTTATTATGGCATTCGTCCCCAGCCGCCAACTTGCCTCGGGGACTTACCAATTGACCACAGACCCCCAACTTATTAGCCCGTCAGTCTGGCCAGCCGCCAGACCACCCGGGAGGACTCCATACCCATGATGGGTCCTAACTTTACTAAAACCTAATTTGGAACAGATAGATTGCATACCAGCCGTCAAGGACCCTACCGCCACGCGTACTCATGGTCACCCCATATCCAACCAACCCTCCCCATTAACAGGGCGGGCGGGCGGGAACGTTCCTCCTGACCTGCTGCTCCAGACTGCTGACCCTCCTAGACTCACGTGCCTTCACATCAACTCTACTCCACCCCCTCTTACACCATCCTCCAATCAGGTAAGCCTTGTAACATTCTTAACCCCTCGTACCATTCCCCTGCGTAAGCCTTGCACCCTGTCATGTATGTCCTACGCTTACGTTGCACTACAGCTACGTACATGTCTTGACAAGGTAGCCAGATACCTTACTACGCCAATCCATACATGTACACCCCTTTTATACCTTTTCTTATAAAAAATGACACAGACACCTGCTGGATGTAAATGGCCTTTCCAGGCCTTTATTTAAACAATAAACCAAACTAAAACTTTTTCTTTAAAACTTCTGTAACCATTTTATTTTACCATATATTTTCTTGTAACCAAAACCAGCTCATCAGATAAACAGTTGTTGATCCCTGACGACCCCATTTCAACTTGAGCCTGTAATCCCAACTTATTATGGCATTCGTCCCCAGCCGCCAACTTGCCTCGGGGACTTACCAATTGACCACAGACCCCCAACTTATTAGCCCGTCAGTCTGGCCAGCCGCCAGACCACCCGGGAGGACTCCATACCCATGATGGGTCCTAACTTTACTAAAACCTAATTTGGAACAGATAGATTGCATACCAGCCGTCAAGGACCCTACCGCCACAGCAGCACAAGAGTGACACCTCACCCTTGTGCCTGCCGCCACACCTGCAGAGCCCTGCCAATGCCATCTTCCAAACCCAAAGCCCACAGGTCAATCCCGATTGGGTTAAGGTGGACACCATCCCCCCGTAAATACCTCCACGTCTCCACTTCCAACTCCCAATGCCTCACCACAATACCACCATTCCGGGCAACAAACCTCCCCACCTCTTTGTTCACCTTAATCCGGGCCCTATTAATCTTCTCACAAGACCGGGCCCCCCTCCAAGACATGCGGGCCACAATATCGGACCACACAATAATCATGTCCGGGAAGGCAGTACGAAGCCTGAGGAAGTCCCACCGTATGTCTTTAATGATGTTGCGCATCGGCCTGACAACCAAGTCATTACCTCCCACATGTAGGACCAGTACGTCCGGTGCCCGATCCAGGCCCGCATAGCGATGAACCTCTGACACCACCCTGTGCCACATCAGTCCCGGGATGCCAATCCATCGAACCCGGCCTTCATCCCTGGACAGTCTGAGTTGCCTGCCGTCCGGCCGTACATCCGCCCGTCTAGCCCCCCAGAACACAAAAGAATGTCCCAAAATCCAAATGAGACATCCCGGCTCTGAAATGACATAACCAAAAATTAACCAACCCAACCCAAAACAACCAAAAACATATAGTCGACCACTCCAATGACCATACTCCCACCCCTTTTACACGAGGTGCGGTCGCACATAAAGCCGATACCTCCGAGACTCCCACCTCCCAATTTGCTTAATAACCTCTTCCGGCAATCCCCATCTAGCTGCCTCCGTGGCCGCCCCTATCCGGAAGGAATGAGCAGCATACTCTCCCGGAGACAAACCCCCGCTCCGCAAACACTTCCTCAACACTGCCGTAAATTGAAACCGCGAAAGGCACGAACCATCCGCATGCATGAATAACACCCCGTCCCGGTCCGGGCGAACCTCCAAATAAACCCTTAAAGCCTCCACCGGACAAAACTAGGGTCCGTCCCCCGAAACAATGTTACCCGCACCCCTCTACCCAACTGGTCCGTTTTGGACTTCCTGACCAAAATCACCACCGAAGAAGGGGCCCATGAAACGTCACCCCTCCCCAAACCCCCCGGAGCTGTTTTAGATGGCGACACCAATTCTCCTATCCGAAACGCCCCAAAAAATGCCACCAGGAAAGCAGCTCGGAAAAGTAGTTGTTCAAAAACCAGAGAACACACTTCCCGGACGTGGCTCAACAAAATACCCAAAACTTCAAAAGAAATCGGGCGCCGCAAATCCCGTTTTGCCGCCCCTTTTCTAAAACCCCTCAACGCCTTTTTAACTAAAAAATTCTTAGTCACATCCGCCAACCCCTTACATTGAAACAAAAAGGCCAAAGCCGACATTTTCTTGCTGACTGCCGAGCCCGACACCCCAGACACATAATTGTAACAGATAAAACCCAATACCCACCGCAGCAGCTCAGCCGGGCCCTCCGACCCCCCAACCTCACCCAACCAGTTCGACCATTCCCTCCACACTGCATTATAAGCCGCTCGAGTACCTGCACTCAACGACTGCTGAATCAGTCCTCCGATGATTCCAACGCAATCCCCCACATCTCTGGAGGGCACGGGTCCCCGCGTCTGTTCGCGTCCGGAGCCATTCTGCGAAAGTCCTCCCACTGGAAACGAGACAGAGCATCCGCCAACTTATTCTCAATCCCAGGGATATGCACCGCATAAACAAACGCATTAATCCGTAAACAACTGAGTACCAACCTCCTTAACAACCTAACCACCGGGGGGGAGGAGGCCGAAACATTATTTATGGCCACCACCACTCCCATGTTATCACAATGGAAGCGCACTTTTTTATCCCGGAGCTTGTCCCCCCACAATTCCACTGCCAGAACTATGGGAAAAAGCTCCAGTAACGCCAGGTTAGTTAAAAACCCCGCCTCCCTCCAAGAGTCCGGCCATGGTTCGGCACTCCATTGCCCCTGGCAATAAGCTCCATAACCTGCCGAACCCGCTGCGTCAGTAAACAAAACCAAATCAGCGTTGCTGACCGGTCCCTCCTGCACAATCGCTCTCCCATTAAACTCCACCAGGAACACCCCCCATACACCCAGATCATCCCGTAAGTCTCTGGACAACCGCACAAAATGAGTGGGCACCTTCACCCCTGCTGTGGCTGCCGCCAGTCTCCTGCAAAAAATTCTCCCCATAGGCATAATCCTGCAAGCAAAATTCAATTTGCCCAGGAGCGATTGCAATTCCTTCAACCTGAGTTTTCGTTTTCCCCGCGCTGCGACCACCTCCTGCCGCAGCGCCACCACCTTCTCCTCAGGCAACCTACATTCCATGGCCATGGAATCAATCGTGATTCCCAAAAACACTATCTCCGACCTGGGACCCTCCGTCTTCTCCCTCGCCAAGGGAACCCCAAACCGTTCGGCCAAATGTTGCAACGTCCCCAGCAGTATCCCGCAGCCGCGGGATCCTGGCGGCCCTACACACAGGAAGTCATCCAGGTAATGTATGACCGAGTTGACTCCCGCCGTCTCCCGTACAGCCCATTCAAAAAACGAACTGAACAGCTCAAAAAGTGCACACGAGATAGAACATCCCATGGGCAAGCAGCGATCGACAAAATACGACCCCTGCCAGCAACAACCCAACAAGCGCATACTCCCTGGATGTACCGGCAACAAACGAAATGCCGCCTCTACATCCGTTTTAGCCAAAAGAGCCCCCCTGCCATACTTTCTCACCCACGCTATCGCTGCATCAAATGATGTATAAGTAACCGCACAAGCTTGCGGGTCAATACCATCATTTACCGATCCGCCCCTGGGGTAAGACAGGTGGTGAATCATCCTGAATTGCCCCGGTTCCTTCTTCGGAACAACCCCCAAAGGCGAGACCACCAGATCCGCCATCGGAGGGGCAAGAAATGGGCCGGCCATCCGGCCCAACGCCACCTCCTTAGCCAATTTTGCCGACACCACGTGTTCATGCAGCAAAGCCGACCTTAAATTCTTGGCCAGCGGGGGAACCTCCCTCAACGCACTCGGAATCCTAAACCCATCCCGAAAACCAGCCTCCAACAACCCCGCCGCCGCACGATCAGGATACCTACTTAGGAAAGGAAGCATCCTTTCCAGCCTCACCGGCGTCATCCCTTTTTCCAGCGAAATCTCCAGTACGACCTTTGCCCTGTCTGAAACAACGTGCGAAGGGGTGCCCTCCACTGCATCCCGAACACTCGTGCTTGTAACGACAGGCGTTACCAAACTTGCACGTCCCGTCGTTAAATTGCCAGCAGACCCCTTTCTTTTTTGGGGCCAGCGATCCCGCTGAGGCGGCGGCGCCGGCCCCCCCTGGAAAAAACTGTCCCGGGGCCCGGGCCGAAGTCATCAACTTCATCCACAGGCTGATGTCCTTGTGGTCCCACCTAATGGACGTCCGTACCGCTTTGCGTTGACGAAACTGTTCGTCATAACGTAACCAGGCCAAGCCCCCATAAACCCTGTGCGCCTCACTAATGGCCTCCAGGTAACAGAACAACGCCGAACAATTCTCCGGCGCCTTTTCCCCAATCACGCTAGCTAAAATCGCAAACGCTTGCAGCCAATTCGCAAACGTGCGCGGAATAAGCCTATATCTCCTCTTCTCCTCCTCTTCTTTCTTGCTCTCATCAGGCTTGACCCTGTCCAAATTAAATTTCTCCAACGGCAACAACGAGAAGATCTCCACAAACTCGTCCTTCCAAATCTTCTCCCTCACCTCCTTCTTCAAATGCGCCCCTAACGGTCCCTCGAAGCACACATAAACTTCGCTCCTCGCCCCATCTGCCAAGCGAATCTTTTCAGCATCCTTGTCTTTGTCCACCGCAGCCCCACTTGGTCCCTCGCCGTCCTTCCGCGCCAGCACCTCCCTCTCTGTCTGCGTCTCCGCTGCCACCCCACCCACCGACAACCCCAACCCGGAGGGGACAGCCGTCCCTAGCTCTACCCGAGCCGCGGCGGGCGGCCCTACCCATGGAGTACTCGGGGCGTGCACCGGCCCCGAGTCGCCCTGCAGGCTGCGCAGCAGCTCTTTCAACACCACCAACAACTCCCCCCCCCCTTTGCCCCCCCCACCCCTGCATCCCCCCCACTCACCCCCGCAAGAAACCCCCCCACAGACCCCAAGGACTTACCGGGCTGCTGTTGCCTGGAAGGCTCTCCAGCCGCTGCCCCTACTGCCGCCGCCGGATCGCACTCGTCCTCCTGCAGCTCTCCCTCTTCCATGCTGCTGTCCTCCGTCAGTGTCCTGACCCTCGGGGGCCTCTGCGCTGGCATGCCAGACGGCCCAGGCCGCTCCCGACCGGTTTCCTGTCGTTGTACATGGCGGCCGCCATGTTTTTTGTTTACTAGGACATCACTTCCGGTCGCGCCGACCTCACTTCCGCCGACGTCATCGGCGTGCGCCGCGCCGAGCGCGCGCGCGCTGTTCCTCCGCTGGCCCTCCCTCCCAGGCACAGAAACATGCCCGGAGGCGTGGCCACCCGACTGCCGCTCTGCATCTTCTAATGGGCCCCCCCCCGAAGCTAAGATGGCGCCCACACGTGGCAGGCCGACGGCCGCCTCCGGGACAAGGCCGGCGCCCGAGGACCCCACTCTCCCCCGTCGAGCGGCCCCCCCGACCGGAGCATCGCCAGGGGGAACCACTGGAACCACCAACGATCGCGCGGTCCTGGAGGTGGCCTGAGGCAGGATCCGGTGAGTGACCCCCCTCCCTCTGGGACTCAGCCGTGGACGGGGATTCCTCCCAGGCCCCCCACTAGACGACCGGGGTGTCTGCTTAGCAGGGGGGCCTGAAGGGGCCCAACTGGGGCTCCCAAGCCGACGCTGAGTACGGGGGGCAATGTCAGGGCTAAGGCGCACAGGGGGCCGAGACCTCCTTGCCCGTGTCGAGGGTACCCCATCTGCGGAAGGTCCCTGCCCTACCCCCTGAAGGGTGGCCGCAATTTGGCTTTGTAACCAGTCTGCGCCATGCTGTTCTGCGGCTGATCGAAGCTGGGCCCAAAGCTGCTCTAACCCACTCATCTTTTCCAGGTAGCTGATCCTGAACGTTCCTCCTGACCTGCTGCTCCAGACTGCTGACCCTCCTAGACTCACGTGCCTTCACATCAACTCTACTCCACCCCCTCTTACACCATCCTCCAATCAGGTAAGCCTTGTAACATTCTTAACCCCTCGTACCATTCCCCTGCGTAAGCCTTGCACCCTGTCATGTATGTCCTACGCTTACGTTGCACTACAGCTACGTACATGTCTTTCCTCTTGGCGGCTCTCACAGATCTCTGCCTGCCCAGATCTGTGCAGAAGCGGAGGGGTGGGACAGAGTGGTGCAGAGGTTAGAGCTGAGGAGGAGTGGAAGTGAGATGTGGGCAGCATATGAAAGAGAGCTGAACGCCTAAACCCTGCACTCTATATACAGCTCACTGCTCAATCCTTCACTCTGTACACACAAACCCCTGAAATCTGAGCTCTGTACATAGGACACCCCTGAACTCTGCACTCTGTACATAGTGCATCCCTGAACTGCGCACATAACGCACTTCTGGTATTTATTGTCTCTTTAAGATCCTCCCACTGTTGCAATTTGGCCAAACCCACCATTTGGCAGGGGGAGTGTGGTTGAGTTCCTGCACCTATTCCCTGGATAAATGTATATAGTCTTACAGATACAACCGGCCCTTTGAGGGCAACCATAATGCTGATGTGGCCCATGCTGAAATAGAATTTCCCCTACTATGGATAGATCCTAAAACAAATCTGACATTATATTTACATAAAAAAAGGCTTTCCAGCAAAAACAAGAGTTAATTCTTACCAATCCTGCTACCTATGGAGTTGATCTTTTCTGTCTTTAAGCGCTATGGTGGCTGAAGCATCTTCAGCATTTGACATACTTCGGCGTATGCCTGGTGCCTTGGCCTTCATTGTGCTCAGTGATTCTATACAACACCTACATCACTATAGGATATAATCACAAGTAAGCCTCACCCCTCCTACCTTCAACACCTAGTATAACCAAGTACAGTATCTCATAAAAGTGAGTACACCCCTAAGTGAACATGCCCAAATTGGGCCCAAAGTGTCAATATTTTGTGTGACCACCATTATTTTCCAGCACTGCCTTAACCCTCTTGAGCATGGAGTTCACGAGAGCTTCACAGGTTTCCATTGGAGTCCTCTTCCACTCCTCTATGACGACATCACGGAGCTGGTGGATGTTAGAGACCTTGCGCACTTCCACCCTCCATTTGAAGATGCCCAACAAATGCTCAATAGGGTTTAGGTCTGTGTAAATTACCTTTACCCTCAGCATCTTTAGCAAGGCAGTGGTCATCTTGGAGGTGTGTTTGGGGTCGTTTTCATGTTGGAATACTGCCCTGCAGCCCGGTCTCCAAAGGAAGGGAATCATGCAAATCTTCGGTGACACAGTACATGTTTGCATTCATGATTTTCTCAATTAACTGTAGCTCCCCAGTACCGGCAGCACTCATTCAGCCCCAGACGATGACACTCCCACCACCATGCTTGACTGAAGGCAAGATGCACTTGTCTTTGTACTCCTCACCTGGTTGCCCCACACACGCTGGAGACCATCTGAACCAAATACGTTTATCTTGTTCTCATCAGACCAGAGGAAATGGCTCCAGTAATCCATGTCCTTTGTCTGCCTTAGGCTTCCTTCTGGGATGACAGCCATGCAGACCAATTTGATGCAGTGTGCGGCGCATGGTCTGAGCATTGACAGGCTGACCCCCCACCCCTTCAACCTCTGCAAGCAATGCTGGCAGCACTCATACTTCTATTTCCCAAAGCCAACCTCTGGATATGACGCTGAGCAGATGCACTCAACTTCTTTAGCCGACCATGGCGAGGCCTGTTCTGATTGGTACCTTTCCTGTTAAACCACTGTATGGTCTTGGCCACCACGTGGCAGCTCAGTTTCAGGGTCTTGGCAATCTTCTTTTAGACTAGGCCAACTTTATGTAAAGCAACAATTCTTTTTTCAGATCCTCAGAGAGTTCTTTGCCATGAGGTGCCATGTTGAAATTCCAGTGACCAGTATGAGGGAGTCAGAGTGATAACACCAAATTTAACACACATGCTCCCCATTCACACCTGAGACCTTGTAACACTAACGAGTCACATGACACCGGTAGCAAAGTGTCATTTCGTCAGTGTTGTCACATGAAAAGATATAATAAAATATTCACAAAAATGTGAGGGAGGGTGTACTCACTTTTGGCAATATACTGGCAATATAGTTGGCATAGCCAATAGTAGTTTGTTTTTATCCCAATAATTATTGGGGTAAGGCTTGATCCCTTATCTGGGGTTAGGTTGAGTCACTAAGTTATACTTAGTGAAAATTAAGGTTATAGGAAACACTTACTGAGCAAAACATGGAGATTGCCAGTTTCTTCCTCAGTGCTGGCAACTCTTCTTAAAGAGGGAGTCCACCGGGAGTCCGCGTTTTTTTTTTTTTTAAAGCCAGCAGCTACAAATACTGCAGCTGCTGGCTTTTAAAATAGTGACACTTACCTGTCCAGCGCACCCGCGATGTCGGCACCCGAAGCCGATCTCTTGATCGTCTCTTGGGTGCTGCCGCCGCCATCTTGGGTATGGGAATCAGGAATTTCCCGGTTCCCTACTGCGCATGCGCGAGTCGCGCTGCGCAATAAGGATGGACCCGCTGCCTCTGGGATCTGTGTGTTTCCCAGCAGGCAGCGGGGGACTTTCGGAAAGGGGCGAATCTACGCCCCTTTCCGCAGAGAGCTATCCCAGGAGTGGGTGCAGATACCTGTACTGTACAGGTACCTGCACCCCCTCCCCCCTGAAAGGTGCCAATTGTGGCGCCGGAGGGGGGGAGCATTCCAATGAGCGGAAGGTCCACTTTAGGGTGGACCTCCGCTTTAAGATTAAATGGAAATGGTGACGCACTTAAGCAGGCCCAAAATGGAAGATTTTAGGAAGATGTTATGCAGCACCAAAGAGGTTAAATAACTCAGGGCGGTTGAATATTAGACCTAGAAGTGGGGGGGAGGGCAGTTATACTATTCAGAAATTTGATACTCAATGGGATGTTAAACCAGTCTCTGGAGTGAAGAGCAGGAAGCTCTAAGTAGTGTCCAAATACATCTTCGTGCATTTACTCCATCATTATATGAATATCTTTTATGTCAGCTCTGTTTAACATGTCTTTATCACAATTGGAAATTGTCATCATGTACTTTTACGATCATGGAATGTTTAATTATGATTTTTTAAATAAATTTGAAACTATACAATGCCTTGAAAAGGTATTTATACCCCTTGAAATTTTCCACATTTTCTCAATTTACAACCAAAAACGTAAATATATTTTATTGGGATTTTATATGATAGACCAACACATAGTGGCACATAATTGTGAAGTGGAAGGAAAATTATAAATTGTTTTCAAAATTTTTTACAAATAGTGTGGGGTACATTTGTATTCGCCCCCCCCCCCCCCAATACTTTGTAGAACCACCTTTCACTGCAATTACAGCTTTTTTAGTCTCTTTGCGGATGTCTCTACCAACTTTGCACATGAACCAGACTCTGGTAATAGCCCTTTGAACGCTTAAGAGGTACCTCATGTTCATAGGAAAATTCTGCAGAGGAGGGCATGGAGGTGGCAGAGGAGGAGGGGATAGAGCTCACAGGTCTGGCATCATCACCACAAGCTGTATGGAGACCTGGGGGCACAACAAGCTGCAGCACCGAGCCCTGTCCTGCATCCTTTTGAGTTGCAAGCAGCAATATCCAGTGTGCTGTGAACAATATATATTGTCCCTGCCCATGCTTGCTGGACCACATGTCAGCAGTAAGGTGGATTTTACTGCTGAGGTTGAACCGTTCACCCATCAGTGATTGATAAGTCAGAGCATGGCTGTAGTTTGCATAATAAAGTTCACAGAGTGCTCCCAGAGTGCACTGACACACTGGATAAAGCCACAGGTACACTTTCTATAAATCGGATAATAAAATTATTTATACAGTAGATGCTCATGGTATAATATAAAGTGAACTTAGTACCTGTAGAAAAGGGCAGCAAAGCGGAGTGCTTCTTTAGGTCTCCATTTTTGTCCAGAAATCTGTTGGGGAAGAACACATCTGGATCTGGAAACTGCTCCGGGTCCTTTAGTACGGTGGTTAGTAATGGGAATACATCTGTGCCCTAAGATAATTTATAAAATGTATAAAAGCAATCTTAGCACACTGTGATCATAACTGCAGACAAGGCTTTATACACAGATAACATAGACACCACAGGATATGTAAAATGACAGCAATGTACCCTAAACACATTCTCAGTGCTGTCATTTTACATACCCCAAGGCTGTGGTTGGAAGTTGCTGTCAGTGTCGTAGCGGCCGGGGGGGGGGGGGGGGACTCAGGGCACTTTTGTATTTGTAAAAAAAAGGGGACAAATTAATCACTAATACATGTACATATAAAAAAAATGGTAGTATTCTGTTTTGTTGACAGGTTGTTTAACAGGTTTTAAAGTGTATGTATAGTCAAAACCTTTTTGTTAAATTTTGGATTGAAGGGTCAGTTTATTTTTGCTGTTTCTGTCCTGTTGAAAATTTCCTTCACTTTCTATCCCTGAGACACAGGAAAAAGTAGAAGGAAATCTCTACAAAGTAAGGAAAATCCACAAAGACGGGGTCACCAGCTCTGCAATAACGACACAGACAGCAATGAAAACCTAACCTAGGTTCCAAATCTTCCCCACGCTAGCCCAGAAAATGTTTTAACTATATATCTACTTTAAAACAATGACATTTTGTGCTAATGCATTTATCTAAAAAAACACGTGTGCTGAGTGGAACACACAGATTGCCATTTCTGACTTCCATCTAAAAAAGGCTAGCGGCTACACTTTCTGAGAGCCTGACCCTTAAAAGAGAAGTACGAGTCTGTTTTTTTCAGATTCATACTTACCTAGGTGTATGCAGAATCCATCCAATGCTTCATCTGTCCCCCGCCAGCTCTAATGACGTGCACACACAATCAGAGTTTTCTTAGAAAAAATCTTGGATGGTTTTTCCAACGGAATTCTGCTCAAACTTGGCTTGCATACACACGGTCACACAAAAGTTCTCTGAACGTTCGACCGTCAAGAACGCAGTGACATACAACACTACGGCAAGCCGAGGAAATTAAGTTCAATGCTTCCGAGCATGTGTCGGATTGTTTCCGAGCATGTGTAGGAATTTTGCACGTCGGAATTGCTACAGACGATCGGAATTTCCAATCGGAACTTTTTCCATGGAAAAATAAAGAATCTGCTCTAACGGTTGGTGACTGCCACCGTTCGGTTCTCACGGCTCCCCGAGCAGAGAGCTGGTAACTGTCAGTCACAGGCTCTCTGCTCTGCCCCCCCCCCCCCCCCACCCCTGCACTCACGGGCTTCAGCCTTCTGTCTGCTAAAAACAGGTCATAGGAGTGCAGAACGAATTACACCCCTATGATCCACAGGAGCAGTACAGCCAAATGAGCTTTGGTTGTACTTCTTAAAATTCTTAAAAAAGCTGTCAATTTAGGAAAGTCTAAAGTCAGAGCTACTAATCTGTTTGCTGAAAGTCAGTGAAGGACTGAAGCCATTGTGTCAGCACAATGACCAGGCAACTAGAATTTTCAGAAGAAGAGTTCAGCAATGGCAACTTACGTGCCTCATTAGTATATATTTCCTTAAAGGACATCTCTACAAGCTCATTAGAATATCTCTAATAGATATGTGCAGTTTGTTTTTGTCCTGAATTAATATTCTGACAAATTTTTCGTTTTCGTTATTCGTTATTTCGATTTTGATATATCTAAATACCCGGAGTACAGTATTATACAAAGTTTACCCAAATAGCGAAAAAAGAAATTTGTTCGAATTTCATAGATAGTAGGCGAGGTTGAAAAAAAAGTCCATTAAGTTCAACCTATGTGTGATTTTATGTCAGTATTACATTGTATATCCCTGTATGTTGTGGTCGTTCAGATGCTTATCTAATCTTTTTTTTTTAATTATCGATGCTCCCTGCTGAAACTACAGCCTAACCGAACCCTCTACACAGTTTAAGGTTAAACCACTTTTCTTCTAATTATAGCGAATGTCTTATTAAATTCCCTTATATGGAAAAGTTTTATCCCTATTGTGGGGTCACGAGAACGGTATTTGTACATTGAATTTGTATCCCAAGCGTCTCTTCTCCGAAGAGAACAAGTTCAGTGCTCGTAACCTTTCCTCATAACTAATGTCCTCCAGACCCTTTTAGTTTTGTTGCCCTTCTCTGGATTCTCTGCAATTTCAGCACATCCTTTCTGAGGACTGGTGCCCAGAACTGGACAGTGTACTCCAGGTGCAGCCGGACCAGAGTCCTGTAGAGTGGTAGAATTATCATTTTATCTCTGGAGTTAATCCCCTTTTAATGCATGCTAATATTCTGTTTGCTTTTCTTTCAGCAGCTTGGCATTGCATGCCTTTACTGAGCCTGCCATCTACTAGGACCCCCAGGTTCTTTTCCACTCTAGATTCCCCCAGAGGTTCTGGGAGTAGATTGAATTCATATTTTTGCCATCCAAATGCATTATTTTACATTTTTACACATTAAACCATACAGCATAGTAGTAGGTGAATGGACCTCAACACCATGTCAGTCTTTATTTTTATTTTTTTATGATATACTAAATGTCTCCTCCTTCATCTCCTAATAATCTATACCAGGTCCTATCAGGAGCCTTCCTCTTACATCATTACCTTGTTCAATCTCTGTTTTTGTCCTAATTATTTAGGAAGTATAAAATATGATACAAAGGGTTTCGCCTCTTAAAAATAAATAAACGTAGAGTAGATTGCATTCATATTTTGCCACCCAAATGCATTATTTTACATTTTTCCACATTAAACCTAATTTGCCATGTAGTTGCCCACTCCAGTAATTTGTTCAGCTCTTCTTGCAAGGTTTCCACATCCTGCGGAGAAGTTATTGCCCTGCTTAGCTTAGTATCGTCCGCAAACACAGAGATTGTTTATCCCATCCTCCAGGTCGTTTATAGATAAATTAAATAGGATTGGTCCCAGGACAGAACCCTGGAGGACCCCACTTTCCACCCCTGCCAATTCTGAGTACTCCACATTTATCACTACCCTCTGAACTCACTCCTGTAGCCAGTTTTCAATCCATGTACTCACCCTATGGTCCATGTAAATTGACCTTACTTTGTACAGTAAACTTTTATGGGGAACAGTATCAAATGCTTTTGCAAAATCTATATATACCATGCCTATGGGCCTTCCTTTATCTAGATGGCAGCTCACTTCCTCATAGAAGGTTAATAGATTGATTTGGCAAGAACAATTCTTCATGAATCCATGCTGATTACTGCTAATGATACAGTTGTCATTGCTAAAATCTTGTATATAGTGCCTTATCATCCCCTCCAAGAGCTTGCATACAATTGATGTTATGCGAACTAGTCTGTAATTCACAGAGATGTATCTTGGCCCATTTTTAAATATTGGTGCTACATTGGCTTTTCGCCAATCAGTTGGTGCCATTCCAGTCAGTAGACTATTCGTAAAAATGAGGAACAATGCTCTGGCAATTACTTGACTGAGTTCCTTAAGAACCCTCGGGTGCAAGCCAACTGGTCCTGGTGACTTATTAATGTTACGTTTTTCAAGTCTATTTCTAATTCTGTCCTTTGTTATCCATGAGAGTGCTTCCTGTGACATGTCATGAGGATAAACAGTTTTAGTTACTGAAGCCCCCCGATTCCCTCATGAAGACTGAGGAGACGAATAAATTCAATACCTTTGACATCTCTCCATCCTTAGTAACCAGAATCCCTTCATCATTCTTTATGGCACCAATAAGATCTGACCTCCGTTTCTTACTATTTATATACTTAAAGAATTTCTTGGGATTTTCTTACTCTCCTCTGCTATGTGCCTTTCGTGTTCTATCTTAGCCACCCTGATTACATTTCTTGGGACATTTTTTATAAAGTTGGAATGCTGATGATAATCCCTCAGTCTTATATTTTTTTTAAGGCTTCTTCTTGGCTTTTATATATATTTTTACGTTGGAGTTAAGCCACCCAGGACTTTTATTAACTCTTTTAAATTACTTTCCCATGGGATACACTGGCTAATGCCCCTATTTAATATGCTCTTAAAGCATACCCATTTCTCCTCTGTGTTCTTTATTCCTAAGATTTTATGCCAATTTGTATCTTCTAGCAAGGCTCGTAGTTTAGGGAAGTTGGCTCTTTTGAAATTCAGTGCCTTTGTATTCCCCTTATGTATGTGTAACTTTTACTGAAACTAATTGACCTGTGGTCACTGTTTCCTAAATTGCCCCATGTTTCTACATCATGAAATTGCCCTGCAAGACATTTTGGAACTGGAGTGCCTTAGATGAATGTGCGTTCCTTCCACCCAGTCTATGTCTGGATAATTAAAATCCCCCATTATGATAACACATCCCATCCTTGTCGCTAACCAAAACTGTGATTTGAGTTCCATCTCTGCCTCCTCCCTCTGGTTAGGGGGCCTATAGCATACTCCCAGTATTACTTTCCTCTTAGATTCATCCCTTTGCAGCTCTACCCATAAGGATTCCACCTCCTCCCTTGCTCACCTAGTGATTTCCAAAAATCTAATTGAATTTCAAATAGAATTTTACATAGAATTCATCTGAATTTGAACTGTAAACATATTTCTTAAATCAAAGACTGTGTGTTATTAGACTACCATTTCGAAATAATGCTGTTTTTGTTAAGCCAAAGGTGATTTAACCACTTAAGTCCCGGAAGGATTTGCCCCCTTAATGACCAGAGCATTTTTTGCAATACAGCACTGCATCGCTTTAACTTACAGTTGCGCGGTTGTGCAACGCTGTACCCAAACAATTGATGTCCTTTTTTTCCCCATAATTAGAGCTTTCTTTTTGTGATATTTGATCCATGATCCCTTTTTTTCTTTTTTTGTGCTATAAACAAAAAAAGACTGCCGATTTTGAAAAAAAACTATTTTTTTTTACTTACTGCTGTAATACAAATCTTAAAAAATATATATAAACTAGTTCATCAGTTTAGGCCGATACATATTCTTCTAAATATTTTTTGGAAAAAAAAAATCGCAATAGGCGTATATTGATTGGTTTGCGCAAAAGTTATCGTGTCTACAAACTATGGGAAAGATTTAGGAACTTTTATTGTTTTTACTGGTAATAGCGATCTGCGATTTTTAGCGGGACTGTGACATTGCAGCGGTCAAATCTGACCCCAAATTACAGTAATTACAGTAATTTGGGGACCAGTGACATTATTACATTAATCAGTGCTATAAAAATGCACTAATCAATGTAAAAAGGACACTGGCAGGGATGAGGTAACACTAGGGGCAATCAAGGGATTGTGTTCCCTCAGCGTGTTCTAACTGTAGGGGGGGTGGGCTTACTGAAACTTGACAGGGATTACTGTTCCCGATCACTGGTAACAGTAGATCTCTGTCATGTCACTAGGCAGAACGGGGAAGTGCCTTTTTTTACATAGGCAGTTCCCCATTCTGGCTCTCCTCGCCATGATCATCGGCCACCCGCAGACATCGAGTCCATGGGACCCGCAAGCACGCCCGCTATCTTGCATATACAGACCAACTGCATTTATGGACTGACCTACAACATTGTGGTGTTGTAGGAAGTACACCCATGAGGGCAGCAGGGCCGAGGACTTGCAGAAAATTTTGTGACCCCAGGGACAGATCTGTGTATGTTCAAGTTCATCACCTGTATGCACCAGGGCTAGTGCATTTGTAAATGTGAGTGGAATAGTTGCTTGTGTTTTAAATCAATTTTGTTTTACATTATTACACTATGCCAGTTCCTTTTTTACCTTTATGTTGCCATCATATATGAAAGATCACGCTGGCAGGAGTCTATTATTTGGAGCTTTAAAGACACTGTATTGAGACCCCAAAGGCGAAGGTGCTACTTGGCCTAATTGGGGGCCAATTTGGGAGGTGAGCGTATAGTTTGACTGGTGCAGGGTCCACCGGGTGATAAGTCACTCATTTGCTAGTATTCACCATTGGATTGTGTGTGGACAGCATTTGTTTACCGAAGATATCACTGGATTGATGAACTTTATCATATGTTATATTTCTTTTATCCACTAGAGGTCACTGGTTGCACACGTTATTTTTATTATGATTCATGCAATATATTTCTGTGTTATATCTAATACTCCCACTAGGGGTCACCATTTTCAATGTAATTTGTGATTATAATATATAGTACTTTTTTTCAATTTCCACAAGGAGGTAGAGCTTCACTTATTCTTTTGTTTTATTTTATTCTAGTCTGCTAATGACAATTTGTGTTAAGCAGCAACCTCTTATATTTAAAATATAGAGCACTGTTTTTATTGTATTAGCAGTGCAGAAGTATTTTTTTTTTATTCTTCCAATATGACCTTATTTGTTTTAATTATGACCCCAAGGAGATATTATTGTATTTATGTCAGAATAATATGGAAATACCCTTGTGTTTTTTCTAGCCTTGATGAAGGGGGCACTCTTGGACTCCCTTGACTTTTATTGGAATAATTCAATTTAAACTTTTGATATATACATGACAAATCAAGGAGATCCTTGGGGATGTAGAATCTGCCTGCCTGAGAACTAGATAATTTACAGCAATATCAATACTTCAAGATAGCAATACCAGTAAGATAACCCTACAGGTCAATTTTTCCACTTGCCTCAACTAAGCCCCATGTTGGACAATATAAAAGCTTACACAGGATTTATGACTTTCTCTCACTTATCATAGCTTGCCAATATATAATCGTTTAATCTGTGCCACACAAACACAATTGAGTGCAGATTAAATAGAAACCCTTTCAATGCAAAGGATATTTTTGTGTCGGTGAACCCTGGGGAGTAGTTAAATAGAACCTTAGCCTATTTGCTGTATTCCCTATAGTACATACATATGACACAGCTCTCGCCTTCAAAATACAGCCGGTAAAATAGTTATTGAACACGTTATCATTTTCTTGGTAAATATATTTCTAGAGGTGCTATTGGCATGAAATTTTCACCACATGGGTAACAACCCATGCGATCCATACATACACAAAAAACCCAAAACAAATACATTTAGGCCGCGTACACACGGGCGGACTGTTCGTCCAACTTTGTCCGCTGAACAGTGTTTGGGCGGACAGTCCGCTTGTGTGTGGGCTTTCAGCGGACAGTTTCAGCGGACAGTTGGACGGACAAGGTTTTTCGGAAATTCCGTAAAACTGTCCGCTGAAACCTTGTTTCAGCGAACAGTCCGCTCGTGTGTAGGCTTGTTCGTCAAACAAAGTTGCGCGCATGCTCAGAAAGGATTTTCACGCCGAAAGCTATAATGCAGTGTATAGGACGTCGTGTTTTTCGTCCCGTCGTACGTGCCGTTCACGTCATCGCGCACGGTTTCAGCAAACTGTTCGTCCGTCGTGTGTGGCCATGTCCGTCCATGCTAAGTTTGAGCGGACTGTTTGCCGAAACTGTTGGACGGACAAAGTTGGGCGAACAGTCCGCGCGTGTGTACGCGGCCTTAGAAATTAAGTTATGTGTAATAAAATTGAATGAAACAAGGAAAAAGTATTAAACACATAAAGAAAAGGAGGTGAAAAAAAGGCATGGAAAGCCAAGACACCGGCTGAAATCTATCAGTAATTAGAAAGCAATCCCTTGTCAGAGCAAATGAATATCAGCTGGTTCAGTCTCAACTGATGGCCTATAAAAAGTTGTCTCTTAACCAAGTATTCCCACTAGAAACATCTCATGATGAATAAAAGCAAAGAGCTCTCTCAAGACTTTTGCAACCTTATTGTTGCAAAATAGTGAGGGCATCAGTTACAGAACGTTTTCTAAGTTTCTGAATGCTTCAGTGAGCACTGTTGGGACCATAGTCTTTAAGTGGAAAGAGCATCATTTCACCATAAACCAGTCACGACCAGGTGCTCCTCGCAGGATTTCTGACAGAGGAGTAAAAGCAATTATCAGAAGAGTTGACCAAGAGCCAAGGACCACTTTTGGAGAGCTTCAGAAAGACCTGGAATTACCAGGTACAATTGTTTCAAAGAAAACATAAGCAATGCACTCAACTGCCATTGGCCTGTATGCACGGCTCACCATGCAAGACTCCATTGCTGAAGAAAAAGCATATTGAAGGTCATTTAAAGTTTGCTGCACAACATTTAGACAAGCCTGTGAAATACTGGGAGAATATAGTCTGGTCAGGTGAGACCAAAATTGAACTCTTCGGTTGTCATAATACACACCACCAAATGGCACTGCACGTCACCCCAAACACACCCCCATACCAACAGTGAAGTTTGGAGAGAGGGAACATCATGGTGTGGGGCTGTTTTTCAGCATAAGCACTGGCAAACTTCATGTCATTGAAGGAAGGATGAATGAAAAAATGTACCAAGGCAGTCTTGATAAAATTCTTCTGTCATCTACCGGGATGATGAAGATGAAACAAGGGTGGACATTTCAGCAATACAATGATCGCAAACACAAAGCCAAGGAAACTCTCAATTAGTTTCAAAGAAAGAGAAAATAAAGCTGCTAGAATGGCCCAGCCAATCATCTGATTTTAATCCAATAGAATATCTATAGAGAGAATTAACGATCAGAGTTCGTGGAAGAGACCCACGGACCCTTCAAGTTTTGTCGTGTACACACGGTCGGATTTTCCGTCAGAAAATGTTTGATGGGAGCTTTTTTACGGAAATTCTGATTCTGATTCATGTGTAGGCTCCATCGGAATTTCCGACACACAAAATTTGAGATCTGGATCACAAATTTTCCAACAACAAAATCTGTTGTCAAAAAAATTCTAATCGTGTGTACACAATTCCGACGCACAGTTCTATGCATGCACAGAATCAAGCAGAAGAGCCACACTGGGTATTGAACTTAAATTTTCTCAGCTCGTCATACCTCACCGCGTTCTTGACGTTCGGTATTTCTGACAACATTTTGTGACCGTGTGTATGCAAGACAAGTTTGAGCCAACATCCATTGGAAAAAATCCCATAGATTTTGTTGACGGAATTTCCGATCGCGTGTACGCGGCATTTGTGTGGAAGAATGGGCCAAAATCACACCTGAGCAATGCGTGGGACCAGTTTCTCCATACAGGAGGCATCTTGAAGCTGTCATTATCAACAAAGGATTTTGTACAAAATATTAAATACATTTCAGTTAGCCTGTTAAATACTTTTTCCCTGTGCCATTCCATTTATTACACATAACTTAATTCCTGAAATTTTTGGTTTCTTTGTATGTGTGGATTGCATGGGTTGTTTCCGACATGTGGTGACAATTTTATTTCACTAGCACCTTTAGAAATATATTGAAAAAATATATTTACCTAGAAAAATGGTGAGGTGTTCAATACTTATTTTACCCGCTGCGTGCTATATATATATATATATATATATATATATATATAAAAATAGACCAGTCCTGTTTGTCTCCAGTGCCTAGCAGATGGACAGGTATGGAGTTGGTGACAGAAGGTAGCCAAACCCCAGCTGACAACAGGCAGGGCATGGTAGATGTGCTACAGGGTAGCTTGAAAAGGTTTTTGTTGAGGCTCAAGCACTCCCCTGGAGCTTTCCCTGTTCAAATGTAAATTTTAAATTTATAAATGTTCACTTTACAAAATAAATATTCTGTGCAACTTTATTAAATCAACCCCAGTGCTTAGCTGTTGTCTAAAATCCAGAGGAGCAGGGTGCTGCCTGAGGGTGACTTCTTTTCCCATTACATTACTTAAGAGATCATTTATTTTCTTCCAAATTGGGTATTAAAAATCAATAGCAGACACGGGTAAGTAGCTTTTTACTGTACATACTTACAGTTGAGATAGGCACTTTGGTTTTTACACCTTATGACTACCTTATGGTCTTTACCTTGGGGATTAGGTAGTCCCTTAAAAAAGTGTCCTCTGTTGTGCAGTGTGGCAGTCCAGTTGGGATAATATTGGCAAATCGCTGGATCTCATGGATTACGGCCTCAGTGTAAGGCATCTTGGTTCGGTCTTCTGCTGATGGAGTGTGTTGACCTATCACTTGATCAATCTCATTCTGGACCTTAACTGAACAAAACATTTAATATATTATTGCACCTAATCAACTGAAATGAGATGCAGTAGAAAAAAATACATATAGATATGAAACAATCAAAGCTCAGTCTTTGCCATGTGTTAAAGTAAAAAAAAAATTTCCTCCATTATTATCCATTATTTTTTGAAGAGCACCACATGCATAGGTTGGATATTTGTATTCTTTTTAATAATCTGCAGACAAGTCTTCTGCAGTTGTATGCAGTTTGCAAACCCTGTTACCACACTTCTCGTCCCCATTCCTATTACAGTATATAATCTTATCTTTTACTGTATGTGTTCAGATTTGACAGTTGAGGTACCTATAGATAAAAGATTATGACAGTTTTTTAAGTTTAAGATATAGTCACAGACCTAGCTGGCTAGGGTTTCCTGAGAGAAATATGGATTGGGTAGGAAAGAATGTTGTCGCTGTTGTATCCCTGTTGATAAACCAGCTCTGGAGCTTTCAGCAGATATCTCCTCTTCCCTCTACACAGGCATGAACACTGTAAACTTGCAAGGAACGGGAGGTAT
This sequence comes from Lithobates pipiens, assembly GCF_037356315.1. Classification (NCBI taxonomy): domain Eukaryota; kingdom Metazoa; phylum Chordata; class Amphibia; order Anura; family Ranidae; genus Lithobates; species Lithobates pipiens. The sequence goes on from NW_027507685.1 coordinate 209,717,967, forward strand.
ATGCAGTGCTCAATGATGGCAACATGGGGTCTTTGGATATGTTACAGCACCAACAAAATTCTCACCACCAGCACCTGTCACACCACGCTATAAATCAAACAATATGTCTAAATAAATATTTAAACATTAGTAGCACTGGCATGGTCAAAAAGTCTCCTAAATTGATGCACTATCCACCTTGAATGGTGGAAGTAGCAAAATGTGGAATAAAACATAGTCCGCTCAAACAAAAAAAATATAAATCTTTGTTGTAATTTATTGATCTGGATGAATTGTCATCACCACAATGCTTGTATAATAATCCCCCAAAGGAAATTCACTTAAAGGGGTTGAAAATCTTTGTTTTTTATTTTCTAAATAGGTTCCTTTAAGCTAGTGCATTGTTGGTTCACTTATCTTTTCCTTCGATTTCCCTTCTAAATGATTTTTTTCTTTGTCTGAGTTTCCCACTTCCTGTTTCTCCTCAGTAAACTTCTCACCATCATCCGAGCTGGTGTTTAGTCAGCCAGAACAGCTTACTGAACAGCTTACTGAGGAGGAACAGGAAGTGAGAAATTCAGACAAAGAAAACAAAGAAAAAAAAAGGGAAATCGAAGGAAAAGGTAAGTGAACCAACAATGCACTAGCTTAAAGGAACCTATTTAGAAAATAAAAAACAAACCTTTACAACCCCTTTAAGGTAATTCAATGGCTTACCACAATCTAAGCCGTTGAATTACCCTGTCGATTCCCCTGTCTGCCTTACCTGGGAACACCGCTGTAGCAGTGAGAGGTACACTCGGAGGGAGCGATTTTACAAGTATACTTATGCTTTTAACAATTGATTTTATTATAAGTGTACATCCACAAGCAATTATTTAAATAAACATTTTTTCCACATACTGGGTTCCGCTATGTGCCCCCTTATTTTTCTTGCTTGTAATGAGCAATATACAGGTGGAGAGATGCAGTGATTGCTGAAAACAGCCACCTAATATCCATGCATTAACCCTGCAATATTGGACGGAGATACGCAGTGGTCTGCAGATAACAACTACTTGGAGACATGCATGAAAACCAGTAATATCTGGTAAGTGAGTTTCATTTGGGGGATTATTATACAAGCATTGTGGTGATGGCGAGCCATCCAGATCAATAAATTACATATTATATTCTTTTTTGTTTGAGTGGACTATCTTTTATTCCACATTTTGCTGTTTCCACCGTTCAAGGTGGATAGTGTATCAATTTAAGAGACTTTTTGACCATACCAGCGCTACTAATGTTTAAATATTTAATTAGACATATTGTTTGATTTATGGTACTTTTTATTATAGTATACTATAGTAGCTTTTTAATATTGTATGTTTGCCGTGAGCGCTAAGGGAGAGATATCCATATTGTTTATTTCTCAGTCTTTGCCTGTCACACAACACTGTTTTGCACTGGTTTCGCCAGTCCAACCCAGATGCCTCATAGGTGTATATGTAAGGAGTTACATCAATTATTGTTATGTTTACCTCTTTATTCAAATGATTCCCACATTCCATTGTTGGCAATTGTTACCAAAAGGGTGATTTACGTGGGTTTTAGGAAATTGAACACCCATTACTCTGGGGCACTTTTTAACCACTTGACCTACAGAAGATTTACCTTCCTTCATGACCAGGTCATTTTTTGCATAGAGTTTTTTAGGATAAAAAACCTTCTGCCTTTAGAACTCCTTTAAGATTTGACAATAAAACCTAGATGATGATTGGTTACTATGCACAGCTGGACCAGATTCTGCATGCTCCAGTTTTAGTAAATCTCTCGCAATGCATTGTAGAAATGTATGACAAAAATCCACGCACAGCTGTAGAGAGGTGTTCAAACCTACTGACCTGCTTGCGCCCACCATCTGTTGGACAATATTCTCCACATCATGCTGAAGAATTACATCTAGACTAATAGCAGAGCACTCAGTCAGTACATTAGAAACGTGGAAGACTGCTATTGTGTATGTGGATCTGATTAGTTGTTACGGCTAGGATTGTTCTTGGCATCTGTCTCTTGGCTCAACCTTGGAATTCAATAATTCTGGCTAAACATGGACTACATTTTGATAATGATTTCTGCCTACCTGCCCTGCCCTGACCTTCAGCTTGTTTATTGACTACACGTGTCTACTACTAGCCCTGACCTCCAGCCCTGACCTCTAGCTGGTTCTGACCTTGTCTCTGCTTTTTGGCTGATCCTGCCTGTGCTGTGACGTCCACACCACCAGGGAAAAAAGCCCAGACAATGCAATATCCTGTATCCCAGTAAGAGTCTTTTCTGTTTTTTAACTCGTTCAGCTCTTTGGACATTTCTAGACCAAAGAGTGAACCCTTAAGAACAAATTGAATGTTGTTCAGCCAGCTCCCGACTTTAAACTGAAAGTGATCCGGCAGCTGTATAGCTGCCAGTGGCGGCTGATCCATAAGGGGCACAGGGGCGCTGCCCCCCCCAGTCTGCATAGTCACACACATAGAACGATTTATTTTAAATTAACTGATAATATGACTAACATTTTTATATGTGTGTGGCTGTGCACTGTTTGGGGTGCCGGACTAATAGGTTTCTAATAGGTCCGTCATATTTTTTACACACACGTGATTAGAGCCTGAAGCTCTTTGTTGTTGTCTGCGCCCCCAATCCCTCCCAGTTCATGACTTGAATATTCACCATTGGTTTCCAGCTTCTTGTCCTGGCTAATCAGGATAGGAGGCTGGAGATTTGGAACCTGGAAAGAAAACCGGGTCATAACGGAAGCTAACAGGGGAGCTGTGACCAATGGAGGGCTCCTTTTGTAGGGTGAATGCAGAACTGGAGAGGTTTGTTCATGCCCCTACCCCAACATTTTTTAGCACCACTGATAGCTGCCGATCACTTTTACAGAGCGGGCGGCGCGGTTCCCCTCCCCCCCCTATAGCTCCTGGGCTCCCCGGCTCTTACCCAGTAGCACAACCACTGACTTTAGGATGGAGAGTGGATGGAGACTGAGGCACGTCCATACCTTGATTTCCCTTGTACTGAAAGAAAATGAAAGTGACAAGGATTTAGTCACTTTAGTTTCAGATCCTCCAATTATTTCCTGGCAAGTACAGCCAAAGGACAAATCTAAGCATGCTGATCTGTGCTCGGGTTGTGAAGGGCAGGGGAGATATTGGAGTCTATTAGACCCCTAATGTCTCCATAAAGAGTACCTGTCACCTGTCAATGCTATCACATGGGGCTTTATTAACCCTTATTTATTGTGCTGGCAATAAATATTTTCCTCGAAATTGAGTGATTCCATATTTTTTCTACTCTGCTTGATCTGCAAAAACAGTTGTAATTGACTACAGTTTTCTTCTTTTTTTTTCTTTCTTTTTTAAAGTGTTTAAAGCCAGAAGGTTGGAGTGTTAAATGAAAAATAGTTTTGAGACATGTCTGTGATTATTTTTTTTCTACACAATTAAACAATTGAATGAACATTTTCCAATAGTGGTGATTCCATACTTTTGTTTGTAGCACATTATGCGTCTACTTTGCAGGTCAGGAAAAAATAAATAAAAAAGGAGAGACAGCGGATTACTTCCTCTTTAAAACATACCTAGAAAACCTAGGAAGACTGTTATGAAACTAGGCTGGAGAACATAAATTAACTAACTTTATTGCCGTCTGTTCCCCCACGTTGGGGAGATTCACCTGCTCTATTTGTGCTGTTTACTATTATCATTAAAAGTAAAAGAAAAGCCCAAATTTTGGTTTGTCCCTTAAAATTAATAGAGGGGACATTATCCAATGGGGACACTAGTTCTGGTGACCTGGGGGTCTCCAAGAAATTCCCTTGATTTATAGGGATTTCTTCTCACTTCCCTTTTTGTTTATGGGACAGGAAGTGAAGGGAAATCTCCACAATGGGACAAAGATGGCAAAAAAAATCTGACAGGGGTTGTAACCCTCTCTTGCTCTATCCAAAATGAAGATAAAAGTTTTGCCAATAGTTCTACTTTAACTATTGTAGGATAGTCATGTAGCTATGCTTAAAGTATATGTGAAACCCTCACCTTGTAAAACAAACTATTCAGTTTAAAATAGAAATGAAAGGTAAAACATATGTATATGGTGCTCTGAGAGCTGGGGGAAGAGAAACAGCAGCACACAGTTCTTCCCAGTGAATGGTTGTGGAGGAAGGGTTGGCATGTTGGGCAGGCTGAGTTCCCAGCACAGCAAGAAAATTGGTGTTCCCCTTTGCCTAGTGTGGTCAGTTCATAATAAGAAAGCAGAGGTGCTGGCATGTATTTTACACAAAGGAAGCAATTCAAAGATAACAGGATCATTTTTTATACAGGACATGGTACAGCAGGCACATATCAGGAATAGGAATTGTTGGAGTAACATATTCTTTAACTGAATGCTTTGCACTGAATTTCCAGGATATATATCAACATATTCATATAATGAGGGTAAATAATCTGCTGATACTTCACCAGGCTGTACAAACTAACATTATCACTGTACCTTGAACTTCTGGATATTTTATCAGGATCAGCAAGCCATAGCGAACAGTTGTACTGATTGTTTCAGTTCCAGCAAATAACAAGTTTGAAGCCGAAGCCACAAGATTCTTCATGTGAAACTCTGTGTCTGGATTGTCTTTTTCCTCAAGAAAACACAGCAACACTGTATTGTATATAACCATTGCCACATACAGTATCTCACAAAAGTGAGTACACCCCCTCACATTTTTGTAATGCTTTTATTATATCTTTTCATGTGACAACACTGAAGAAATGACACTTTGCTACAATATAAAGTAGTGAGTGTACAGCTTGTATAACAGCGTCAATTTGCTGTCCCCTCAAAATAAATCGACATGCAGCCATTAATGTCTAAACTTCTAGCAACAAAAAGGAGTACATCCCTAAGGCCTCTTTCACACTGCAACACTTTACCGTCGTTTTAGTGGCAGTATTCGGCCACTAGCGGGTGGTTTTAACCCCTCTCTAGTGGCCGAAAAAGGGTTAAACCCGCCAGCAAAGCCCGCTGCAGCAGTGCTTTGCCGGCGGTATAGCCGCGCTGCCCTATTGATTTCAATGGGTAGGAGTGGTAAATAGGTGAATACACCGCTCCTTTACCACTCCAAAGATGCTGCTAGCAGGACTTTTTTCACCATCCTGCTAGCGCACACTGGAGTGAAAGGGGCCGTGTTTTTTTTTCAGGCGCTATTTTTAGCGCTGTAGCGCCTGAAAAACGCACAGTGCGAAAGGGGCCTAAGTGAGCCCAATTAGCCATTTTTCCTCCCCGGTGTCATGTGACTCATTAGTGTTACAAGGTCTCAGGTGTGAATGGGGAGCAGCTGTGTTACATTTGGTGTTATCACTCTCACTCTCTCATACTGGTCACTGGAAGTTCAATATGACACCTCAAGGCAAAGATCTCTCTGAGGATCTGAAAAAAATAAATTGCTGCTCTACATAAAGATAAGAAGATTGCCAAGACCCTGAAACTGAGCTGTAGCAGGGTGGCCAAGACCATACATCGGTTTAACAGGACAGGTTCCACTCAGAACAGGCCTCGCCTTGGTCGACCAAAGATGTTGAGTGCAGGTGCTCAGCATCATGTACAGAGGTTGTCTCTGGGAAATAGATATAGGAGTGGTGCCAGCATTGCTGCAGAGGTTGAAGAGGTGGTTGGTCAGCCTGTCAGTGCTCAGACCATATGCCGCACATTGAGGGAACCATGAATGCCAACATGTACTGTGACATACTGGAGCTGAGCATGATCGCCTCCCTTCAGAGACTGGGCCGCAAGGCAGTATTCCAACATGATAATGACTCCAAACATGCCTCCAAGATGACCACTGCCTTGCTGAGGGTAATGGTGATGGACTGGCCAAGCATGTCTCCAGACCTAAACCCCATTGAGCATCTATGGGGCTTCCTCAAATGAAAGTTGGAGAAGCACAAGGTCTTTAACATCCACCAGCTCCGTGATGTCGCCATGGAGGAGTGGAAGAGGACTCCAGTGGCAACCTGTGAAGCTCCATCCAAGAGTCTTTTAAAGGGAGAATATATTTAGTGCATAATTGAGGTCCTCCAGTCCCCTTATTCATTTTGTTGCCCTTCTCATCAGCTCTCTCTCCAGCGCCAGCACATCCTTCCTGAGGATTGGTGACAAAAACTGGACAGAATACTCTAGATATCCAAATCAAAGTTTTATAAAGTGGCAGGATCAGTGACAGGACAAGTTCATCTAGAGCCCAGGGCAAACATGCCAAATTGTGCCCCCCCCCCCTCCAAGCTGTATGGGCAAAAAATAAAAGCATCTCACACTGATCTACATGCTTACCCCCTAAAAATAAATTCCCCCTCCTCCACTAAAAATCCACTGCTGAAATCCCCCATCATGAATCTTTGCCCCCAACCCCACCAGCTCTAAATTCTTCCACTTACCATATGCCCTAAGCACAAATCCCCCATCCCCCCTTCCAACACAAATCCCCTCAAATCACCACTCCTAGCACACCGCCCCAAATTTCCCCTTCAAGAACAATTATAATCCCCTGCCACCCCTAAAATTCCCCCTCTCAACACAAATCCCCTCCCCCCCAACCTCCTTGTGGTGCCCCTCCAACTCACATGATACCACAGTGCCCAGAGCTGCCGTCCCTCCTGCCCACCCCTTGTCCCGGCCCTGGGCAGGATTATCGTTTTATCTCTGGGGTAACTATGAACATTAAAGTATTTTCATATATTTTTCTAGCTTTAAAACAAACCCTCACAGATCCTTCTAGCTTGTACTGTGATGTAATTATTTCTTAACCACTTACCGCACAAGCACGTATTTATATGTGATTGGGTTCAAGTGGTTATACCAGGGCCATGGCTGGAGCCACTAGCTATAACCCCAGTATTAACTGCTTCAGATCCACACTATAGCTGAATGACGGCTACAGCGTGGATCTGCTTTGCCAGATGTAAAAACGATTTTGTATTTTTTTACAAAATATTCAGTATTTTTTAATTTTTTTAACTTATTTTTAACAAAATAAAAAAAACGTACAGGTGATGAAATACCACCAAAAGAAAGCTCTATTTGTGGGGAAAAAATGTAAATGTAATTTGGGTACAGTGTTGTACGACCGCGCAATTGTCATTCAAAGAGTAACAGCGCTAAAAGCTAAAAATTGGTCTGGGCAGGAGGGGGGTTTAGGTGTCCAGTAAGCAAGTGGTTCAAATTTTTAGTTGGCAAGTTTATTTTTGAGAAAAGCGATCCGAGCAGCTGATTAGCCACTTGATCAATTTTAGAAGCAGCGGGAGAACTCCAGCCTCTCTCTAGTGTTGTTTTCCTGTTTCCCAGGCTTACGCGTTTCACCAGGGAGACCAGGATCCAATAAGGCGGTTTCAGCCCATTGCTATAGAGGTGATCGAGGACCGTAATGTCTCTGATCATCTCTATGGTCTGGGAGACCAGAAGTGACAAGCATTTTATCACTGCTGGTTATGGAGAATATAAACAAGGCCATTTTTTCTGGAAAGCATGAGATCAATGTTTTTTTGTTTTGTTTTGTTTTTTAAATCTCATGCTTTCAAGGGTAGAAGAGAGATCTGGAGTCTTATAGACCCCAGATCTCTCCAAAAAGAGGACCTATCATGCTTTCACAAGTGATGAAAATAAATAGACAGTGTAAAAAGATTTTTTTTTTTTAATAAAATAAATGAAAAAAAAAAGGAGCGCCTGCATACATAGATTGTGCATGCATATGTAAACCGTGAACAAAGAGCAATAATTCTAGCTCTAGACCTCTTTGTAAATCTAAACTGGTGACCTTTAAACATTTTTAAAGCCTCACTTATGGAGATTTTTTAGGTATTGTAAGTAGTTGCCATTCCACAAGCATGTTTAATTTTTAAGCGTGACATGTTAGGCATCTATTTACTCTGCGTAACATCATCTTTTAAAACTTACAAACAAAATTGGGTTATATATTGTGCATTTTTTTTTATTTTTACCTTACTTACATACTTACCTAGGTGGATGCAGCATCAGTCCAGTGCTGCATCTGTCCCCTGCTGATTTTAACACTTAGAACTCAGCGGTCAAACACTACCAATCTCTTGGTTCTTACAACTCCCTGAGCAGAGAGCAGTTCCCCTCGCTCACTGGAGTGCTGGGCTGTGGAGGAGGCTGGAGGGTCTGGCACAGGCTCTCAGTGACTCTCTGAAAGGCTGAGCCAAGTGCTGGTCTAGGCATATGGTTGTGATCCTTCCCAAGCTTGGAATGGCTCTGGGATGTCAGCTTCTGCCCATTGTGTGCTGAAAACAGGCCAAAGGTGTGCAGAACGATCTGCACGACTCTGAGCTACAAAGCTTTGGCTGTACTTCTCCTTTAATGCAAAGTACTTTTACTGATTGTTCAGAATATGTAAATACAAGTCTATGGGACATTAGTGGTCGGGAATGGGCAGCCCGACACTAGATTTTTAATGGGTGGGCCACAGGCAATTCCATAGGCTAAGGTAAATAGTAATTTTGGAAGGATGTACCGTATATACTCGAGTATAGGTCGATCCGAATATAAGCCGAGGCCCCTAATTTACCACAAAAAAACTGGGAAAACTTATTGACTCATGTATAAGCCGAGGGTGAGACATGCAGCAGCTACTGTTACAGCTTAGAAGAGTGGAAAAGAGGGTCAACAATGCCCATCTGCAGCTGCATACCTCCCTGTGTCCATCCCTGTGTCCATCCCTGTGTCCATCCCTGTGTCCTGTCCATCCCTGTGTCCATCCCTGTGTCCCGTCCATCCCTGTGTCCATCCCTGTGTCCCGTCCATCCCTCTGTCCATCCCTGTGTCCCGTCCCTCCCTGTGTCCATCACAGCCTACCTGTGCCAATCTGCAGCCTCTTTGTCCTTCTGCAGCCTCTGTGTGCCATGCCGCACCTCTCCTCCTTGTCTGACAGACGGCGGCCATTCCACTGTTCAAAAGCCGCGCCTCTCTGTCTGTGATAGGTGGAACACTCAATTTCCCAGCAGTCAGTGTTCCGCCTATCACGGACATCCTCTCATCCTCGTCCGTAGTATGAGAATGAGCGGATGTCCGTGATAGGCGGAACACTGACTGCTGGGAAATTGAGTGTTCCGCCTATCCTAGACAGGGAGGCGCGGCTTTTGAATAGTGGAATGGCCGCCGTCTGCCTACCTGATCTCCGTGACTCGAGTATAAGCCGAGGGGGGCACTTTCAGCCTAAAAAAAGGGGCTGAAAATCTCGGCTTATACTCGAGTATATACGGTATTAGCTATGTGTATTTAGGGGTCTAGACAGTGCAGCTTTTTTTTGTAAAAAAACAGAACTTGTCCTATAAATGCAATATTTTCATGTGTGACTTTCTTGAAGTAGTTGCACAATTGAGTTTTGTTCTTGCCTTTTTCACGAAACTTAGATTTTCTTTTAAAGCTGTAGAACACCACACTAATACACTGTTAGGCCGCATACACACGCGGGGACTGTTCGCTCAACTTTGTTCGTCAAACAGTTTCAGCGGACAGTCCGCTCAAAATTAGCATGGACGGACATGGCCACACACGACGAACGAACAGTTTGCTGAAACCGTGCGCGATGACGTGAACGGCACGTACGACGGGACTAGAAAACGACGTCCTATACACTGCAATGCAACCTTCGGCATATAAATTCTTTCTGAGCATGCGCGGAACTTTGTTTGACGAACAAGCCTACACACGAGGGGACTGTTCGCTGAAACAAGGTTTCAGCGGACAGTTTTTCGGAAATTCCGAAAAACCTTGTTCAGCAGACTGTTCGCTGAAACTGTCCGCTGAAAGCCCACACACGAGCGGACTGTCTGCTGAAACACTGTTCAGCGGACAAAGTTGAGCGAACAGTCCCCGCGTGTGTAGGCTTATACATACAATAACAAAAGAAAAAATAATTTACTTGTAGATAAGCATATTGATTCCATTACCTCCTGCATCCTTATTAGAAAACAATCAATAAAATGCCGGGGAGAATTGGGATCCAGGGTCCTTTGGCTTTCTTCCACCCTCTCATCAACAAATTCCTTGAGCTCAGACAAATATTGTGCCCCTTTCTTGAGAGGTCCTATCAAATAAGGCATGATCCAAACGAAGTTGTAAAGAAGCTAAAATATTAGAAGGCTTATTCAGTCAAGATTTCAAGCAGATATACAGCTGAATTCCTGGCAAACAGCTAAATACATAATTGGAATGCATACATGGAAGCTGCTCTATCTGCAGAAAGATTTGTAATTTTATCCAAAGACTTACACAGCCAAACCAGTACATTCAGGTTGTTGACCTTGATCTTCTCTGCTGTGGAGCAATACAGTTTGGTGATTGGACAATGAAGAAGAAGCAAGAGATTTGAGGGCCATTAAAGTAATTGTTACCTCAGCATTTCAAATTCCTTATATGTGCCTGCTGTACCATGTACTTGTATGAAAAAGTATCTTGTTCTCTTTTTTTGCTTACTTTGTGTGAATTCCCTGGTGTTCCTGCAAGTCTCTCTGCTTTCCTGTTAAAAACTGACCACGCTAAGCAGGAGAATACACTGTGGTCAGTTCTCTGGCTATGCTGGGAACCCAGTCTGCTCTCCTCCAATGATCAGACTTGCCCTGAAATGGCCCTCGCTACAGAGCCATTCACTGGGAAGAACAGTGTATCGTTGACTCCTCCACCTAGCTCTTATGCAAATGAGAAAAGAGGGAATGTGATCACTTATAAAAAAGGGAAAAAAAGGTATTTATAATGTTTTTTTTTTATATCTATACACAAATGTTTGCCTTTCATTTCAATTTTAAACGGAATATGTTGTTTTACTAGGTGATCATATACAATAACTTTAAGTTTCATTTGCTAACATAATAATAATCTTCTCATGTTCCCTTTCACCCCACTCATCTGCCAAAGTACTAAGAGGAAAGCCTTGTTTAAACCCTTTTGTGGTCTGTGTAAGGTAAAGCCATGTATAAACCACATTTGCAATCTTTAATGACCTCTTTTACTCATGTAGCCAAGCCCCCCATAAGGGTTGCTTAGTGTAGTGGCTCACCTGTCACCCTGCCCAGCCAGACATCCATCCCAGTCACTCAGACAAAAAACAGTCAATTACTTTGTTTTGTTTATTTGAGGGGGGTTAAACTTGGATGGGGATTTGGGAATTATGGGATGCCCAGGAAGATTTAGTTGCAAAGTTACTACTATATACACTTTACTCTTCTCTCTCCAGCACAAAAACTCACTGCTCACCGTTTCCTCCACCAGCACTTCCCTTACTGCAGACTGTCACTCCAGCTAACAACGTACGGGTAATACCATATGGTATTCAGTGAGGCCTGCTTCAGTCAGGCCTCACTGAACTGCCTTTTGCGGGCAGGGACCTAGGGCCCCTGTGGTGTAGAACAGTTCAGGTGCTAGCTGTCCTCTGCTCAGCTACCACTCCCAGATCGCTCTTTTCAGGCCCTTCCAGCCTGCCTGGCTACAAAGACCCCTTTCCACTGCCCTTCTCCACAGTTCCCTCTCCATTGGTTCTGCACCCATCTCTCAAACTGCAATCTCCCAGTTCTCGCAGGTGTGCCTCCCCAGTCCTCCCTACTGTGCTCACTCACAGCCCTCCCGGCTTCCACCGGTAGTCCTCCATGGAGACTCTTAGAAGTGTTCTCTTCCACTGTCCCCTACTTGCTCTCTCATGTGCCTCTCCTTCCAGGATCTTGACACTCCTCCTGGATGCACCCAAGCCCAGTCCAGGTTCACCCCCCCCAGACTTGGGAGCTGCCCATGGGCCCCCTAAGGAGGCCTGCCACCTGCCAATCCAAGTTGGGTCTTAAGATACCACAGTCAGCTCCACCTTTCTTCCCCTCCTCTCCTTCTAGAAAATGCTAGAAGGAAGAGGGAGGTAACTGAGAAGTGAGACTGCCCAAGAGTCATCAGCTACTACCCTGAGTCATTCCCCACCTAGAATAAAAACAAATAGGCCTAGCAACCAGCTAGACCTTCCTAAATGTACCTACACTGCCAGAGATAAACCTCACTCTAGCGCCTTACTAACTAGAGGGTGCTACACTCACATAACAGTGCTTGGACCTCAGAAGAAAAAGAGTGGTGGACACTCAGCCACCACAGTCAGAAGAAAAAGAGAAGGCTTCCCCACACCTTGAGGTATATTCAAGGTCTCCATGTGTGACTAGAGCTGAATCTTGGTCAGGAATGGAGCATAGCAAAGATATCTACAATGGAGGGCCAGGCTATCAAGAATACGGTGAAGGGTTAAAGTACATGTTTAGTCAAAACTTCCCGTTTTGGCTTGGATAGATTAGGGGAGGGTCTTTTTCCGGTTGGCGAGAATAAATTTTACTTGAGATGCAACAGAAAGTATTAGAGAATCTCTTCAAAGTGAAGGTATTTACCTTTTGACAAATGTCACCAGGACAAGTGCCCTAATAGGAAGATTTACCCTCACCTCTTGTTCTGGTGACAGTTATAACATTTTGCAATTCTCTTCACTTTCTGTCTTCATTTACATTGGTCACAGGACAATTAGAGAAGGTCAATCTATTCAGTAAGGACGCAGATAGCAACACAAACTTTTTGCCTATGAAATAACCTAAAGTGTTGGAGGGGATTAAGATCTCTTGTTAGTTATTAGATTAAGTGTTAAAGGGTCAGATTAGGAATAGAGTGAAGTGGCTGTATTGAGTGCTTAGGGGCAACAGGCATTCATGTTATCAATTATGTACTCACCGCACTTAATCCAGAGTTCAGAAATCGAATGATGCCATTGATATTATAAAGAAGTTTTAAGTATTTTTCATCATTGTAATTAAAATGTTTCCCAAATGCGATGAAGCAGATGATGTTGGATACAGCACAACTCACCAGGAAAGTAGGGTTAAATGGCTTTCCTATAAAGACAGAAGATATTATCTTAAATTGTAAAGCACAAAGAAATTATTAAAAGTATCCTTTAAAAAAAAATCTCTGAAAGCTTTCTCTGTTTTCTTTAATCTGGGTTTTACACAATCCACTGCAACCAAATTCAGGTGGCCTTTACAGCTCTTGTTGGTGAAACTGTAGCCTCTTCTTACATCATCATGTGCTGTGTAACCAATTTCTTTACGATATACTAAAGATATACAAAGAGGGGGGAATGTATATCTCCATATACTGGGACTTTAAATTTCTTATACTATGGGCTTTTTCATTTAGAACACCTGTTATTATTCATTATTTACAGACATTATACATTTTCTCCTGATGATTCGGTCAACCGACGAAACGCATTGAGCTAGTAAGGATGCAATCCCTCACATTTCCATCATTTGTTACAACAGTTTTATGAATTATTGTACATTATTACTGTACTATTTCTTTGAAATTTCTTTAATTTTTTTTTCCCTGTTATGATTATTAAGTTCTATATCATGTTTACTCGGATGTCATGTCTGTATATGTATTGAATACTCATTGGTCACATAGAATCTCTCCTTGACATTCGTGTATAATTAATAATAAAATTTCTACTCTTACATTGTTTTTAAGCCTGCCTCATTTAAAGTCCCATACTCGTTTTGTCTTTTGGATATACTAAAGATAGTACAACATGAGATAAAAACTCCCAGCGCTCCGAGGTCCTCCTTAGAGAAATAGGGCTTAACAGACAACACATCCATAAATTCCCTTGGCCCTTATCAGATAGTGGAATCCAATGTAAAACTAGAAAAAGAACAAATGGGGAAACACCTAGTGCATTACCGGAAATGTAATAGGAAAAATATAAAACGAATAAAAGTGGATACTCACAAAAGCAGAAGATGCTGTGTGGTGCTGGGTACAACGGGCCCATTTCAGTTAGAAATTAACATTTCTGGTTACTAGCCAACTGCATAAGTTAGATTCCAAGATGGATATCTAAGCCATTCATTCATGCCTCAAGTACACTCTAGAAGTGTCTATTACAGCATGCTGACACTGCCTTATGATATTTTTTCAGACTTAAGGTTCACTTTAAATGCTTAGGTTGCATATCTGAATGGAGTGTTCCTTTAATATACAGTAAAACCTTGGATTGCGAGCATAATTCGTTCCGGAAACATGCTTGTAATCCAAAGCACTTGTATATCAAAGAAGAGAATTTCCCCATAAGAAAAAATAGAAACTCAGATGATTCATTCCACAACCATTTATTCATAAAACCTTCAGGTTATAGTTCATATAAAAAGATTATAGCAATGAGATAGGTTGTGTAACCATAAAATGTCCCTCCACAAGGGTATTAGAAGCAAAATCCAGGAGGAGCTACTGAGTATAAAAGAGAAGAGAGGCACCTCTAAGTGTAGCAATATAGTTAACCATATTGCTACACTTATGCCCCGTACACACGAGAGGGATTAAGTCTGACAGACCTCCAAAGGAGTTCCGCCGGAGTTCCGCCGGAGTTCTGGCGGACTTTTCGACCGAACGGACTTGACCACACACCATCACACCAAACTCCGACGGAGTCGAACGTGATGACGTACGACTGGATTCGACGTAGGAAGTTCATAGACAGTAGCCAATAGCTGCCCTAGCGTCGGTTTTAGTCCGTCGGAGTAGCACACACACGAGCGAATTTTTCGAAGGGGACCGGGTCCGGCGGAGTTCCGTCGGGAAAATTTGAAGCATGCTTCATTTCTAAAGTCCGTCAGACTTTAGCGAAGCTAAAGTCCGTTGCAGCCCACACACGATCGGATAGTCTGACGGACTCAGTCCGTCGGAGTTTGGATGTCGAAAAGTCCGCTCGTGTGTACGGGGCATTAGAGGCACCTCTCTTCTCTTTTATACTTAGTTGTGACGTGATGCTACTTGTATATCAAGTCAAAATGTATTTAAAAATGCTGCTTGTTTTTCAAAAGGCTCTTAAACCAAGTTACTCTCTAACCAAGGTTTTACGGTAGTGCAAAGGTCAATAATGATGTAGAACCTGCAGTAGTCTCTAGCAGCCAATAATACTTTAACATGTTTATCTGCTTAGAGCAGGGGTCTTCAAAATTTCTAAGCAAAGAGCCAATGCACTGTCCTTCAGACTTCAGAGGGACCAGAAGTTGCTAATGGGAGTATAAAAGTGACCCAATGTGCATGGCCATTGGCTGTAAAAAAAATCTAGAGCCTGAAGTCAGTAGGAGGAGGAATGGTGTCCCATTATTAATTTTAAGTGGGGTGAATATAGCCTCACCCTTTGGTGTCAGTGAAATGAAAAGTGTCCCATTGGTGTCAGTGAAAGGAACTATACCCCCTTGTAGGTGTCAGCTGAAGGAATGGTGCCCCATTGTTGGTGACAATGGAAGGAATAGTACTTTATTATATGGTGTCAGTTGAAGGAATAGTGCCTCATTGTTGGTGTCAGAAAAAGAAGCACACCTGTTTGTTAGTGTCAGTGAAATGTAGAACGTTGCAATTTTGTCGCCTGTGGAAGAAATAGTGCCCTATCATTACTGTTAGTTGAAGCAATAGTGCTCCATCATTGGTGTCAGAGAAAGAAACTGTGCCCCACCATTGGTGTCAGTGAGAGGAATATTGCCCTATTGTGTCAAAGGGAGCAATTGTCAGTGTCGGCAGAAGCAATTGTGCCTAATGTTTGGTGTCAGTGGGGGAACTTGTGCCCTGTCATTTGTGTCCCCAGGAGGAATGCTGCCCCATTGTTGCTGTCAGTGGGAGGAATAAGGCTCCAAGGTCCATTTGAAGGCTAAGTGCCACATTGGGCCCTCAGTTTGGAGACAACTGACCTAGAGGCATCAGAACCATGATAAATGATCACTGACTAATTCATACAAGCTACTGCACTGTGCGTATCTTGTTTTATTAAAGCAAATAGAGTATGTATCTCTCAAAGCAGGGCAATGGAGACAGAAAGACAGGGTGTTAGTAAAGATCAAGGGGCAGAAATCTTTAGACACAAAGCTCATCTATAACAGGTTTACAAGTTGTGAATCAGAAAGCATCCTCTGGTTTGCCACATGTACTTCCCACTGAAAAAAAACAAAAAAAGCCAGCCCTTTATTGGAATGCCTTTGTACCTTCAGTTTTGCCAAATTCCTTCACAAGAATCTTAGCTTCTTCCTGGATTCTCTCCTCGATTGTCCTCTTGCCCATCCCAAAATTCCTCAGTGTAGTAAGAGCGAACCTTCTCATTTGTTGCCAGCGTTCTCCATTGCTAGCTGTAATGCCTGGGAGATACATGGTCACGTTAAGCGTTTCAGATCACATTTCCTATCAGACTTACAGATTGTTACACATTTGTATATAAAGAGCGTGAGCGAGTAAAGAAAAAAGAAACAGAATGTTCAAATTTCTGAAATGGAACATATCAAAGAGCCTGCAATATAAAATGTATAAATGACAACAAGGCAACAAAAATGTATCATACCATATCCTTTGAGAACATATTCAGATAATGCCATCTTTCCTCGACCGCTGAACGCATATTTTTGGTCAATCAGAGCTTCTTTGATAATATCATATCCACATAATATTACTGTACGCCGAGTTCCAAAATATACAGTAAAGATTGGACCATATTTCTTTTGAAACTGCAGGTGAGTGAGAGAAGGAAGGAGAGAAAGAGGTGGAGGGGGGAGAGAAAAATCAGTCTATAGGATGTCAATTATGCAGAATTAATAACATCAAAAACGCAACGTGTTTGTAAAGCCTAACAACAAGCCATTCTTATTTGAACTTTTCTGATCTGTTAAAGTGTATGTAAAGGTAAATTATGGTTTTTAATTTTGTGTAGGGAAGGGTTAGAACCCGTCAGGTCTTAAATGCTGTCCTTCCTGGGCATGCTGTCACTTTAAAATTCAAAAGTGCTACTCTGCATACAATAAAGTTATATCATATACTATTACTATACCATGAAACGGTACCAATAGTGTAAGCTTAGTGAATACAATCTACATGAAAAAATAAATCAATAAAAAAATAAAAATAAAATTTCAATAAAGATGCAATAGTGCCTTTAAGTATTATGCCTTGTACACACGGTTGGACATTCTGACCACAAAATCCGTCTGATTTTTTCAGACGGATTTTGTCCGAAACTGATGTTGCATACACACGGTCCAACAAAGTTGTCGGAAAATCTGATCGTTCGGCAAGTGGTGACGTTCATTGTGTACGACGGGACTACGTAGAGGCTATTAGCCAATAGCTTTGGTCTCGTAATTTGATCTGAGCATGCGTGGCACTTTGTCCGTCGGAATTCTCTACAAACGATCGGAAAAAGTCTGATCGGATTTTTTTTGTCGGAAAATTTTAGATCCTGCTCACAGAATTTTTCTGTCTGAATCTCCGATGGAAAAAGTCTGCTAGAGCCCACACACGATCGGATTTTCCGACAATATAATCTGATCGGACCTTTTCCGTCTGAATTTCCGACCGTGTGTACATTTTTTTTTACATTTTAGAAGTGCCAAAAGACACTCAAGCCCTAAGGCCAAATGTGTGTATGTGTGTACAGATGGATACATATCCTGGTGAACAATCCAAAATCAAGATGGAAAATCCCAAAAGATAAGAAGAGGCACTTCAAAGTGTGAGATGACAAGCATTCAGTGCAGCAGGAATAAAGGGTGCCAAGGAATCTGTCACATATCTGCCTGTGCAGCCCGAGTGGACAAGGGTGGCCTCTTGAACAATTTCTGTCCAAGGACCCTTGGTAGCGGAGGCAGGGGTTGCTAGGGCTGTAGGAGTGAGCTGTAGCTTGGAGACACAGGAGTCAGTGGTGGTGTGGAGATCAGTCACAAGCCTTGTTCAACGGAAGCCAGGCAGACAGGTGCAGAATCGGGTTCAGGATCAGGCTCAAAGTCAGAGACAGGCAGCAGTCGGTATTCAATGTGCTGGCGGTAGGGGTACCAAATAAGGAAAAAAAGATGTAGTCATAAATCCAAGCTGGGTAGCATAAGCGAGAAGCAGATATAGCTGATCCAACAGAGGTTTCAGACGTAGCGGGATCAGGAACAAGGGTAGCAGACGTGGACTAGCATCAGGAACACAGGAACCAAAGCTGAAGCCAATCCAGCACTGAAGCCAGGCAGACTCTCAGTTTAAATTGGCTGCTGGGTGCAAGAATCTGTGGATTTGTGTGCATGGCTATATGTACACGCACGTGCCCACACAATTTGCGTGCACATTCTAGTCCTTACTCATCTTGGGCTTCTATTCTTGTGATTCTTGTGACTCTGCACATGCACATAAGAATGAGCATCTACTGCACAGGAATGAGCACCTGCTGCACGAGATCCCTGACAGAATCACACCACCCACATGTAAGATAAACTCCTTATCAAAGACACTGATCCCAATTAGAGATCATGAGGCGCCTTGCTGTCCCACAGCACCAAATGTTAAGGCACACCATTCCATCTAGGTATGATCCTGTGCAAATGTGCTGAGCACAGAGGGATTAAAAACAAGAACGGACCACCATATCCCATTTTTTTAAATCATGGACTTTTAACCACTTCAGACTCGGAAGGATTTACCCACTTCATGACCAGGCCATTTTTTGTGATACGGCACTGTGTTACTTCAACTTACAATCGCGCGGTCGTGTCGCTGCACCGAAACAAAGTTGATGTCCTTATTTTCCCACAAAGAGCTTTCTTTTGATGGTATCACCTCTGCAATTTTTATTTTTTGCGCTATGAACAAAAAAAAGACTGAAAAGTTTGAAAAAAAAAACCTTTCTGCTATAATACATATCCAAAATAAATATATATATACAAAAATGTATTCATCAGTTTAGGCCAATATATATTCCGCTACATATTGTTGGTTAAAAAAAATCTAAATCTCGATTTAGGGACTTTTTTGATTGTTTTTACTAGTAATGGTGGTGATGATCTGTAATATTTAACGGAACTGTGACATTGCCGCGGTCAAATCTGACCCTAAGTGACTCTTTTTGGCAACCAGTGACACCAATACAGTGATTAGTGCTATTAAAATGCACTGAATAAATAGCACTTGGAGGGGAAGGGGTTAAAACTAGTGGGGATCAAAGGGTTAAGGGTCCCCTAGGGAGGTGCTTTCTAACTGTCAGGGGGGTGGACTCACTGGAAGTAGAGAGAGATTGCTGTTCCTGATCACTAGGAAAAGCTGATCTCTCTCTCCTCCCCTGTCAGAATGGCCTGCTGTTGTGCCTCTCTTGGACCCGCGGGCAAGCTCCCGTGACACGCAGTGGGCGAGCTCCTGCAAAAGCCAGTGCATGAACAGATGTACCCATACATCGTTTTGCGCAGACGAGCCAACTTGCCACAGTATAAATGCGGAGGCTGGTCAGCAACTGGTTAAAAAGGTAATGTACTTACAATATGAAGATGATCACAGGCATATAAATAACCATAAGAACCGCCAGATTCCCACCAATGCGCATAAAGACTTCATGTGTTTGGCCACATCCATCGCATTTCTCTGCAAACAGCTTCTTCAGGGGATAGACGTAATTTTTCATTTATCATACAATCCCACAGGAAAAAGAAGCATCAGGGGAGTTACATGTGTTCACTCCGATCACACCAGTGCACCAGCCTCAAAAGAGGAATAAACTGGAGGATGCCACTTCATTTTTTCTCACCAAGGCAACCGTTGCTCTACAAAAGATGCCTGATGAATCAGATGCTTTTGGCATTCTAACGGCTTATTACTCATCACCATCACAGCCTTTCTACCCAGCCCTCACAGCATGGAGTTCATGGTTCAGAGCATCCTGGTGGCCAATGGCAATACATGCAACAAAAACAGCAAAATTCTCCTTGGTCACAAGACTTTTATTATACACACTTGCCATTTTAACATATAATTTGTTTGGTTTGAATATTGTTCATTGTTCTATTGGAGTTCATGGCAATTGATTTTTTGGCACTTATGTCATGAGAATTCATAAACTTGTTCTGTTTTTACCAGGGCTTTTTTTTTTCTCTTTTTCTCCGCCCCTTCATTACTCCTGAGCAACATTCCTTGGCTCTATCCCCTACCCTCCTCCCAGTACTGCCCTTTTTGAGAATAAAGAACCAAGTACATTTTCTATGGAATTTGATAATGATAACAAGCAAAGCAAATAGAACTCCTGCAGCCAGTAACAGTAGACACCCCGCTAGCAAGAATAGATCTCCCCAAAAACAATGGACTAGGGATGAGCCCGATGTTCGAGTCAAACTTAAGTTCGACTCGAACATAGGGTGTTCGCATGTTTCACCGAATACCGAACATTATGGGACATTCACGGGAAATTTGAGCACCCGCGGAACGCTCCATAAAGAATGGTGAGACCGACTGCAGTGCATTGACGGTTGCTGATTGGCCAAAGCATACACGTGACCTGCATGCTTTGGCCAATCTGGGAGAGCCACGATTGGCTAAAGTCAGGGTGCCTTTGGCCAATCATGGCTCAGGGGGATGAGTCCACACCCCCCACTATGTAAGACTGCTTACACGGCAGCCGTACATAGTTTTATGAATGAGAACAGCAAAATTACATTTCTAAAGGAAAAAATGTAATTCAAAACTGCTCGCAACTGTAATGTATTGCCAAATCCTGGCAATATACATCAAAATCATTGCAAAAAAAAACAGCAGGGCTTTCCCCCAGTCAATTACCAGGCCCTTTGGGTCTGGTGTGGATATTGAGTGGAACCCTGCGGCAAAATTTAAAAATAAAATTGCCTGGGAGTCCCCCCCAAAATCCATAAAGGCCCTTCAGGTCTGGTATAGATTTTAAGGGTAACCCTGTGCCAAAATAAAAAAAGGGAGTGGGGGTCCCCCCAAAATCCATACCAGGCCCTTCTCTGATCACGCAATCTGGCAGGCTGCAGGAAAAGGGGGGGTGAGAGAACGCTCCCCTCCTTTATAGTACCAGGCCACATGCCCGCAACATGGGGAGGGCATGTGGACCAGTACGGTTCAGGATGGGGGCACTCTTTCATCCCCGCTTTTCCTGCGACCTGCCAGGTTGCATGCTCGGATAAGGGTCTGGTATGGAGTTTGGGGGGACCCCCACTTTAAAAAAAAAAAAAAATTGGTGTGAGGTTCCCCTTATTATTCTTACCTGACTTTGAGGGCCTGGTATGGATTTTGGGGGGGCCCCACGCAATTTTTTTTTGGTGCGGGGTTCCCCTGAAGGGTCTGGTTATGGACTGGGGGGAGGGGGTCCGTGCCATTTTTTTCAATGATTTTTATCTATATTGCTGGGATCCGACAATTCATTACAGCCGCAAGCAGTTTTAGATGAAATTTTTCCTTTAAAAATTTCATTCTGCTGTGGTACTGTTCTAACCACGGGAAAGATGCGCTACTTTACAGGCATACTAAGGACACCCCTTAGGCACGATATTTAAAGGAATATTTCATTTTTATTGTTTCACTTTAAGCATTATTAAAATCACTGCTCCTGAAAAAAAACGCCAGTTTTAAAACTTTTTTTGCATTGATACATGTCTCCTGGGGCAAGACCCGGGTCCCCAAACACTTTTTATGACAATAACTTGCATACAAGCCTTTTAAATTAGCACTTTTGATTTTTCATGTTCGTGTCCCATAGATTTTAACGGTGTTTGTGCGTGCGCACAAATTTTGTTGCCTGTTCGCAAGTTTTGGTGCGAACCAAACTGGGGGGTCTTCGACTCATCCCTACAATGGACTATCCGCAACAAAATCCCTTCCCCCAGCAACAATAGACTCACGGCAGCAACAACTGATCTTCCTACAGCCAGCATCAAAAGACTCTCCAGCAGACTGCAATAAGACCCCTCCCTCATCAGTAGATCTCTCCTAGCAACAACTGACCCACAGCAATATAAGACCCAGCAACAATAGGTCTACCATCAGCAACAATAGACCCCTAGTGCTGGAGGTGTTGAAACTGCGTCACCCGGCGTTCCCTCTGAAAAAAAGCCCTGGACTCTAGATAGGCACTTCTGAATTAGTTCATTTTATGGTGCAGGTTATTTTGTGGATTTTCTATTTTTTAATTAAAACCAACTTAAAATACAAAAAATACCCTGCTTACATTGGTTTAAGTAAATACTTGATATACTTGGTTGTCTCTATACCCTTTTGGGGGGGGGGGGGGGGGGTTGTATATATATATATATATATATATATATATATATATATATACCCCTCACATTTTTGTAAATATTTTATTATATCTTTTTGTGTGACAACACTGAAGAAATTACACTTTTCTGAAATGCAAAGTAGTGAGCATACAGCTTGTATAACAGTTTTAATTTCCGGTCCCCTCAAAATAAATCAACACACAGCCATTGATGTCTAAACCGCTGGAAACAAAAGTGAGTACACCCCTAAGGGAAAAATGTCCAGCTTGGGCCCAATTGGCCATTTTCCCTCCCTGGGAAATTTGGACTGAAATTTGAATTGAATTTTACATTGAATTCCAGTCGAATTCTAACTACACATAATGCTAAAATCAAAGCCTGTGTGTGTTATTGGAGTACCATTTCAAAATAATGCTGTTTTTGTTAAGCCAAAGATTATTGAAAGAGTCATTGTAACCGTTTCATGAAGATTTTTCTTTTGTTTGTTCACTTTGCTGCATTCAAATCTAAAACAATATAACATTTTAGTTTTGAAGGATTCAAAAAAAATCGCTAAATTCAAAGAAAATTTTTAAATTCCGAATACGAATTGAACTAAATGAAATAATTAGATTAACAAATCAAATTAAACAAAATATTTTTTTCCTTATGCACATATCTAAAGAGGACTCCAGTGGTAACTTGTGACGCTCTGGTGAACTCCATGCCCTAGAGGGTTAAAGGGGTTATAAAGGTTTGTTTTTTATTTTCTAAATAGGTTCCTTTAAGCCAGTACATTGTTGGTTCACTTACCTTTTCCTTCTATTTCCCTTCTAAATGTTTTTTTTTTCTTTGTTTTCTTTGTCTGGATTTCTCACTTCCTGTTCCTCCTTAGTAAGCTGTTCAGTAAGCTGTTCTGGCTGACTAAACACCACACGGATGATGTTGTGAAGTTTACTAAGGAGAAACAGGAAGTGAGAAATTCAGACAAAAAAAAAAACATTTAGGAGGGAAATCGAAGGAAAAGGTAAGTGAACCAAAAATGAACTAGCTTAAAGGAACCTATTTAGAAAATAAAAAACAAAGCTTTACAACCCCTTTAAGGCAGTTCTGGAAAATAATGGTGGCCACACAAAATACTGACACTTTGGGCCCAATTTGGACATTTTCACTTAGGG
The DNA here is from genome assembly GCF_037356315.1 of Lithobates pipiens. Lineage (NCBI taxonomy): Eukaryota > Metazoa > Chordata > Amphibia > Anura > Ranidae > Lithobates > Lithobates pipiens. The sequence goes on from NW_027507685.1 coordinate 209,741,239, forward strand.
GTGTACTCACTTTTGTTGCCAGCAGTTTAGACATTAATGGTTATTTTGAGGGGACAGCAAATTTACACTGTTATACAAGCTGTACACTTACTACTTTACATTGTAGCAAAGTGTAATTTCTTCAGTGTTGTCACATGTAAAGGTATAATAAAATATTTACAAAAATGTGAGGGTGTACTTACTTTTTTTAGATGCTCTATGTGGCACTTGGACAAATCATGTCTCAGGGTCTGATGAGGAAACCGCAGCTGTTCACTGTAAACGACTGCAGCTTCCTCATCAGACCATGGGACAAGAACGGTATATACTGCGGATAGGGTGAGACCAATTTAGATGGGGATTTTAGTCTTGCCTAGAGCAGCATAAAACCAAAATACACCACTGGGTGCAACACTTGCCTTGCCCCGGGCATTGGCAACCCACACTATGCTACCTTCTCTGTTCCCTAAGGTGCCTCTCCTTCTCTTTTTTTTTTAAAAGGTGTTTATTAAAATTTTCAACATACAGCATATACAACAATCAGTATACATAGCGAATAGCCTCACTCCAGAGGTGCAGACAGAGGTTTAAACCCTCAGGATATGGCGTAAAGTAATGTATGTGGTGGCCCGAGCACTCCCCCCTGTAGGTAACCCTCCAGGCAGCGAGCTGGCACACAGTCCGCTGCCTACCCCCGTTATTAGTGCAAAAAATTATGGCAGTTCCCGGAACACCCCAAGAAAACCCCAAAATATGCGGTGGAGATGCACCACTGGAGTAAACAAAACAGTTATATGCAAAAACACAGAAAACCCCAACAAAACAAAGACACAAAAAAGACATGCAGGCATCCCAACACACACATACAACTCAACCACACAAGTCACCGTCTCACTGCGCAGTATCATTTTTAACATAAATAGCAGCCTCGTAAGGTCAAATAATTGCTGATTACTACCCTAGTTTTCCCCTTCCCCCTATACCCAGCATCACCCTCTACAATGCCCGAGGCCCGAGGGAGTTAATAATACCATACAGGGATTGAATTCTTGGAGGGGCATTCACTTTCCAGTGCAATAAGATCATTTACGTGCATAAAATAAAATGGTACGTAGTAGAGTCCGAGCTGATTTCCTGTGGACAAAGTCATTCAGTATACCCAGCAGCCCCACCTCAGGGGTTTGGGGCACTGGGACAGCAAGATGATCATCAAAAAATGTAAACAGGTCCTTCCACTACGCATCCAATCTAGGACAACTACAAAACATGAAATAAATCAGCCTTATCAAATGTACATCTAGGGCACAAGGCCTCATTTCTCAGACCCATTCTAGCCAATCTAGCCGGAGTATAATGCAGCTGATGAATAAACTTAAACTGCACATATTGATCGGAAGTGCTGATAATGTCCTGGAAACAAGTTTCAGTAGTTTCTTCCCACTCTTCCTCCTCCAGGTCAGGTATCAAACGCTTCCACTTCATAAAAGAATTGTGAAATGGGTCTGCCCCTACCCTGGAGAGGTGACCATAGAAAGTTGTAACCTGTTTAGTAAGATCTGGGTAAGACATCAGGTGCTCCATAGGAGACTCCTGAAGCTCTATGGTCAGAGAGCCAAACTGCGCCCGGATGGCATGTCTAAGGAATAGATACTTACAGAAAAATGTATGATCTATTGAGAAGGTGCCCCGTAAATTTTCAAAGGATTCAAATACGTTTCCCTTGATGATATGGGACAAGCGCAGTATATGCCGCCTAGACCACCATTGGGAGTCTGGATGCCCGAGTAATTCAGGCAGACTGGGATTGTCCCATAGTGGGGTTTGCGGTGACCTGCCCGGGGTGGTGATAAAAAGCAGTTTCTCTCCCTCTCTCCAGGCCAGTAGGCCCACCTCCATAGGGGAAAACCTAGAGCATTTAGAATATAGTGCCCTATGCAGTACGTCATTAACTGAGTCAAACAGTGCATGTAGGATTGACATGAGAGTGGCGGAGGGGGTCTGAGGGCTGGAATGCAGCCAATCATATACATAGGTCAGTTGGGAGGCAAGGAAGTAGTTGCCTAAGTTTGGGTGGGCTAGGCCTCCTTTCAATTTGGAGGATTGCAAAGATGCCTTGGCAATCCGCGGATGGGAGTTTTGCCAGATAAAGGAAGACACAATGGATTCTATTTTCATAAATACCTTTTTTGGGAAATATACCGGGGCAGCTCGAAAACAATATAGAAATTTTGTGAGGAATATCATTTTAAAGACGTTGATACATCCTATTAAGTTGAGAGGGAGAGTTGCCCATGTTTGAAGTTTGTCAACCATCTGCTTTGTGATTGGGGCAATATTCAATTCTTCATATTTGGGGAGCTTGTTATGAATCTGAATGCCCAAATACTTGAATGTCTGGGACGTCTGAAGTTTAGAAGTATTCAAGTAATCATAGGAGCAGTGAGGGCCAATGGGAAAAGCTATCGACTTATCCCAACCTACCCTCAGACCAGACACATCCCCAAACTCCTCGACCACCTGCATGAGGCCATGGAAGGAGCTTTCCTTACCATCTAAATAAATCAAGGCATCATCTGCATACAAAGATATCTTTTCCTCCAGCAACCCGATTCGGATGCCCCCTATCCCCGAAGCCTGCAGCACCGCCAGAGCCAAGGGCTCTATGGCGATGGCAAACAGGAGCGGGGACAGGGGACACCCTTGTCTAGTCCCCCTAAGTAGCCGAAATGGTGAAGAGACATCTCTATCAGTTCTCACCCTCGCACTCGGTTTAGCATATAGCAGGCGGACCCATTTTGTAAATTGTGGGCCAAAGCCCATGTTAGCCATTGACTCCCACAAAAATGACCAACGCACCGTATCGAAAGCCTTTAACACATCTAAAGACAATACCAGGCTACTATGTTTATCCCTGCATGCTCTATGGATATGTAGATATAATCTGCGTATATTGTCAAATGTGCTACGTCCAGGCATAAACCCAGCCTGATCTGGCGATATCAATGTAAGTATGACTTTTTGCAAGCGAAGAGCTAATATCTTGGCCAAAATTTTTGCGTCATGATTGAGGAGGGAAATGGGACGGTAGGACTCGCATAGCAATTTGTTTTTGCCCGGCTTGGGCAAAACCACTATCAGAGCTTCATTCATGGAATCAGGAAGAGATCCCACGTTCAGGGACGCTCTGTAAGTGAGGAGTAGTTTAGGAGCTATCAATTCAGTGTAGGCCTGATACCACGCCGAAGGGATACCATCCAGGCCAGGAGCCTTCGATGGCGGTAGGGAACCTATCACTGCTTCCACCTCCTCAAGAGTGATTTTCTGCTCCAGGAGGTCCCGCTGAGCGTCCTCCAGTCCAGGGAACACCAACGACGAGAAAAAACCCCTAAATGTAGCCTCCGAGGGGGGCGCTGGATCGTCATAGAGTCTACTGTAGTATGAGGTAAATTCCTGATTTATAGCCACAGGGTCCTTGGTAGTGGAGCCATTGGTCAGTATGGCAGAGATGGAACTATCCAAATAGTCTGTATGGGCAAGGAAGGCTAGCAGCCTCCCGTTCTTCCCCCCGTGTTCATGTAGTTTTGCTGTCAAATGTAGTTGTTGTATTTTAGTCGTGTCTACAAGATGTAACTGCAACATCTTATGGGCATTTGTCAGCTCACCTCGAGTAGTCTCTGTCGGGTTTAGCGTATGCCTACGTCTAGCCTCCTCAAGGGAACGTTCAAGTTCCATTTGTTGGGCCCTCCCTGCTCGTCTATGATGCTTAATACGGGATATTTACGAAACACGCAAAACCGCCTTAACCACTTACAGACCGGACCATTTTGCTGGTCAAAGACCAGACCACTTTTTGCAATTCGGCACTGCGTCGCTTTAACTGACAATTGCGCAGTCGTGCGACGTGGCTCCCAAACAAAATTGACGTCCTTTTTTTCCCACAAATAGAGCTTTCTTTTGGTGGTATTTGATCACCCCTGCGGTTTTTATTTTTTGCGCTATAAACAAAAATAAAGGGGACAATTTTGAAAAAAACGCATTATTTTTTACTTTTTGTTATAATAAATATCCCCCAAAAATATATAAAAAAAATTTTTTTCCCTCAGTTTAGGCCGATACGTATTCTTTTACATATTTTTGTTAAAAAAATCGCAATAAGCGATTATTGATTGGTTTGCGCAAAAGTTATAGCGTTTACAAAATAGGGATAGTTTTATAGCATTTTTATTAATACTTTTTTTTTTTTTTACTAGTAATGGTGGCGATCAGCGATTTTTATTGTGACTGCGACATTGTGGGGGACCCATCAGACATTTTTGACACATTTTTGGGACCATTGTCATTTATACAGTAATCACTGCTATATAAATGCAGTGATTCCTGTGTAAATGACACTGGCAGTGAAGGGGTTAACCAGTGGGTGGCAGTGTAGGGGTTAAGTGTTCCTAGGGGTGTGTTACTAACTGTGGGGGGGGTTGGGCTTTCATTTAGTGAACACTGATCTCTGCTCCAATCACATGGAGCAGAGATCAGCGTCACTAATTGCTAGGCAGAATGGTGAAATGCTGTTTACACGGCATTTCCTCCATTCAGCCGTCCCGTGAGACGATCGCGGGTATGCCCGCGGCGATCGAGTCCGTGGGTCCTGCGACCGGACTCACGGGGGTCCCGACCAGCGCGGAAGCGCGCCGCCGCCGCGCTCCAGATGGCAGGGCGGCATTGAACATTGGACGTACCTGTACACCAATATGCCTGCCCGTGCCATTCTGTCGACGTACATCGTCGTGCGCTGGTCGGGAACTGGTTAAAGGCATCCCACGTGGGGCCCGCTGCTGTGGTGTCAATGTTAGTGGACCAATAGTCTGTCATGTCTGATGGGATGGCCTCTTGTATCCCCGGTGTGGACACCCACAAGGGGCTAAGTTTCCACACCCTAAATGAAGGACAATGCCCCAGGGTAAGAGTAACCTGTAGTAGTGAGTGATCTGACACTGTTTGAGAGACGTATTTAATTGCTCTGACAACCGGCAGGAAGTCCCCGGTGGCCAGTGCATAGTCCAGCCTGGACAGAGAACCATAGGTTTTGGATTGACAGGAGAATACCTTTTCCCCCAGGAACTTCCAACGCCAAATATCTACATATCCATATGCCTCACACCATTTACTAAACAACCTTGACTCATTCCCATGGGGTTTCAGTCTATCCAAATCAGGCCGTAGCACTGAGTTAAAATCCCCCACAATAAACGTAGGGCAAACAGGTAATAGTGATAACTTAGCACTCAAATCGGAGAATACCGTGGCCGTGGCTGGCGGAGGAACATAGATTGTGACCAGAATGACAGGCGTTCTCAGTACCATAGCGTGTAACACTAAAAACTGACCCCCGGGGTCCGAGACCACCTCAGGCACTCAAACTGTAGCCCTTTACGTATTAAGATGGCCACCCCACGAGCATAATTAGAGTACGTGGAGTGAAAGTTTTGAGCCACCCAACACTTTTTTAACGCAAGGATTTTTGAGCCCACCAGATGAGTCTCCTGCAGACAGAGAATACGCGGGTGCAGTCGTTTGATCTGCTCAAACACCAATGCATGTTTAAATTTAGAATTCAGCCCCCGCACATTCCATGAGCATATGTTTACCTCAGCCATGGGGGGGTTGGGAATATCGCTCAAGTGGGAACAAGTGGGTGCAGCCTGCCCAGGAGTCCCAGGACAGTCCCCCACCAAGCAGCCAGAGCCACAGTGGGACAAGGTGACACACACACACACCCATCCATCCATTCACCACACACGCCTCACCCATACAACAGACAACAAATAAAGAGCTGCCAATAAGCAGCAACAACTCTGCCCTGCTCCCACGGAAATGGAGTGGGCTTGTACCCAAAACTAGGGCCATGCATGGGGCGCATGTCCTGATATCCATGTGATTAACCGCAACTAGTCAACTTCACCACTGAGTGGCTCAACATCGTTCTCCTAGAGCAGCTCCCAGATACTCATCCAAAAAATGGAGGAGGAAAAGTGTCCCGCAACAAAAAATAAACTTTGTCAATCCCATCATGTTTCAATAAGAGCAGCAGAGACCCGCCGCACTGACCAGAGGTAGATTCAAAGATGGGGGGGGTGGGAGATAAGGAGGCCAAAAGAAAAAATAGAGACATTAACCATCCAGGCCAACATCCTTCAGGCAGGATCTTGAGGGGGTTGGGGTAGGGACTCCCACCATGCGATGACGTTCTTGGGTGACTGGAAGAAAAGAACCTTCTCCTGATGGACAATACGCAGGGTAGCCGGGAATATCATAGAGTACTTCACTGCATGTTCTCTAAGCTTTTGTTTAACAGACTGGGATTGTGCCTGTTGGTTGTGAACAGCCACCGAATAATCTGGATACAGTGACACAGTAGCATTATTGATCTTCAAGCTGCCTTTCATTTTGTCCGCCCGCAATATAGCATCTCTGTCTCTGTAGTTCAGCAACCTAATAACCATGGTACGTGGCGGGTTGCCTGCAGGGAGAGGTCTGCCTGGGACTCTGTGACCCCGTTCTATCACAAAGCAAGGGGACAGGGTGTCACGGCCAAACTCCTGCTCCAGCCAACTTTCCAAAAAGGCCACTGTGTCAGACCCCTCCACCTGCTCAGGAAGGCCCACCAGCCTCAGGTTATTGCGTCTGAGGCAGTTCTCAAGGTCGTCCACCTTGTCTTCTAGGGAGGCTATTTTGCCCCCCACAGTATTGAGTTTAGGCCATATGGGGTTAACTGAATCCTCCAAATCACTAATACGTTTCTCAGTCTCATCCACCCTTCCGCGTATTTTCGGAACATCCTGTCTCAGTAGTGTAAAGTCACTTCTAATTTCAGCCACAGTCCCCATTAGAGCAGCATGGTTTACCTTGATTGTGTGAAGCACATCAGCAAGTGTAGGCCCTCGGTCGTTCTCCTCCGCCTCCTCCCCGGCCGAGATCTGTGACTCCAGGATCGGGGGGTCTGGCTCTCCCGGGGAGGATGGCGGAGAGGCTTCCCCAAAGAGATCCGGCGTGGAAGCTGGAGAATCACAGGGCTCCGCGGTGGTGGTCTGGCGGCCGCGTGTGCACATACATTCGCACCGGCGGCTGCCTTCTGCGTTTGCCCATCCGCCGATATCACCTTCCAGGGAAGCGGGGGAGTCCTTCGGTGCAGGCGGTGTCTTTCGTTCGGCATATAGTGCGGGATTAACCCAGGATGGAGCAGGATTGTAGCGAGAGTTGTCGGAGCTGCTCAGAAAGACGTCCGCTCACATGACCACCTAGGCCACACCCCTGTGCCTCTCCTTCTCTAGTTCTAAAGTTGTGAGGTATGAGGAAGTATAGGAAAATCTTTGACAGGAACTAAACTAAAATAACAATTGACATGGGTTTTAGCCTTCCCTCTTAAAGCGGGAGTTCCGCCGTTTTTTTTTTTAAAAGCCAGCAGCTACAAATACTGCAACTGCTGACTTTTAAAATAAGGACACTTACCCGCTCAGCACGCCCGCGATGTCGGCACCCGAAGCCGATCTCTCGGGTGCTGCCGCCGCCATCTTGGGTATGGGAATCAGGAAGTGGAGCCTTGCGGCTTCATTTCCCGGTTCCCTACTGCGCATGCGCAAGTCCCCCAGCGCAATAAGGATGGTCCCCGCTGTCTCTGGGATCCGTGTGTTTCCCAGCAGACAGCGGAGGACCTGCGGAAAGGGGCGTAGATTCTGCAGATATCTATGCCGGTAGTGGGTGCAGATACCTGTACTGTACAGGTACCTGCACCCCCCTCCCGCCTGAAAGGTGCCAATTGTGGCGCCGGAGGGGGGGAGGGTTCCAATGAGCGGAAGCTCCACTTTAGGGTGGAGCTCCGCTTTAAAGAAAAGCATTTGTATTTTTGTCTGTGTTTCTATTATGTAAGTTGTTAGCAGGATAGAAAATAAGGGTAACTCTCTCTAGTCCTAGATAGCATTTTAAACCTGGCAGAGTATCTCAATTATAAACTAGAAAAAAAAATTCTGGCTTGACATACACTTTTACAGCTAAGAAACATTTTGTTCTAAAAGATTAAACACATTTTCCAAAATTTGTATTGCACAACCCTGCTTGATCGCTTTCAGTTTACATAGCCTGTTGTTACCACATAGTCCTATTTGCTATTGATTGGGGTTATTTAATGTGAATTAAGAGGGGATTGGCAGTCATACTTATCAGTGAATTTATGTAGGATATTCTATATCTATGTACAGTGCTCAACATAAATGAGTACACCCCAACTGATTTGTCAGAAAACCTTTGCTTTCCTTTCAGAATCAACATTTTCTATGGGACACTACTACAAAATACTCCCGCAAATGGCAAATGCGGACCATTGATTACAACCAAGATTTGTTAATTTACACACAAATTTATTCAAGATCATGTTGAAAAAATGAATACACACCAATGAAAGTCTAATTAACAAGAATTCAACTACAGGTGAGTCTAATTATTCATTAAACTGGTGTCCAGCAGACAGTTGATTATAAAAGGGCATTACTTAAAAATGAAAACCCCTTCCCATTTCATGCTGTGAGCAATGGCACCACATGGAAGAGAAATGTCACATGATCTGAGAAAGAAAATAATTTCTCTAAACAAGAAAGGTGAAGGCTACAAGAATATCAGCAAAGCTTTAGTCATCAGTCAGAATACTGTAGTAAAAGTGATACAAAAATATAACAAAGATAGAACGTCAACTATCTCACAGAGACGCCCAGGCCTTCCACAGAAGTTAGCACCTCGACAGGAGCATCTTCTGATGGGAAGGTTCTAATGAGAAGTTCATCGCAGTTAGCTAAAGAAGCAGAAAGCCAAACTGAGGTGATTGTTTCCCATAACACTGCAGGGGAATGGCATGCATGGGTGTTGTCCATGAAGGAAGCCTCTCCTAAAGCCCATACACAAAAAAGCCCACCTAGAATTTTCCAGGGCCCATGCTGAAAAAGAAGACTACTGTGCCTCTGTACAATGAAGTGATAAGACCAGGATACATGTTTTTGGAACTGATGGCTTCAAAACTGCATTATATTGCAAAGGTAAGTACAAAGAAAAGTACATGGTGCCTACAGTGAAAGATAGTGATGGCAGTGTCCTTCTGTGGGGCTTCATGAGTGCTGCTTATTTTGGGGAGCTGCATTTTCATTGATGGTATCTATCATGAATTCACAGACGTACTGCTCTATATTGAAAGAGAAGATGCTACTTGCATCTTCTCTTGGTCGCTGTGCACTTTTCCAACATGACACTTGACAATGATCCAAAACAAACATCTAAGACCACTGTGTCAGAAACCAAGAATCAGACCGAGACAGAAGTACAATTAAATCACACTTGTGATTCTGTGCACTTTTCCAACATGACACTTGACAATGATCCAAAACAAACATCTAAGACCACTGTGTCAGAAACCAAGAATCAGACCGAGACAGAAGTACAATTAAATCACACTTGTTTATTAAATAAAAATAAAAAGGTAAATAGAGAAAGCGTAGTCAAAGCATAGCCAGAGTCCAGTACTCGGATCGAGTAGTCAGCCAGGCCAGAGTTCCATAACCAGATCGGGTAATCAGCCAGGCCAGAAGTCAGGGATCCAAGTGTAGCAACAGAAAGCAGGATAAGGAGCCAGAAGGGATGTCAGCAAGCCAGTCTTTAAACAAAACCACAGGAGATGGTTTCTTGTGATGTGACCAAGGCGAAGGCAGAGATGAAGTGAGCTGGACAGCTTTAAGAAGGCAGGTCAAACGAGCATGAGCAGGAACAGCTGGTAACTGTGGAGAGAGATGAGAGCTGGCAATTAGCCAACAGCTGAGCAGCCAGCCCAGAGAAGGAAGGGCTAAGCCAGCCCTGACAGTACCCCCTCCTCAATGACCCCTCTCCCTCGGAGGGCCACCGGGCTTGAGGGGAAACATCTATGGAACTTGCGGAGGAGGACAGGAGCATTTACGTCCGAGGATGAAACCCAGGAGCCTTCCTTCGGACCGTACCCCTTCCAATGCACCAGGTACTGTATGCACCCATGGAACCTGCGGGAGTCAACAATGGATTGTACCTCATACTCCTCATGGTTCTCAACCTGAATAGGGTGAGGACGTGGCACCGAGGTGGTAAATAAGTTACAGACCAACGGTTTCAATAAGGAGACATGAAACACATTTGTGATGTGCATACTAGGAGGAAGGTCCAACTCGTAAGCCACTGGGTTAATCCTGCGAAGGATACAGAAAGGCCCAATAAACTGAGGTGCAAACTTCAGTGAGGGAACAAGAAGTCGGAGGTTGCGAGATGACAGCCAGACCCTGTCCCCAACCTGGTAGGAAGGCGCAGGCAGGCGTCTGCGGTCAGCATGGAGTCTGTACCTATCATTAGCATGACGCAAAGCCTCCTGGACTTGTAACCAAGTGGAACGAACACCACAGAGATTGTCCTCTAATGCAGGAATACTCTGCGGAACAAACAAGTTGGGCAACATGGAAGGTTGTAAACCATAATTCGCCATAAATGGAGACAATCAGGAGGCAGAATTCAAGGCACTGTTGTGAGCAAACTCTGCCCATGGTAATAGGTCTGACCAGTTGTTATGGTGGTCAGAAATATAGCAATGTAGGAATTGCTCCAAGGACTGATTGGCACGCTCTTCGCCCCCATTAGACTGCGGGTGATACGCAGAAGAGAAAGCAAGCTAGATTTCCGACTGTGCACAAAAGGATTGCCAGAACTGGGAGACAAACTGCCCCTGTCCGAGACAATCACCTTGGGTAGCCCATGTAAGCGAAATATTTCCTGAGTAAAAATGGAAGCCAGTTACTTAGAAGTAGGCAACTTCTTAAGTGAAATACAATGAAACATCTTTGAGAACCAGTCAACCACCATAAGGATAACAGTGTTGCCTTGGGAGTTGGGCAACTCCACAATGAAATCCATAGACAGGTGGGTCCAGGGCCTCTCTCCATTGGGTATGGGTTGTAGGAGGCCCACAGGAAGGTGTCGTGGAGTCTTACTCTGAGCACACATGGAACAGGCAGCTACGAAAGCAGTAACATCAGCCCGTAGACTAGGCCACCAGAATTGTTGGGAAATTGCCCAAATGAGTTGATTCTTCCTAGGATGGTCAGCTACCTTGGGAGAATGGTAAGTCTGGAGCACAGCAGTACGGAGACTCTCTGGGACAAAGCAGCTGTCACAAGGTTTCTCGGGAGGAGCATGGACCTGAGCAGCAAGAATTTTGTCACCCAAAGGAGAAGAAAGACTGGTGCAAACCATAGCCAAGATACGATCAGGAGAAATCACAGGAACCGGAACCGACTCTGACTTGGAAATGGAGGAAAATTGTTGTGACAAGGCATCAACCTTTACATTCTTAGTACCGGGTAAGAATGAGACAATGTAATTAAAACTTGACAAGAAAAGAGCCCATCGCGCCCTTCTGAGAGAGAGGCGCTTAGCCTCAGACAAGAATGTAAGATTCTTATGGTCAGTAAGAATAAGAACGGGCACAGTGGTACCTTCAAGGAGATGTCTCCATTCTTTCAGGGCTAAAATGATCGCCAACAGCTCTCTGTCACCAATCTCATAATTGCACTCAGCAGGTGACAATTTCTTGGAAAAGTAGCCACACGGATGCATAGCGCTCTCAGAGTTAGGACGTTGAGACAGAAGGGCGCCAACTCCAGTCTCAGAAGCATCAACTTCTAGGATAAAAGGCAACGTAGGATCAGGATGTGCCAACACAGGAGCAGAAACAAAGGCAGCCTTGAGAGTTTCAAAGGTCTTAATGGACTCCGGAGACCAACTCTGTGGATTAACGTCCTTTCTGGTCATATCAGTCAGGGGCTTGACCAGAGATGAGAAGTTACGAATAAACTTCCGATAGTAGTTGGCAAAGCCCAGGAAATGCTGCAGAGGACGTAAACGCACGGTCGAGGCCACTGTAGGACTGACAAAAATTCTCTGGGTCCATCGAAAAACCAGCAGTGGAAATGACATGCCCAGGAATGTAACCTGTTCACGATGGAACTCGCACTTCTCCAGTTTACAATAGAGATTGTTCTCTCTTAGTTTCTGAAGCACAAGACATCTGTGTGGTGGCTCTCCTGCTTGGAAAATATGAGGATGTCATTGAGATAAACCACCACACATAACTGCAACAAATCTCGGAGGACATCGTTAATAAATTCTTGGAAAACTGCCTGGGCATTAAAAAGGCCAAAAGGCATTACCAGGTACTCATAATGGCCTGTTTTGGTATTAAATGCAGTTTTCCACTCATCGCCCTCCTTAATGTGCATGAGATTGTATGCCCCTCTAAAGTCAAGCTTCGTGAAAACCGTTGCTCCCTTGAGGCGGTCAAATAACTCTGTAATCAATGGAATCGGGTAGGCATTCTTAATCGTGACACGATTGAGACCCCTATAATCTATACAAGGTCACAGTTGACCGCTCTTCTTCACAAAGAAGAAATCAGCACCAGCAGGAGATGAGGATTTGCGGATGAAACCTCGAGAAAGTGCGTCTGCAACATACTCCTCCATGGCCTTATCTTCCAAGACGACAAAGGGTAAACCCGGCCACGGGGAGGTATGGCACCAGGTTGAAGGTCAATTGCGCAATCATAAGACCGGTGTGGAGGCAAACTACTGGCTTGACCTTTGGACAGGGAGGAGAGTAAAGAGGTGCACAGGACCTTGGATACCTTCAGGAAGCATGTCTCACTGAATTGTGGAGAGAACCTCAGCATGGAGCCAATCAAAAGAGGGGTTGTGCTTCTGTAACCAAGGATAACCAATAACCAGCGGAAACCTGGGTGAGGAAATAACTTGGAATTGGATTATCTCATGGTGAAGAGCCCCTACGGCCATGGACAATGGAACCGTCTCATGAGTCACATGGGCAGGCTGTAAAGTTCTCCCATCAAAAGCCTCAATGGCAAGTGGAGTGTCACGCAGCTGCAGCGGAATTGAGTGCTGCAAAACAAATGCAGCATCAATGAACAGGCCTGCAGCGCCAGAGTCAATTAGAGCCTGTATCTCGATGGATGACTCAGCCCAAGAAAGGGTGACCGAAACCAGGGGTTTATCCTTCTGGATAACTGGGGACGAAACAACGCCACCTAAGCTCTGTCCATGACAAGACCTCAAGGTTCGGCCATTCCCAGGATGGGTAGGACAAGACTTCAAAAAGTGACCTGCCTGGCCACAATAAAGGCACAATCTCTCCCTCCTTCTAAAGGCTCTCTCATCCGCAGAGAGACGCGTGAAGCCCAAGTGCATGGGTTCATCTTCACTGACCGACTCTGTACCAAGAGGCATGGGAGGTGAGGGAGGCACACGTGGGACTGCAAAGCTCGGAGGCAAACGTACAGGAGGCTTCCGCAAGCGCTCCTTAAGAGAAAGTCTTTCTCTTAGTCTGGAGTCAATGAGGATGGCAAACGGGATAAAGCTCTCCAGCTCAGTAGGTATATCTCAGGCTGCCATCTCATCATTGATGGAATCCGAGAGACCATGACAAAAAGCAGCCACGAGGGCCTCATTGTTCCAAGCAACCTCTGCTGCCAGAGTACGGAATTCAATGGCGTAGTCGGCCACAGTTCTCATACTCTGTTTGATGGACATGAAGCACTTGGCAGCAGAAGCGGAGCATGTGGGAACATCAAATACCCTTTTAAAGGAGACCACTAACTCAGGGTAACTCAAGACAACAGGTTTTTGTGTCTCCCATAGAGGGTTAGCCCAGGCCAAGGCTCACTCAGAGAGCAAAGATATCATGAAACCTACTTTGCTTCTGTCAGGGCTGGCTTAGCCCTTCCTCCTCTGGGCTGGCCGCTCAGCTGTCGGCTAATTGCCAGCTCTCTTCTCTCTCCACAGTTACCAGCTGTTCCCGATGATGCTCATCTGGCCTGCCTATATAAAGTCTTCCAGCTCATTTCTCCTTTGCCTTCACGTTTGGTCACATCACTAGGAACCATCTCCTGCTGTTGTTTCAAGACTGGCTTGCTACATCCCTCCTGGCTTCCATCCTGCTTTCCTAGAATCCCTGACTTCTGGACTGGCTGACTACCCGAACTGGCTATTGGACTCTGGCTTGCTTGACTACGTTTTTACCTGTTTACCTTTTTATTTTTATTAATAAACAAGTGTGATTTGATGGTACTTCTGTCTCTGTCTGTTTCATGGTTCCTGACAGTACGTGAAGGCCACGAATTCAGAAGATACAGTCAATCCACTTGTTGGTAATATTTTTTCCAGATTGGATGAGCAAGATCACCCCATGGATCAGTTTGCCTTGGCGTTACAAACGCTCCTGAATCGCACGGCTCACCTGGAATCCCCCACGGTGGCTGCTCCGGTACAACCTGAGTCGCAGGCTGTCCCTGCTGCTGCGACAGTCTCTGTGCAGGCACCCGCCTCGAGTATTACCTCTATAAGAGGTATGTCTGGTTCTGCTCCGCTTCCCCAGCAATTTGGGGGCGATCCAGTTCAATGCAGAGGGTTTCTCAATCAGGTTGAGATATACTTCAAAATGCTGCCCCAGGTGTTTCCCATGGACAGAAGCAAAGTAAGTTTCGTGATATCTTTGCTTTCTGAGAGAGCCTTGGCCTGGGCTAACCCTCTATGGAAGACGCAAAAACCTGTTGTCTTGAGTTACCCCCAGTTTGTGGCCTCCTTTAAAAGGGTTTTTGACGTTCCCGCACGCTCCGATTCTGCTGCCAAGTGCCTCATGTTCATCAAACAGAGTACGAGCACTGTTGCCGACTACGCCATTGAATTCCGTACTCTGGCAGCAGAGGTTGCTTGAAACAATGAGGCCCTTGTGTCTGCTTTTTCTCATAGTCTCTCGGATTCCATCAAGGATGAGATAGCAGCCTGAGATATACCCACTGAGCTGGAGAGCTTGATCTCGTTTGCCATCCTCATTGACTCCAGACTCAGATAAAGACTTTCTCTTAAGGAGCGCTTGCAGAAGCCTCCAGTACGTTTGCCTCCGAGCTTTGTAGTCCCACCCATGCCTCCCTCACCTCCCATGCCTCCTGCTACCGAGTTGGTCAGTGAAGTTAAACCCATTCACCTGGGCTTCACGCGTCTTTCTGCGGATGAGAGAGCCTTTAGGAGGAGGGAGAGATTGTGCCTTTATTGTGGCCAGGCAGGTCACTTTTTGAAGTCTTGTCCTACCCGTCCAGGGAACGCCCGAACCTTGAGGTCCTGTCATGGTTAACCCAGTAACTTACGCGTTAGAATGCGCATCTCAAATGTGTTTCATGTCTCCTTATTGAAACTGTTGGTCTGTAACCGATTTACCCCCTCGGTGCCACATCCTCACCCTATTCAGGTTGAGAACCATGAGGAGTATGAGGTACAATCCATTGTTGACTCCCGTAGGTTCCGTGGGCGCATACAGTACCTGGTGCATTGGAAGGGGTACAGTCCGGAGGAATGCTCCTGGGTTTCATCCTCTGACGTAAATACCCCTGTCCTCCTCCGCGAGTTCCATAGACGGTTTCCCCTCAAGCCTGGTGGCCCCTATGAGGGAGAGGGGTCATTG
This sequence comes from Lithobates pipiens, assembly GCF_037356315.1. Lineage (NCBI taxonomy): Eukaryota > Metazoa > Chordata > Amphibia > Anura > Ranidae > Lithobates > Lithobates pipiens. Next base: position 209,756,794 of record NW_027507685.1, read on the forward strand.
AGGGGGGTAATGTCAGGGCTGGCTTAGCCCTTCCTCCTCTGGGCTGGCCACTCAGCTGTCGGCTAATTGCCAGCTCTCTTCTCTCTCCACAGTTACCAGCTGTTCCCGATGATGCTCGTCTGGCCGGCCTATATAAAGTCTTCCAGCTCATTTCTCCTTTGCCTTCACGTTTGGTCACATCACTAGGAACCATCTCCTGCTGTTGTTTCAAGACTAGCTTGCTACATCCCTCCTGGCTTCCATCCTGCTTGCGGTTGCTCTGCCTGGATCCCTGACTTCTGGACTGGCTGATTACCCGATATGGTTTATGAACTTTGGACTAGCTGACTACCCAAACTGGCTATTGGACTCTGGCTTGCTTGACTACGCTTTTTCCTGTTTACCTTTTTATTTTTATTAATAAACAAGTGATTTGATTGTACTTCTATCTCTGTCTACTCACGTGCTCCCCTCGCTTTGAGAGTATTGTAGTGATATAGTAGTGGGATGAGGATTAATAATTAAATTGGTATTATTTGAGTTATTCCAGCAGCAATTTGATTCATTCAGAGAGATGCATTTATTGAGTCCCAGCACAGACTAAAGTCCACATAATACCTGCAACAGATGACAAAATCCAACAGAGTAAATATTACAGTGAACGAGAGCCTTCAGAGTCCCATCCGTCATTCATGTTATCGCAAGCGTAGAGACATTACAATCCAGCATAATATGCACCTAAGTAGCTTCCATGCATGCAGTTATGTGCATTATAATCTAGAGCTGTGCTCTAATCTTGATGAAGAAAGTATGTAAGAAGGAATGTCACAGCTACATCACAATTTTTCTTAAAGAGTTATTAAACCCACAACTCAAAATGTAATCTTTTGCAGCTCACCAAACATTAGAGTAACACACCTCCTGTATTAGTGACACACAACTCTGGATGGAGGAGCAACAGAGACACTTTTGGACAGCAGCTTTGTCTTTCTGGGGAGGGTAAGGGCTTGTGTTTTTTCCTTGCTCTCCCCATCACAGGAGGGGTGGTCACTGGTCAGCATGTTGTGGAGATTCCTTGAAGAAAACTAGAGAGAAAGTAATATCCTCAAACCAAGTGCTACAGTGTTTTTGAATGCTAAATTGAACAGATACTACATGTAAATGTATGCAATCCATGATTTGATAGTTATTGATGCCATTATTGTAACTGTTCTGTTTTACTTTCTTACACAAGTAAAGAGAGTCTCTGTCTTGTGATCTAATGAAGGAAGGTATTGTGTATAGCCAATACTTGGGCAGTGGAATGGGATATGTGCTTTACTGGTTGGCACTGGAGTGTGTGGTGATGGAAGACAAGGAGCCTCACATCTGGTGGTGAGAGAGAACCCCCTTGTGCACCAGGTGGCCCGGTCCCTCATTTCTCATGGGCCCCAGCTGGATGGCTAGATTTCTGGAGCTTTGGTCTGAACCACATGTCATAGGCCTATGTGCATGAGGATTCCAGGCGGAATGGGTTTAACTATGATGTGACTAGGAGGATGGGGAGATGAGTTCTAGGGCCAACATCTGTGCTGCCATGCAAACTGCATGTGATGGCAGCAGGATCCAGTCTACACTGTTTGGTACACATGTATGGAAAGGGAGACACTGCTGGACACACAGGGAAGTAAGGGGGGGGGGGGTTGACTTTGCTGGGCACACATGGATATAGGGACGGGCTTTGCTCGGCACTCCCGAATGTAAGAGGGGACTTTTATGGACATTTCTAACTTTAAGAGGAGACTCTTATGGGCACTTCTAGAAGTGGTGGTAATGAAAAGTTTGGAGTCCCCTGTCGTAAGGTCCAATACTGCTCTTTCTTAGATACAGAAATGTAAGTGAACATCGCCACCCTAGGACAGGAAATGTGTTACTGGCAGAAAATAAAGAAAATGAAATCCAGGAAAGAAATTATCACAGATATTATATATTCAATTTTTGTTCTTGGGTTTACACGCAGTTTAGATTTACACAAACCTCTTAGCTCACACATAATTAAACAGATAAAAATAATTTCAGTGGTGATTGAAAAAATTGTGTAGTGAAAGTAAAATACAGGGGGAGGGTGAGTAGAACAGAGAGTCATACTGATCCTATGTGGTTGGATGATTAACCCTTTTATCTTGTAATTCTTCCTAAAATGTTGGTTCATTTCCCACCAGGAACTGTTTTCATGGAGTTTCTGTGGGTAGCTTCCAGCTTTGCTTCCTCGTAAGTAGATTGATTTACCCTTCTTTCTAGTGGAATTATGCTTGTATCTCTAATTAGGGATATCAGACTTTAAGTTCTCAGGGAAAACAGATATAGATTAATAGTTATCTGTAAAGCCCTGCATGATATTATTTTAAATTTAATCCAATAATTTTTTTTAACAACTAGAAAACTTCACGTTTTTAGTATTATGCCCCATACACACGACCAGATTTTCCGACAGAAAATGTGTGATCAGATCATGTTGCCAGAAAATCCGAACGTGTGTGGGCTCCACCGGACTTTTTCCATCGGATTTTCCGATGCACAAAGTTTGAGAGCAGGATCTAAAATTTTCCGACAACAAAATCCGATCGCATAAATTCTGATGGTGTGTAGACAATTCGGACAGACATAGTGTCATGCATGCTCGGAATAAACTAAGAGACGAAAGCTATTGGCTACTGGCCCATTCATAGTCCCGACGTACGTGTTTGACGTCACCTTCGTTCAGAACAATCAGAAATTCCAACAACTTTTTGCGACCGTGTGTATGCAAGACATGTTTGGGCCAAAATCCATTGGAAAAAATTTGATGGATTTTGTGGTCGGAATGTCCGACCGTGTGTATGGGGCATTAGTATGACTTTAAAATTTCCTTACCTTCTGCAGTGTTACCAGCAGCTTATCTGGCCTCATTTGGAGAATGTTGCCTATCAGTGGTAGTGGTTGAGGACCGGGTGGCAGAAGTCTTTGATCCTTGGCGTTGCCTTTCTTCAATGCTATAAAGATAAGGCACAGCAGGACAATACCGAGCACAGCACTGTAGAGCCACATGTCTGCTCTCTGTCTGCCTGTAGGTTGGTGTGAAGGAGGATTTCCTTTTTTTTTTGGATTCAGCAAGGGACATGAACTCAGCCTGTGACCTTGTGTTCATATTAGCAAAAGCCAAAAAATGTGCATGGAGCTCAAATAGCAGAATTCAATTTACAGTGGATCAGTTCACTGAAAGCAGATATTCCTTAAGTTCATTTTTTTGGTCTAACGAAGGTGTCTCCACACTTTCTAAACAAAGGGCCAGTTTACTGTTGTACAGGGGCTTTACAGGGGCTGGACTGGGGCCAGTAGGGGGTCGAAAAAGTTCCAGCATCAGTAGGAATAGACTAAGTCTCAGGCTGGGGGTCAGTGGGATAAGGGCTGGATTGGGACAAAAGTTTGGCCTTGGACTTCATTCAGACCGGTCCACTTTAATTTTGCAAACATGCACAAAAACATGCAAACATGCACAAAAACAGTATATAGACTATACGCAAAAAAAAGTAAAAACATTCCACTATTGGGCATAGCCACACCAGTGCCCATTAATGAAGCCTCACCAGTGCCCATTAATGTAGCCTGATCAGTACCCATCAGTGCAGCCTCACCAGTCCCACTGTGTAGCTGTTTAGCTGTCTCCCCTGTATTCATTGGGGAGCTAAGGGGACAGAAGCAGACTATTTCATCACTTTCGGCTTTAGGCAGATTAATCCGCAGCAGCGCTCCCGTCTGGCTCCAGTGTACTGATATAACACAGGCCGGCCTTTAACTGTGAAGTGCGCTGCTGCGGATTAATCCACCCAAAGCTGTTTTTTTTTCTAAACAGCTGCACAGTGGGAGATTAGCTTATTGGTAGACAGGGTTTGGGAGTCCCCGCCCGCTCTACTTCCACTGTCACTGAAACAGGGCCACTGAGCCATCAGCCCACCAGGAAACTCCCGGTAGTTCCGATGGACAATACATGCCTGAGTGGGATTAAAAAATTACATAATGCCTGTGCTCAATAGTCGGAGGAATAGTGCCCCATCATTGGTGTCAGTGGGATGAATACTAGTGACAAATAATTTATATCAGTGGGGGGAATAGTGCCCTATCATTAGTGTCAGTGGGAGCAATAGTGTCAAATCATTTATATCCACTAAAACTGTATAATGGCACAGTGCCACCTACTGGATGGAGGAAAACCTGCACCTGCCTACATATGCAAGTGTTTTACACATGAAAAAATATGAAACTGATCCCAGTGCTCAAAATGATAGACAAGATTGATGCACTATAGCTGCTATTATATTAAGTAAAAATGATAAAATATGCAAATGGAAAATAATGCCAGCATTAGCAGCGCTTCCAGAATATCTAAGCGTATTCAGCACAATTGATGGCATTCAATGAACAATAAAATTGCACACAGACATTGGTCAGTGAGTAGAAATCCATGCAAAAGTCCTTATAATGTGTGTAGTGTTCTATATCCCATCAGAACCATAGGAGAAATCACTCAGTTCCTGAATAGGGATGAGCTTCGAGTTCGAGTCAAACTCATGTTCGACTCGAACATTGCCTGTTCGCCTGTTCGCCCAACAGCGAACAATTTCGGGTGTTCGCGGCAAATTCGAAAAGCCGTGGAACACCCTGTACAAGTTTATGGGAGAAATCTAAAGTGCTAATTTTAAAGACTTATATGCAAGTTACTGTCATAAAAAGTGTTTTGGGACCTGGGTCCTGCCCCAGGGGACATGGATCAATGCAAAAAAAAGTTTAAAAAACATGTTTTTTCGGGAGCAGTGATTTTAATAATTCTTAAAGTGAAACAATAAAAGTGTAATATTCCTTTAAATTTCGTACCTGGGGGTTGTCTATAGTATGCCTGTAAAGGGGTGCATGTTTCCTCGTGGCTATAATGAATTTTCGGCTCCCTGTATTACAGATAACAGTCATTGAAAGTCATCGATAAAAAAAAAAAAAAAAAGGATCGGGTTCCCCCAAATTCAATTACCTCGCCCTTCAGGTCTGGTATGGATATTAACCAGTTCCAGACCAGCGCACGCCGATGTACGTTGGCAAAATGGCACGGGCAGGCAAATGAGCGTACCTGTACGTCCCTTTAAATTTGCCGCCCTGCCATCGGGAGCGCGCCGCCGGGGGTCCGCTCCCGTGCTGGTCGGGACCCCCGTGAGTCCGGTCGCGGGTCCCGCGGACTCGAGCGCCGCGGGCATACCCGCGATCGTCTCATGGGGCGGCCGAATGAACAAAATGCCGTTTGTAAACAGCATTTCTCCATTCTGCCTAGCAACTAGTGACGCTGATCTCTGCTCCATGTGATTGGAGCAGAGATCAGTGTTCACTAAATGAAAGCCCAGCCCCAACAGTTAGTAACACACCCCTAGGAACACTTAACCCCTACACTGCCACCCACTGGTTAACCCCTTCACTGCCAGTGTCATTTACACAGGAATCACTGCATTTATATAGCAGTGATTGCAGTGTAAATGACAATGGTCCCAAAAATGTGTCAGAAACGTCCGATGTGTCCGCAATGTCGCAGTCACAATAAAAATCGCTGATCGCCACCATTACTAGTAAAAAAAAAATTATTAATAAAACTGCCATAAAATTATCCCCTATTTTGTAAATGCTATAAATTTTGCGCAAACCAATCAATAATCGCATATTGAGATTTTTTTTACCAAAAATATGTAGAAGAATACGTATCGGCCTAAACTGAGGGAAAAATTTTTTTTTTATGTATTTTTGGGGGGATATTTATTGTAACAAAAAGGACGTTGATTTTATTTGGGAGCCACGTCGCACGACCACGCAATTGTCAGTTAAAGCAACGCAGTGCCTAATCGCAAAAAGTGGTCTGGTCTTTGACCAGCAAAATGGTCCAGTCTTTAAGTGGTTAAGGGGAACCCCACATCAAATTTTTTTTAAAAATGATGTGGGGTTCCCTCCAAATATCCATACCAGACCCTTTATCCGAGTACGTAACCTGGCAGGCTGCAGAAAAAGAGGGGGGGGACGAGAGAGCGACCCCCCTCCTGAAAAGTACCAGGCCACATGCCCTCAACATTGGGAGGAGGCTTTGGGGGTCTGTGACCCCTCAAAGCACCATGTCTCCATGTTGATGGGGACAAGGGGCCTCATCCCCACAACCCTGGCCAGTAGTTGTGGGGGTCTGCGGGTGGGGGGCTTATTAGAATCTGGAAGCCCCTTTTAACAAGGAGACCTCCAGATACCGCCCCCCCTGTTTTAAATGGTAAGGGGATACAAAAGTACCCCTACCATTTCACAAAGAAAGTGTAAAAAATAGTTAAAAACACACACTCACCGTTGGGAAAAGTCCTTTATTAGAAATATAAAAAATTAAAAAAAGATTCCAGTTGTGGTAATCCACTCTTGCTATCCAGCGATGGATGATCATCTCTCCGGGGTCCAGCGATGGATGATCTGATGCAGTGATAGGTGATCTCTCCCTCCAGCGCAGTGCATCCATCCTGTCTCCATCGGAGACACTGCGGGAATCCCAGCAGCCTGACACTTCTTAGCTGAGGAGGGTGGGGCCATGTCACCTGACCCCGCCCCCTCTGACACAAAAGGAAAGCCAGGCTACCCCAGTGATGTACAGGTGATCCCACCCCCTCTGAGGTTTCCGTTACATCAGAGGGGGGCGGGTCACCCGTACGTCATTGGGGAAGCCCGGCTTTCCCCTTGCATCTGGGGGGTCCACCCTCCTCGGCTAAGAAGTGTCAGGCTGCCTGGATTCCCGCAGTGTCTCTGGTGGAGACAGGATGGATGCGCTGCGCTGGAGGGAGAGATCACCTATCACTGCATCAGATCATCCATCGCTGGACCCCGGAGAGATGATCATCCATCGCTGGATAGCAAGAGTGGATTACCACCGCTGGAATATTTTTTTATTTTTAATAAAGGACATTTCCCAGTGTGTGTTTAACAATTTTTTACACTTTCTTTGTGAAAGGGTAGGGTACTTTTCTACTCCCTTACCATTTCAAACAGGGGGGGGGGGGGGGCTGGTATCTGGGGGTCCCCTTGTTAATAAATATCCCCCAAAAATAATAATAATAAAAAAAACAATTTTCCTCAGTTTAGGCCGATATGTATTCTTCTACATATTTTTGGTAAAAAAAATTGGAATAAGCGTTTATTGAATGGTTTGCGCAAAAGTTATAGCATCTACAAAATAGGGGATAGTTTTATGTCATTTTTATTATTATTATTATTTTTTTACTAGTAATTAGCAGTGATCTGTGGTTTTTATCGGGACTGTGACATTATGGCGGACACATCGGACAATTTTGACACAATTTTGGACCATTGGCATTAATATAGCGATCAGTGCAATAAAAAATCATTGATTCGTGTAAAAATTTACCTGGCAAGGAAAGGGTTAACACTAGGGCGCAATCAAGGGGTTAATTCTGTTCCCTATTTGTGTTTCTAACTGAAGGGGGAGGGGACTGTGTAGGGAAAGAGATAGATCACTGTTCATACTCTGTATGTACAGACGATCTGTCACTTCTCCCCTCAGAGAACCACAAACTGTATGTTTACACACGCAGATCCCAGTTCTCTGTGTCACAGTGGCGATTGCGGGAGCCAGGCAGTGATCATGTACACTCGCATTGGCTCGGGGGCGTGGAGCGGGCACGCACGCCCCTAGTGGCCATAGGGCAAAGCAACATAACATAACATTGCTTCGCCCAGCCTCGCCATTCTGCCGCAGTAAAACTGCGGCGGCTGGTTGGCAAGTGGTTACAGTTCATGTGCGTGTAAAGGCAGGCATCCCAATGCTTTTAGTATTATAGTGAATATAGCAAAAAAAATATTTAAAATCTTTGTTTCTCCTGCTTTTTGGATCTCCCCATGCTCCAACTTGGAGACTCTCAAAACTATAGAGTTAGTACCACAGTATACAGAGGAGCCTTGACAAGACACTGTGGCTTTTACATATATTTGCAAATGTGTGCAACTAAACCCAAACATTATATATATTTTAACAGAGACCCTAGGGAATAAAATGTCTATTGCTGCAATATTTTATGTCACACTGTATTTGCCCAGCATTTTTCAAATGCAATTTTTTGGGAAAAAATACACTTCAATCAGAAATAAATAAATAAAAGAAACAGTAAAGTGATCCCAATTTTTTTTGTTTTAATGTGAAAGATGTTGCGCCATGAGAATCGTGATCTAACTTCTAAGCAAAACAATTGTTATTCTCATTTTAACCAGAATCGTGCAGCTCTAGGTGTGAGGCATAGTGAGTGCAAAGATGATGAAAGTCATTGGACGCCAGATACTTCTTGGATGTAAAAGAGGTTTTATTTCTTTTGATAGTCCTTTTTATATATTTTGAGGGAAAGAGGGTTAGGACCAGGACACCCTTAGATAGTTGCAAACTCAATTGGCAGACCATGAGACTTCAATAGCCGAGATACCCACATACCCATAACCTGACCTTAGGTTGCCCTTCTCGTATCTAGTACCACCAATAGGGATGAGCTTTGTGTTCAAGTCGAACATACGTTCGACTCGAACATCGGCTGTTTGCACGTTTGGCGAATACCGAACGTTATGGGCCGTTCGCGCCAAATTCGTGTGGCGCTCACAGCCCACAATGCACTACGCCATCGCAGTGCATTGCTGGCTCATGATTGGCCAAGCATGCACTGTGACCCCGCATGCTTGGCCAATCACAGCGCCGGCAGCGAGGAGAGCCATGATTGGCCACAGGCAGGAGGCCTGTGGCCAATCATAGCTCAAGCTGTGTAGTACACGCCTCACTCTATATAAGGCCGCCAGTGCGGCAGCCTTGTGTAGTGTGTTGGCATCTGTAGGAGTCAGTGGGTGTTCTCTGTGCACCTTCAACACAGTATACACCGTTTGTTATCGGCCGATTTAGCGTTCTTGCTCTTCTGTAATTGAGCTTTTAGCAATCTGTAGGAGTTTGTGGGTGTTGTCTGCGTGCCCTGACCGCAGTATACACCATTATATCCACCTATATAGCTAGCTATATTGCTCTTCAGTAATAGAGCTTTCAGTCAGTTGTAGGAGATTGTGCGTGTTGTCTGCGTGCCCTGACAGCACTATACACCATTATATCCACCTATATAGCTAGCTATATTGCTCTTCTGTAATAGAGCTTTCAGTCAGTTGTAGGAGATTGTGCCTGTTGTCTGCGTGCCCTGAGTGCACTATACACCATTATATCTACATTTTTTGATGCAATGCTTTGCAGCTGGGCTCATTCCTGCACTACAACTAGAGTATATGGGAGAGGTTGCAGTGTCGTGGCACCAGCACCAGTGCCTAAGGCCCAATTTTTCAGCCCCTGTTTAACAGGGACATGTAATTACAATTCTTGATATAATATTTCACAGCAGGGCCCGTTCCTGTGCCCACCAAGAGTAACTGTGAGGATTTACAGTGTTGTGGCACCCGCACCACAACCACTACAGGCCCAATTTTTCTACCACTGTTCAACAATGGCATGTAATTACAATTCTTGATATAATCGTTCACAGCAGGTCGCTCCAGCGCCCACCAAGAGTCACTTTGAGGGCTTACAATGTTGTGGCAACGCCAACACCTTGTTCCGCCATTTCTGCAGAGCATATAGGGCAGGCCCCTACTTTCAAACAACAACTTACAAACATCTCCTACTTGCAAACGGAAGGAGACAGGAAGTGAGATGAAAAAAGACGGACGGCAAAACAAATTATACAGGGGTGATAACCCTTCCCTATGCTTTCCAAAAAGCTTAAAAATAGATTTTTTGACTGGAGCTACACTTTAAAAATGTACCAGATCAAAATTACAAACAGATTCTACTTAACACAACGAACCTACACAGTCCCTGTCTTGTTTGCACCGCCTGTATACTGCTGTTCTGAGTATATAGGGCCTGGGGGCCCCACGTCTTTCCTTTTTTTAATATGGGTACGGGGTTCCCCTTAATATCCGTACAAGACCCAAAGGGGCTGGTAATGGGCAGGGGGGGATACCCATGCCATTTTTCTCAATGATTTTCATCCATATTGCCGGAACCAGATATTACATTAAAAACGCAAGCCGTTTTAAATGACTTTTTTCCGTTAAATGTTATTTTGTGCAGGGACTGTTCTAAACACGGGAAACACGTGGTACTTCACGGGCATACTATAGACACCCCCCAGGCATGATATTTAAAGGAATATTTCAAAAAAAAAAATTCACTTTAAATCGTCATTAAAATCAGTGCTCCCGCCAAAACGGCCATTTTTAAAAACATTTTAGGCATTGGGCCATGTTCCCTGGGGCAGGAGCCAGGTCCCCAAACCCTTTTTAGGACAGTATCTTGCATATTAGCATTTAAAATTAGCACTTTTTATTCCGAACGTTTGAGTCCCATAGACTTCAATGGGGTTCTAAAGTTTGTACGAATTTGTGGTCCGTTCGAAAGTTCTGATGCGAACCGAACTGGGGGGGGGGGGGTGTTCGGCTCATCCCTAACCACCAAGTACACGGCCACCTAGTGGTAGAAGAGAAAATGGCAACAAGGCCAAACTTAGGGAGAAATTAATGGATCTCTAACAATTAACTACAGTAGCTATTCCTGACAAGGAATTTGGTGAAGAGCTCCCTGACTAAAACAACTTTAAATGAGATTTGTATCATCAAATAGAATAGAAAATTGTTGTAAACGTTTTATTTTGTCTAAAAACACATGACAGTATCAAGCAACACAAAATACATACAAATGTGGTAAATGCATAAATAACATGTTGCAAACCAGGAGGAGATCCCCAGGGGAAGAGACTCTGACTAGATCCTCACAATATTTATCTTCTTCTAAGACCTACCTTCTCAACTAACCACTCAGACATTGGCTGGACAAATATTCATAACTCCAGAGCTTCACCTTCCCACACTGTTTGGTGGAACATTCTTGCACCAATAGTAGGTGTTATCCCATTTTGGTTACAAAAGTGGAAATACGCTTTAAGGTGAATGCATTAGTAACGCAAATTCTGCACACACTGGAAATGTTCTATACTTCCCCTTTGAAGCATCCTTCAGCAGATATCTGGGAGAATAAAATCCAGACTTTAAAGTTACTCAAAATTAAAATCCTGTGGGACTTTCAAACTGAGATGATAATGCAGACATCTCTATATATTGCCTGTCCAGTATAAATTTAACTAATCAGATTAATAATGACACAGAAGGTTCAAATTATTAATGCTGCTCTGTATTCAATAATATATCTTTAATTGTATTTTTTTAAATGCATGCAGTGTAAGTACCTGAATTTGACTTGATCCTCTTGCACTCCCTGTACAGCAGAGCTCAGATTGGGGAAGGGTAAAGAAGCACAAGGAACCAATAAGCTGCCCTACATGCAGCGAGCATGAGCATTGTATATAATCTTTTTTTGTCTTATTGAATTGACAAACTTTTATTTTTATTGTAAAATTTTAAATCTATATTAAAGCAGTCCTTTACTTTTTTTATATTACTAAATTTACAAATTATTATAAAATATTTTTATAATAAATTATTTTGTATTATTTTTATTTAGAAAATTACATCAATTTTAAGGAGAAAAAGTATAGATATTTACCCATTCATATGCCCCGTACACACGAGAGGGATTAAGTCTGACAGACCTCCAAAGGAGTTCCGACGGAGTTCCGACGGAGTTCTGGCGGACTTTTCGACCGAACGGACTTGACCACACACCATCACACCAAACTCCGACGGAGTCGAACGTGATGACGTACGACTGGATTCGACGTAGGAAGTTCATAGACAGTAGCCAATAGCTGCCCTAGCGTCGGTTTTAGTCCGTCGGAGTAGCACACACACGAGCGAATTTTTCGAAGGGGACCGGGTCCGGCGGAGTTCCGTCGGGAAAATTTGAAGCATGCTTCATTTCTAAAGTCCGTCAGACTTTTGCGAAGCTAAAGTCCGTTGCAGCCCACACACGATCGGATAGTCTGACGGACTCGGTCTGACGGACTTTGGATGTTGAAAAGTCCGCTCGTGTGTACGGGGCAATAGAGTTTTCCCACAGCAGATTTTTCTCAATTCCCACCCCACCCATCCAGTCTGAGGGAGTCCCCTGCAAGAGGCTGGGAAGCCGACAGTGTTTGCACAGTAAACACTTAATGCCCCGTACACACGAGAGGGATTAAGTCTGACAGACCTCCAAAGGAGTTCCGACGGAGTTCCGACGGAGTTCTGGCGGACTTTTCGACCGAACGGACTTGACCACACACCATCACACCAAACTCCGACGGAGTCGAACGTGATGACGTACGACTGGATTCGACGTAGGAAGTTCATAGACAGTAGCCAATAGCTGCCCTAGCGTCGGTTTTAGTCCATCGGAGTAGCACACACACGAGCGAATTTTTCGAAGGGGACCGGGTCCGGCGGAGTTCCGTCGGGAAAATTTGAAGCATGCTTCATTTCTAAAGTCCGTCAGACTTTTGCGAAGCTAAAGTCCGTTGCAGCCCACACACGATCGGATAGTCTGACGGACTCGGTCTGACGGACTTTGGATGTTGAAAAGTCCGCTCGTGTGTACGGGGCTTTAGCCCTTGTACACACGATCGGAGATTCCGACGGAATGTATCGGATTGGAGTGTTTTGTCGGATATTCCGACTGTGTGTGGTCTGCATCGGACTGTTTCCATTGGAATATCCGTCGGACCAAATTTTCCAACTTGCCGGAAATATTTTCCGACAAAATGCTCCGATCGGACATACTCCAATCATGTGTAGAGAATTCCAATCGGACAAAGTGCCACGCATGCTCAGATCAAATTTCTACATCAAAGCTATTGGCTACTAGCCTGAACATAGTCCCTTCATAACGAAATAACGTCATCACATTCTGAACGATCGGATTTTCTGACAACTTCGTCCGACCGTGTGTATACAACAGTGTCGGACAAAATCCGTCGAACAAAATCCGACGGACAAAATCCGACGGATTTGGTTGTCGGAATCTCCGATCGTGTGTACAAGGGCTTATAGTGGGTACACACGACTGGACTTTTCGACAGGCTAGGTCTGACGATCTTCCCGACGGACTTTCGGTGGAGGTCTGATGGACTTTCTGAACGAAACGGACTTGGCCACACACAACCAGACTAAGTCAGTTCGGAAGTCTGTTAGTTTTAAACGTGATGACATAAACGGGACTAAACAAACACCCATAGGAGTAGGAGAATACCGCTTGTCATGGCCTGCTTATAGAGACTTTTAGCTTGGGGTTTGCCCTGAACACACCAGCACTGGAGCATTCTTCCGGAGAATGTACATTTGCGTGAAAGAGCCTGTATAGAACTATGGAAACTGACAGCACATCAGACTGCAGTTATAGTTAGGGAATTAGAAAAGTATCATGTTTTGCCTGTTGGACTGTAAAATGTCTATTTGTGAACTTTTACCAAGTAAAGTATTGAAGCTTTGTCCATGCCTGGTCTTAAGTTACTAAAGAGGTGTATCATAAGTAACTGACATACACACAGTTAAAAATCGGGTCTTTAACCACTTTCAGACCGGACCATTTTGCTGGTCAATGACCAGAGGCAGTGGCGGCTGGTGATGTTTTTGGATGGGGGGCGCCAGACCCCGCCCATCATGACCCCGCCCATAATTTTGGCCCCTCCCACTTCTCATAAAACACGCCCCTTATGTAATCTGAAAAAAAAAATTGGCGTGGGTTCCCCCCTCCGAGAGCATAACAGGCCCTTAGGTCTGGTATGGATTCCAAGGGGAACCCCCTACGCCGAAAAAACGGCGTGGGGGTCCCCCCCAGATCCACACCAGACCCTTATCCGAGCACGCTACCCGGCCGGCCAGGAAAGGGGGTGGGGACGAGCGGGCGGCCCCCCCTCCTGAGCCGTACCAGGCCGCGTGCCCTCAACATGGGGGGGTGCCTTGGGGGAGGGGGGGGCGTGCGGCCCCCCCACCCCAAAGCACCTTGTCCCCATGTTGATGAGGACAAGGGCCTCTTCCCGACAACCCTGGCCGTTGGTTGCCGGGGTCTGCGGGCGGGGGGCTTATCGGAATCCGGGAGCCCCCTTTAATAAGGGGGCCCCGGATACCGGCCCCCCACCCTATGTGAATGAGTATGGGGTACAATGTACCCCTACCCATTCACTTGTGAAAAAAAGTACAAAAAAAACACAACACAGGGTTAAAATATTTTATTGCACAGCTCCGGGGGTCTTCCGTCTTCGGGGGTCTTCTCGCCGGACTCCTCCGCTATCTTCTTGTAGCTCTTTTGCTAGCGGAGGAGTCCGGCTTTCTTCCTCGCCGCCGGCCTCTTCTCCCGACTTCGGGGGTCTTGTCCCCCTCTTCGGTTCTTCTGCCGGGCCACCGCGCCTTCTTATAGCTCTTTTAGAGGCGGTGCCCCGGTCTTCTGTCGCCGCCGCCCGTTCTTCTTCTTCTTCTTCTTCTTCTCCTTCTTCTCCAGGAGATGTTGCCTCGACGATCTCCCTGGCCGGAATGCCAGGGACGCGCTGCGCTGCCACTTATATAGAGACAATGGGGCGGTGTCACATGGGTTGATGTCACATGGGTTGGTCACATGGGTTGATGTCACATGGCGACTGTGACATCAACCCATGTGACCAACCCATGTGACATCAACCCATGTGACACCGCCCCACTGTCCCTATATAAGTGGCAGCGCAGCGCGTCCCTGGCATTCCGGCCAGGGAGATCGTCGAGGCAACATCTCCTGGAGAAGAAGGAGAAGAAGAAGAAGAAGAAGAACGGGCGGCGGCGGCGACAGAAGACCGGGCCACCGCCTGTAAAAGAGCTATAAGAAGGCGCGGTGGCCCGGCAGAAGAACCGAAGAGGGGGACAAGACCCCCGAAGTCGGGAGAAGAGGCCGGCGGCGAGGAAGAAAGCCGGACTCCTCCGCTAGCAAAAGAGCTACAAGAAGATAGCGGAGGAGTCCGGCGAGAAGACCCCCGAAGACGGAAGACCCCCGGAGCTGTGCAATAAAATATTTTAACCCTGTGTTGTGTTTTTTTTTGTACTTTTTTTCACAGGTGAATGGGTAGGGGTACATTGTACCCCATACTCATTCACATAGGGTGGGGGGCCGGTATCCGGGGCCCCCTTATTAAAGGGGGCTCCCGGATTCCGATAAGCCCCCCGCCCGCAGACCCCGACAACCAACGGCCAGGGTTGTCGGGAAGAGGCCCTTGTCCTCATCAACATGGGGACAAGGTGCTTTGGGGTGGGGGGGCCGCACGCCCCCCCCCTCCCCCAAGGCACCCCCCCATGTTGAGGGCACGCGGCCTGGTACGGCTCAGGAGGGGGGGCCGCCCGCTCGTCCCCACCCCCTTTCCTGGCCGGCCGGGTAGCGTGCTCGGATAAGGGTCTGGTGTGGATCTGGGGGGGGACCCACGTCAATTTTTTTTTCAGAAATTTGGCGTGGAGTTCCCCCTTCAGAGCTCATTCTCTGATTGGCCACGGCAAAAGTCGCCTGGTCTGGGGAAACCTTTCTGGCTGTGAAAGCTTTTTGCATTCATTCAGCTAAATGCATGAACATTCTCCACAAAGTAGAAGCTAGAAAGCCTTTATGCGGTGACTCACCTCTCACTGTCTGGCAGCTCCGCTCGGGCTAAGGAACGGAGCTGCCTACGTCACTTCCGGGTTTCGTGAAGCAGCCGAAAGCCGGAAGTGACTGCCTGTCTAAGAATGACAATGCTCCCGCCCATAGAATCACAGTGATTTTACGGGCGGAAGCTAGTCGGCGTTCTGCAGTGCGCCGCAAGGCGGGTTTTTAACCCGCAAATGAAGCGCCATGGATGCAATCTTGTGATTGCATCGACGTGACGCTTCTCATAGTGCACTGTGACCGGCGCCACAGTACACTGTGTTAAATTGTTAAATGACATTTTTTTTTTTTAAATGTCTTAAAGGGCCCGTTTTTTTACACCTAGGGAGAGGGGGGGGCGGCGCCCGGGCGCCCCCTATGGGCGGGCCGCCACTGACCAGAGGTCTTTTTACAATTTGGCACTGCGCTGCTTTAACTGGTAATTGCGCGGTCATGCAATGTTGTACCCAAACAAAATTTGCGTCCTTTTTTTCCCACAAATAGAGCTTTCTTTTAAAGGTATTTGACTGACTCTGCGATTTTTATTTTTTGCGATATAAACGTAAAAAGACCGCAAAATTTGAAAAAAATGATATTTTCTAATTTTTGTTATTAGAAAAATCCAATAAACTCAATTTTAGTCATACATTTAGGCCAAAATGTATTCAGCCACATGTCTTTGGTAAAAAAAGTCAATAACTGTATATTTATTGGTTTGCACAAAAGTTGTCACATCTACAAACTAAGGTACGTTTTCTGGAATTTACGCAGCTTTTAGTTTATGACTGCCTATCTCATTTCTTGAGGTGCTAAAATGGCAGGGCAGTACAAAACCCCCCCAAATGACCCCATTTTGGAAAGTAGACACCCTAAGGAAATTGATAAGAGGCATGTTGAGCCCATGGAATATTTTATTTTTTTGCCTCAAGTGATTGAATAATGTAATGTTTTTTTTTTTTTTTACACAAAGTTGTCACTAAATGATATATTGCTCACACATGCCATGGTTATATGTGGAATTGTACCCCAAAATACATTCTGCTTCTTCTCCTGAGTACGAGGATACCACATGTGGTCGACTTTTTGGAAGCCTAGCCGCGTACGGGGCCCCGAAAACCAATCACCGCCTTCAGGATTTCTAAGGGCATACATTTGTAATTTCACTCCTCACTATCTATCACAGTTTTGAAGGCCATAAAAGGCCAAGATGGCACAAAACACCCACAAATGACCCCATTTTAGAAAGTAGACACCCCAAGCTATTTGCTGAGAGGCATGTTGAGTCCATGGAATATTTTATATTTTGCCACAAGTTGCGGGAATATTACAAACTTTTTTTTTTTTTTTCACAAAGTTGTCACTTAATGATATATTGCTCACAAATGCCATGGGCATATGTGAAATGACACCCCAAAATAAATTCTGCTGCTTCTCCTGAGTACAGCAATACCACATGTGTGGGATTGTTTGGGAGCCTAGCCGCATACGGGGCCCCGAAAACCAAGCACTGCCTTCAGGATTTCTAAGTGTAAATTTTTGATTTCATTCCTCACTACCTATCGCAGTTTTGAAGGCCATAAAATGGCAAGATGGCACAAACCCCCCCCCCCCCAAAGACCCCATTTTGGAAAGTAGACACCCCTAAATTTAGGGGTACACTAGTGAGACTCACAGGTAAAAAAGCACCTAGGCTGTCAGCGACTGTATCAAAATGCTACAAAAAAAACTGTTAGCGATCGCAGGGATCAGGCCTGACTCTGCGAACGCTGCAGTTATGTGTGTTGTGTTTTGTAAGTGACAGTGATTGATCGATACTGCACTTGGGTGGGCTTGGCGGAGGGGCTAAACGCAGGTGCTAGCAGGTATCTGGGCTGTTCCCGCTAACAATGCGTTTTGGGAAACCTAAACTGCTGGCGACGCTAATATAGATCTGATCAGATACTATATTACTAAGGGAGGTGTATGCTTTGCGCGTGGGTGTTAGCGGTACTGGTACTAACCTGACACTGCCTGGGGCGACGCAGACCTTATCTGACCCTCAAACTTATATCACCCGCCGGGTGATCAGGGGGTTAAACCTTTATTAGGTAATAAATGGTGGGTGCCCTGAAACTATAAAAAAATAACTAACCAACCAGCGTCACCTGTAACAGTTATATGGTGATCACTGGTGAAAGGGTTAACTAGGGGGCAATCAGGGGGCTTTATGCGCTAGTATATGGGGGTCCCTGGCGCTATAAAAAGCTGCGGCGAACCTAAATACCTACCTGCCTAACTAGCGTCACCTGTGACACTAATACAGCGATCAGAAAAATGATCGCTTATTAGGCTGGGTTCACACTGGAGCGATGCGGGAACGCCACGAATCCGCGGCGGGTTCCCGCATCGCATGCCTCCCGGCGGCAGTTCTCACTGCCCTATGCGAACTGCTGGGAGTATCAGTGAAATGTTAATGACACCCCCAGATCAGTTTGCATATCGCAGTGCGATCTGCAAACTCGGACAGGAATCTGATCGCACGGTGTGAACACCCATGCGATCCGATTCTGCTGCAGACCAAAAAAAGGGTCCTGTGCGAGTTTGCGGCGGGTGCGGCGGGTGCGATGCAAATTCAGCCATACTATCTGTATGGCTGAACTCGCATCGCACAGAGATCGGATGTGATTTGCACTGCAGTGCGGTGCGAATCACATCCGTTCTCATAAACCGCTGCAATGTGAACCCAGCCTTAGTGACACTGGCGACGGGGGGTGATCACGGGGTTAAACCTTTATTGGGGGGTTAGGGGGGTACCCTAGAGCTAAAGGGGGCTAACCCTAACTGCCCTAACAGTTATTACAGTCACAAATGACACCAATGCAATAATTAAAAAAAATAAAAATAAAAATGCAATTGGTGTCACTGTGACTGGGGGGGCAGGGGTGATTGGGGGGGTTATCGGGGGGTGAAGGGGGGGTGAGAGTGTGCCTGGCATGTTCTACTGTGTAGTGTAGTGTTGGTGCAACTCACCGATCCTCTCTCCTCGGTGCCGGAACGAAAAATACTGACACGGAGGAGAGATTACATCACTTCCTCTGCCTTTGTTTACATTACAGGAGAGGAAGTGATGTAGAGGAGGGATTTCATTCGTCAGGAGCGATCGCGAGGGGGTGGCCATGAATGAATGGCCGCCCCCTCATCCCGGATCGCTCCTGCACGGTATCCTGGCACCGGGGGGGGGCTCGACAGGTACGCCCATATGCCTGCCCGTGCCATTCTGTCGACGTGCATCGTCGTGCGGCGGTCGGCAACTAGTTAATCACTTGCCGACCGGCGCACAACAATGTACGTTGGCAGAATGGCACTGACAGGCAAATGGGTGTACAGGTACGTCCCTTTAAATTTGCCGTCGTGCCAGTCGAAACCTCCATGAGTCCGATAGCGGGTTCCGTGGACTTGATCGCCACGGGGATACCCGCAATCTTCTCACGGGGAGGAAGAACGCAATTTTTTTAACCAAAAATATGTAGAAGAATACGTATCAGCCTAAACTGAGGAAAAAAAAAATTTTATATATATTTTTGGGGGATATTTATTACAGCAAAATGTAAAAATAATGTTTTTTTTTTTTTAAATGTACTTTTTTTTGTTAACAGAGCAAAAAATAAAAAGCGCAGGGGTGAGCAAGTACCACCAAAAGAAAGCTCTATTTGTAGAAAAAAAAGTACATCAATTTTGTTTGGGAGCCACATTGCACGACCGCACAATTGTTAGTTAAAGCGACGCAGTGCCAGATAGCAATAAGTGCTCTGGTCTTTGGCCTGAAAAATGATCCGGGGCTTAAGTGGTTAACACATTGGCGTATGAAGACATTGGCGTAGATTGTAGTAATGTGAAGACACATGTGGTTTCCAAGAATAATGGAAGTGTAACTAGCAGCCTTTCAATAGTGTGTACCTGTTATAGGTGGCATGGCCTTTAACAGTGAGGGAGATGTTGTTGGCACTCCTTCCACCAGCAGTCTATCTCCCAGAGCAACGAGAGTGGATTGCACCACAGAGGTTCCCATCCTGTACTGAGGTACGCAAGTTCCAGGGTTAAGTGTACATGTGGAGCCTGGGCAGAGTGCACTGTGGGGCCCACTCTGCTACTGGGGTTGTAGTGAAAAAAGATAGACAAGTATTTGTGGACATTGGTTCAGTTTGTCCCTCCAGGAAAAGGAAAAACACTATTAAAGACGCTGCACAATGCATCTCATGTCCCTCTAGTGATCAGTGTAGCAGCTGACATCCTATTTGTGGGCCCAACAAAAGGGATTGTGGGATAAGTAGTTCTTCCGACAGACCATTGCTTTGCGTGATTATGTGCCTGAACTACATACCCCAGGGATCTGGGAGCAAAAGCTCATGCAGAGTTCTCTTCCTCCTGGGCCTGACTCAAGATAGACCTCTCTGTGCATGGAGAGAGGGGTTGCGGCCTACCACATGGTGTACCACCTTCCAAACTGTTCCAGAGGGTCCTAGCTCTGCCATTTGTCTCCAGATGTCAATCCAGCACCACTCTTGTTGCCTGCCATTTGGTATACCAAGCTTCACATCGGGAGATCAAGACAGCGGATCCTCTGCACGAGTGTCGCTACACAAGTTCCTGTACGGAGGACATCAGAATGGTCTGGTCATTGATTAGAGGGCAAATCGCCCAAACTTTATCCATCTCTTGGTCACAGTTACACTAAGACACTTTGCACAGACACCTCTACTCCAGGAATACTTTATTGCATTTACTTGAACACTGTGCTTAGACATCTTTATCCTTCCTCACTACAAGAAATCTACTGTTTCCCATTATACCTAATTGGATTACAGTTAATGAGCTCCTACATGCCGGTGAAGAACATTAGATCAGCAACGTGAACTCTATTGCCATTACTGATAGAAAGGCCCCTATATTACCATTTATAGACCTGCTCTCCCTTCTTAGGATAGCATTACAGGTTGTCTAGGTTCTAACTTCTACAGAGTGGCAATATAAGCAGTTAGCTGAAATATCCGTCTAGGGGGTAATTTTAGCTCTCAAGCTAGTATATATATATATATATATATATATATATATATATATATATATATATATATATATAGATAGATCGATCTATATATATAAATAAATATAAAAGTACTGTTGGTGGAAGACCAGTCCTGTTGGTCTCCAGTGCCTAGCAGATGGACGGGTATGGTGGCAGAAGGTAGCTAAACCCCAGCTGACAACAGGCAGGGCATGGTAGATGTGCTACAGGGTAGCTTGAAAAGGTTTTTGTTGAGGCTCAAGCACTTCCCCGGAGCTTTCCCTGTTCAAATGTAACACATTTTAAATTTATAAATAGATAGATAGATAGATAGATATAGATATAATACTGTCATTGTTAATATTTGCCTTGTGTCTTTCAGAGGAACTCTTCTGCTGAGTTGGCGCTGTTCCCTAAAACTCAGCAGATCTGTTACATCCTCTTTGTGACAGTTTTTACCATTATTGGTTCAAGTAAAATATTCATAGAACCTAAATACACAGAGTTGTCTGATTATTACTCTACAATAATACAAGGATGTCTGAACCCAGAGTGTCAGGTGGGTTGGAAGAGTTACCAGGTCATCCAGCTGAGCAGGTAATTCAAAGCAGTCCCCTATGGGGCTGGGATATATATATATATATATATATATATATATATATATATATATATATATATATATATATATATGCCTTCATACTTTGTGACATAGATTCAGCAAGGCAAGGTGTTGGAAACATTCCTCAGAGATTCTGGTCCATATTGACATGATAGCATCACCAGTTGCTGCAGATTTTTCTGCTGCACATCCATGATGCCAATCTCCTGTTTCACCACATCCCAAAGGTGCTCTATTAGATTGGGATCTGGTGACTGTGGAGGTCATTGGAGTACAGTGACCTAATGTTCAATAAACCAGTTTTAGATGATGATACAGGAGGTGGACAGAGGCTGTGGACATGAAACAGGAGGTGGACAGAGGCTGCGGACATGATACAGGAGGTGGACAGAGGCTACAGACATACTACAAGAAGTGAACAGAGGCTGCGGACATACTACAGGAGGTGGACAGAGGCTGTGGACATAATACAGGAGGTGGACAGAGGCTGTGGGCATACTACAGAAGGTGGACAAAGGCTGCGGACATGATACAGGAGGTAGACAAAGGCTACCGACATACTACAGGGGGGGATAGAAGCTGCGGACATACTACAGGAGGTGGACAGAGGCTACAGACATACTACAGGAGGGGGACAGAGGCTGCGGACATACTACAGGAGGTGGACAGAGGCTACGGACATACTACAGGAGGTGGACAGAGACTGCAGACATACTACAGGAGGTGGGCAGAGGCTGCAGACATACTACAGGAAGTGGACAGAGGCTGCAGACATACTACAGGAGGTGCCCCCAGTAGAGTCCCTCCTTACATCAGGTGCCCCCAGTAGAGTCCCGCCTTACATCAGGTACCCCAAGTAGAGTCCCTCCTTAAATCAGGTTCCCCCAGTAGAGTCCCTCCTTACATCAGGCATTCCCAGTAGAGTCCCTACTTACATCAGGTGCCCCCAGTAGTGTCCCTCCTTACCTCAGGTGCCCCCAGTAGAGTCCCTCCTTACATTAGGCATTCCCAGCAGAGTCCTTCCTTAGATTAGGTGCCCCCAGCGGAGTCTCTCCTTACATCAGGTGCCCCCAGTGGAGTCCCTACTTACATCAGATTCCCCCAGCGGAGTCCCTCCTTACATCAGGTACCCCCAGTAGAGTCCCTCCTTACATCAGGTGTCCCCAGTAGAGTCCCTTGGCTCTGCCTCTCATCGGATAATGCAAAATTTGATCTCTGCTGCCATTACAGAAGACCAGCTCTCCTGGAGGCCGAGCCTGACTTGCTGAGGGGAAGAAACAAGAGGCAGCCTTGAGACTCTCAAAGGCCTTAATGGACTCCGGAGACCAACTCTGTGGGTTACCGTCCTTTCTGGTCATATCAGTCAGGAGCTTGACCAGAGACAAGAAGTTATGAATAAACTTCCGATAATAGTTGGCAAAGCCAAGAAAATGCTGCAGAGGACGTAAGCCCATGGGTCGGGGGCATTATAGCAAACATATATACAGTTCCTGTTAGCGCTACAAACTATTAGTCATGTGCATTGGCATGTACAACCTGAAAAATATAAAGTAAACTAAGTTCCAGTGCGGCTACCAACCACTGTTAAAATGGATATCAGGATACAGAAAACAAAAAGCAGCGCACGTACCCTATTACCAGTGGGTCCTACGCTGTCCATAAAACGGAAGATCCTGTTTCTCTGAACCTTGGGAGAAATACACTCCTCTATATGGGAGAAATAAAGGACTCCATCTATAACACAGATGGACACTAATAAGAGGCAATGATGGGGGAGTGGGGGGCTCCGGCTCAAAGGGATTTGATCAGAATCCATACAATAGACAAATAAAGTGCTATATGGTGCACACCCCAAAAGATGAATTAGAGATGGTGCAGCCAAAAGACCATACAAAAAGAAACAAAATATTACAGTGTATTTCTCCCATGGTTCAGAGAAGCAGGATCTTCCATTCTATGGATAGCGTAGGACCCACTGACAATCGGGTACTCTGACGCAATAAGTGGGCTTAAGCACCATATAGCCATATGGTGTGAATAAATCCCCATAATTTTTTTTAAATGTTCAGGTGTTTTAAATAGCCTTGCAGAATTTAAATGTCATGTTTGCACATGTGCACTGTAATAATTTGTTTCTTTTTGTATGGTCTTATGGCTGCACCATCTTTGATGCATCTTTTAGGGTGTTCCCCCCCAAATCTTTGTCTGGATGTGCTAGAGCGCAGTGACACCGTCTCCAGGAGGCGCTCCTTTCTTTCTTTTTGCATTTTTGTGATGGCGGTCTCCACAATGCCTTCTGGCTCCAGATCAATCACTTTTTGCAGGTCACGTTCTTGGAGGTTGTCGTTTTTGTTTGTTCTAGTCAGGTAGGTAAAGTAAGTCTGTGACAGCAATAAGTAACATCCATGGCATGACTTAATCTGAGTTATGGCTTGCATAAGCTGTCCTTCTTGACTGCTAACACCTGTGGCATTACATATTTCAAGTATTGTGTCTTCCCAAGCCCATTCTAACATGGCATGGTGCACGCCAATGTTGGCTTCATAATGTTTGCATGCTTTTTGTGTATGAGTGATTGTCCATTTAGGCACTGCGCCTTCTTGCGTTACTTGTCCTTTGCGGTGTCTAGTGAGGGCCTGCATTCTACCATGCTGCTGATGTGTGTAGGCTTTTAGCCAGCGTGCGTGGCGTGTGGCCTGTTACTTAGTCAGTGATGGGCGACAGTTTCGGATGTTGCCGTTCGGTGTCCTGCAATGGTTAGCGTAGAGGTAGGTGAACTCATAGGTATCCTAGTGCTTGAGCCTTGACCCTTATCCTCGCAGCTGAATAGTGGCATGCGCAGGGGTAGGTAAGATGGCTGCTCCTCACTGTAACACTATGCAGAGAGAGGCTTCTGGAAAGACAGAATTGTTGTAAGGTTGCTTGCAGTCCCTTTGTCAGAGAGCTCTGTCACTGTTGCTTGTTCCTACCATAAGGACTGAGTGAAGCTGGAACATTCTGTGCTGTTTTTCAAAGCACAGCAATCTGTTTTTAACTATTCTGCAACCCCAGTGCCATATGTGAGGATATGAAGAGGCCAGATAGCTTAACGTGGTTGTAAACCCACAAGAAAAAAAACAAAAACAAAAGCAAGACCTGCATGACAAAGGCATAATGAGCTAGTATGCATAGCATACTAGCTCATTATGAATTACTTACCTGAGATTGAAGCTCCTGCTGCAGTGCCCATACACAGAACCGGCCGGCGGCATTTCTCCCCGGAGTTACTGTGATTGGCCGGAGCCACGATGACGTCACTCCTGCACATGCGCACGAGAGCTGCCGGTAACGACACACTCACTGAAGCAAACGGCGCATACGTGCCTTTGCTTCAGTGCGTTTGTGCCGATGATGCCGGCACATGCAGATATAGAGAATATCTCCAAACACATGTGAAGTGCAATACACTAAGTGGTATAAAAAGGCTTCCAATAGGTAAGAGAGCCTTTCTCAACACAAATCAGAACAATTATTATTCAAAATCATCAAGTGATAAGTGAATCCTTAATTAGAATATGGAGTGTCCAGAAAAATTATTTGATGAAAAAACTGTGAGTAACTGATTAAAAGATTATGTATGAAACATATATGACACTATAGAAGAACAAGTCTATATAGCAGTATAAAAAAAAGCTTTCAATGTCCCATATGCATATTTCCATAAAAGTGCTGTTGTGCTACTATCCACCAAATGATATCCTCTTCCGTGTAGAAATAAAGTGACTTCTTGTGCAAAAATAAAGTGATTTCTTTAGCATTAATTAAAGTGAAAAAAAGTGCATCCAAGTAAGGTGACTTCTTGTGCTCCCCCTCAAGTATGTACACTCACCAGAAGCCATCACCCCTGCAGGGGTAAAGGGCATGTAATGAAGTGCTTGGCCAATCCAGATGTTCCCAGAGCGCGATGGACTTTCCTAATGCAAAATAAAATGTGTACCAACCGGCATCCACCTGCGGGATGAATAGCATGTAATGAATAGAGGAGAGACAAATTCACATGAAGGTAAGTTACAAGCCAAGGTTATTGTGAGCATGATGGTATATTCTACCTGCAGCCTAGTTATAGCACTGCTGGGAGATTATCGCACTGCTGGGAGACTTAATCTCCCAGCAGTGCTATAACTAAGCTGCAGGTAGAATATACCATCATGCTCACAATAACCTTGGCTTGTAACTTACCTTGATGTAAAATTTGTCTCTCCTCTATTCATTACATGCTATTCATCCCGCAGGTAGATGCTGGTTGGTACACATTTTGGTTTGCATTAGGAAAGTCCATATGCATAATTTGTATGCATATTTACTCTCTATCACGCTTTCCTGCCCCATAAAGTGCGATTTGGAATGCTGGCAGGCTAGCACATCTCTCAATTCTCATAATTTTTCTTCTTCCTGCACGTAACAGTAGATTTGTACAATGGGAGGCACTAATAACTTACTGGGATGGAGATCTACTACTACGTCTGGCATGCTCCCTGCTCCATGAGAGGCATTGAGATCTGTGTCTTGAGCTTGACGAGCTATTTTGGGGTAACTTAAATAAGGTTGGGGGATTTGAGTGGGGTACTCCAAAAAGTGTTATGCACAAGATGAGTCCTTGCAAAAGCAAACTCTGGACTTGGCTTTGTATTAGAAGCAGTTAAAAACACACTAGCTTGTTCTTTAGAGCAATCAGAGCAGAGTCCCTTCACAAAGTATTAGATAGACTGAGCTCTTTAGGACACCAGTCGATGTCCCTTTTTACACGAACTCGCAGCTCCAGCACCAGAGGAGTGGTAGCAACCCAAAAGTCTCTAAGATCTATCACAGCAGTCTGTACTCACGAATGTCCCTGAAAAGTTGGTTGCCTCCTTCCAACATCCATTTGACACCTTTCTCCTGTGATACCAGACTAGATCTTCAGATAACAATGCCTCAGTCAGCTCTCTGTAACTTCAGCTCCCAGGTCCTCAGGTCATGCACCTGAGGCCTCACGAAGAGTAAGCACATGGCAGGACTGCCCAGAGGGCAGCATGGCCCCCAGGCTGGATGTCTCCTCTCCAGGATGAGACAAGACTGCTCTGTGCCTCAGAGAATTTATACAGACTCCCAGCAGTCTTCAGGGTCACCCTCCCTGCACTCCTGGCACTCCTTCACTTTTAATGTGCAATGAAATCCACATGCAAACTAAAGTGCATAATTATAAAAAATTGTCAAATATATGGTCTTGTGAAGTGACAACAAAGACAGTAAAGTGATCCTCCTCCACACCCACAGTGCACACACTGCACTCACCAGAACTTGTAGACCTCTTGGTTACAAGAAGTCAACAACTTTTTACACAATGGTTAGCCTCTTCTCACTGGGTGGAATATGGTCTTCAAACTCTTTCCGAGTACTGGTGCCCTGGGTCGTCTTACAAGTTTTGTCCTCTGTGCCATTAAAGTGCCTCCTTGCTTTTAAAAACCTCCTTGCTAAGGCGCATGGATGACGTGTAAGATTGCGGACACGTGAGAGCTCAGCTCTCACGCATCCCCATATCCTTGTCTGCGGCTCCTGCTCTGCTAATATAGCATCCTGAACCTCAGGAGCATATCGGTCGACAGCCAGTGGCCCCCGGGCAACCTATGGGAAAGATTGGATTCCAAAATGGTATTTATTGCGGATTCAACCCGACGTCAAAGTTCCAGCCCAGTCACCTCATGGAGCACTTCCTGTATAGGCGCAATTCCTGGCCTCGAGTAACCCAGCTGGCCCGCCAGAACATGCCAATCTCCACCTAGCGGTGGAAGAAAGACACACTTCCAGAGGACCATAGGTCCCAGCAACCCCAGCCACCTGAATCTACTGCAGTGGTGACAGTAGCTGTGCTGGATTTAAAGCTGAAATCCTTACTCCAGAACCTGATTCACATACTTGGGGAACGCATCGATACTCAAGAAAACAAATTTTACAAACTTATACAGTGTACATGTTTTAGAAGTAGACAATGCTGCCATGAAACACACGGTTTCACAACTCCGACTACAACAAGAGGATTTGGAGAATAGGGAATGCCGTCAAAACTTAAGGATTTGCGGAGTCTCTGAGTCTGTTAATAACAAAGAGCTGCGTTCATACCACCTGGGCCTATTCATCACTCTGGCACCTCACATACCAGACCGATTAGCACCTTAACAGAGCCCACAGATCCCTGGCTCCCAAACCTCCCCCTGGCTCCAATCCCAGAGACATTATTGTGCACTTTCACTACTATAAATGTAAGGAAGCTCTCACTGCCTCAACCCGCAATAAATCCTGCATAGCCTTTAAACATGCTAAGATTCAAATTTTCTGCGACCTCTCCCCCATCACATTGTCTAAAAGACGCAATCTTCGTCCTGTCACCACTCATCTACAGAATCATCAAGTACCCTACCACTGGGGGTTGCCCTTCTGTTTATCTGCCTCTAAAGATGGAGTCCAGTTCTCAATGAGAAAACTTTATGAAAGTGAAGCTTTCATCCGCAATTTGGGACTTCCACCCATCCCAGAGGATGAACTCCAACTGCCTGTCCCGAATCCCTAAGAGTTCAGAACACCAGCCAAGATCTGGACCCCAGTTCGTCAGAGATTGCAGAAGGCCTCTTCAACACCTCAACGGGCAGCAACACAAAGTGAGATACACACTAAATACAATATAAAACAATAAAGGTTGCGCTCTAAACTATACCATAAAAATACTCAGTGAATGAATATTATGAACATAGATAGATATTGTGATCTCAAAGTATCCAAAGATAACACTTTCCTTTGAAAAAACGGTTATCAAATAAAAATCAATAATACTATATTAATGTCCAAAAAATAGCCGAACAGTGTCCAATATCTGTGCAATATTTGGTGACACTATATGAAGAAATCCACAAACGACGTGACTTTGCTGAACAGATCCCACCACCGTAAGAAGTGTGCGCTTACCAGAAGTAAGATAATTAATGCCTGTAGCTTACACCCAGCCAGGGCCTTTTCCTCAGTTGATATCTGGAAACGATCTAGTCATCACATCTATGGAGGGACCCCATGGGCACAGCTGTACCCACTCGCAAATTCTCCACTGGCAACCGTTGATGTTGCAAAAAATATGGGTGCAAATAGGCTCAAAGAAACTTCATTCCGTCATCGCCGGCTATCGGGTGCACGCACACTAACACGCGCTGCGCGAGTGTGCCCACAGGTTCTGCGGACTCGAGGTCCGCCAGTGGCCCGCGATCATGGCACAGAGAGGCAGAATGGGGAGATGCCTATGTAAACAAGCCATTTCTCTGTTCTGCCTAGCAACATGACAGGATCTACTGCTCCCAGTGATTGGGAGCAGTGATCTATGTCATGTTCTAGTGAGCCCATCCCCCCTACAGTTAGAACACACTGAGGAAACACACTTAACCCCTTGATCTCCCCTTAGTGTTTAACCCCTTCCCTTCCAGTGACATTTACACAGTAATCAGTGCATTTTTATAGCACTGATTGCTGTATAAATGCCAATGGTCCCAAAATAGTATCAAAAGTGTTGGATCTGTCCGTCACAATGTCGCAGCTATGATAAAAATCGCAGATCACCGCCATTACTAATAAAAAAATATATATAATAAAAATGCCATAAACCTATCCCCTATTTTGTAGACACAATAACTTTTGCGCAAACCAATCAATATACGCTTATTGCGATTTTTTTTTTACAAAAATATGTAGAAGAATACATATTGGCCTAAACTGAGAAAGAAAATTTGTTTTTTTTTTTTAGATATTTTTTGGGGATATTTATTATAGCAGAAAGTAAAACATTGTTTTTTTTTTCAAAAATGTCGCTCTTTTTTTGTTTATAGCGCAAAAAATAAAAACCTGCAGAGGTGATCAAATACCACCAAAAGAAAGCTCTATTTGTGGGAAAAAAATACGTCAATTTTGTTTGGGTCTCACGACCGTGCAATTGTCAGTTAAAGCGTCGCAGTGCTTGGTCAGGTGGGGGGTAAATCCTTCCGGGGCTGAAGTGGTTAAGCCAACGCACATTAATGCACAACCTAAAACTAAATTCAATATATATATACTGAAGTTGAAATATGGTTCAAGGAGAGACACCACATTTCGGATATCTGTGTCCCCTTCATCAGTGCAAATATTAGGAATAATAATTAATACATTTTTATTGAACAATAAAGTGTACCAATATAGCAAGACAAAGATATATACTTTTTAGAATCAAAAACAATAGCATTGGAAAATTGCAAAAACATAATTGCCACAGCAGATTCCCAAATCATGTGGCTCTCTTTGAACCTTCAAAAACATTTTAACTTCAAAAAAGATAATTGTGTATTTTTTTTGGACACAGACACTGCCCCTTTCAACAAAGTGGATCACTCACATTCCTTTCTTTTGACCTTATAGAGGAAAAGTGATATGTTTTAATATTTTTTACACTGTCAGGCAATCAGGCTACTACTACTTAATAGGGAGGGTAGCTATCATCCATAAGTGCATCAATTTACCTACCAATAAAAACCTTGCAGAGATGGAAGAAGTCCTCTATATGTACAGTATATCCTTGTATAGATTAAAGGTTTCCTGGATTATGCTCAACAAAGAAATGACTAGTGTGGTTAATGACACAACTAAATGATTTGTGGCTCTTTGGAGCCCTTGGACCCATTATATTAACGTGACTCTCGAGGGGTTTTGACCATATTATGTTCACCCTCTAAGCCCTTGTACACACGGTCGGACATTCCGACATCAAAATCCGTTGGATTTTGTCAGACGGATTTTGTCCGAAACTTGCGTTGCATACACACGGTCAGACAAAGTTGTCAGAAAATCCGATCGTTCAGAAAGTGGTGAGGTTATTTCCTTACGACGGGACTACGTTCAGGCTAGTAGCCAATAGCTTTGGTCTAGGAAATTGATCTGAGCATGCGTGGCACTTTGTCCAATCGGAATTCTCTACAAACGATAGAACAAAGTCCCATCGGACCATGTTGTCTGAAAATGTTATAGCCCAGCTCTAAAACTTTGTCGGTCGGATATTCCGACGGAAACAGTCCGATGGAGCCCACGCATGGTCGGATTATCCGATAACAAGGGCTAAGAGCCTCATTCAGTGTCCTTCTCTCTGGGGTTTTCTTTCTCCTTTTTTCACTTTCCCTTTGTTCTTCTTCTTTCCTTCTTCTTCTGTTTTATTTCTGTTTTCCAGCTGTCACAGGGGCTTTGCTCTACGATATGCTAAGATTGGATTTCCTAACATTATTTTTGCTTAGTAATTAGAGCACTGGAGTAACCTGTTATGTCCTATTGGCTATATATAAGATATTCAGCCCAACTTTTACTTTAGATGGGGATAGCTTGAGGTTACTTCTATTTTAGCCTACTTATGTTGCAAATCAATGTCTGTTAAAAAGTATGTGCCAGGGTTCTGGCTGTTGTAATGATATATAACATTTCGATAAAAATTATTGAAAGTAAAAATCTATACATAGCTTACTATATTATGAATTCTATTATAATATTTGTATTAATCATGTGTGCGTATCTTGCTGTTATTAATTATATTACAATATGACGCATTAACCATGTTTATCTATGTTGAATCATGTTTATTTATTCTGTATCATATCTTTGCAATTTTATTAAATATATACCAATTATTGGATTATGCCCATTGCTGTCATTATACAATATTTTTCTTTATTACATTCAATGTCTCATCCTACCTGAGTAAGTGTGTTTCATATAAAGTCCCAATGCCCCCCTGTCCTTCATTTTCCCCCTTTTTATACCGAATGCAACTAGGGATGGAGACCAGTGTGCTGGATGGCCATGGTCTCATATAAAGTCCCATTTGTCTTTTTTTAATTAAAAAAACTGGCATCGTTTTTAACCCTTTCCAACTTTATTTAAAATTATTTAAAAAAATGTATTACCCCTTAGCTCAAATTTTATTTAAAAGTACACTCATCCTTGCCAATACAATTGCTGTATCTTCCAGAGATTATTGGCCTCAGCTCTGACATATCCAGCATGATCTCACCATAGCTAGAACACAACTGGCTCCTATAAATCATATCACACACCCACTTATTTGGCTCACTTCGACTTAAAGTGGTTCTGCACCTAAAAAAAAAATATTAAAAGCCAGCAGCTACTAATATTGCAGCTGCTGACTTTTAATAAAATCACACTTATCTGTCCCAGGGTCCAGCGATGTCGGCGGCAGATGACGAGCGATCACTCGTCTCGCTGCTGCCCCCGCCACCATCCTCTGTCAGGGAATCGGGAAGTGAAGCATGTCGGCTTCACTGCCCGGTTCCCTACTGCGCATGCGCGTCTCTTCAGATCCCCCGCTGTGTCCTGGGAACTGTGTGTTTCCCAAAACACAACGGGGGGGGAACGGGGGGAACGGGGCGTCTGCGGGGGTCTGCGGCGGTCTGCCCGGAAGTGGGTGCAGATACCTGGATTATCCAGGTAACTGCACCCCCCTCCCCCCTGAAAGGTGCCGATTGTGGCACCGGAGGGGGGGAGGGATCAGATTAGCGGAACTTCCCCTTTAGGGTGAAGAACCGCTTTAAAGTGTTACTAAACCACAACAGTAAAATCAGTCTGTATATGCAGTAAAGCATGCTTGTTATACTCACAGTGGTCAGTTTGGTGTGTATTGCTAGAGAGTTTTTTTTTCTTTTTGGGAAGGTGCACGTGATCAGCACAGGGCAAATCAGCAGTGTCCAGACAGAAAGTCAGGGGTCATGCAGCCTCATAGGACAGTCAGAAGAGAATAAAATCTCAAGCTTTAACCAGTGCTTGGCTGGACACTGATAGAAGTCACAAGACAGCCATATACTGTTGATGAGAAAAAGTATTTAGCAATTTATATTTACTAAAATAATTGCATTTCCATATTCTGTGTACTGTGGGAGGCTAGATATAATGAATGCAGGGTCCTGGGTTTAGTAACACTTGAACTCTCCTGTTTCCTGCATAGGATTAAAAGGGAACTACCCGCTTCCTTCCAACTGACTTCACTAGAATCCTTTCTCCCAAACACTTCTATTCCTTCAACATATCTCAGTTATATTGCATAATGAGAGTGGGAATATTCAGAAATAGACCTCCCTTTCTAAATGGGGAAATGGGAGTGATTATCTGACAAGAATTGGAGAAAATGTTTTATTTTCACACATAAACTGTCTGTGTCTTCTAACTTTCAGGAAAAAAAATTACAAGATCATCTTCCTGTATTATAGGGCTCCTGTAGACCTAAACCATTTTTATCTTTCCACTCTGAGTTCTTTTTGGTGCACAAAGGAAAATTGAACCTACTTACATATTTGGTTGGACTGTTGTTTATTTACTCCCTTTTGGCAAGCAGTCTTTACCCATATAACATATACCGCTGCATATACTGTATATCTTATGCCTCAGCTTCCCCCAGGGCAGCCCTTCTATAAATGATCTTTGGAATTAAAAAAGGCATTTTGAGCCATTGCCAACATCTCCGCCACACATTCATGAGTTGGTCCAGAGACTTGATGAATCCATTACGATGGAGACCCTTGTAGCTGCTGAGGACAATAATCCCGGAAAATACCCTTTAATTATAGATCAGCTGCCAGTTAGAGATTCTGAATTTACAGTGAGTTGCCTAACAACTTTTCATATTGACTGAATTCTATTTTCTATCAGGTAGTTCATCCCTCCAATGGTACCTAAAAGAATCAAATTGAATTCTCTAAAGATATATTTGTATTCTTTGATCTCTTTGACACTTGGCTTGGTCCAACTCAACTTTAGGAACCTGAAGAAGGAGGCCACACCCTCTGAAACGCGTTGTCCTGGCAACCGCATAGCATCCTCTGTCAGCTGTATAGGTCTGTTATGGCTGGCCGGTCCTTGGAGACAGTGAGTGTAGGTGCACGCTGAGGACTTACATCCATCCACTGGATGATCCAGCCATCACGGCACATGGAAGGGTTACCATCCAGGGAGTTCTACTCTATCTTTGTAAGGGCATTGATTTTAAACTACAAATTGTAATTGAATAAATGGTATTGCACCATGAGCCTTATGTTGCCAACTCAACTTTAGCTGAAACAAAAAGCTTTTGCCACTGGGAATACTGCTCAATGCCTTTGCTCCTGCTAGGCACTATTGCTGATTGATGGTTTTGCTTACCCTCAGAAGTAAATGTTGATACCACAAGGTTATTCTATCCTAACAGAAAGTGGCTGGAGCTGCTCTGTCCTAGTTCTCTATTGTTTCTTAGCTCATCCTGGGATACTGGAACCTCCACTGCATCTCATCCCAGCACCCAGCTAACACTTTATAAATGCTTCTGCCATGGTCGGTTCCGAGTTCCAGCAGTCCATGGAAGACTTACCCACAGTATTGGTCCGTTGAGCGCTAATAGGTCTTCCCGGGCGCGCGTTAGCGCGAACGGACGCACGCGGGTGCGAGCAGGTACGATCGGACGCACGCGGGTGCGCGAGGTTGCGAACGTGCGCACGCGGGTGCGCGGGGTCACGAACGGTTGCACGGTTTCACGTGGGCGCGAACAGGCACGCCGTGCGACCGTTCTTGGCGCCCAGAGGGCTTCTTAAGTGATCCGTTCTAGTGGCCCGGTGCTGTCCTGTCTACAGCGTTCCTGAGAGTTGCCTCTGATAACCTGATTGTTCCTGTCTCTGATCTACCCGGCTTGTTCCTGATTATCCTGCTTGCTGCCAGCCCTGACCCTTGGACTTCCTGACTACGCTTCTGCCTCTTCCTTCGGTACTTCTGCTGCCAGCCCGTTGACGACCCGGCCTGTGTTTGACCCCGCTACTGCCTGCTGTTCCAGTCTGTGTTCTGTGACCGCTGCTGCCTGTTGCCTGCCTGCCAGCCGTTCCTGTGTTATCTCCTGCACCTGCTTGCTGCCAGCTGCTGACTACCTTCCAGCCGTTCCAGAACCACCTGCTGGTACCCGCTGTTGTCTGCCGCCAGTTCCTGGACCAAGCCCACCTACACGGACTTGGCACTTGTGCCCTCTGCCCTCTAGAGCCCCTGTTCCCACTCTCAGGGGATCTCGAGCCAGAGGCTTACGAGAGGCCGCTCCCTGCACTCCGGGCTCCTTCCACCAGGTACGTGACAGCTTCACAAACACTCCGCAAATGTAAGCCCTTGTACACACGGTCGGACATTCTGACAACCAAATCCGTTGGATTTTGTCTGACGGATTTTGTCCGAAACTGTTGCGCACACACGGTCGGACAAAGTTATCGGAAAAACCGATCTTTCAGAACGTGATGACGTAATTTCGTTACGATGGGACTAAGTTCAAGCTAGTAGCCAATTTAATTTGATCTGATCATGCGTGGCACTTTGTCCGATCGGAATTCTCTACACACAATCGGACAAAGTCCGATCGGATCATGTTGTCGGAAAATTTTATAGCCCAGCTGGAAAACTTGGTCTGTCGGATACTCCGACGGAAACAGTCCGATGGAGCCCACACACGGTTGGATTATCCGACAACACGGTCCAATTGGACATTATCCATCGGAATATCCGACCGTGTGTGCAAGGGCTTAGAGGTGCTGTTAATGTGCAGTTATAGAGGATTGGCAGGTGACACCGGAGGCAGCTGACAAGCGTTAATGCCTCATGAAAGCAACATGATGATTAATTTTTAACACAACACAAATCTATTGCTCCTGTGTGAATAGCACGGTGTAGTATCATTATAATATATTTATTTTTATTTATATTTATTTATATTATGGCAGATGAATAGGTGTTATGAGGCTTTAATAATGCTGAATAAATGCTGCTTAAGCACAGGATGTTGGTGCACGTGTGAACGATCTCTAAGCCCACGTACACACGGTCGGAGATTTTGCCAACCAAATCCGTCGGATTAAGTCCGACGGATTGTGTCCGAAACTGTTGCATACACACGGTCGGGCCAAGTTGGCGAAAAATCCGATCTTTCAGAACGTGATGACGTAATTTCGTTACGATGGGACTACATTCAGGCTAGTAGCCAATAGCTTTGATGTAGAAATTTGATCTGAGCATGCGTGGCACTTGGTCCGATGAAAATGCTCTACACATGATCGGATTAGGTCAGTCCGGCCCAGTTGGTCGGGAAATATTTCCAACATGTTGGAAAATTGGGTCGGACGGTGATTCGGACGGAATCAGTCCGATGCATACCACACACAGTCGGATTATCTGACGACACGGTCCGATAAGACTCATTCCGACAGATTCTCCGACCGTGTGTACAAGGGCTAAGGGGCAGGATTCTCTAATCAGCAGAGAGCATTAGCTTTGCTGATTTTATAACCATATGTCTGATTCCACAGGGAGCGTGTTGGAGCTCTTGGATCCTTCTTGGCAGTTTGCTGTTACAAGTACTCTGAACTCTGTGTTCTGTGCTGAGATCCAATAAATGTCTCTCTCTTGTAAAGATCCAAGTTTTAAATGGTAAAATATAACTGCACCACAAAAAAAAAAAAAAAAAATATCAACCCTATTTGAAAAAAAATATCAACCCTAACAATATTGAAAATTATATCTGCAAATAATGTGAAAACAAATAAAAGTCTCTGTGATTCTATAATGCTAAATACAGCAGTATTAATACTAAAAGAGTCCTTAATTCATAATAATGAAAATGAAAAGGTGATGGTGAACTTGAATGAACAAATAATTCTTATGCCAGAACCATAATTATATGATCCATGTGGTTACGAACTACATGTAATATTGAGACCAATGGTTCACATCTACTGGGAGGAAGCTGCTGTGAGGGTTCCATTCCATGGGTTGGATGACTGTGGCTGGGAGTATATGAAGGCTTTTTGCTTCTTTACCATCTGGTAAGCGGCTTTCCTAACAGTGACAGGATTCACTATTAGTGTGGAGCACGGCGGTAGTCTACAGGGCCGGTACAAGGCAGGGGCGGAAGGGGAACGTGCCCTGGGTGGTACCATTTGTTATAGGAGGGGGAGTGCAGCCTGCAGGTAAAGTTCTGCCACGACCACCGCCCTCACAGACAGTCACTATGTCAGCGCCAAGCGGCACTGACAGATTGTGTGTGCCCTGCCAAGTGCGCTCCGTCGCTCCTGCATCCTCTCTTCTCTCTGCTGTCTGTGTGTTGTGTTACTCCCCATACAGAGGAGTCTTGTAGTCCCTGCCAGCGGTGTGACATCACTCACGGCCGGAGGCGAGGTGGGAGGACTCAGAGAAGCGCAGGGAGCTGTGACTAGGCACGCTGTGACCTAGAGGAGCGAGAAGCTGCTGCCGCCCTCCTGGCTAGCTGGATTCTGGAAGGAAGCAGCCGACAGTGTGCTACTGCTCGGTACTCACATCTTTGCTGTTTTTTTTCTTTTTGTCATGTAATTTATATATATATATATATATATATATATATATATATATATATATATGTATATATATATATAAATAATCTACCAATATATTATTGTTTTGAAACGACATTGATTCTTTATTAAAAACGGGGGGGGGGGGGGGGCGCAGTTTGCCATCTTCGCCCTGGGCACCAAATGGCCTTGTCCCAGCACTGGTAGTCTAAGCCCTTGTACACACGGTCGGAGAATCCGTCGGAATGTGTCCTATCGGACCGTGTTGTCAGATAATCCGACTGTGTGTGGTATGCATCGGACTGATTCCGTCGGACCCAATTTTCCAACATGTTGGAAATATTTTCCGACCAACTGGTTCGATCAGACATGCTCCGATCATGTGTAGAGAATTTTGATCGGACCAAGTGCCACGCATGCTCAGATCAAATTCCTACACCAAATTCCTACACTAGCCTGAACGTAGTCCCATCGTAACTAAATAACGTCATCACGTTCTGAATGATCAGATTTTCCGACAACTTGGTCCGACTGTGTGTATGCAACAGTTTCGGACACAATCCGTCTGACACAATCCGTCTGACAAAATCCGACGGATTTGGTTGGCAGAATGTCCGACCGTGTGTACAGGGGCTAATAAAGATTCTGGCATAAGCATCATTTGTTCATTCAAGTGCACCATCGCCTTTTCATTTACATTATTATGAATTAAGGACTCTTTTAGTATTAATACTGCTGTATTTAGCATTATAGAATCATAGAGATGGAGATGTAATTTTCAATATTGTTATGGTTGATATTTTTTATTTTTATTTTGTGGCGCAGTTATTTTTTACCATTTGCTTTGTGTTTATGTCACATTTCTGCTGCCTATATTTTTAATTTTTGATTTGTTATATTTTTTTGGTCAGCGCGTTTTCCATACCAAATATCCAAGTTGCCATGGTAAAAATTCCCTTTTTTTGGATTAGAGGAGTTTGCATTCCATATCAGCTAACGCACTCTTGCTTTACCAATAATAATTATAAAAATAATTATCACTCCTCATCTATATATAACAACAAAACAGAAATAGCTTCTCTCTTCAGGTTGCGGCCGATTTCTAAAGAGGACAAACTGTGAAGCCCCATACACACTATGTGTGCAAAGTCTTAAGCCCCATACACACTATCAGATTTTCTGCTGATCTTTGTCTTCAGATTTACAAAAACCATGTAGTGCAAGGGTCTGCCTGATTGCATACAAATTTAAACTCCTAAGGTTTGACCTCATATTATATGGTTTTGGTAAATCTGAAGGAAAAAAATCAGCAGAAAATCTGATAGTGTGTATAGGGCTTAAGACTTTGCACTCCTTTTATTACACATGAAATGTAATTAGCTGATTTAAAGGAGAAGTACGGGATAGGCTAAATAATGAAAAATATATTACCATAATCATGAATTGGCTGTTATTTCTTTCTGTCATGTAGGTCCCTGTAGTGATCCATTTTCTGTTTGAAAGTTTAGAGGGGACCGCTACAATGTCAGCAATCTGTCCCCTCTTTCTGTCTCTCCTCTACTGGAAGATGGGACCATGCCTACTGAACAGGCACATACAGTGTTGCCAACCCTCAGTATTTTTACTAGCAGCCAGTAAAAAACAGGCACTTTTCTCCTGCCGGTAAATGCTAGTGACAGGAAAAGTTTGCTAGTAAAAAATACAGCTGTGACGCTTGGCTTGGAACTGCATATGCACAG
The DNA here is from genome assembly GCF_037356315.1 of Lithobates pipiens. Classification (NCBI taxonomy): domain Eukaryota; kingdom Metazoa; phylum Chordata; class Amphibia; order Anura; family Ranidae; genus Lithobates; species Lithobates pipiens. Next base: position 209,795,255 of record NW_027507685.1, read on the forward strand.
TTCCGGTCCAGAGCTGGTCGAGTCCACCTGAGGGCCTTCTACAGTTTGTTTGGTGCATGTAATGTCATGGTGCAAGGGAGCCGCGCAGAGCGTTCAGAGCTTCGTGTGCGGGTCTACGGGACAGGAGCAATGCAAGCCAGGAGCGGGACTACAAGTGCTGTTTGGACTGGAGTGGACTAAAGGGATCACCTGGCATGGAGACAGGCTGTCACTGACTCAGGAGGGGGACGTGTTGTGTCGGTGAGGTGTCATCATCATCTGTGCTGCTGCACACTGCTGTTTTTTTCCTTATTATCTACCTTAAATCACATTGCTAATTGCATATTGTACTTGTTTGTATCCCAAATACTGAAATTTGCATTTGAAACTATAATTTTGGAAATTTTGGAAATGCCAGTAAAAATGTGGCCGTGCCAGTAAATTTTGGGTGTCGTGTCAGTAAATTTCAATCCGGTAGGTTGGCAACACTGTGCACATACTTGAACAGTAAACAAACAAGTTTGGGCACTATGCTATTCCTCTGCATAGTGGAAAATATATAAATGGTATAGATATGGCTGGATCTAGGGAGAGGTTTTGGGGAGGGCTGTGCCCCTCATCCTCCATGGAAGTTGTGCACATTGGGCTCTTTCTCCCATTCCCACTTTGCACACAGTCTGGGGTCATTCTGAAAGCCTATGAAAGGGATTCAGTTTTTATGAACACTTCACCCTGAAGAAACCCACGATACAAGTGGGTGAAGGATGTCGGTGCCTGGGCTCTCTACCATATTGTAGCCCCCATTTTATCTCCACAAACCGGAAGTCCACGACCAAACCGGAAACCGAAAGTAAACAGCCTGACAGTCCTATATCGGTGTTTCGTCAAATTAGGTGACTCGTCAGAATGTGTTACGAAAGTGACGTTTCATCGCTGCCATCTTGCTACACCCCGCACTCATCCACAATTAGGATACACTGAGAAGGAGGCAAGTGGACATCTAGCTACACCCAACAGAATTTGGCATTTTACACTTTTTTTTTAAAGTAAACTGAGTTTATATAGTGAAATACAGTACTTAGAACTCTGTGTAAATGTTTAGATGTTGAATTTTAAAAGCAGCGAAAATTAGCAAACCTGTGAGATCAGCAGGCTTGCAGCTGCTTTTAAAAATCAACATCTAAACAGTCAGACAGAGTTCTAAGTACTGTATTAGACTATATAAACTCAGTTTACTGTTAAAAATAAATGTAAAATGCAAAACTCCGGTGGGTGTAGCAAAATGTCCACTTGCCCTCTTCTAAATGTATCCTTACTAGTGCAACTTACGAGTGGACTAGAGCGGGGTGTAGCAAGATGGCAGCGATGAAACATCTCTTCTGTTACACATTCTGATGGGTCGCCTAATCTGACGAAGCACTGGCTCCACATGGATGATACCGAGTGGCATTCATCACTACCAGAAGCGCAGTGAATCTGACTTTCTGTACTCAGCGACTATCGCCAACTGATTCCGTTCCCACCACCCAGATTCAGAAGTAGATGAATAACCTACTATCTTCTACTACTACTTCTAGGCTTGTGCAATTTGTTTCGTAACTAATCGAAATTCGGCCGAATTTTGCATCTTTCGGGCATTCGAATGCATCCGAATGTCCGAATAAAAAAATAAGGAATTACAACGAATACAAAAGAAATATAACGAATTAATTTGAATGAATTCGACATGATTCGGTAATTCTTTAAAGATCTAATGAAACAAAAGGTCAGCTCAAAGTAAATCTTATAGTCCAATCAGCTAATTAATTTTGTGCCGGAGGATGGATTACTGACAAAGTGCATTCCTGAGAACTGAGTTAGAAGGGTGTGGTATTGTATTTGAGCCGAGGAGAAGAGACGTTGTCATTGTGTGTGTTAAAAGATTCAATAAACAAACGACTTTCCAAACTACAAATCATTATCACGAATGTTTATACATACATAAATAGCGAATGTCAATGAATACGAACGAATGAATTCGACACTCTACGAATAATAACGAATTATCCAAAAACGTATTAACGTAACATAACGAATATAACAGAACGAAATGATGTATTTTACGAATGACAACGAACCGAAACTAAACGAAATTTTCCGTTGTGCACAAGTCTACTATCTTCCAAACAGTGAGTTTTTACAGTTAGTATATTTAGCCAAAGATTCTGGTCTGAAATAACATCAGAGCTCTTGTGCTACCACTGCATTGGAAATTCACTCCCCTTCAGTTTATCTTTTCTTGCTGCTTGACTTTACATGTGTACATTGGTGCTTAATGCACATATGGGTATTGTGGATCCAAGATATGTCCTTAACTGAAGTCTCCTAGATGCATCACTGCATATTCTGCTTACCATAACCACTTCTCATCTTTCATGTGACTGACAGCACTACATTCCTATTCAGCTCTTGATATTTCTAGGAAACTACCAGCAATACCTCCCTGTTTCAAGCAACTACAATAATTTGCATGTTATGACTAATATATACAACTGTCATGACTGCTGAGATGCAATGGGCCTAGGTACAATTCAAATGTAACATAGAACCCTCACCCTTGCCCCCTCACCCCATTTAAATAAACACACTTACAACCATTAGGTTGGAAAGGGCAAGGCCACAGCTTTATTTAAATTCCAACACATAACATGTGAACACTTGAAACCAGTGCCAGTCAGTGGTACTGTGAGCACACAATTCCAAAAGGGGGGGGGGGGGCTGTCCTTACCAGTGCTGGACAGACAACCTACTTCCAATTTTCATCCAGGGCATAGCCAATTACAGCAACTTTTATGCTGGCAAGGTCAAGAAACCGCAGCAATCTGTGACATACCATAGGAAAAAGGGGCGGGAGGGTGGGCAGCTCTTCCAGTCACGTTCCTCGGAAAACCCCAGAATTCCCTGGGGCAATACTTTCTGAGCTCTGGCCCAGCCCATCCCCAATAGTTTCACCAATCCTTGGTGACCACACAACTACCTTGTCCGGCACCTGGCCACGCCCTCATCAGTCTAGGCTCTCTTTCCCTATAGGGGCTCAAGAGGCCTTCATTGTGGATACTTTATGCGATTGTAATAAGGACACCTAGGGAGCCTGGAGGTCCACGGTGAAGCACAAGACTGAGTACCAGTGCGTAACACTGAGGTTTCCAAGGACTCACACTGTCCTACCTCTATATAGTTCCCAGCAACTGCAATAATTTGCATGTTATAACCAATATATGCAACTGTCATTGTGGATACCTTATGTAACCATACTAAGGACACATAGGGAGTCTGGAGGTCCATGGTGAAGAACAAAAACTGAATACCAGTGCATTTCTCAGGACTCACTTTGTCCTACTTCTATACATCATTACAAGATATCACATCACTTGCTGAGTTGGTTTGATTGACACACGGTTGGCATGGCTGAGCTCATGGGCATGCATTTTTAATTGACAACGTTGTCACTTTTATTGTGTGCAATTCCTTATTGTTTATGTCTTTTTGGATTTAACCGCTTTAAGACCAGTTGTACTGAGGCAGGTTGGCTCTCCTGGGGCTGGCCACTGGCGATCGCTCCAGAGAGAGACAGAATGGGGATCTGTCAATGTAAACAGACAGATCCCCGTTCTGACAGGGAAGGGGAGACAGATCTGCTGTTCCTAGTGATAAGGAACAGCGATCTATCTCCTCCTCCAGTCAGTCCCACCCCCCCACAGTTAGAAACACCTCCCAGGAAACACATTTAACCCCTTTATCGCCCCCTAGTGTTAACCCCTTCCCTGCCAGTGACATTTACATAGACATCAGTGCATTTTTATAGCAATGATTGCTGTATAAATGACAGTGGTCCCAAACATGTGTCAAAAGTGTTCGATCTGTCCATCCCAATGTCACAGTCCTGCTAAAAATAACAGATCGCCACCATTACTAGTAAAAAAATAAATAAATAATAATAATAAAAATGCCATAAATCTATCCCCTATTTTGTAGACGCTATAACTTTTAAGCAAACCAATCAATATACGCTTATAGCATTTTTTTTTCTCCAAAAATATGTAGAAGAATACATATTGGCCTAAACTGATGAAGAAATTTGTTTTGTTTTTTACAATTTTGGGGGGGATATTTATTATAGCAAAAAGTTAAAAATGTTGGGCTTTTTTCAAAATAGTAGCTCTTTTTTTTGTTTACAGCGCAAAAAATAAAAAACGCTGAGGTGATCAAATACCACCAAGAAAGATCTATTTGTTTGGGTACAACATCACACATGCAATTGTCAGTTAAAGTGACGCAGTGCCTTATCCCATAAAATGGCCTGGTCATTAAGGGGGAAAATCCTCCCGGTCCTTAAGTGGTTAAATAACTTTTCTATATACTTTTACAATAAAGATTATATCAGGTTAAACCTCTGTCAGTTCATTTTCCTTAATTGGGGGCAAGGACACCTTTGGGCCCTATTCCCACCCTTTTTTCCTTAATTACACAATCTAAGCACAGGCAGCACAGCCTGTGCTCCCCCTACCCCACTTCCCTCCTCCTCTCACACAGCACAAAGTTCACATCAATTCTCTTATAGACAGTATCTATCTGCAAACTGTGCAGCTGCCTGCTATGCTGCACAACCATTTTTATCTGGGAACTTCAACTTCACAGAACTACAGCATAGCAGGCAGTTACACAGTGGGCAGATAGAGGCTGTCTGTAAGAGATTCAATCTGTGCTGTACGGTTTGGGAGAGGAGGAGAGGGTGGAAGAGGGGGAAGCAGAGAGCCCAAAACCAATATCAATCAAATGTCGCCCTGAATGCAGACGTTCAATCGATCAACAAGAATAAATCACGGTGTGGCACAACCAAATATCCGGAGCTCAAATGTATCCTCAAAGCAGATGAACATTGGATCTCAAATGTAGGCACCAGAAACCAGCTACCACTTTGTCGCTGGTTTCAGGTGTCTAGTTTTGAGATCCAACGTTCATCTGCTTTAAGGATCGTTTGAGCTCCGGATATTTGGCTGTGACACACCGTGATTTATTCCTGTTGATAGATTGAATGTCTGCATTCAGAGCGATTCTTCTACAGGTTTTATCCATATCAGAGTTGGTACCTCCGTTGACCATTTGGCTCTGTGCCAATACAAGCCTGATTGACCCACTGTCGTATTTCAGGTGGGTCCACCTTGTCTGGAAATAAGAATGTATCTACAATTTTCCATCAGATGAATGTCTATCCCGTTCTGAATGTGCCATACAGCTACTTATTTTTTTACACTATTCCATTATTTGTTACTGAGGAACTTATGCCGCGTACACACGACAGGACTTAAGTCCGGCAGACTTTCGACGGAGTTCTGACGTAGTTCTGACAGAGTTCTGACGGACTTTCCGAATGAACGGACTTGGCCACACACAATCACACCAAAGTCCAACGGATTCGAACGTGATGACGTATGACTGGACTAGAATAAGGAAGTTCATAGCCAGTAGCCAATAGCTGCCCTCGCGTCGGTTTTAGTCCGTCAGACTAGCACACACACGAGCGGATTTCTGGGTCCGGCAGAGTTCTGTCGGAAAAATTTAAAACATGTTCCATTTCTAAAGTCTGTCAGACTTTTGCAAATCAAAAGTCCGCTGCAGCCCACACACGTTCGAATAGTCTGCCGGAATCATTCCGTCAGACTTTTGATGTTGAAAAGTCTGGTCGTGTGTATGGGGCATAACTATACTCTTCGCATTGGACACATGCCCTATGAAGTTTACTTCTTCACCCAGTGACTGGACTTTCATATGCTCTAGCTATTATATATCATTGTTTTGTTCATTGATTTGTGTTCACAGCATTTTAGAGCCGGTTTCACACAGGGGCGACCTGGGATCCGACTTCAAGTCGCCCCAAGTCGTGCGGTTGAGAAAATCAGTGGAAGTGAATGGAGCCGTCTTAATGTACACTACTGAAGTCACTCAGAAAAGGTTCCTGTGCGACTTTAATCCAACTTCTGTACCCATTGATTTCAATGGAAGTTGCCTCCAAGTCGGATTTCTTGTCTTAACTGAAGCAACTTTCCAGGAAGTTAAAATAGTTTTCTAGGCAAACCCCTCCCTCCCACAGAGCTGATTATTATGTGATTGGCCACTGGCAAAGTCCCCTGTCCTGGATGCAAATTCAATTTGCCTTGTAAATTGCCTCAAGTCACACTGTGAGTCATACTCAAGTCGTGTCCAGGTTGCCTCCCAAAGTCGCGCTGGAAGTCGTGTTGCCCCTGTGTGAATGGACTCTTAATCACCATTTGTTTTCATACACCTATATGGTGTCCCTTTTAGTGCTACTTTTTTGTATATTTTGAAAATAAAATAAAAGGTGGAGGTAGCGGCCGTGGTGGAAGTGACCGTGGTTATGGAAGCAGCCGATTTGACAACAGGGGTGGCTATGGTGGTGGATCCTGGGATTATTATGGAAGTGGCAGGAGTCAAGGAGGTTATGGGGATAGCTCAGGAGGAAGCTCCTACAGAGACAGTTATGACAGCAACTACGGATGACCATGACAGCTAAGCTTTCTGGTGCTGATGGATTGCTGTTTGTACAGTATTGTGGGACTTATATAAATAGAATCATAGATGTGGAAGGAAGAGCTCTTTTTATTACAATAAAAAAAAAATTGAATACAAAAGAAAAAAAAAAGAAAACTATTGCAGCAATCACCTCTAAAAACAGATAAGCTTCTACTAGTAAAAAAATCAAGGGTAAGCTGCAACAAATGATTTTTTTTGGGCTTTCGGTTTTCAGGAGTTTGTCTTCATTAGACAGAAGGAAAGACTATTTGCAGAGTTCCCTTGCCAGCGAAATCCAACATGCTATTTGCAATATCTACGCAATAGTCCCACCCATTTGATATTCTGTTCTGTTCAGTCTGTATAGAAATGATCTGCAGTGCTTCTAGGCTGGTAATTGTGGATGATCTCAGAACCTGCCATGTATTTCTCGGAAAATATCACTCTCTTTCTTGCACTAGTAGTCACCGGGCTTCGGTTTCATGAGCCTAAGTCTGCTTTGGAAAAGAGGAAAACTTCCACCAGGTCCGACCCCCCTACCTCTACTGGGGAACATTCTACAGCTACATGGAGGAGACATTGTGACTTTTCTGGGAAAAGTAAGTGAACGTTTTGCTCTAAGTAGCCTACAAGATCTGTGCATTTATCAGTTGACTCAGAAAATAAAGGCAAACAAAATAGTCACAACACAGAAATTTTTATAGAAACATTCAAGATAAGGATTAGCAAATAGACCAGACATGCTCTGTTATATTTACTAGATACAAATGTAGCAGCTTTTCTTTAGTCATTAGAAGAAAAATTGTAAATATAATTAGTAAATTAAAAAATGTATCCATCATAAAAGTTTTAAAGATCTCAAAAAGGAACTTCATCCCTCAGATTTAATTTTAATATTATTGCGGTATTAAACACAAAACAAAAAAAAAAATTGTATTGCAGTTTACCAATCATTAGATGTGGTGGCTGCATTTATTTTCTATTTTAGGATTTTTTCCCTGTGTTTTTACCCGGTTATCCTGTCAGTAACACACCTCTTGTATTAGAGTGCCCTCACCATGGATGTAAGAGTGCAGGGGCACCTTTGGACAGCAACATTGTTAATCTGGTGGAAGGGAATGCTAGATACACTACTAACAAATTTAAGCCAAACTCCAACTCACACTACGGCCGCATATACAGGATCGGACTTTCCGGTGGACCATTCGATCGTGTGTGGACTCCAGTGGACTTTTTCTTTCCAAAAGTCCGGCGGTCCTAGAAATAAGACTGGCTTCAAATTTGTCCACCGGACTCAGCTTTTAGAGGACAATTTGTTCGTCTGTATGCTAGTCCGACAGACTAAAACCGACACTGGGGCAGCTATTGGCTACTGGCTATGAACTTCCTTATTCTACATCATCACGTTCGAATCCGTTGGACTTTTGGAGTGATCGTGTGTGGCCAAGTCCATTCGTTTGAAAGTCCCGTGGACCTCAGCTGCAAAGTCCGTTGGATTGTTCGCCGCACCAAGTCAATTGAAAAGTCTGGTTGTGTGTACGGGTCATAAAAGTTACAGCAACAGATTTTTTTCCTTTTGGGATAAAGGTTTTATAAATAAATAAAAGCATTGTAAGCACCCCTGATGAAGTCACGTGATTCGTGACGAACACGTGTCGGGACTGCTGCTACCTGAAGTGATGCACATCGAGCTTGCTGCTCGTTTATATAACGCTCTGTGAATTATATGTTTGTGAGTACCTGTTTTATTTTAATCCTGAATCGAAATAAATGCTGTAAAAATTACTACACTATGGGGCATCCTTCCTCTATGCTTTAATCCCTTATACATGATACTTGGTTGAGACCCTCCTTGCTGAATACCCTAAAGCCACCCTTAAAGGGGCCACACACCGCTGCGAATAGGCAGGATAGGAACGCCAGCCAGGACCTTAAAGGGAAAGGTCACCAAGGACCCTAAAGATACACTACTTTAATGCTGTTACCTTACAGAAGTAAGGTAAGGGGACACCCATAAAAATACCACACAGGACTACACGGGATACCCACCACCATCAGCACTTTACACCGAATCTTGTTTACAAGCACCGGCACTTTATGTTTTTTTGGGATAAAATCGCTACACTTTGCACATCTTATCTATGGACATCTCTTATCTATTTTTGTTGCTCTGATATATTGAGTTCTATTTATCTGTTTTTTATGTGTCTTCACATTAGGAGACTAATATCACAGTATATATATTTTCTTTTTAGCATGCAGGTGCAATATCATTCAGTGTCACTACTTTTGCTACTTTGATTTTCATTTTCGAAATATATATATACTTCTTAGCCAATTTGGCTCCTTTCCAACTAAGCACCTTATTACACGTTATGCTATGTTATGCTATGTTTCTGGAATCTTTTTTAAGTTTTATTAATATATTTATTGGGTTACGTCATCTGATATTCTTGTTTGATATCAGTGTAACTACTGCTATGGATTACTGTTTGTTACCCGTCTGGTAGTTTAAACATCTCCTTGTACAGTGCACTACTCTTTTATCATTGTAAGCACCCCTGCTAGTGTTAAATGGTTTGTCTTATCCCTGTAACTGATACATTCACAACAGACATACTGGCTGGATCAACAGATGAAAATAGAAAAAAGAAAGCCTGTCAGGTATGGAGACGAGTGAGGGGAAGATGGCCCCCACTCGTCTCCATACAATTGCTGTGCGGAAGCGACATCAAAACTTCACTTCCACCCACAACTCTTAAAAGGCCATTTTATTAAAACTATTTTTTTAAATTACAATTTTTTTTTTTATTATTGCATTTTAGTCTAAATATGAAATCTTAGGACTTTTTGACCCCAGATCTCATAGATCTCATATTTAAAAGGTGCTGTCATGCTTTTTTCTATTACAAGCGATGTTTACATTCCTTGTAATAAGAATAAAAGTGACATTTTATTTATTTTTTTAAAAACTGTAAAAACAAAAAATAAAAAGGTAAAATAAATAATAATATAAAGAAAAAATGTTTCAAACACGCCCGTCCCAACGAGCTCACGTGCAGAATTGAACACGCATGCGTGAGTAGCGCCCGCATATGAAAACGGTGTTCAAACCACCCATGTGAGGTATCTCCATGATCATTAGAGTGAGAGCAATAATTCTAGCCCTAGACCTCCTCTGTAACATAAAACATGCAACCTGTAGAATTTTTTCAACGTCACCTATGGAGATTTTTAAGGGTAAAACGAGAATGGTCCTTAAGTGGTTAATTTGTGAAAAGGATACAGAAAGATTTTTGCAAATAAATGCAATTTCCCATAGGGGGTTATTTACGAAAGGCAAATCCACTTTGCACTGCAAGTGCACTTGGAAGTGCAGTCGCTGTAAATCTGAGGGGATCTGAAATGAGGGGAAGCTCTGCTGATTTTATCATCCAATCATGTGCAAGCTAAAATGCCTTTTTTTTTATTTTCCTTGCATGTCGCCCTTGGATCTACAGCGACTTTATTTCCAAATGCACTTTCATTGCACTTTCAAGTGTACTTGCAGTGCAAAGTGGATTTTCCTTTAGTAAATGCCCCCCATAGTGTTACAACACACAACGTATTAAGTAATTGTACTGAAGAAGACATTCCCAAAATTGGAGCAAACAGTAAACACATTGAAGGAAAAAGGGTACTAGCCGAACAACCCCTAAAACAGTTTCAGGATCCTCTGGCTCCACCTGCTGGGAGAAAACAACACTCCACACAAGCTGGATACTTAACCAGATATATTTTACTGTAAATATGTTTCAGAGGTGATTACAATAATTGTGCTGTCATCCCAACATAGGACGACAGTACAATGAATTTCAAAATAAACAATTGCAAACAATATTTATACCTGGGAGCTCCCCCTATTTTTAAAGCTATGCGTGAGATCTCACTTAAAGTACTTAGTCTTTGATCTTCGTGTCTTCGCTAGCTAAAGTAACTCTTTGTAATCCACAAGTTAAAGTAAGTTAAGTTGAGGTAAAGGTGCTCCTGGTGTAGCTTCAGTAAACTATGTTACAAAACTTAGAAATGTCAGAGTAGATAGGCCTCAAACCTGCTCAGTGTCAGTTACTCGGCTCCTCCTTTGTGGAAATATAAATCCCAGGTGAGGCCTGTGTATGAGTCTATCTGCGTGTAAAAGTTAACAAACTGTGGGTTTTGACCCGCTCACCAACTGGATTGGAACTCCGTGTAGTAGCTTCAGTCCGGTGACCGTAGCTTGCTCTTCCCTCAACTGGGTCCGTTACTCCGCTTCGCTATGCTGGGTGAACCTGATCTTCCGATGCTCAAATGAGTGTCTCTGGATGTCTTCAATCTCTGTGTCTCCTGCACCGCCAGGACACAAACTGTAGAAGTTGCGATCTGTGATGGCTTCTAATGGGAGGCCTCAGCACAGATCATCACAGGCTGGCTACGCAATCCTAAGAGACCTAAAATGGCCGCTCCTGGTTCCTTTTATGTCCTACCAGTCTGCACTGCTAGACAAAGTGTTCAGGGGTAGGTCATCAAGCCTCCTGGGTAAAAGGGTCAACCTTCTAAACAAAACAGCAGTCACTTCCTGTATTGTGTTCAACACTTAAGAAAAAACAAAGTTATCACATGACTGGTGTATTGCAGACTTACCGGCTGCCGTGGCCACTCACTCCTAACCTCACCAACCTACAAATAAATCGAAACACCAGACTTTATGGGTTTTAAATGACCATAGCAGCCTTTTATTAAACATATTGAAAAATATCAACCATACTGTATCATTTTAAACTAACTGGCTCTTAAAGCAGGTATTTTGTGGGCGAGCATGGTCTACAACATCTGCTGTATTAGGCTACCATTTTCATACCACGGCCCACAGCCATGAATACCCCAGCTCGAGGACAATTTTGTAAAACCTTACTAACCTGATACAGCCCCAATACCAATCTTGTCATAATGACGTCACTTAATTTGGGAAGGTACCCATACCAAAGATGAGCCCCTCCCACCATACTCCACATAACCTTTTGACCATGCCCACCTTCAAAAACCCTGAGACCCCTGCCACCAATGCCACAAGTGTGAAACCTCACACTTGCATGGCCCGCCACACACTCAATGCCCTCTGAATCCCATCCTGCAGGCCCAAGCACCACATATCTATCCCAATAGCGTTCAAATGAACACCATCTCTTCGCAGGTAGAGCCAGTTGTCACCCTCTAATTCCGTATGGCGCACCAAGGTCACAATTTCGGACAAAAAAATCGTGCCACCTCCTTGTTCAACTTAATCCTTGCTTTATTGAGCTTCTCCACTGATCGAGCGAGAAGCCAGGAGGCTCTGCCCACAATATCTGACCAGACAAGGATAACATCTGGGAAAAAGGAACGTAAACGTAAAAAATCGAACTTAATATCCCTAATTAATTCCCTAGCAGAACGGAGCCCCAGATTGTTACCCCCAGCGCGCACCGATAAAATATATGGAGGTCTATCCAATCTAGCATATATGTGTACTTCAGGCAACACCCATGACCACACCATGCTCGGGACTCCGATCCTTCTTACTCTTGCCGAGTTCCTTGGGAAGCCTAATTGGCGGCCATCCGGACGAATCGCAGCCCGTTTTGCCGATAATCCACACCAAACATTCTTTATCTGAAAAACATAAAATACAAGAACAGCATAACAAAATAACAAAAAAGCCCCAACAAACACATGAAGGCACACAAAATGCCAGAAACACTGTCACAACCAACATACACTAGGTTATGACAAATACAAAGACACATCACAGGAGATGCGGATGAACATATAATCTGAAATGCCTGGATTCCCAATGACCAATCCGCTGTAAGATTCAGTCATCTAAACCCCACCTAGCAGCCTCGGTGGCTGCCCCAATGTGAAATGAATGGGAAGCATAAGCCCCCGGATCAAAACCACCTGCCCGCAAACATTTCAGAAAAACTGATACAAACTGGAAACCAGACAACGCCAAACCATCAGAATGCATCAACAACGGTCCCGGCCCCGCTTTTCGAACCCTTAACCAATGAACCACGGATGCAACCGTGCAGACCGGGGGAATCAAGAACAAGCCGAGCAACATCGTGGACCGACGGCCCAACTGGTCCGTTTTTGATTTTCTAACGTACAAGTACAACTTGCCCCCTTGCACTGTGACTTCAGACACCCCCAGACCTCCCCCAACTTTAGTCAAAGGGCTTACCAATTCCCCAATCCGCAGAGCCCCGAAAAAAGCCAGAACAAAGGCAGTTTTAAAAAGAACCGCTTCAAAAGGTGTCAAACAGACTACTGGCAACTCATCCAATAGTACCCCAAGCATCCCGGAAGACACCGGACATCTTGAATTGGGCACCCGTCACCCTTTTCTGTAACCCCTCAACGCTTTTTTAACCAGAAAAGATTTTGTGACATCTCCCAACCCTGAGAGCTGGAAAAGGAACGCCAAACCTGCCATCTTCTTATTCAAAGATGAGATTGAAACCCCCTCCTCAAAGTTTTTTCCAATATAATACAGCAACACATGTAACCTATCCTCCTCCTGAAAACTCCCACCCACCGAACTTACCAGCCTCTGCCATTCCTCCCAAACCCGTTCATAAGCTGTCCAGGTACTGGAGCAAACTGACCTCCGAATCAAACCTGCTATGGTGGCGAAACTACCTACCACAAATAATCCGGGCATGGAATTCCGAGCCGCTCCGCTTCCGGTGACAACTAACGGAATTTCTCCAACTGTGGATGAGAAAGGGCATCCGTCACTGTGTTATTCCCCCCCGCAAATGTACAGCAAACACAAAAGCACTTAAACTCAAACACTGAAAAACCAAATGCCTAAGCAAACACACGACGGAAGAACTAACAGAGTTAATCGCTTGCACGACACCTAAATTGTCACAGTGAAACCGCACGCGATTATTTCGAAAATTCTTGCCCCCAAATTTCCACCGCCAAAACTATTGGAAAAAGTTCCAAAAGCACCAGGTTGCGTATGAATTCTGAACACCTCCACGTCTCCGGCCAACGTTCCACGCTCCACCTACCACTAAAATAAGCCGCATACCCGACTGACCCAGCCGCATCAGTATAAAGGTCCAAGTCAAAATTGGACACCGCCGTTTCCATCCACAATGATCTCCCATTATACTGGTCGAGAAACTTTTTCCAGGCCCATAAATCCTCACGATGTGCCTGAAGGAGCCATATATAATGATGGGGAGCCGTTACCCCAGCGTTAGCAGCTGCTAACCACCGGCAAAAAACCCGCCCCATGGGCATAATGCGGCAAGCACAATTAAGCTTGCCCAAAAGAGACTGTAGGGCACGCAATTGCAATTTCTTACAACCACACGCCAGATCAATCTCTCAAAGATCCTCCAATTTATCCACAGGAAGCCTGCACTCCATCCACCACGTATCTATAATGATACTCAAGAATTTCAATTCCTCAACTGGACCTTCCGTCTTTTCGGGTACCAACAGCACCCCACATTTTTGGAACACATGCTGCAACGTTGACAACAAAATCTGGCATATCCTAGTCCCAGGAGGACCCAACACCAGAAAATCGTCCAAGTAATGGACGACAGATTGCCAACCAGAAACGTCATGCACCACCCATTCCAAAAAGGGACTGAAAGTCTCAAAAAAGGAACAGGAAATAGAGCAGCCCATGGGTAAACAGTGATCCCTCCCAAACGCAGCCCAAATACCGAAAGCTCTGCGGGCGGACGGGAAGTAAGCAAAAAGCCGATTCAATGTCAGTCTTCGCTAACAGCGCTCCCTGTCCAAATGCACGCACCTATTTGATGGCATCAGCAAACAAGGCGTAAGACACTGTGCACAATTGGGGATCAATAGCATCATTGACCGAACCATCCCATGGGTGTGTCAGGTGGTGGATAAGGCAACATTTTTTGTGTTCTTTCTTGGGAACTATCCCAAGCGGCGACACCACCAAATCCGCCAAAATGGGGGAAGAAAACAGCCCCGCCATCCTTCCGAAGGACACCTCTTTGGCCAATTTGTCCGAAACAATCTCCGGATGTAATCTTGCTGAGCGTAAATTATCGCCCTTGGAAGGCATGGTAGACAACATACAAGGAATCGTAAAACCCTCAGAAAACCCTCGGAATAAAAACTGCGCTGCAGCCCTATCCGGATACCAACTGAGGAATGGGACCATTTTTTCCACCTTCACTGGGGTTCTCCCTTTTTCCAGCGTCGGTCGGCTTCGCTTTACCCTGCTGGAAGCATTTGGACAATGGGTGTGAACCTCCGCATCCGGAACATTTGTGATGAAACCGGCACAAAACCCCACATTTGCACGTACTATCATTGAACCGCCAGCAGTACCCCTTGCGATTTATGGCCGATGGCATGGAGGCACTAGCACCCCCGGCCCCCCTTGAAAGGGTTGTGGTAAGATTCTCGCCTGTGTGATCAACTTCATCCACAAGCCTATACCCTTTTTTTTTATTTTTCAGTCCACCTTGGTGTGTTAGAAGAAGATGAATGGACATCGTGGGGCATTTATTTATTTATTTTTTAATAAAGGACTTGTCCCAAGCTATGTTTTGTCGTTTTTAATATTTTGACACTTTTTTTGTGAAATAGTAGAGGTACATTTGTACCCATTACCATTTCACATGGGGGAGGCTGAGATCTGGGGGTCCCCTTGTTAAAGGGGGCTTCCAGATTCCGATAAGCCCCCCGCCTGCAGACTCCCAAAACCACAGGGCAACCACCTGAAGGGTCTGGTATTGGTGCAGGGTTCCCCTTAATTTCCATATCAGACCCAAAGGGCCTGGTAATGGGGGGGAGGGATCCCATTGCTCTTTTTTCAATTATCTGCATCTATATTGCCGAGACCCTACAATTTATTACAACCGCGATCAGTTTTAAATGACAATTTTTCCTTTAGAAATGTCATTTTGCTCTGGTACTGTTCTGAACACAGGAAAAATGCGCCACTTTACAAGCATACTATAGACACCCCCAGGCACGATATTTAAAGGAATATTTCATTTTTTTTTTTTTTGAAAATATTTTTATTGATTTCAAGACAGACAAACAGACATTCAACAGGTAACAGTGACATGCCACATTATTAGGACTAGACCCACGCAGGGGCCAGCTAGTTTCAACATAATAAATCTACCGCTGTAGCACGTCCACAAACAAACAACAACTAACTTAGTGCTTGGTTGGCTCCCACTCGATGAAGATAATTAAGGACCAAATTCCGCAAGGGACAGTAGAAAAAGTGATCTAGACCCACAGTAATGGCTATACCATATAAAAGTATACAAAGAAGTAGAGCAATACTAGGCACCCCCTACAACAAGAATCCCATCCACCCATAGAATGGCAACACTTACATGTTCAATCTGTGGTCGCTGTGGAGGCCTCAGCCAGCCATCTGGCCCACACTCTCATGTATTTTTTGGGACATCCCCTATTCTGGTATGTGTCCTTATAATGTGGTAGTACTTTATTGACATGAGTTTTCCACAACAGCATTGACGGCGGGGCCTGCTTTTTCCAGCATAAAGTGATCATTTTCCTGGCATAAAAAAGTAGGAGTCCTATCAAAGTTCTGTCCGCTATCCTGGGGGCCAACCCCTCTACTAATCCCAGAAGGCATATCCGCGGGGTTTGGGCTACATCTATTCCCACCACTTCTTGTATTACAGATAGCACCTGTGACACACACTAAAGCTTACTCATGCTTCTCTACGTCCTATAAAACCTCCTCTAGAATTGATTATGCGTTTGCAAATCAACTTATGTTATCAGACGTAGTAGAGGCGACATACCTGCCTAGTGGGCTGTCTGACCATTCCCCCCTCAAGATTACTATGCGGACGACGGAGAGGCGCAGCGGCTCCCTGTGGCGCCTCGGGGTCCATTGGATCTCCCATGAAGAGATAGCGGGGCGAATCCCACAAATACTGCGAGAATATTGGGAACATAACGCGGGGTCATCCTCTCCTCCCACAGTTTGGGATGCCTTCAAGGCATTCACTAGAGGGCACTATATGTCAGAAATTAAGGCAGTAAAGGTGAATCAACAGGCCACTACAACCCAGTTGGAGGAGGAGATCAAGGAGGCATCCGCTGTTTATGGGTCTGACCCCTCGATTTCCAATTTTGAGTGGCTACAGTCCACCAAAAGGAATCTTCACCTCCACCTCTCTGAGGTCACCCGTTTGGAGGTATTTCACACTAAACAAAGGTTTTTTGAGCAGGGTGATAGAAATGGTAGGCTACTGGCAATGATGTCTCACCACGATACCCCTATGACCCTGATCCCCGAATTAGTTTCTCCTACTGGGGAATATTTCATTTTTAATTGTTTCACTTTAAGCATTAAAAAAAATCACTGCTCTCAAAAAACGCCCGTTTAAAAAACTAAAAAATTGCATTGATACATGCACCCTGGAGCAGGATCCGGGTCCCCAAACTTTTTATGACAATAACTTGCATATAAGCCTTTAAAATGCGCACTTTTGATTTTTCATGTTAGTGTCCTATAGACTTTAAGGGTATTCCGGCGTTTTTTCAGAATCTGCACCGAACACCACATATTGTTCGGTATTCGCAGATCATCCGAACAACCACAGTTCGGCCTAAACTTATGCTCGGGCCGAACCATTCGCCCATCCCTAATAGTAAAGCCACCATTTATTTTATTTTTTTTGCTCAATCCAGCGAGTTGAATGAAAAAAAACAAAAACTTACAGCTCTGGTTGGAGCTGCTGAGCATGAGCAAGTGACCAGAGCATGGATCACTTTTCAGCAAAGAGGTAGTGCCTGCTGCAAGTGTTTACAAGCCTTTGGGCACACACTGTTGTGCTGCAGTTTGGCCACAGTGCTTATGTACAATTTTCCTTAGCCACAGTCCCTTTGGCTTCTTTTATGTTGTGCGTTTTTGCTGCAGTTTTTTTTATAGTGCACCAAAGATGCAGCATGCAGCAGTTGTTGTGCACTTTCAGAAAATGCAGCAAAAATGTGCAAACTAATTGGAGTCTATGGGACTGGGGAGGGGGTAACATGCAGGAAGACAGTGAGATCACCAACACTGCAGTCAAACTGCAGCACACCAGTGTGAGCCCACATCATAGTACATACAGTAGGACCAGGTACTGCACAGGATGCTGAAATAAACCTCCTTATCTGAGATGGGGGGGGGGAATTTGGCAGAGAGCAGGAAGGGAGAGATGGGGGGGGAGTCACAGCTCATTCACTTGGAATGAAAGACCCAACATGAGGCTCGCTGACTCAGTCATCAGCTTCCAGAGCGGCCCATACAGAACACCGTCTGATCTCAGTTTAAACATTCACACGTCCTATTCACGTCCTATTCACGTCCTATTCACAGACACAGCACAGGGGCTGCCCGGATTGTGGGCGGGCACAGTGAGAGAAGGGGCTAGAGGAGGCAGTGCTCTGAATGGAATGGACACAGACTGTCAGCTCAGAAGAAGGGGACAGCACTGTGACAAGACATGTCCGCTCACAGCACAAATGTTCCTGCACACTTCTGGGCTGTTATCCAGCCCAGTCAGCCTCCCTCCAGAGTCGCCCCGAGCAGTAACACTGAGGCCACTGCGAACTGCACTTGCTTAGTTTCCAGCTGGCAGCACATCTGCCTTTTTATGGGGAATCAGAGCTGCCAGGGGGGCAATTACCCCCTAGCCCAGCCCGCCCCTGGCATCACAGGAGGGAGGGGAGTGTTGTTTCCAATGGAGGGCAATAGGACACCGTGCAGCCGTAAGAATATGGCGGAGCAATTTTTTATAGGTTTCTGAAATTTTAAGCGGGGAGAGGCTCAACAAGAACATTTGATGTACAGAGTCCCAAAAAAGGGTAATTAGTGGACAAGTCAAGAATATATAGAGAAGGATGCCTTTGTCCCTGTGGCAACACCAACAGCGATCCAAACTAGTGGGGTAGATGGCGTGCAGAACATCCGGAGTCAGGTACCAAAAGTAGATAATTTTATATACATTTTGCTTATAGAGTGTACAAAGGGACTTTTAGCAGGCTGTGACCAGATCACCCGCCACTTCTCTAAAGAGATCACTTCATTGAGTGCCCTCTCCCAACGAAGCATATATGAGTATTTTGTATTTACCTTGAGCTTGAAAGGAGTAGACATTCAATAGCTTGTAAATGTCCGAGATCATTCCCCTTCGTGCTAAGCCTTCTAAGATAATGTGTTCAAAGGGGGATGGAGTGGAAAATTGCAAACTGGAGGTAATAGTTTGGGCATAATGGCTGCATACCTGCAGATATCAATAAAACGCTGGCGAGGTAGGTCAAATTCCTGAAGCTCAGAAAATGGCAGCAGTTTGTGAGATCTAGGGTTTACTATATGGCCAAAATGAAACATATTTCTTGATGCCCAAGGAAGGACATAAGGGGAGTGAGGCTGTCAGTATCTTGGGATTATACAGAAAGGAAGTCATCAGTGACTTTTCCGAGGCTAGGGCACACTGGAGGGACAATGTACGTCAGTGTCCTGAGCTGGGACATAGCCCCCAAAAGTCGGCTGGGGTCCACCTCCACATTCGTGCTTCAATGTAGATTATTAGAGGAGCTAACCCAATTTTTTTTATTTCCGTCCATTTATTAAAAGAATGCTGGGTAAACCATGAGGCAATTGAACATAGTTGGGCCGCTTGATAGTATTTTATGAAGTTGGGGAATGCCAAGCCACTACCAGAGCACCGAACGGGGTATCTTATGCCGTTTATAGTTCTAAACATATTGCAATAAATCAGCTTGTAATTTTTTCAGATGTTCATAAGTTATAGGTATAGGCAACATTTGGAACAAATATAAAAGCTTAGGGAGAATGGACATCTTGACAGAGGTAATTCTCTTAACCACTTTCAGACCGGACCATTTTGCTGGTCAAAGACCAGACCACTTTTTGCGATTCGGCACTGCGTCGCTTTAACTGACAATTGCGCGGTTGTGCGACGTGGCTCCCAAACAAAATTGTTGTCCTTTTTTTCCCACAAATAGAGCTTTCTTTTGGTGGTATTTGATCACCCCTGCTGTTTTTATTTTTTGCGCTATAAACAAAAATAGAGCGACAATTTTGAAAAAAACGCATTATTTTTTACTTTTTGTTATAATAAATATCCCCCAAAAATATATAAAAAAACATTTTTTTCCCTCAGTTTAGGCCGATATGTATTCTTCTACATATTTTTGGTAATAGAGCGATTATTGATTGGTTTGCGCAAAAGTTATAGCGTTTACAAAATAGGGATAGTTTTATAGCATTTTTTTTTTTTTTACTAGTAATGGCGGCGATCAGCGATTTTTATTGTGACTGCGACATTGTGGGGGACCCATCGGACATTTTTGACACATTTTTGGGACCATTGTCATTTATACAGTAATCACTGCTATATAAATGCAGTGATTCCTGTGTAAATGACACTGGCAGTGAAGGGGTTAACCAGTGGGTGGCAGTTTATGGGTTAAGTGTTCCTAGGAGTGTGTTACTAACTGTGGGGGGTTGGGCTTTCATTTAGTGAACACTGATCTCTGCTCCAATCACATGGAGCAGAGATCAGCGTCACTAGTTGCTAGGCAGAATGGAGAAATGTTGTTTACAACGGCACTTCTCCATTCAGCCGCTCCGTGAGACGATCGCGGGGATGCCCGCGGCGATCGAGTCCGTGGGTCCCGCGACCGGACTCACGGGGGTCCCGACCAGCGCGCCGTGGGGGCACGCTCCCGATGGCAGGGCGGCAAATTTAAAGGGACGTACATGTACGCCCATTTGCCTGCCCGTGCCATTCTGTCGACGTACATGGTCGTGCGCTGGTCGGCAAGTGGTTAAAGGGCCATTGGTGCAAAACGGCACTAGCACGAATGCCTGCGCCCCCATTGCTTGTTCACCCACACCAGTCACGCATGTGCACACATGCGCGCCGATGAGCAGATCGCCCAGCGGCGCGCACGCATAGTCGCACATCCCGTGCTGGTGGATCCCTGACAGTTCGGCTCATCCCTACTCTCTTGTACAGTCTGATTTCACCAGGCATCCAAATCACACCCTCACAGGCAGAAGGTTCTAAATTTCTTTGCTTCACCGAGGCCTCACCTAATTGTGGTCAGCTATGGCAGGTATCCATTCATCCATTTGAAGCAGCAGCTCAGTCTTTTTCCCACACACCTGCTTGCTTCCAGCCCCTCCTCTCCTCTTTCTCCCTCCCAGCCTGAAGACACACTTCCCCTTGCTATGTTGCATCAGCCAATCACTGTTCTCCATTCTTTCCAGACCCAGCCTAGATAGCTGCCCCTACACTGGAGACACTCTATAGATGAACATTGCAAACTGGTCATCTTAAAAATGGCTGCTGCACTTCTGCATTATTGAATATTCAGTTTAACCTTGTCTGCACTGCAGAAAGATTATACAGCAGCAGCAGGAATAAGTTCCACAGCAGTGATCACCTAAGTCACTGTCAAGGAGGGTACTGTGATCTTTATGAGAGAAATGAATACCTGCTTATAGGCAGGGCCTAGGACTGGGGTTCCCAGTCTGCAAGAGATCACACTCACTATCCTTAGTGATATTAAAGTCTCTTATATATATATATATATATATATATATATATAAATTAAACTTACCTGCTCTGTGCAGCAGTTTTGAGACACTTCCCGAGTCCATGAGGGTACAATTCCCAATAAAGACTATACTAAACTAAACTACACTATACTAAATTAAACTACATAATGGCATAGTAGCACCTACTGGTTGGTGGAAAACCTGCACCTGCCTACATGCACTTCTTGTATACATACGCATGAAAAAACACAAAACATGAAAAATAATGTATATCTAAGGCTAAACACGCTTTAAAATAATAAAACATTGCGGTGTATAGTCAGATACACATGATGTGTTCATGGAAACAACCTTAGAAAGACAGAAAGTCCTCACTTGGACTGAATACATCAATTTATAACATTAATATATTCTATTTCCGCATAGATGAGAGAGAAATATGGGGATGTGTTTACCATCTATCTGGGGTCTCGTCCAGTCGTGGTGGTTAATGGATACAATGCAGTCAAAGAAGTCTATGTGGATAGAGCTGACGATTTCTTAGCCAGAGGGGATACAGCAACATTTGACACATCCTACCAGAACCACGGTGAGTAATTTGTACATATATAGCAAAAATATAATTCTTTGTTACTCTGCTGGGGAGTGTCACAATCACTTTTTGTCCCAGGGACCAGTGTCATGGTACGGTAGGAACACTATCAGTTAGTGATGGCTCTAAATCCTGTGACTCTGAAAGAGCATTCAAAGTCCAGCTATAGCACCACCAGCCATTTGTCCCTTCATCAAGAAAAGTCCTACAATACCTCAAGCTATAGGCATGTAGCTTCTCCCCTACACTCTAGCAGCACTGTTAAGTGAGGGATTCATTCTCCAAACTACCAGATGTCTCTTCTTAAGGCCACCAGCCCACAGCACATGCTGTGACCCAACAAATCATAGCAGCTTCTCAAATATTGGACCCTCCCAGGAGGGCATCCACAGGGGTAAGAGACTCTGACTAGCTCCCCCGAATGTTTATTTGCTTCTAAGACATATCTTCTGAAATAGACCCTCAGGCAATGGCATGGCTGAATAAATATTCCTAACTCCAGAGGTTGTTTGCTGGAACATTCTTTCACCAATAGGCAAGAGTAATCAACCACCAGATGAAAGGGGAGAACCTTCAGAATCCTTTTAAATAGATTCCAGCTCAGATGGTTACAGCTCAGCCATTAATATAATACATTTAGCTACCATTCAACAGGGGTGCTACACTTGGAGGAGGGGTGTTTTCTGAAGGCCTTTGAGCAAGATAATATTTTAGGCCTTTAGTTAAATTTTAAATGAAAGGAGCTTGAGTGTGAGATTCGCTGTGGATGGAAATTCTCAGAGTAAGACATTTGAGTTAGGGGTGTATAAAAAACAAATCATAATAATTTGCCTAATGAAAGAGCATATAAATTTGTTCTGTTCCAAAGGGGCAACAAAAAAACAACAAATGTTATTAGACCATTTTGTGTGACGAACAAATGTTTTCCATTGAATTAAAACAAAAAATATTGAATTTGGTCACTGGATGGCACTAAGTATCATTTGAAATTATACTTAGTGTCATCTAGTTACTACGTGTGGTATTTTTAATTTTCTTCACTTATAATTTATACAATTATTTATTCCATTATTATCAGTATAATAAAACAAACAATCAGTCAACTGAAACTTGCAAATGTGTCAATACAAATAAGTTTCTCTGGAATATCCACTAATTTAACATCTTCCAAACTGTTGTTACTGTGTATAATTGACAGTGCTATATTCTTCTTCACTGGAAATGGCCCCACGAACCTGGGTGCAAGTTTCTTCGAGGGACAAGCCAACTTGAGATTTGCTGTAGACAGCCAGACTCGGTCACCCACCTGGAGATTCAGTTCTCTCTTCTCTTCCTGTCAAAAGCTCTCTTGTTATCCACATGTGCTTTAGACATTGCTTCTTGTAATAATTTGTTTTTGCGGTTGACAAAGTCTATCATACTCTGAACAGCTGGCACTGTGGATTCAGGAACAAAGTCAGGCAAAAGGGACAGTTGAAAGCCATTGTTAGCAAAGAATGAGGACTGCCTCGTAGCAGAATGGCTGGCGTTGTTATTTGCAAACTCTGCCAATGGTGGTAATGATGCCCAATCACCCTGGATGAATGATGTAAAACATTGGATGTATTGTTCGAGCGTCTGGTTAGTCCTTTCTGTCTGTCCTTTGGTCTGTGGATGATAAGCGGAGGACAAGGATAATTTGATCTTCAAGACTTTGCATAAGGCCTTCCAGAAGCGTGAAGTGAATTGTCCCCCCCCCCCCACCCCGATCGGAGACTATATTTGGTACGGCGGAACAGCATACAGACTAGTGATTTTCCTGCTAGGAATTTGTTCCATCTGAAAAACATGGAACATGTTCTCTCTCTATGTCCGTCAGAATTTTTGACGTAAAAAGTGCGACGGGGCATAGACACAGTCTGAATATACGATGAAAAGCTCCCCTCTGACTTTTTCTGATGGAAATTGTGATCGTGAGTACGGGGCAATACTCTTTCTGGTACAAATATTTTATCTTCCTGGCACAGCAATCCTTCTTTAGGCACCAGTTTAACTGCATAAGGACTGGGAATATCCACAGAGGCTTGTTTAATTTGTGAGAGGAGATAAGTTTGTAATAATAAGAAATTACCTGCAGACAGCATGGTGTCTAGCATAGATGGTTCTGTAGGATCGTCGTACATATGAGACAATGAGTTCCTAAATTTTTTTGATCAGTATAGATCAGTATCAGGTGTGCTGCCCCTTCCAGTAGATAAGTCCATTCTTCTAGCTTTGATGGCAAGTAACTCTCAATCCCTGACATCATAATTCCTCTCCGCTGTGAGAAAAAAGCCACGTGGTGCATTAAGTCCATGAGTCCTTGGCGTTGTGACACAACTGCCCCTACAGCATTTTCTGAAGCATCAATTTCTACTACATATGGCAGGGATGGGTCTGGGTGACTTAAGAATCTCTTTAATGTTTCAAATGCAACCTGTGCCTTAGGAGTCCAATGGAATCAGAAGCTTTGCCTGGTAAGTTGCATGATGGGAGTGATAATGGCGGAGAATACTTTGATAAATCTCCTGTAGAAGTTGGCAAACCCCATAAAGCGCTGAACTCCCTTCTTGTCTGTAGGTGCAGGCCACTCTAAAATAGCAAAGACCTTTTGGGGAATCCATCTTCACCCCTTCTTTTGAGATAATCAAGCCCAAGAATTGGATGTTCTGCCGCTCAAATTCACATTTCTCAAGCTTGGCATATAGTCCATGTTGACGGAGCCAGTACAAAACACTCTTGACATGTCCCCGATGTAGGTCAAGGGACACCGAAAAAATCAAGATGTCATCTAAGTATACCATCACGAAAATGTCCAGGAAATCTCTGAATACATGATTAATAAAATGCTGGAAGGTGGCAGGGGCATTGCCTAGACCGAAGGACATCACCAGGTATTCAAAGTGGGCAAATCTAGTACAGAAGCCCATCTTCCACTCATCCCCTTCACAGATTCAAATCAAGTTGTAGCCCCCTCGCATTTGGTGAACATGGTTGCAAAGTTCTCGGTAATCTACGCATGGACATAGAGAGTGATCCTCCTTCTGCACAAAGAAAATTACGGTCCCTGCTGGAGAAGTGGAGGGGAGGATGAAGCCTTTTCCCAAATTTTCATCAACTTATTATTTCAAAGCCTCCTTTTTCCGCTCAGAAAGTGGAACAAACTCACCCAAAGGAAATCTCGGCCCTCGCAAGTAGTTCAAATGTGCAGTCGTATGGCCAGCGTGCAGGAAGGGCATCAAGGTATTCATGGTAGGTTTCAGGTACCGATTGACATGTCTCCTTATCAGAATCCATACATAACAGGTTTATGGGGGTGATTGGGGATTCTGGCAGACAGTGCTCCTGACAGTAGGTAGATCGGAAGCTGATTTCTCCTGTATTCCAGTCAACTTGTGTATTATGCGCCTGTAGCCATGGTAGGCCCAGAATAATAGGTAATAGAGGAGATGAGATGGAATCAAGCCTCATCAGTTCTTTATGATTGGTGGGAGTAACAAAAGGTAAAGGAGGTGAGTTACAAGTCCTGATTTATTACAAGAACCATCTGCCAGGTATACACAAAGTCCTTGAGTCTGGTTTTAATGGAATGCCTTGTTGTGCTGAGAAAGCCAAGTGAATAAAGCAACTGCATGCCCCAGAGTCAAAAATTGCAGTGACTAGGATTGCTCCTTCTGGTAGCCGAAACAAGATCTGGAGCGATAAATTAGTTGCACTGGCAGATAATGGTGGCATATTGGCAGAAGAAATAGACAGACACTTACGCATATTTGCAGGACATGCGCGTACATAATGGTTGGCTTCTACACAATTCAAACAAAGTTTATTTTGCCAGGGCATGGTCAAGAGCGGCATGTAAACAGTCGCATCTAACAGGGCTCCTGGTTATCATCCTGCAACGATCCTGCTCCCAGCTCACTGGATCGACCTGCCTGACCCACTTGCCTACCGGTACCTCCAGCGGAATATAAGGCATCTAAAGAAATCGTACATGCCCGTTATGCTGGCCAGGAGGGGCAAGGATGATGGCATGCAACAGGTCATCCAACTTGAGACAGCAGCCCTCTCACAGCACGGCCCTTGTGGCGTGGACAAAGAGAAAGACACACTGAGTAAACCTTTCAAGTTACCCAAGGCAGCAGGGAAAGATCCCCCCAAAGACATGCTCTATTATTTTGCCCAAGAGCTTGCGAGTTCTACCAGGTAGGATACAGGGGAGGATCTCACAGCCACTCCAGCCATTTTTCACATGGGGTCTACTGCAGACCAGTCAGGGTAGGCCAGCATGGATCAACACTCTATTGAGGCAGAGGAGGGGGAAGGAGAGCAACCAACCCTGGTTGAGATACTCAGGGCAGTGCACAAATGTACAGCTTCAGTAGATACATTAAAAGAACGCCTGGGAGGCCTGAAAGAGGAGGTTGGTTTGATCCACCAGGATATCCAAAAGATCACGGAGCACACAACAGCAGCAGAAAGGAGGATAAGTGATGTGGAAGACAAAATGGGCCCACTTATTAGGGATTCCCAATCCACAGTGCAGCTGGCAAAAGCTATGGAGCTGAGAGCTGAGGACACTGAGAACCACCTAAGGCATAACATGAGAATAGTGGGGTTCCCTGAGAAGGTGGAAGGAAGATATCCTACAGAGTTTGTGGAACAATGGCTCCTAGAAGTGTTTGGCAAGGAGTCCTTCACTCGTGGTGGTACTCTGTGCGCCCTTTCCACAGAGTACCACCGCGACCCCTACTTCCTGGTCACCCGCCACACACTATTCTGGCCCGCCCACTAAACGACAAGGATAAAGAAATTGTTCTCCAGAAGGCTAGAGAACAATGTAATATCCAACACAATAGAGTACGCATATCTGTTTATTCCGATTTTTCAGCAGAGGTCCAGTGTAGCAGGGCTCACTTCAATGATGTTAAAAAAAAGTCTCCACCGTCTGCAAGTTACTTATGCTATGCTTTTTCCGGCCAGGCTTTGCATTACTGCTGGGGGGAAATCACATTTTTTCAGCCATTGATTGGTTGGATGCTAATGAAAATGCTATATGCCAGGCAGGGTGAAACACTGCTGAAGCTGATTGACACATCAATTGTCACCACTGAGACTTAACAGTAAGCTGGCATTTACACACAAGTTTCTGAAGGGAATGATCTTATAGCTGGGAGAATCTCTCACCCTTTTGATAGAATGAGCTGTACAAAGTGCAAAGACTTCAAAGAAGTCTTCATTCTTACATGTGTTTCAATTGGGCCCTGTTGGCACATGGCCTCAGGGTTTTATTATGGAGTAACCTATTGCCCTACCTGTTTGACATACAGTTTACGTTAGAGATGGTGGTGGTGGTCTTGTTGCTTCCCAAAGGGTGTGAACTAAGGGCCCTTAATACAGGACAGCGAGTTTCCCAGTGGATTCTACTTACTGGTGCTGCTGTTGACCACACTACCAAACTTTGGCAAACAAGTGGTTTGGTTTGCCCTTACTTTGACTGCTGTTCCAGAGATGAAGATACTACTCCACATTGCCTGTTGATACTATGCCAGAGAATGCTACCATGACTAACGCTGCAAGGGGCCTACCTGAGTAACTCAACTACTAACCCTCAATGAGTAACAGTGTTTAAGGGCATTGAGAAACCTGTACCCCACACTTACTATGTCATTATCATTTTGCTAACCATATACGTATTAATTCAATATGACAGCAGTGCCAATTATTTCATGGAACGTTAGGGGACTCCACAAGCCACTTAAGCATACCATGATCTCTACGATGCTCAGAAAACATCTACCTGCTAATTTGCATCTTCCAGGAGATGCATCTCACACCAGAGATGTTGTCATGTCTGGGTTACTCTTGGGTTAGATGGGTGTTCCACTCCACTCACACTTTCTACTCAAGGGGTGGAGTGTACTGGTTCACAGGGATCTAGAGTTTCAGGTTGAGGATAAACAAATTGACCCTGAAGGACTTTATATACTGTTGGTATGCTGTATTTTTCTTGTGAAATACAATTTAGCCTTTGTGTACATACCTCCTCCTTATAATTCTACAGTCCTAAGGCATATACTGACTTATCAGCTGGGCTACCCTGGGATCCCTATGTTTGTGGCTGGAGACTTTAACTGTTGTTTAGACAGCAATTTAGATAAACACCTGCCAACTCACAAAGGGGCGGTGTTCGCCACACAACCTTTTAAAAATTTAACAAAAAAGTGGGCCGGATAGACCCATGGCATTGTAAACACTCCTTGCAGAAACAATTTCCTGCTTTTCTAAAAAACATGGTTCATTATCAAGGACAGATTTTTGTTTATGCACCCCAGATGCCTTTAATATAATTCATGATATCATGTATGCCGCAAGAGGTGTCTTGGAATCATTATCCTCTATTGGTTTACATGAATGCACAACCCCTTACAATTTTGCCGAGAGCTCCTTGGAAGCTAAATGCTTTTTGACTGCATCTCATACCCTCACATATCACCATGGAAACCCAAATTGCAGAATTTTGGCGCATCCACTCAGATAGCAATAGTGTTCATGAAGTGTGGGATGCATTTAAGGCGTTCCTACATGGAGTGTTCATTGCAGAAATAACAAATATTATAAAGTCCACTAGTTTCCAAAGGGGGCAGGCTGCCCAGCTGGTAGGTCATCTAGAGGCTGAATTTATTGCTGACCCTTCAGACTCCAATAGAGTGTACACGATGATCTAATGATCTTTGCACATGCGCGGCAGCGTGGAACTATGCACATGTGTGTTGCGGGCGAGCGGACACCGCCGCTTGGTGGCGTGTGCTGACGCCGGAAGGGTTGGGGAGCTCAAATAGTGGTCTGTTACAAACCACTTTTGAGCAGTTTTCAGGACTCTACATGCTGGGTTGTGCTGGTGGACACCTTTTGATACAGGTTATTGTATGGTTCATCTAGTACCTTGGGACCAGGACTTCTAGTATCCTGTGTCCCCTAGTTTGGTTTTATTATATACTTATGGTAATTAACTTATTGCATTCTTGGGGCCCCACACAAGGTCCATTAGGATATGGATGAGTGAGTTTGAGGTGGAGGTACTGGATTTCCCTGACCTCACCCCGATAGAACACCTTTGGGATGAATAAGAGTGGAGACTACAAGCTAGGTCTTCTCATCCAATATCTGTGCCTAACCTCACAAAGTGCTTCTGGAAGAATGGTCAAACATTTCCATAGACACACTCCTAAACCTTGTGGACAGCCTTCCCAGAAGAGTTGAAGCTGTTATAGCTGCAAATGGTGAGCCAACTCAATATTGAACCCTACAGACTAAGACCATTAAAGTTAATGTGTGTAAACGCAGGTGTCCCAATACTTTTGACAATATAATGTATGTCCAAGAAGACTGCAGGGGAAGGAGGAGGGAGCAAACTTCCAGCTCAGTTTAGCATGGAGATCTGAGCCAGGAGTGGGAGCTCATAACTGTCAAAACCAGGTACCCGCTCCCCCCAAAGAATGGTAAACGTGACAGTGGACGGAGCAAACAAGCAGAACTTCCCCTTTTGAGTGGAGCTCCTCTTTAAAGAATAATAATCAAACTCAACAAAGTTTTACACTAGAGATCTATATTTTTTACAATTTCATATTTAATTTTTAAAGGACATTCAGTCCATTAGGTATCTTGGAATTGACTCTAGATATCCATCTAGCTTCCATGTGTAAGATCTTCTTATCTAGATCTAATTTGCGATGACCTAATTTCTTATCCTGGACTATCCAGAATTTAAGACAGGGATTCTGTGACTAAACAGCGCTTATTATTTTGGATGCAATCCTATTATACTGTGATCATTTTAAAGAGGAAGTAAACCCTGATGGGTTTTACTTCCTCTTTGTTTCCCTGCAAATGTAAAGCATAATGGACTACTATGCATCACATAGTTGCCCTTTATGTGTCACTTACCTGACATAGGAGTCAGCAATGTCATCCCTGTCCCCTCTTCCACGAAGCATCCATCTTCCTTCCAGGTATCGTGGCTCCGGCGATGTGATTGGCAGGAGCCACAATGATGTCGTTAGCAGTGGAATGCTCAGTGCGCCTACGCGCCGCTGTCTACGGCGCATACGTGCTTCTCTTTTGCAAATATCTCCTAAACCGTGTAGGTTTAGGAGATATTTCTTGCACCTAAAGGTAAGCCTTAATGTAGGCTTACCTGTAGGTAAAAGTGGTCTGTAATGCCGCGTACACACCATCAGACTTTTTGACGGACTAGGTCCGGCACACCGGAATCCGTCTCACAATTCTATCGTGTGTGGGTTCCAGCGGACTTTTCTTTCCCAAAAGTCTGACTGACCTAGAAATAAAACATGTTTTATATATTTCCGACAGACTGGAGTCCGGTCGAAAAATCTGCTCGTCTGTGTGCTAGTCTGACGGACGAAAACCGACGCTAGGGTAGCTATTGGATACTGCCTATGAACGTCCTTATTCTAGTCTGGTCGTACGTCATCATGTTCAAATTCGTCTGACTTTTGGAGTGATAGTGTGTGGGCAAGTCCGTTTGTTTGAAAATCCAGCAGACCTCCACTGCAAAGTCCGTCAGATAGTCCGTCGAAAAGTCTGATCGTGTGTACGTGGCATAAGGGTTTACAACCGCTTTAATAAACCATATATTATTGAAAAGGTGTCAATTGAATAAATAAATGTGATCTATATATTCCTGTAACTAATAAAATAATACAACAAAAAGTGTTCTAGTCCATGTATCAAACAAACTCCATGTAGGGATATTGTAACCAACACTGATGGAATCTAGTATGATAAGGAAACAATAAAAAACAATATAGGATGGAGGTTGGTTGATTAAGCTGTCTTTGTTCCAATGTAGATGATTCCAACAGGTGTAAACAGGACTGTAATCTAACCATTTTATTTAGCGACATGGGCTTTGACTGGCGTTCAGAGGGCTTTAACAAAGCGTGTCCGAAGCCTTGTTTTGAAGCAAGTGTAAACTATCTAGTAATGTGTGTTGAAGCAAGTGTAAATGAGCCCTTAGGCCGCGTACACACGGGCGGACTGTTCGCTCAACTTTGTCCGCTGAACAGTGTTTCAGCGGACAGTCCGCTCGTGTGTGGGGCTTCAGCGGACAGTTTGACGAACAAAGTTTTTCGGAAATTCCGAAAAACTGTCCGCTGAAACTTGGTTTGAGCGGACAGTCCGCCCGTGTGTAGGCCACTTTCGAAATGAGCAAACTGTTCCCGCTCGGAGGAAAGTCTGCTCATTTCGAGCGCGTCTCCAGGTAGGCGGGGCCCGCGAAGGAGACGTCGCGGGCCCCGCCGCCTGGTATGGACTTAAAGGGGAACCCCAACGCCGAAAAAAATTGGCGTGGGGGTCCCCCCAAAGTCCACAACAGACCCTTGTCCGAGCACGCTACCCGGCCGGCCAGGAAAGGGGGGCGAGCGAGCGTGCCCCCCCTCCCGAGCCGTACCAGGCCGCGTGCCCTCAACATGGGGGGTGCCTTGGGGAAGGGGGGGCCGCGCGGCCCCCCCACCCCAAAGCACCTTGTCCCCATGTTGATGAGGACAAGGGCCTCTTCCCGACAACCCTGGCCGTTGGTTGTCGGGGTCTGCGGGCGGGGGGCTTATCGGAATCCGGGAGCCCCCTTTAATAAGGGGGCCCCCGGATACCGGCCCCCCACCCTATGTGAATGAGTATGGGGTACAATGTACCCCTACCCATTCACCTGTAAAATAAAAGTACCCAAAAAAAAACACAACACACGAGATAAAATATTTTATTGCACAGCTCCGGGGGTCTTCCGTCTTCGGGGGTCTTCTCGCCGGACTCCTCCGCTATCTTCTTGTAGCTCTTTTGCTAGCGGAGGAGTCCGGCTTTCTTCCTCCCCGCCGCCGGCCTCTTCTCCCGACTTCGGGGGTCTTGTCCCCCTCTTCGGTTCTTCTGCCGGGCCACCGCGCCTTCTTATAGCTCTTTTACAGGCGGTGGCCCGGTCTTCTGTCGCCGCTGTCGCCTTCCGGTCGCCTTCCGTTCTTCTTCTTTTTCTTCTTCTTCTTCTTCTCCAGGAGATGTTGACACGTCGCTCTCTCCGGCCGGAATGCCAGAGCCGCTCTGCGCGGCCACTTATATAGTGACAATGGGGCGGTGTCACATGGTATATGTCACATGGGTTGGTCACATGGGTTGATGTCACATGGGGACTATGACATCGTAAGGGGGCGGGGTCACCATGTGGCCAACCCATGTGACATATACCATGTGACACCGCCCCATTGTCACTATATAAGTGGCCGCACAGCGCGGCTCTGGCATTCCGGCCGGAGAGAGCGACGTGTCAACATCTCCTGGAGAAGAAGAAGAAGAAGAACAAGAAGAAGAACGGAAGGCGACAGCGGCGACAGAAGACCGGGCCACCGCCTGTAAAAGAGCTATAAGAAGGCGCGGTGGCCCGGCAGAAGAACCGAAGAGGGGGACAAGACCCCCGAAGTCGGGAGAAGAGGCCGGCGGCGGGGAGGAAGAAAGCCGGACTCCTCCGCTAGCAAAAGAGCTACAAGAAGATAGCGGAGGAGTCCGGCGAGAAGACCCCCGAAGACGGAAGAGCCCCGGAGCTGTGCAATAAAATATTTTATTTCGTGTGTTGTGTTTTTTTTTTTGGGTACTTTTATTTTACAGGTGAATGGGTAGGGGTACATTGTACCCCATACTCATTCACATAGGGTGGGGTCACATAGGGTGGGGGGCCGGTATCCGGGGGCCCCCTTATTAAAGGGGGCTCCCGGATTCCGATAAGCCCCCCGCCCGCAGACCCCGACAACCAACGGCCAGGGTTGTCGGGAAGAGGCCCTTGTCCTCATCAACATGGGGACAAGGTGCTTTGGGGTGGGGGGGCCACGCGGCCCCCCCTTCCCCAAGGCACCCCCCATGTTGAGGGCACGCGGCCTGGTACGGCTCGGGAGGGGGGGCGCGCTCGCTCGCCCCACTTTCCTGGCCGGCCGGGTAGCATGCTCGGACAAGGGTCTGTTGTGGACTTTGGGGGGACCCCCACGCCGATTTTTTTCGGCGTTGGGGTTCCCCTTTAAGTACATTCCAGGCGGCGGAGCCCGCCTACCTGCACACGCGCTCGAAATGAGCGGACTGTTGCCTCGTGTGTGGGCGAGTCCGTTCATTTCAAAAGTTGCGCGGACTTAGTACGACGAACAAAGTTTGCCGTATTTGTCCGCTCAAAAAGTGCCGTGTGTGGGCGTGTTCGTTCATTCAAAAGTTTGAGCGGACTGTTTGACGAACTTAGTTTACGTGTGTACGCGGCCTTACTGTATTGTTTTCTTTATGTATAATTTCAGACATGAACATTTGGCTGCATTTATAAACTATGGATTTATAAAACTTCACTATAGATCTGTCGATATATAACTTGTCCTTATTTCCCTGATCAGGATTGGCCTTTACTAGTGACGTAAACAGGTGGAGAGAGCTTCGCCGATTTTCTCTGTCAGTAATGCGGGATTTTGGCTTGGGGAAGAAGAGTATAGAAAGCGTTATTATAGAGGAGTCTCAGTGTTTGGTGACCGAATTAAAGCAGACCAAAGGTAAGGAAAAAGCACATCTAAAGCCAAAGTTTTGTATAAAGCAGTAAGGGGTTGGAACCCTTGTCAGGATTTTATAGCTGTGCCATGGGATAAACAAAGAAGGCTGGAAAAGCAAGCTTTGTAAAAAATATTGTAAAAAACAAACCAAAAAAAACTATTTTGTTAATACCGGTCTGTATTGCGAGGAATTAGCTCAGTAGCGGGTTGTGCATGACCCCATGAATGAGTCACAGCGTGGTTGAAAAAAGCACAGCAAGACAGCAGGACATTGGGGAGAAACAACTGTGAGTTATTTAGAAAGTCTGTGTTTACAAAGTGCAGGTATCGAAACAGAAAAAATAAAACAAATCAGAAAACAAACTCTTGCCACCTTCGGTGTCTATCTACAAACACAGGAACCTAACTACTTGTCCTGGAACAGCCTAGAGCTGCCCAGGCGCCTGACTGTCACCCAGAATGAAACAGTCTTTAGTCACACGGACTTACCATACATTCACACTATGGCTTCCTTTAGTACAAAATTACATCTATGCGTTTTTCAGCCGATGCTTTTTGGGAAGGGTCGGGGACTTTTTTTTTCCACAGCAGATTGCGTTTTCGCATAATAGACTTCAATGCATTTGTGAGGCGTTTTGCATTTTTTTCCCCTTTAAAAACACTGTATATAGCTGATTGCTAAGAAGCAGGCTGGGAAGCTGACCTCTGCATCCTTAACCCCCCTAGCGGTAATCCCGAGTCTGGCTCGGGTTGGGAATTTTCTAGCAGGAACGGTAACCCCCGAGCCAAACTCGGGATGGCTTCGCTGGATGCAGGGGAGGACACAGGGAGATTCACAGTGCCGAATGCCGCCGAGCTCCGTTCCCTGCGACGTTACGGCGCATGGGAGCGGAGAACGGCGGCAAATTCAAAAAAAGTAAAAAGACACAAAACACACACAGTACTGTAATCTTACAGATTACAGTGCTGTATTAAAAAATGACACACCCCCTTTGTCCCTAGTGGTCTGTGCAGTGCCCTGCATGCACTTTTATATTATAAATACTGTTTTTTCTGCCTGGAATTCGGAGATTGTCCATAGCAACCGAAAAGTGTCCCTTTTTCAGTGTTTTAGGATTTGATTACATTATTGAATAATTTTTATTATTCTTTATTATATTATAAACTTTATCATACCCGGGATGTCTGCTAGACTCTGGTTTGAAGAGATTTAAGAGCGTTATTCCTAAGAATTACAGGACTACAAAATAAAACGCCAGATTTCCATGCAAAATAATTGTACCGCTTTCAGCACCTAATTCCAGACTGAATCATACCGCCAGGGAGGTTAACAACCGATGAGTCATCAGCTGTCAGCGGGGTTCCCCGCTGACAGCTGAATGTAAAAGAAAGAATTGCCTATGAAAAAAATTATGAAAAAAATTTACCTTTGATGAGGATAAATCTGCCTTCTGTGTCTATGAGGGAATAAGACAAGTGAAAGTTTGCATGTTTGGAGATCAGTATAGATAGTCCTTTTGTCTTAGCATCAGGATTGGTGGCATGTAGCACTGTTCGATATACGTGGTTGGACAACTTAGAAATGGAGTCAGAGCAGAAGTGCGTTTCCTGGAGAAAGATAAAGTGCGCTTTGTGCCTAGTGAGGGAGGACAGGACTTGAGATCTTTTTTCTGGAAAGTTTAGGCCTTTCGCATTAAGCGATACACATTTCAATGACAAGGGTGGTTTAGTTGGCTTAGGTTGGCTTTTCTGCCATTTCAGAATGAAGGTGTTGGGCCAGTGAAGATGCTACTTGAGCTTGGAAGAGGGGAGACTAGGTGGGTGGAAGGAAGCGTCAAGCGGGGAGCGGGACCATCCGAGGAGAAGACAAAAATCAAAAAGGAGGGGAAGGGGGAGGGGAGGAATATGTAGTGGGAATGGAAGGGAGGCAGTTAAGGGCAACAAGAAAAAGCAGGAGGGATGAGAGAAAAGGACGAAGAGTATGGGGGTATACCAGAGGTGGGAGTAGACAAGCTATTCCACCTAGTAAAGAATGAGCTAGGTAATCAGCAAAGGTCCAGAAGGACCGCTGTAGTGGGGTGCAAGGAAGGACAGAAAACACAGGGCTTTTGTGAACTGGGGATTGGAGATGGTGATGTATTGAGGTGTAATATATAATATGGTATTGGGGAGTTAAACAGAGCAAAGGGGCATAAAACCAGAGAGATATAAACATATAACAAAACATTTGGTTCAGCCATATACCGCCTTGTGATATTCATTTATCATGGCATTTATTTGAGTTTGCAAGTTTGTAGTTGTCCTGCAGGTGCCAGGGAAGGGTTTCCCATGGTTTTGCTGCTAAATTAAAAAAAAAAAGGTAGTTAGAAAAATAAAATAAAAAGGGGGAGCAGCCCTTCAGGGGCGAAAAAAAAGGGAAAAAAGGGAGAGGAAAAGAGAGCCTCTATTTGACACAGAGCTAAAACCTAGTATACTACAAATAGCTGGTTATAATCATATCATTACATCTACCGTTTTATGGATTACATGTGTTGCACAAGAGTCCGGAGTGTCAAGAGTAAGCTGAGTACCTGTTTTGTCTCCATTTCGGTAGGGTGTTCAGCCGCACAATCATATGCATAATGTGTAATAATGTGTAGCAAAATATCATTGCAGCGTAATGCAGCAATAATAGCACCAGGCTCAGTAGGGTTCACAATTTGCGCGGAAGACAGTTTCTGGCTCTCAGCACAACACGTTTACCCTCAGCTAATGCAGAATAACTTATTCTACTCAAGTTATGGCAGAAATGCGATAGAAGTGGCTTTGGATATGTGTCGATTTGCATGCTCCCCTGGCGTATATCGTATCATGGGGTTTGAGACTCTGTATTCTGGGACTCAAGAGAGTGCAAGTGGGGGGATGATCATTTAAGGGGCCGCAAGGCTCCTTGCAGCTCTTGTGAGTAAGAACAAGTATAAGTGAGGCCGCCGACTGGTGTCAGTAGGGCTCTAAAAGGGGCAGACTACATTTTGTGTGAGGGATAATGCGCAACGGGAGATGCACATGAAACATTATATGCCCCCCGCTTATTCCCCACATGTGATACATGCAAGTATGTGTGGCTAAACAGTAATGGGGAGATTTGTTGGAGCATCAACACACCAGTGTAATATCCCCAGTGGGGCAGTGGAGTCGCTCCCCATGTGAATCCAGGAGCAAGGGGGGACTCCACCCCAGCCCCAGGGTCATTGGCATCCCCATGTGGAAAAACTAAAGACCAATTCCCTGGTGGGGGTAGCTCGGGTCCAGGGTTAGAGAGAGCAGGACTGACCATTGCACTTTGGAGCAGTGGGTTGAAGGGAGGGTAAAATATGAAGCACACAGAGGCAAGAAGAAGGTTTGTCTAGATCAGTTCCTATGTGTTCCTGGTCTCTCCAAGCTGGGCACCGGCCACCTCCTTCAGTTCCCCCTGCAATGTCTGTTGAACTTAGCAGTAAAGGCATATTACCATTGAGAATTGCATACTTATCAATGGGGTATTGTGGCTAGTTCGTGGCTCAGAAAAAGACCAACTTATTTCAGGGTTGAAGGGGCCAATGTCACAGTGTTCGGCATGCTCTTCGGGGTATCCAGTTTAGCAGGTCATCAGGCACTGTGTCCACCTAAGCACACAGAGTGACGAGGTACCATGGTTTTGTATTGGTATCAGCATACTTTACCTCTCTCGGTAGCATGGGTTCAATCGTCTGTTAGCGACCACTAACACGCAGTCCAGTCCACATCTGCCAAAACCTCTGGAGGGTTGAATGGAATAGTAGAGAGTGTCCCAGGAGAAGCTGATATCAGGTAGAATAGTTGTGGAGGTTAACTTAATGTTATGTTGAATCCATCAGGAGGGGAGGAGGAAGACAAAAAGGGAGAGAAGAGAAAAAAAACAAAGAAAAGAAGACCAAAAACAAGAGAGACTGATGCCAGAAACACTTAGTGTATATGGCTGGATGGAGGCATGTACTTTTAGGTCTCCAGGCGGTTCCTCCTCAGAGATGGAGAGGATGGGGATCCCGGACTGCGTTGGTATAAGTCTCGGTGAGATGAGCAGGAATTCGATGTGGGCGGATCCGCCCTGTGTCTGCGGGATCTTTGCCTCTGGGCTTTCCAAGATTGATCGAGTGAGACAGGCTCCATGGTTCCATCTGGAAATAGAAGGAGTTGTGAACAAAGGCTTTAGCTGCAGAATTGGAAAAAAAAACACACTGTCTAGTACATATTCTTATTGCAGACGGGCTGGAAGGAATTGGCAGCTTCTTTTTACAGGTGAAATAACGGCAGGAGGGGAGGGGCGGGGGGAAGAGAAGAGGGGAAGGGTGATGAGAGGGGAGGGGTGGGGAGAAGAGGAGAAGGAGGGGGCAGGGAGGGAAGGAGTGGAGGAGATCATGTTCTCACTGCTGACAATGGAACCGATAGAGAGAGGGGGGAGGAGGGGGAAGATGCAGATATGCACAGGGGAGAGCTGTTATGACAGAGGCATGTAAACTGACTATGCTTTCATGGCTAAGCAGCCATGATAAACACGGTCAGCTCACAGAGAACCAGGACCAGGCAAGATCAACCAGGCACTGTAGATGGTAGAAAAAGCAAAAGAGAAAAAGGCAAAAGCACTATACTACACCTTGTAGCTTAAAGGGGCAGGAGCATGATTTTTTTTTGGGGGGGGGTAAAAATCACTTTAAGAACACTGGTACATCTAACAGGACAGAATGCCCATGTATAGAAAAGTCAGTTTGCATCCATACCAGTGTGTATTGTATCTGCAGACTGACTGTAGCATATTGCACCCGGACTTACACCTACAGAAGCAAATGTGAACAAGGTTCCATCTACTATATATAAAGAACATAGGATATGTTATATACCTATGAGATACTACTGGATGTGAAATGGTGTCTGATATTGACACATCAATGTTTCTTTTATACTAGGTACCTTTAACATTTGTATTGAAAAAATGTGATGCTTTTATATTCAACGCCTGGTTTGTTCCTGAGATTTACACCTTAAATATTCTCTAATTTAGTTTTTTCCTATATACATGGGACCATCATAATATATATCCACTTATTATATGAAATTGGGAAGTTGTTGTAATAGTATAAGCTGCACATGTGTGAGCTTCACTAAGACCAGCCAGTGGATTGTCCATATGTGATTTATATAATCCAATTAAATTATATAAGCAGAAAAAAAGGAAAAAAATCAATGACACTTGCTGAATCCTGCTCTTCATAGACATATAGAATACACAAACAGGCAAACGCCTCCAAACTGAAGCTCAAGATAAGCCCTGTGTCAACAGGCTTTGGTCGATATCTTCAGTTTTAAAAGAAAGGCTCATTGACGCAGGCCCTTAAAGCGATCACGGTTTTACTTTATGTTCTAGATTTTCTCTTTAAATCCTTTCCAACACACCAATATGTGTATAGAGTCATGTTGTAATTTGTGTGTTTGCTCATTTTTTTTCTCTCTCATATTCTAGGATCATTTCTTGATCCTCAACAAGTCTTCAACAAATTTGCTTGCAATATAATATTTTCCATCATGTTTGTGCATCGCCATGATTATGAGGACAATGAGCTTCTTGATGTCGTAAACACCATAAGTGAAACTTTCCACATCATCAGTTCAGGCTGGGGGCAGGTAAGAGCCAATGACAAGTGTACTGAGATTTTACTGTAGCGCTACCCCCGTAGGAGCCTCTAGATATATTACCTGGATTCTTCCTCAGCGTCAGTGGCCTTGCTGCCCCCTCAGGACAATAGGATAATATTATGGACTGCAAAGGAACATCAAGAGAAGGGCACAACAACCTAGCGCATTACCACAATACATTTTATTTGAAGATAAAAACAATTGTTCTATTCACATACGCATAACTTGAGTATGCATATCATAGCAAGTGTGACCAATCTTCAGATCTGCTGTAATCTACCAAAAGTGTGAGAAGAATGTGGTGGCTGACGTGTTTCAATGGCAAACCCTCTTCATTAGCGCCAAAGTAGTGACTGACCAACAATTCCTCTCAGTGCACATACAACGGGTAAAATAAGTATTGAACACGTCACCATTTTTCTAGGTATATATAATTGTAAAGGTGCTATTGACATGAAATTTTCACCACATTTTGGTAACAACCCATGCAATCCATACATACAAAGAAACCAAAACAAATATGTTCAGAAATGTAGTTATGTGTGATAAAATAGAATGATACAGTGAAATAATATTGAATACACCATCTGAAATGTATTTAATACTTCATACAAAATCCTTTGTTGATAATGACAGCTTCAAAATGGCTCCTGTATGGAGAAACTAGTCACATGCAGTGCTCAGGTGTGATTGTGGCCCATTCTTCCACATTCTTCTATGAACTGCGATCTTTAGTTCTTTCCATAGATTTTCTATTGGATTCAAGCCAGATGATAGACTGGGCAATTTTAGTAGCTTTAATTTTCTTTTTTTGAAACCAGTTGAGAGTTTCCTTGGCTTTGTGTTTGGGATCATTGTCTTGCTAAAATGTCCACCCTTGTTTTCATCTTCATCATCCTGGTAGATGGCAGCAGATTTTTATTTGTGTTGAAACATTTTTCTATTCATCCTGCCTTCAATAATACGAAGTTTGCCAGTACCGTATGATGAAAAACAGCACCAAACCATGATGTTCCCACCTCCAAACTTCACTGTTGTTATGTGGGTGTTTTTGGGGTGATGTGCAGTGCCATCTGACCTCCAAACATATTATGGTATCCAAAGAGTTCAATTTTGGTCTCATCTGACCAGACTATATTTTCTCAGTATTTCACAGCCTTGTCTAAATGTTGTGCAGCAAGCTTTAAACAAACGTCAGCATGCTTTTTCTTCAACAGTGGAGTCTTGCGTGGCGAGCATGCATACAGAGCATGTCGTTTGAGTGCAATACTTATTTTTTTCTTTGAAATAATTGTACCTGCTAATTCCAGGTCTTTCTGAAGCTCTCCACAAGTGATCCTTGGCTCTTTGACAACTCTTTTGATAATTGTTTTCATTCCTCTGTCTGAAATCTTGTGAGGAGCACTGGGCCGTGGCTGGTTTATGGTGATATGATGTTCTTTCTACTTACAGATTATGGCCCCAACAGTGCTCACTAGAAAATTCAGAAGTTTAGAAATTCTTCTGTAGCCAATGTCATCAGTATGTTTTACAACAATAACGTTGTGAAGGTCTTGAGAGACCTCTTTCCTTTTTACCCATAATGAGATGTTTCTTGTGTGACACCTTGGTAATCACCTTTTTATCATTTGAGACGGAACTAGCTGATATTAATTTGCACTGACAAGGGGCAGGAATGTTTTCTAATTTCTGATAGATTTCAGCTGGTGTCTTGGCTTTCCATCTAGACAGTGGAAAGAGACACCAAAGGCTCTGTATGGGAGAAGCCTTTTGAATCTTCACCTTGGGGTCCCTTGCCCTGAAGGTCCTCAATGAAGATATAGAATTGCACTTTGTGGTATAGCCATGGAAATACAGTCTGGTGCCCTGTACAGTCCTGGCTGTATATCTAGATCTCGGGCATACTCCATGAGATGCTTAAGCAACTCCTGCTTGAGCAACTCCTATAAGAATAGAGAGTCACACTTTGGGTAGTTTAGGGTTAGTGCTACTTCAGATTTATGCATAAGCAGCATGTCCCACTCTGTGAACCATTGGGGCATATTTTACATATAGCTGCAATATGGATGTACAAGCTTTAATTAAGGCATGGTACATACTCATCTGGTAACCATAGCAAAGTGAGACATTTTCCATCAAAACCCTTTTTCAACCTTGCAGTACAGTATAATCTAATCCTTGATAGTGTGTTTTTTTTTTGTAAAACTATATAGTAAAAAAAAATCATATAGCAAATCAAAGCCAACATCAAAATAATCAAAAGGGGTGAGGTATTGGTATAATTAAGATTGAGTTATGACCATCCTCATGCCTCCCATATGTGTATGACCCATCTCGATCAATTTGTCATGAGAAATAGTTACAAAAATATGTAAACATGTAGCACAACCTCCTTGGGGACTGCTTGGATTTACCTGCTCATCTGCACAGCCATGATCTTGTGAACATTCCAACCCACCTGACACTCTGGGTTAAGACATCTTTGCACCACCTTAACCCTTTAAAGTCCACATTTTTCAATGAGTTAGCGTGACTCAAAATGTGCGCTACCAAACAGTGGAGCAGAACGTTAAAGGGTTAAGTAATAAGGCAAAAAACGTGTGCGTTTATGTTCTATTAACGTTTACTGGAAAAATTCAAAGAGGATATCGTTACACAGATGAGGCAATAGATCTACTGAGCTTTGGGTAACAGTCCTAGCTCAGTAGAGGAATCCCCATACAATAACACAAGCCAAGATAGTTTGTAGATAACAGTATATTATATACACATATGTACAGTAGAATACTACTTGGACCTGAAAGGATAAGCAAAGTTTAAGTATTTATAGTGGCAAATGTCTAAAGGAGGAATCTAGACCAACCTATTAACCTTTGATCCTAATGAGAGACCAGGGTTAATAGAAATGGTATGATGGCCTTTTAAATGGTAATGACAGCAAAGTCCCTGTTGCAGACCTGATGGTTTTCAAGGGCAGTCGGAGCTCATCAATTATATCCAGTAAGGTGCAGTAACAAGCAATGAGATTTCTTGAAATGGAAGAAGATAAAAATGTCTATGTACAGTGTTTAAAGTTAGGTGCAGTAAAGTATTTCCAAGGTAAAGCTGCCTGTACACGGTGTCCCAGTGAAGTAATAAGGAAAGGTTTGCAAAGGTGGGCAATTGCCCTCTCATCAATGACCAGGCTTCAGAAATGCAGCTCCTGGAGCGATGCTTGTGCAGTGGATCTGGTGTGATGATCTCCCAAAGCGAAGCTGGAAGCACGGGTTGTCAGCTGACGAGGTGTTGCTGGATGGATGTCTGATGAACAGCAAGCAGTGCTAGGCCCTTCTCATCTGGGTTGGAATGTTGTACCCCACGTGGTAGGCCATGACCCCACTCTCCATGCACAGAGAGGTTCGTCACGCATCAGGCTCAGGAGGAAGAGAGCATGGGGCAGGTTTCTGGCTTTTTTATAGCTCCTCCCAGTAATCTCCCTGAGGGTAACAAAGATCCCTGGGTTATGTAGTCCAGGTGTATAGTCACGTGGAGCAATTGCCATTCCGAGGAACTACTAACCCCACAATCCCTTTAGTTTGGCTCACAAATATGATGTCAGTTAGTAACGCTGGGCACTAGAGGGACATGCAAAATAAAGAAATACCAGACATTCACTGTACTTTGCAATTGTAGTCCACATGGCTACATCCTCCCCCCACTTTGGTCCCTGAAGACAGAACACAACCTGTGGGATCACCTTACTGTATCATAAGAAAATGAATGATTAATCATCTGACAAACTAGAAGTTGCAACAGCCAACAACTGACCCAAAGAAGGATCGTCTAAGGCCGCGTACACACGCGCGGACTGTTTGCCCAACCTTGTTCGTCAAACAGTTTCGGCAAACAGTCCGCTCAAAATTTGCATGAGCGGACTTGCCCACACACGAGCGGACTGTTTCAACGAACTGTTTGCCAAACAGTCCGCTCAACTTTTGAAATGAACGGACTCGCCCACGTAAGGCGGAGGCAAATCCGCCCATTTCGAGCGCGTGTACAGGTAGGCGGGGCCCGCGAAGGAGACGTCGCGGGCTCCGCCGCCTGGAATGGGCTTAAAGGGGAACCCCAACGCCGAAAAAAATCGGCGTGGGGGTTCCCCCAAAGTCCACACCAGACCCTTGTCCGAGCACGCTACCCGGCCGGCCAGGAAAGGGGGGCGAGCGAGCGCGCCCCCCCTCCTGAGCCGTACCAGGCCGCGTTCCCTCAACATGGGGGGGTGCCTTGGGGAAGGGGGGGCCGCGCGGCCCCCCCACCCCAAAGCACCTTGTCCCCATGTTGATGAGGACAAGGGCCTCTTCCCGACAACCCTGGCCGTTGGTTGTCGGGGTCTGCGGGCGGGGGGCTTATCGGAATCTGGGAGCCCCCTTTAAGAAGGGGGCCCCCGGATACCGGCCCCCCACCCTATGTGAATGAGTATGGGGTACAATGTACCCCTACCCATTCACCTGTGAAATAAAGTACAAAAAAAAACACAACACAGGGGAAAAAATATTTTATTGCACAGCTCCG
This sequence comes from Lithobates pipiens, assembly GCF_037356315.1. Lineage (NCBI taxonomy): Eukaryota > Metazoa > Chordata > Amphibia > Anura > Ranidae > Lithobates > Lithobates pipiens. Next base: position 209,838,861 of record NW_027507685.1, read on the forward strand.
GGGGTCTTCCGTCTTCGGGGGTCTTCTCGCCGGACTCCTCCGCTATGTGTGTGTAGCTCTTTTACTAGCGGAGGAGTCCGGCTTTCTTCCTCCCCGCCGCCGGCCTCTTCTCCCGACTTCGGGGGTCTTGTCCCCCTCTTCGGTTCTTCTGCCGGGCCACCGCGCCTTCTTGTAGCTCTTTTAAAGGCGGTGGCCCGGTCTTCTGTCGCCGCTGCCTTCCGTTCTTCTGTCGCCGCCTTCGGTTCTTCTGCCGGGCCACCGCGCCTTCTTGTAGCTCTTTTACAGGCGGTGGCCCGGTCTTCTGTCGCCGCTGTCGCCGCCTTCCGTTCTTGTTCTTCTTCTTGTTCTTCTTCTTCTTCTCCAGGCGATGTTGACACGTCGCTCTCTCCGGCCGGAATGCCAGGGACACGCTCCGCTGCCACTTATATAGTGACAATGGGGCGGTGTCACATGGTATATGTCACATGGGTTGGTCACATGGTGACCCCGCCCCCTTACGATGTCATAGTCCCCATGTGACATCAACCCATGTGACCAACCCATGTGACATATACCATGTGACCCCGCCCCATTGTCACTATATAAGTGACCGCACAGCGCGGCTCTGGCATTCCGGCCGGAGGGAGCGACGTGTCAACATCGCCTGGAGAAGAAGAAGAAGAACAAGAAGAAGAACAAGAACGGAAGGCGGCGACAGCGGCGACAGAAGACCGGGCCACCGCCTGTAAAAGAGCTACAAGAAGGCGCGGTGGCCCGGCAGAAGAACCGAAGGCGGCGACAGAAGAACGGAAGGCAGCGGCGACAGAAGACCGGGCCACCGCCTGTAAAAGAGCTACAAGAAGGCGCGGTGGCCCGGCAGAAGAACCGAAGAGGGGGACAAGACCCCCGAAGTCGGGAGAAGAGGCCGGCGGCGGGGAGGAAGAAAGCTGGACTCCTCCGCTAGTAAAAGAGCTACACACACATAGCGGAGGAGTCCGGCGAGAAGACCCCCGAAGACGGAAGACCCCCGGAGCTGTGCAATAAAATATTTTTTCCCCTGTGTTGTGTTTTTTTTGTACTTTATTTCACAGGTGAATGGGTAGGGGTACATTGTACCCCATACTCATTCACATAGGGTGGGGGGCCGGTATCCGGGGGCCCCCTTCTTAAAGGGGGCTCCCGGATTCCGATAAGCCCCCCGCCCGCAGACCCCGACAACCAACGGCCAGGGTTGTCGGGAAGAGGCCCTTGTCCTCATCAACATGGGGACAAGGTGCTTTGGGGTGGGGGGGCCGCTCGCTCGCCCCCCTTTCCTGGCCGGCCGGGTAGCGTGCTCGGACAAGGGTCTGGTGTGGACTTTGGGGGAACCCCCACGCCGATTTTTTTCGGCGTTGGGGTTCCCCTTTAAGCCCATTCCAGGCGGCGGAGCCCGCGACGTCTCCTTCGCGGGCCCCGCCTACCTGTACACGCGCTCGAAATGGGCGGACTTTCCGAGCGGGAACAGTCCACTCATTTCGAAAGTACAGCGGACAGGCCCACACACGGGCGGACTGTTCGCTCAAACACAGTTTCAGCGGACAGTTTTTCGGAATTTCCGAAAGACTTTGTCCGTCCAACTGTCCGCTGAAACTGTCCGCTGAAAGCCCACACACGAGCGGACTGTCCGCCCAAACACTGTTCAGCGGACAAGGTTGGGCGAACAGTCCGCCCGTGTGTACGCGGCCTAACAGTAAATTATAAGCATTATCAGGTAAAGTCATATTAATTTTGTGACAGGCCAATAACAAGTCAGTGGTCCTCCCAGTAGTATCAGGAGCTGGATCAAAGTCATCCTTTACTAAAGGTTCAATAAAGGAGGCAAGACTTGACTGAAACTTTGAGCGGTAGGTATAAGTTCATCAGAATTTTCTCCAAATGTATCAGACATCAGTCTTTTTGAAGGGAATATCTTCCATCTCAATCTGGAGTAGATTATTTCTAGGGGCTTCAGTCCCGTTCTGTTCCCAAAAACGACATCCGGCTCCAGGTTCAGCTTCTGGTTCAGGAACAGTCTCTCTCTCTCTCTGCTGTATTAGTATGAGGAGTGGGAATCTCCATCACACTAGATACGTTATTGGATTCCATCTTGACTTCCTCGTCTCCCCTCAGTGAGTGAAGATATGGTGTTTCAATTTCCTGCAAAGGGAGACATGTCTTCCTCCTAAAGGGTGTCCCCTGACTGTCTTCTTCCTCAGTCCCAGGGGTGATGGTATTGTCTTCCAAGGAGAAACCCACAACCAATCAAGAGTTAATTCCTTGTCATTGCTCTCCTCTTCAGGGAAAATGGGTGTGCAAGTTTTCCCGGTCCTAGGCCTCAATGTATGGGACTGATAGGCCTCTAAGCAAGAGGATGGGGGTACTCGGGCAGCCTCAGATATGGGCAGCAAATGGTTTTGACGCCAAGCCTTCAGAGGGTCAGTCTTCCCTTCAGGCCTAATCTGGTACACAGGGAGCCCAGGTAGTCGATTACAGACAATGTAGGGTTGAGAACGCCATTGATCAAACAGCTTATGTTTCCCAGGCATCCCTAGATTGCACAAGAACACTTGATCTCCAGGTTGGAAATCCTGAACCATCACTCTGAGATCAAATTTTTTCTTGTTCCTCTGTTCTTTGATGGTAGAGGCTTCTTTGGCTTTCTCATAAGCCACTTTTAGATTCTTTTGAAGTCTGTCAACACTTGACCTAAGAGGTGTGATCTAATAATGTTCCAAAGGCCAGATCCACTGGTAAACAAGCTTCTCTTCCGAACATTAACCTGTATGGGGAGTACCCAGTAGAATCATTCAAGGTGCTATTGTAAGCATGAACCTCTGCAGCTATATGGTCCCCAAATGCTGTTTCTTCTCCAAAGGTATGGTTCCCAACATGTTCAACAGGGTACGGTAGAAACGCTTAGGTTGTGGATCCCCTTGAGGATGGTAGGGAGTAGTTCTGGATTTTTTTATACTTAAGAGTTCACATAATCTTCTGAAAAGCTTGCTCTCAAAATTCCGACCTTGATCCGAATGTAGGTGCTGAGGAAACCCTTCATGAACAAAGAACATCCCCATCAGAGTTTTTGCTACAGTACTGGCTTGTTGGTCCCTAGTGGGGAAAGCTTGAGCATCATTGCTGGGTAAAATGATCTATCACAACCAGGACATTACTTCATCCACTCAGGTCAGGTTCCAAACACAAGAAATCAATACACACCAACTCCATTGGTCCTTGGTTTTAAAGATGGCCCACTGGAGCTGCCCTGCCTGGTAGACATGTGTCTGTGAATGCGCCAATGAATTAGTTTTGTTTAGTTCCATTCTGTTTCGTATTAGCCGTTAATTCATATTTCGTAGTTCATGTCCGAAATTAAATTTGGATTCGTACGAAAATATGAATTATGTACGTTCGTTATGATGAATGATAAAAAGTAAAAAATACCTTTCTCATACCATTAAAGTCTATGGGACACGAACATGAAAAATCAGAAGTGCTAATTTTAAAGGCTTATATGCAAACTCTTGTCATAAAAAAGTGTTTGGGGACCCGGGTCCTGCACCAGGGGACATGTATCAATGCAAAAAAAGGTTTTAAAAACAGCCGTTTTTTCGGGAGCAGTGATTTTAATAATGCTTAAAGTGAAACAATAAAAGTGAAATATTCCTATAAATTTGCATACCTGGGGGTGTCTATAATATGTCTGTAAAGTGACGCATGTTTCCAGTGTTTACAACAGTCCGAGAGCAAAATGACATTTCTAAAGGAAAAAAAAGTAATTTAAAAGTACTCGCGGCTATAATAAATTGTTGGGTCTCTGCAATACACATAAAAGTAATTGAAAAAAATGGCCTGGGATTTCCCCACCATGCATTACCAGGCCCTTTGGGTCTGGTATGAATATTAAGGGGAACCCCGAACCAAAATAAAAAAAATGGCGTGGGGGTCTCCCTAAAAATCCATACCAGGGAGGCGTGGCCAGAAACCGGACTCAAAGGACATGTAGGTGAGGAGCTCCGGCCGTTATTAGGCAAGACAGCCATTTTGTTCCTCACCAACTGCCTACAACGGGCATAACCGCCGCCCACTGAGACTCCCCAGGCACTGAGATTACCACCCGAGGCCGTCGGCAAGGTGCCCACCTTGCTCCAACCACTCGAGGCCCACGGCTCCGGCCTATACTCATTGGATCGGCGGCCATCTTGCTCCACCCGCCGACTGTGCCTTCTCCCCCTCACAGCCCTCCTCACAGGGCAAAAAGGGCTCTTCAGCTGGACATCCGCTGCCTAGGGATCCAGCAGTACTACCACCACGCTTTCTAGGGGAACCCCTTGAGGCCAAGCAGGGATACAGCGGCCATCTTGGTGCTCCTCACCAGACTCCCAAGGCCTTCCCTCCCCCTCAGAGCTCAATCCAGGCCCCATCCCACCACCGAAGCACCCCGATCAGTCATAAGAAGACACCTGTGGAGAATTGGAAAAGGATTCAACCCCCATTTGTGGAGCATACAGTAGAAGCGGCCTTGCTCCCATAGTCACGTGTGGCGGCCATATTGCTACACCTGACAAAAGTGTTACAGAGGTTTCTTACTCCTCTTCAGACCTGCTGCTCCCTACATCACAACCTGAGTTAGCAAGCTTGAAAGACTGTCATCGGAGGCTGTTATTAAAAAGAGTCTGCACCGGAGGTCCCCTGACAACAGGCTCTGGCATCCCGTGGCCTGCCGTCTATTGAGGCCTACAGACTCGGCTACGGACATTCCTCTGGGACGCAGAGAGTAGCAAACTGTACATACCCTCCCACAGCCAATACCCCCAGAGGTGTCTGTTCATCTGGGATACTATCCCTGTCCTTGGAGGGGTTTTGTGTTTTTTTTTGCCTCAACAGAGCGGAACTCACTCGTCTGGCGGCCATCTCTTAGGAGAGATCGCGACTTCGGCTTACTACTGGAGGACGGCGGCCATCTTGCTACTCCATGGACACCCGGACTCATCCCTTTCCACTTCTCCTGATGCTCAGCTAGCCTCCTTCCCACAAAGCTAGGTGAACCACCTGGCTTACTACTCACCCCTCACAGCTATTGCAAAGTCTCAGGTACTTGTCGGCCCTGCAACACACTTTCTATTGTACCTGCAGCAGGCTTTTAAAAGCACATTCAACCCCCCCCCCCCCCACAATTAGATTCAAAGACTCCTACTCATGACCTCAAGGAGCAAAATACTGGACATGTGAGGCTTCTGATCGTGACGGACATGTGAGACTGGGGCTCCGTCTCCCACCGCCTCTCCCGCTGACTGGCCTATAGCTTCAATATACACGGGAGTCAGCCACGTGCCCCATAGGCAAAATTGGGGATCAAAGACACAATTACTCTGCAAACCTCAAGCCTCAGGCCTCTTCCACGATGGATCACTATCTGAACAGACCGGCACCCACAGCTTCGGGTACCCTCGAAGGCACACAGATCACATCGGAGCAGCCAGAACTAAACACAAGTACTCTTTTTGACATTGCCCATGATCCTACTTCGGGAGCTTCCCTCTCGCTGACAGCGGAGGTTTTAGATGCTAAACTACACTCCCTGCTCCAGGCCATTACCCACAACATCACACAGGAAGTGGGAAAGGTAGCCAAAGAATTGAGAGGGGAAATCGACCAACTTGGAGAACGCACCGATTCCCTAGAATATAAATTTGATGAGATGGTGCAGTATGTACAGGTGTTGGAAGAGGACAATTCTACCATAAAAAACACAATCACCCAGCTCCAAGCCCAGCAGGAAGGCCTGGAAAACAGAGAACGCAGGCAAAACCTGAGATTCAGAGGTATTCCTGAAGCTGTAGATAACAGAGAACTCCGCTCCTACCTCCTACCTTTTAAGCCTATTCAATGTGGTTGCCCCCAATATCTCTGACATAGACTGGCGTTTGGACAGGGCTCACAGATCACTTGCCCCTAAACCTCCAGCAGGTGCTAACCCAAGGGATGTGATTGTCAGGTTCCATTACTATGATAGCAAGAAAGCTCTGACCTTAGCAACCTGCAACCAATCCAGAATTGAGTTCAAGGGCTCCAAGATCCAAATATTTAGCAATCTCTCACCTATTACATTAGCTAGAAGGAGAAATCTTCGCCCTCTAACCCTGCATCTCCAATCCCACAAAGTCATATATCGATGGGTTTCCCCTTTCGCCTTTCTGCATCCCGGGATGGCATACAATACTCCTTATATGATCTGCAGGAGAGTGACACCTTCCTGAGCAACCTGGGTATACCACCCCTTCCTGATGAGGATCCTCCGCTTCTTCCAGCTACTCCTAAACCACAGATGGCTCCGAATCACATTTGGACCCCGTTGAGACAAAAATCATCCAAGTCAAATTTCACACCCCAGAAACGCTATGCCTCAAGATTTCCAACCTGAATACCCTTTCCATTGACTGAAGACGTATATACCATTTTACTTGACCCTCAGTTTCTGTGTTTTTTGAGTGGTCAACAACCCTTTAGTGGGTTCACACATCCCCTGGCCCGGGGGGTGTGCGGCTTGTTATTCTACAGCTGCCCAGGCAATTTTTGATCCGGAGAGGGGTGGGAAACCCCCCATCCCTATGTTCGGAAGTCCCCATGCGGATGGGAAACCCCCCCATCCCTATGTTCGGAAGTCCCCATGCTCCTTCTCCTGACCCATGGCTCAGACCTGGGTTTCCTGGTGGATTTCAGTCTCCCAGGTTTCTACTTAGATGACGTTGAGAATTTTTTCTTCTTTTTGACCTTTTTTCCTTTTTTTTCTTCTTTTCTTTGCAATTTCTTTCTTTCCCCAGGTTCTTTTATTTTATTAACCTGGGGCTGCTAATTTTCATAGAATTATTACTACCCAGTTACTTTGCTACCATGGTTTTACATGTTTTTATGATATTTACTATGTATTTCATTTGCAGTGTACCAGGGAATCTTTCCCCCAGTGTGTGTTGCATAATGTATTTAATGCTTTTTCTTTTGACTAAGTGGTTATGACACTTAAATTCCTGACATATAATGTTAAAGGTTTAAACTCTATTCAAAAAAGATGGCTGGCTTTGAAGGAGTTTAAAACTTCCAAAGCAGACATAATCCTAGTCCAGGAGACTCATTTCTGCCCTGGGGGATCCCTCAAATTCGCTAACAAGCATTTTGATTAACTGATCTTGTTCTCTACTAGTTAAATCTTCCCACCTGGACCCCCATGGCAGATTTATCCTGGAATGCTTGGATTCCCAACCCTTCATGGTTATCGGTGGGGATTTCAATGTGACTATGTCCCCTGGCGAGGATAGACGTGCATTGTTTCCATCGAGTTTACCTTCCAAAACTGACCGCCTCTCTAAATCATTTTGTAAACTAATAAGAGCCAAAAATCTTTTGGACATCTGGAGGATTAAACACCCCACCCTCAAACAATATACGTTTTATTCGCACTTCCACAAACTCTATTCTAGACTGGATCATTTTTTTATCTCTACACCTCTCCTGACATCTGCGGTTTCTTCTGAAATCAACCCCATAACATGGTCGGATCATTCCTCCGTCCACCTTTTCTCTGCTTCCCCTAAAACCTGTCATTGGAGACTCAATGAGATGTTTCTTCGCACCCCCGAACCCAGAGACCTCCTATCTAACGGACTGATGGAATACTTTCAACTTAACACAGGCACAGTCTCGGAGCCCTCCACTTTGTGGGATGAGCATAAAGCCGTCTTTCAGGGACAATGTATAGCTAGGTTCCCATCTAAAAAAAGATGCAGCATTCCAATATTCATGTATCATGTTTAAACTCTGATTGGCTGAGAAACTTTTTCTATCTTCCCCCACAGTGGCTGGACTCCAGAATGTGGTAGACATGTGCAGAGTAAAATATTTTGTTTCGGAATTTCGTTTTCGTCCGAAAACTTAATTTATTTAGTTACTCCCGAAATTCGTTTTTATTTATTTCGTTTTTCGTTCAAAAATTGCATTAATCCGAAAATCCACATGAATTACGGTCGAATCTGTCTTTGAAGGCTTATGGTGTCTGTCGAATGTATAAAGAAGATTCGACGGAGCTAGTATATAGCATACTTTAGAACCCCTGTTAAAGTCTATGGGACTCCAACATTAAAAATCTAAAGTGCTAATTTTAAAGACTAATTTGCAAGTTACTGTCCTAAAAAGTGTTTGGGGACCCGGGTCCTGCCCCAGGGGACATGTATCAATGCAAAAAAAAGTTTTAAAAACGGACGTTTTTTCAGGAGCAGTGATTTTAATAATGATTAAAGTGAAACAATAAAAGTGTAATATTCCTTTAAATTTCGTAGTGGGGGGGGTGTCTATAGTATGCCTGTGAAGGGGCGCATGTTTCTGGTGCTTAGAACTGTCCCTGCACAAAGTGTCATTTATGCAGGAAAAAAAGTCCTTTAAAATCACTCGCAGCTATTAAGAATTGTCGGCTCCGTAATACAGAGAACACTCATTGAAAGTCATTGATAAAAAATAAATAAATAAATAAAAAATAAAAAAAGCGTGGGGGTCCCCCAAATTCAATTACCAGGCCCTTCAGGTCTGGTATGGATATTAAGGGGAACCCTGCCTCAAATTTAAGAAAAAAATTGACGTGGGGTTCCCCCTAAATATCCATAACCAGACCCTTCAGGTCTGGTATGGATATTAAGGGGAACCCCGCATCAAATTAAAAAAAAAATTGACGTGGGGGTCCCCCTAAAAATCCATACCAGACCCTTTATCCGAGCACGCAACCTGTCAGGCCACAGGAAAAGAGGGGGAGACGAGAGCGGCCCCCCTCCCTCCTGAACCGTACCAGGCCACATGCCCTCAACATTGGGAGGATGCTTTGGGGGTCTGTGACCCCTCAAAGCACCTTGTCCCCATGTTGATGAGGACAAGGGCCTCATCCCCACAACCCTGGCCGGTGGTTGTGGAGGTCTGCGGGCTGGGGGCTTATCAGAATCTGGAAGCCCCCTTTAACAAGGGGACCCCCAGATCCCACCCCCCCCCCTGTTTGAAATGGTAAGGGGGTACAAAAGTACCCCTACCATTTCACAAAGAAAGTGTAAAACATAGTTAAATAAAACAAACACACTTTTGAAAAATTCCTTTATTAAAAATAAAAAAAATTAAAAAAAGATTCCAGCGGCGGTAATCCACTCTTGCTATCCAGCGACGGACGGTCATCTCTCCAGCGATGGCTCATCTCATCCAGCGCAGCGAATACATCCTTCTTCTGTCTCCGCAGAGCCACCCATCACCTAACCCCGCCCCCCTCTGACGCAAGGGGAAACCCGGGGTTCCCTGTGACGTATGGGTGACCCCGCCCCTCTGATGTAATGGAAACCTGCTTGTGTTACATCAGAGGGGTGTGGGGGTCACCCATACGTCACAGGGAACCCCGGGTTTCCCCTTGCGTCAGAGGGGGCGGGGTCAGGTGACGGGTGGCCCCGCCCTCCGTATATAAGAAACGTCAGGCCGCCGGAATCCTTGCAGTGTCTCCTCTGCGGAGACAGAAGAAGGATGTATTCGCTGCGCTGGATGAGATGAGCCATCGCTGGAGAGATGACCGTCCGTCGCTGGATAGCAAGAGTGGATTACCGCCGCTGGAATCTTTTTTTTATTTTTTTTATTTTTAATAAAGGAATTTTTCAAAAGTGTGTTTGTTTTATTTAACTATTTTTTACACTTTCTTTGTGAAATGGTAGGGGTACTTTTGTACCCCCTTACCATTTCAAACAGGGGGGGGGCGGGATCTGGGGGTCCCCTTGTTAAAGGGGGCTTCCAGATTCTGATAAGCCCCCCGCCCGCAGACCTCCACAACCACCGGCCAGGGTTGTGGGGATGAGGCCCTTGTCCTCATCAACATGAGGACAAGGTGCTTTGAGGGGTCACAGACCCCCAAAGCATCCTCCCAATGTTGAGGGCATGTGGCCTGGTACGGTTTAGGAGGGAGGGGGGCTGCTCTCTCGTCCCCCCCCTCTTTTCCTGCGGCCTGACAGGTTGCGTGCTCGGATAAAGGGTCTGGTATGGATTTTTAGGGGGACCCCCACGTCAATTTTTTTTAAATTTGATGCGGGGTTCCCCTTAATATCCATACCAGACCTGAAGGGTCTGGTTATGGATATTTAGGGGGAACCCCACGTCAAATTTTTTCTTAAATTTGAGGCAGGGTTCCCCTTAATATCCATACCAGACCTGAAGGGCCTGGTAATTGAATTTGGGGGACCCCCACGCTTTTTTATTTATTTATTTATTTATTTTTTTATCAATGACTTTCAATGAGTGTTCTCTGTATTACGAAGCCGACAATTCATAATAGCTGCGAGTGATTTTAAAGGACTTTTTTTTCCTGCATAAATGACACTTTGTGCAGGGACAGTTCTAAGCACCAGAAACATGCGCCCCTTCACAGGCATACTATAGACACCCCCCCCCTACGAAATTTAAAGGAATATTACACTTTTATTGTTTCACTTTAATCATTATTAAAATCACTGTTCCCGAAAAAACGGCAGTTTTTAAAACTTTTTTTTTGCATTGATCCATGTCCCCTGGGGCAGGACCCGGGTCCCCAAACACTTTTTAGGACAGTAACTTGCAGAATCTTTTCTCTCTGTCGAATATTTTCTCTATATAATCTTGGACTTATAGAGGTAAGGTTAGGCACATTCGACCACAGGTTCTATAGACAGATTGTTATTGTCAGAGTCATGTCGAATCTCCTATTCTATATCGAACTGTTGTAACAATGAAAACGAAAATAAAGCATTTATTTATGTCGGATCTTTCGTTTTTCGGATTTTGTGCTTTCGTTATCGTTTGTCAAAACGAAAACGAAAATTGCTGAAATTCGGACGAAAATGCATTCGGACGAAAACGAATGCACATGTCTAGAATGTGGTGTCATTACGAAACAAACTTTGATCCCTGACGATGAGCAAAATTGATAAATCTCTTTTATGGTCCAAACAGAAATTCTACGAATATTCAAATAAACCCCATAAAATTTTGGTAAACAAGTTGAAACCTCGCCCCTGTCCTTCTCTGACTCTCTCAGACAAAGTGACGGAAACTCCCACCTATTGTCCCTTCACTATGTCAAAACTCTTTGGAGAATTTTCCCACCAAGTATACAATTGTCTATAGACAGACCCGAACTATAGTTTTACATAAGAAAAATTTGATCTATTCTTTGAATCCCTACAGTTACCAAAACACCTTACATCCCTGAATTCAGCAATTATGCCCGAAGAGTTGGAAGAAGTAATTAAACATCTCCCCGTCCAGAAATCTCCTGGTCCAGACGGTTTACCTTATTCTTATTATAAAACCTTCCTACCGATTTTAAGCCCCCATATGATTTCTCTATTTGCTTCATTGTTTAAAGGGACTGTACCACACCCTAAATTTCTCCATGCCCATATTTCTGTGATCCCGAAACCTGGCAAAGATCCCTCCATCCCTGATAACTATAGGCCCATTGCATTACTTAACTCAGACTACAAGATATTTACTAAAGTGCTGGCTAATCGACTATCCCATATAATTCCCACACTTATAGATAAGGATCAGGTTGGCTTTGTACGAGCCAGACATGCAGGGGACAACACGAGACGTGCGGTTGACCTCATAGATCTATTTAACAAGACATCCCGTCCAGCCCTAATTTTAAGTCTTGGTGCACAAAAAGCCTTTGACCGGCTTAGCTGGCCTTATTTGTTTGCTACCCTCTCCAACTATTTATTTGGAGGTGCTTTCATAGCAGCCCTATGTGCCCTATATTCCTGTCCTTACTCCCAAGTTCAATTAGCTTCTTACTTATCGTAATCTTTCTTGTTAAGTAATGGGAACAGACAGGGCTGCCCTTTATCCCCTCTCCTTTTCATTCTTTGTCTGGAACCCCTAGCTGCAGCTATTCGAATCCATCCCAATATACGTGGAGTTTTGTTACGCCAAAAAGAGTATAAACTGTCCCTGTTTGCAGGCGATGTTCTTCTGACTTAGGCCCCATATCTCTCTCCCTAATCTTATAGCTTTGTTGAAAGACTTCAGCTCTATATCTGGATATTAAATCAACACAAGTAAAACAGAAGCTCTACCATTACACATCTTGCCCTCAGATCTCACAGTTCTCAAACAAAACTACTATTTCCATTGGTGCCCAGACTCCCTTAAATATCTAGGTGTAAACCTAACCTCCTCGTACTCAACTTTGTATCAGGAAAACTACCCCCTGCTATTTCGGGACATTGACCGACTCTTGCGACAATGGGATGCTTATCCCATTTTTCTCTTGGGCTGTATCAGTGTCCTGAAGATGTCTATAAAGCCAAGACTCCTTTACCTATTTGACACCCTTCCGATTTCCATTCCCATGTCATAACTTAAAGTCACGCAGAGAACATTTCTTAACTTCATCTGGCACTATAATGCACACAGGATCGCAAGCTCAGTAATGTTTGCCCTCAAGTCATGGGGTGGGCTGGGAGCCCCAGACCTTATTAAATATTATTTTGCCACACATCTTAAAACAATTATCACTTGGTCCTCAGAATGGCACCCAGTATATGGGCAGAAATTGAAATGAGCATCACTAGACTGGTACATCCCTGTGCCATGATCTGGGCAGACCTAAACTCCTCCATAAGCCAACTTAGAAATATATGCCTAGGCACAATGTTATTCTCCCTTTCCATATGGAAGAAATGTTCCCATCAGTTCCCTCTCACATCCCCGTGTCCCCTGCTGCTAAATGTGCTGTTCAATCCTGATATCCCTGACAGCCTATCATACAATCGAATGCTTCCATGGACACAGGCAGGCATTTTCCAGCTTCAAAACATTGTACATCCCCCTCACCCGTACACTTCTACCCTATGATGAATTGCAAAGGAAATATCAGATCCCTAAACAACTATTCTACTTCTACCTTCAGATTAAACACTATTTTGCCTCTAAATCCTCTACCCTGGTAATAAATATAAACCTACTCCGTTTGAACTCCTATGTGCTCAAGGACCGTATCAGACTCATCTCGTTACCGATATCTACAGGTTTTTACATAACGCAGCCTCTATCACTGACATGTCCCATTCTTATATGCAAAAATGGTCCCAGTTAGTAAATCGCCCCATCCCTCTCCCTCAATGGCAGAAGATTTGGGAGGCTGTTTCCAAATCATCACAATGTGTGGAACAAAAGGAAACAGCTTACAAAATACTTTTTTTTTTATATAGAACCCCTGAAATTTTACATAGATAGGATTCCAAGACTCCTCAGATGTGTTGGAGATGCCGGGGAGACATTGGCTCTCATTTCCACATTTTTTGGGACTGTCCCCTGATCCGGCCATTTTGGATGTCCATTCAGACTTTTATACAGGACTTGTTTAGTGTCTCCCTCCCACTGGATCCTGTCCACATTCTGTTGAGTCTGCCGATCCCTGGCCTCTTCAAGTACGCCCAAAAATTGGCCACCTTTATTCTACTTGCTGCAAAAAGGGCTATACCATTGTGGTGGATTTGCTCCTCCCAGCCTTCTCTCCCACAGGTCCTACAAATGTTGGAGCAGATCTATAGAATGGAATGGCTCACTGCAATAGTGCATGACACCCTCCCGCAATTTTCAAAAATCTGGGGTTTATGGGATCACTCAGACCCCAAGCTGCTGTGCCACTCCCTTGACCACTGTTCCTAACGTTTTTTCTTCAATGGTTTGTTAGCTCATAACCTTGACCCCTCTTGTTTTTTTGTTTTTTTTGTTTTTTTTTATTACTAGGTGAGACCTTACGGGATGCCTCGTTCTTTGATTGGGCGCCCTGGGGGCCTCACTGACATTTAACCAAATTAGTAACACTTTGCTTATCCATGACTTAAAATATATTGTTTAGAAATGCCCATTCATTGGGTTTCCATTTGTTAGCCTGATGTTCTCTTGTCCTATTTTTATTGCTTGCTTTTCTTTTATCGTGTCCTCATCATTTGCTTTTATAGCCCCTTATCTCCTAGCTAAAGCCTATATTTTCGTTATGTCGGTAGCATTGTGGCTGTATTGATACAATTTTTTTCCAGATTTGATATATGTTGTATACATAACTTGACTGTTCTCACGCGTTTTTGTTTGTATGGGATTTTTTTTTCAAAAAAAAATCACAATGAAAAAAAAAATCCATACCAGACCTTTATCTGAGCACGCAACCTAGCAGGCCGCAGGAAAAGGGGGGGGGGGGGGGAACGAGAGAGCGCCCCCCTTCCTCCTGAACTGTACCAGGCCACATGCCCTCAATATGGGGAGGATGTCCCCATGTTCATGGGGACAAGGGCCTCATCCCCACAACCCTTGCCCGGTGGTTGTGGGGGTCTGTGGGCAGGGGGCTTATCGAGAAGAAAGTACTCTTGTATGGCCTTCTCAATTTCAAGTACTCTATCAGGGTCACTAAGGGTGGATTCATTCAACCTCCATCTAAAGTCACCTCTTTCGCCAGAGGGGTATTGGAGGAGCAGGAATACTGGGGAGTGGTCTGACCAAACCAAGTCTCTTATATACATAATACATACATTCTCCCCCTGTAGCGAAGGTGTAGAACTTCTGTTTGAATTCAAATTTCAAGCTGAACAGGAAGAGACACCAGTATTTTATTTCCTTCTGCATAAGTGTAGCCAGTAAAGGTTTGAAGGATTTCCTTCTCTGGATCATGGCAGGGGACAGGTTCATGAAAATCTGGATAGGCCAACCTTGAAACAATAGTTGAGGCATTAATTGAGCTTTCCCCATTACTTTCTTCTTAACTGCATAAAATTGTGGTTTAACAATCACATCTAGTGGTAGATCGTCTGTGCGTGGAGGTTTAAGGCCTTGCGCTCAAGCCTGTGTGGTTATATGTCTGAGATACGTTCCTTGATGAAAGAGCGAACAGCATCAGGAACATTTTTAATCGATTCAGGTATACCCCTGATTCTGAAGTTGTATCTCCTGCTCCTGTTTTCAAGACAGTTTTTATCAACTTTCAGGAGGGCAGATTCTAATTGGTTTTTAAGATCTTGCATGCAGTCAAAATTTTGATTGGTTCTTGCTACAGTGTGATCAAGTTTTTGTTCTATAGCTTCCAAGCTTGACCCCAAGTGTTGAAGGTCAGCTTTAATATCGGCTGTGATCTTGGAGGCGGTATTAGTAAGCCCACTATCCAGCAGATCTGCAAATTTGCCGAACATTGCAGAAACCTGATCTGAATTGTCAGGTAAAGGTCCTGGCTATTGGGCCGGAAAATGGGACTGGGAGGGGCTTGGGTACATAGAGGAACAAGACAGTTCCTCCATGGTGTGCTCAATGAGGGACTTGGTAGATGCAGGGGACACAGGGCCCATGAGAGAATTACTAACATACTGTGTATTGCCTGGGCAGGTCACCAGAGACATCATCTGTGGCGGCTTCAGGAGAGCTTGTGCTTGCATCTGAATGCTGTCTGCCATCTTGGGACCCGCAGCCCAGCACTCACTCATGGAGAATTGTCCCAAAAGCTCTTGGCGTGCCGTCCTCGCTATCACAGGGGAGACCGATGGTTTCTCCCCTTGCTCTGACTACCGTTGGCACCGTGATCACTGGATTATAGCGCCCACGGGAAGCCTCAGTAAGTTGGAGGGCTTCAAGCGGCCATGTTGGGAGCCGCCGCACATGTGCCTTGCTATCTTGGCATTTCATGCCCTCCGAAACTGTGATTGGCAGTGAGGAGTGAAATCAATAATTTTAGGCCCTTGGAAATCCCGAAGGCAGTGATTGGTTTTCGGGGTTCTGTACGCAGTTGACTCCCAAAAAGTCTCACACATGCGGCATCCCTGTACTCAGGAGAAGCAGCAGAATGTCTTTTTGGGTATAATTCCACATATACCTATCACATGTGTGAGCAATATATAATTTCAGTGACAACTCTGTGTAAAAAATCATATTTTCTAATTTTTGTTATAAAAAAAATCCAATAAACTAAATTTTAGTCATACATTTAGGCCAAAATGTATTCAGCCACAAAAATTTCAATAAACGTATATTTATTGGTTTGCGTAAAAGTTATAGCGTCTACAAACTAGGGTACATTTTCTGGAATTTATACAGCTTTCAATGCCTATCTCATTTCTTGAGGTGCTAAATGGCAGGGCAGTACAACCCCCCCCCCCCCCCCGCAAATTACCCCATTTTGGAAAGTAGACACTCCAAGGAAATTGCTGAGAGGCAGGCATGTTGAGCCCATTGAATTTTTTTTTGACTCAAGTGATTGAAAATTGACAAAAAAATATATTTTCGTTTATATCACAAAAAATCAAAATCCCAGAGGTGATCAAATACCACCAAAAGAAAGCTCTATTTTTGGGTATAGCATTGCATTACTGCGCAATTAGCAGTTAAAGCAACGCAGTGCCAAATTGTAAAATGTGCTCTGGTCATTAAGGGGGCGAATCCTTCTGGTCCATTAGTGGTTAACAGAGGATTAAATTACACTCTTTTTACAGAATGAAAGTACTTTAGAAAACAGTCAACAAATTCTGGATCTTGCCTGCTGGGTAAACAAGGTCAATTTGAAATATTCATATAGAATATTTAATATTTTTATAGATAGGAAAACAGGTACAAAAATACTGAATATGCATTTTAATCATGGCTACTCATTATATGTAATTTACCATGGTATATCCAATTTGCTTCTTTCAGGTGTTTGAAATGTTCCCCAGAATCATGACGTTCATCCCAGGGAAACACCAACAATTTTTATCTAATTTGAAGGAGCTCCTGCAGTATATCAGGAAGAGAGTGGAGAAGAACAAAGAGACTCTGGATCCAAATAACCCCAGAGATTATGTGGATACTTTTCTAAATAAAATGGAGAAGGTGAATAAGGAATACTAAATTCAGCAAAAAATTACCAGCAAAATGATTAGTCACACAACCATCCAGCCATGTGTATAGTGGATTGCAGTAGTGATTACCCACTCTCTACATCCCTTGCAGCTTTAAAGAGGAAGGAAACCCTGATGGGTTTACTTCCTCTTTCATTCCCTGCAAAGGCAAAGCATAATGGACTACTATGCATCGCATAGTAGCCCATTATGTGTCACTTACCTGACACAGGAGCCAGCGAAGTCGCCGCTGTCCCCTGTAGTCCGCCGCATCCATCTTGTTGGTGGTGTCTCGCAGCTCCGCCGCTGTAATTCGGGGAAGCCACGATGACGTCACTCCCGCGCATGCGCACGGGAATCGACACGCGCGGCAGCTCCATTCTTGGAAATGCCGCGCTCAGTGCGCCTGCACGCTGCTGTCTACGGCGCATGCGCCGTAGACAGCGGTGCCCGTTTTCGGGCAAATATCTCCTAAACCATTTAGTTTACAACCACTTTAAACAGTATTTCAGGAATACAATAGACCTATGCTTTACAAAAAAAAAAAAAAAAAAAAAGCACTGGATTGAGCAGATGGCTAAATTTTCCAATGTAAAGCCTAAATCCACGTTTTACCTTCTGAGGTGCAGAATCTTCACTGGGATGGTCGCAAAATAGAGGGTCCTCAATACTGGTCTAAAGCTATACAGTGGAAGGGAAGAGTCGCTGAAATATGATAATCAGGAAAAAGAAACAATAAGCAGCCTTATAAAGTGTACATGTAGAGTTTTTTTTTTAAATGTTTAGTGCAATAAGCAATGGTTTGAAACCCTCAAAAAGGTGTTTTTGATGCTGTCTATGTAGGGTTGCCACCTTTTCTTCAAGTCAAACCCGAACACTTTAGCAGCGCACAGCAATTTCATTTTTTTATAGTATAAATTATACATATATTTTGCTATTAAATAAAATTTCTAATCATATGAAGTTAATAACAAGAGTCCCCCTTTACATCAGTTCACAGAGTTCCCCTTTTACATCTGAACTAGCAGAGTTCCCTTTACACTGTAAGGGGGGACTCTGCAGACTCTGATGTAAGGTAGAACTCTGGGGCCTCTAACATAATTGATGCTCTGGGAACCCTGATTTAAGGTAGGATACTGAGAACGCTGATGTACAGAGAGGACTCTGATGTAAGGGGGGATACTGTGGCCTCTGGTGTAAAGGGAAACTCCGATGTAAGGGGTGCTCTGAGAATCCTGAATTACCTTAGTGTACTCACTCAGAGGCAGGAGAGAGGAGGTGGGAGACTTCAGTCATAGACAGGGATGGATGGTATGCTCACTCACCCCTTGACAATCAGCACCTCTCATCCGGATGCATATGGAAGCCATAGTCCAGTCTGAATAATATGTCCGGGTTTCAGGCAGTCTGAAACCTGGATGCGTGATTCCAAGCCGAACTGTCCGGTTGAATCCGGGACAGGTGGCAACCCTATGTCTATGGGCTATTGGAGAAATGTCCTGTCACTTCCTGTGTGAAAAATCAAGGATATATTTCCAAAGTGAAAGGAAATCCCAACCCAAATATGTGTCATTCATGCAGGTGTCCCAGTTAAAAGGTTTTTCCTAATTTTTTGTTCTGGTAGCAACTATAACATTTTGGATTTACTATTCACCTGCTGAATAGCGAGAAGGTAGAAGGGAACGCTAGAGGGATGTGCTACATGGGTGTCTATTTAAGTTCAGTTAACCCACAGCTGATAATTTGGTTTCTAGTAGGGGAGGGGACTAGTGAGTGTATTAGTTTGGACCAAATGGAATTTCAAATGTATGAATAGAAAATATAAATTGATATATTTCCTTGTATTTTCTCTAGGAGAAGAATAACCCCAACACTGTCTATAACATTGAAGACCTGGTGACCAGCACTCTGCAGATCTTTTTTGCTGGCGTAGAGACCACAGGCTCAACACTAACCTATGCTATTCTTATTTTAATGAAAAACCCAGATGTCCTCGGTGTGTATGATATTATTACCATGGTTCTCTTCTATAGATAAGGTGACTGCATTATTTTCCTTTTTTAGGCTTTTTTCCCTATGTTTGCACCTGGTGTTTAAGCCACCTCCTATGTAAACAAGGCAGACCGCTGTTCTGTCAGAGAGGAAGAGAGAGATCCTGTCTTCTTGCTAATCAAGAACACAAATCTCTCTCTTCCTCCAGTCCGTCCATCCCCGACAGTTAGAAATCACTCCCTAGGAGCACACTTAACCCTTTGATTGCCCCTTATGTTAACCCCTTCCCTGTCAGTGTCATTTCTAGAGTGACAGTGCATTTTTTTAGCACTGACCAATGTGTTGTGTCACTGGTCCCCACAAAGTGTCACTTAGTCCGCCGCAATGTTGCAGTCCCACTAAAAATCGCTGATCACTGCCATTACTGAAAAAAAAAAAAGTCTCTAAATCGATGCCATAATTTCATTTGTAGATGCTATAACTTTTGTGAAAACCAATCAATATACGCTCATTGGTTGTTTTTTTTTTTACCAAAAATATGTAGCAGAATACATATTGGCCTAAACTGATGAAGAAATTAGATTTTTTTTAAAAAAATATTGGATATGTTTTATAGCAGAAAGTAAAAAAAAAATATGTAAATGTATATTTTTTTTAAATTGTTGCTCTTTTTTTTTTGTTTATAGCACAAAAAATAAAAGAGGTTCACCAAAAGAAAGCTCTATTTGTGGGAAAAAAAAGGACAGCAATTTTATTTGGGTACAACGTTGCACGAGCGTGCAATTGTCAGTTAAAGTAACGCAGTGCCGTATCACAAAAAATGGCCTGGTCATTAAGGGGGTAAAACCTTCTGGGGCTGAAGTGGTTAACTTCTAACTTGTACACCAGACCCTCATATAGGATGAGGGTTTGGTATAGATGAAAATAATCCCCAGTCATTTGTTTAGAAACAGAAGTAAAGTGGCTGTTGATGTCAGTGTAATGGCATTTTTTCTTTGGAAATGTCAAATTTTCTGTAGTAGATTGTATACATTATACAGATATAGCACTTAACTCCCAAAGAGGCCGCTGAAAATAACCCAGATCTTTACCTGTCGGCCCAGGTACCAGTTCCAGAGCACACCAACACATTTCTAGCTCAGTCTAGGGATTTCTTTTTAAAGAATTATTGCTGTACTTGGACACAGGTGGGTAGAGGGTGCAGGGTGGTCCAAAAACAGACACAGGAAGACAGATTCTCAAGCAAAGTAAACCAACCTTCCAAAACATTTATCTTATGCCCTGGCATACCTTCTGGGACAGCCCCCCAGGGATTGGCTGAGGTCAGATACATATTCCTAACCTAGTGGCTAACCCTACAACTCAATTTCTGGAAGCTTCTTCCAGATGGAGGCGAAAGCAATCAACCAATAAGCTTAGAGAGAGACCTGACCAGGCCAGAAAAATGCAGTAAAGTACAGCAGAATCAAAACCAAAATGTATCCAGTCTAGGGCAGGGCAATATGCTAAGTTAAGGGCATCATCCAGGCATGTTATTTAACTGAACTTTGCATTGTACTATTAAAGTGTTAGTAAAATTGCTTCTCCCCTCAAAATAGAATAAAAAAAAAAAATGTTTTCTTTTTTTTTTTTTGGTACGTGCGCCCTAGGGCAGTGCCTAGCCTCCCTATGCAATTTGCAAAACTTTACCTAGTAGCCTAGGCCACTGTTTCTAAATCTTTATTTAGTCAAGGCACCCTTTAACCACTTGCCTACTAGACACTTAAACACCCTTCCTGCCCCGACCAATTTTCAGCTTTCGGTGCTCTCACACTTTGAATGACTCAGTCATGTAACACTGTACCCAAATGATTTTTTGGCCTTTTTTTCATACAAATCGAGCTTTCTTTCGATCACCTCTGGGTTTTTTAGTTTTTGCGCTATGAATGAAAAAAGACCGACAATTTCGAAAAAAAAAAATTTCTTTGTTTCTGTGATAACATTTTTCAAATTATGAATTTTTCTTCATACATTTTGGCCTCAATTTATACTGCTACATATCTTTGGTAAAAATAACGCAAATTAGTGGATATTATTTGGTCTTTATGAAAGTTAGACCCCTTTCACACTGGGGCGTTTTTCAGGCGTTTTTCAGGTGCTTTAGCGTTAAAAAAAGCGCCTGTAAAGCGCTTGAAAGAAGCCTCATCTGCAGTCCCAATGTGAAAGCCCAAGTGCTTTAAGAGCCTTTTCACAATGTCAGCGCCCGAAAAACACTCGTAAAGCACCGCTTAAACTAGCAGCGCTTTACCAGCGTTTTTCGAGCGTTATTGGGGCGCTTTTAACCCCTGCTAGTGGCCAAATAAAGGGTTAAAAGCGCCCACAAAACGCTGCTGCCAATAGCGTTTTTCAGACGTTTTACAGGCGCTTCCCATTGATTTCAATGGGAAGGGGCGCTTTAGGAGCGTTGTATTCACCGCTCCAAAAGCGCTGCAAAGAAGCTGCTTGCAGGACTTTTTTTGATGCCCTGCCAGCGCAGCGCCTCAGTGTGAAAGCATTCGGGCTTTTACATTGGGATTGCAGTTGCAGCTTCTTTCAGGCGCTTTTTTTAATGCTAAAGCGCATGAAAAAAGCCTGAAAAACGCCTGAAAAACGCCCCAGTGTGAAAGGGGTCATAGAGAGTCTACAATCTGTGGTGCAAATCATAAAAAATTTATCACATCTGATGTTCTGGTGGCCGATCTCATTTCTTGCGACCCTAACAAGCCAGGACAGTCCAAATACCCCCCAAATGACCCCTTTTTGGAAAGTAGACATTCCAAGGTATTTAGTAAGATGCATGGTGAGGTTTTTGATGTTGTAATTTTTTCCCACAATTCTTTGCAAAATGAAGATTTTTTTTCCCCCCACAAAATTGTCATTGTAATAGGTTATTTCTCTCACATGGCATGTGTATACTACAAATAACACCCTAAAATACATTCTGCTACTCCTCCTGAGTATTACAATACCACATGTGTGTGACTTTTTTACAGCCTAGCCACTTAGAGAGGCTCCACATGCAGGGAGCGCCATCACGTGTTCTAGGAGCATGAAGTACACATCTAACTTATTGACTACCTATTACACTTTTGAAGGCCCTGCAGCACCAGGACAATGACACGTGACACCGATGTGGCACTGATGTGACACTGATGACAGGTGCCACTAATAGGTGACACTGATAACAGATCGCACTAATATGTGGCACTGATGACATGTGACACTGATGTGGCACTGATGACAGCTGTCACTAATATGTGGCACTGATGACAGTTGTCACTAATACGTGGCACTGATGACAGATGGCACTAATACGTTGCACTGATGACACATGACACTGATAACAGATGGCACAGATACGTGGCACTGATGACACGTGACACTGATAACAGATGGCACGTGACACTGACAGGTGGCACTGGAGACAGGTGGCACTGGGGACAGATGGCACTGATAGGTGGCACTGGAGACAGATGGCACTGGGGACAGATGCCACTGACAGGTGGCACTGGGGACAGATGGCACTGATAGGTGGCACTGGAGACAGATGGCACTGGGGACAGATGCCACTGACGGGTGGCACTGGGGACAGATGGCACTGATATGTGGCACTGGGGACAGATGGCACTTACAGGTGGCACTGGAGACAGATGGTACTGACAGGTGGCACTGGGGACAGGTGGGCATGTGTGTTGTGTGTGTGGCACTGTGTTAGTGTTCACTCACGTTTCACTGATGCTGCAGCTGCAGCACGGAAGCTCTCGCTCCTCACACGCTATCTCTGTGTGAGGCGGAAGAGCCAGCGATGAGATATGATCTCATATGTTTACATATGAAATCACCTCTCATTGGACACGCCAATCGAGTACTAAATGGCTGATGAGATTGGCCATTTAGCACGATCTGTGATTGGCTGTGTCCAGGGGACTTCAGAACCATCTCCCCTTAAGTCAAGGCTATAGCTCAGTAATGAAACAAATGTGTTTTTTGTGAAGCATTGACTGTTCACTTCCATGACAGCTTGTAATATGATGGAATAGGACATATTGGAAGAAAAATGAGTCCATACATGAAACACTGTTATATATAATGCATCAGAAACTGTCAGACTGTTCAGTTATAGAAGAAAAAGACTGGGATTAGGATCATCTAATTTTGTAATTTACAAACCAAATGGAGAGAAAAAAAGTGGGCAAGAAGTCTGAGAATAAGAAAATCTTATGACGTCATGGGGGTCCCAGATGAATGGATTGTCTATTTAAGACATGAGTGTTTAGGGAGCAAATATAGGGAAGGGGCCTATGCATGGAATACTCTAACCATGAACTAGCCAAACATCCCCCAGTGGAGTTAAGGACTATCTTGATACCCAAAAAGATACAATAAAAAGGATTTTTATTTGAAAAAAGAAAAAATTTAAATTTAAAAACAATTGTTGACAAACAATTGTTGACAAACAACATGATTACAACACATAGTAATACAGTTAAATGGTACCCATCCTTCTCGTATAGAGAAGTTCAGGGTGGAATGACTGATGTCCAAGTTGGTCGTGTATTTCAACTAGTTTCGTGACTTAAAGGGGTTGTAAAGGTAAATGTTTTTTCACCTTAATGCATTCTATGCATTAAGGTGAAAAAACATCTCACACTGCCCGCGCCCCCAGTCCCCCCGTTTTACTTACCTGACCCCTCGAAAATCCCGCGCTCGCCCCCGCCGTCCTCTTCGCCGCTCAGCCTGGCCGCTGATTGGCTGGAGTGGATGGATTGAAAGCAGCGCAGCCATTGGCTCGCGCTGCTGTCAATCACATCCAATGACGCAGCGCGCCGGGGGGCGGGGCCTTGTGATACAGCGAGCGGCTATAGCCGCCGGCTGTATCACGGGAGCGCGCCCGCAGTGCTTCTCACCAATGCGAGGGAGCTCGCATTAACGTGAGAAGCACCTGCGGGAGGAAGCAGAGACAGCCGCCGAGGGACCCCAGAAGAGCAGGTTCGGGGCCACTCTGTGCAAAACGAGCTGCACAGTGGAGGTAAGTATGACATGTTTGTTATTTTAAAAAAATAAAATTTTTTACTTTACAACCCCTTTAATGTCGCTTCTTCAGGAAAATCTTGGTACAGATCTACAATTAAATACATATCGTCAACATTATTGATATAGTACAGTAAACATCTCAGAATCTCATTGTACAGAGTATTTTTATAAACATAAACACCTTTAATACTACAGAGCAAATGGCTCACCATCAGAAAAACCGAAATGCGGACCAAGAATAGAGCACGGATGGCTTCCACCGTCTGGGCTTAACCACCCTCGGGGTGGACACGGGAGGTTTGAATAAACAGAGTCAACTAAAAAGAAGGATAACAATGCCAATGTCATTATTCTCGTCACCATGGTGATCGTGATCGGGAGCAACAGACTCCAGCAGACTCGGGCTCCTCCCCCTTACGGAGGAGGGCCTGGTCTGTTGCTCCCGATCACGTGGAAGTTTCCATGGTGACTTAAAATAAGCCGTCTCTACCAGAGCTGTCTGTGATTAATGCAGCCATCCTGGATGTGGATTTTAACCTGACATATGTTGATGATCACATTGGTATGTTAATTGTCCATTGAGACTACCCCTGACTAGGGATGAGCTTCGTGTTCGAGTCGAACATACGTTCGACTCGAACATCGGCTGTTTGTCCGTTCGGCGAAGTCCGAACATTTTGGTCCGTTCGCGCCAAATTCGTGTGGCGCTCACGGCCCACAATGCACTGCGATGGCGCAGTGCATTGCTGGCTCATGATTGGCCAAGCATGCACTGTGACCCCGCATGCTTGGCCAATCGCAGCGCCAGCAGTGAGGAGAGCCATGATTGGCCACAGGCAGGATGCCTGTGGCCAATCATAGCTCAGGCTGTGTAGTGCACGCCCCACACTATATAAGGCCGCCTTGTGTAGTGTGTTGGCGTCTGAAGCAGTGGGTGTTCTGTGTACCTTCAACACAGTACACACCGATCGTTTTCGGCCGATTTTCGATCTTGCTGTTGTGTAGTGGTTGTTGTCTGCGTGCCCTGACCGCAGTATACACCGCTATATTCACCTCACCTATATAGCTAGTGATCTATCTTTTATAATAGAGCTTGCAGTCAGTAGTGTTAGGAGCTTGTGCGTGCTGTCTGCGTGCTCTGTACCCAGTACATACCGCTATATCCACCTACATAGCTGTTCTCTATTTGAGCCCACTTGCCATCTGCAGGAGTTATTGGAAGTTGTGTGTGCCTCCAGCACAGCACAGTATACATCTTTATATACCCCTTTATCTCTGGTGTTCTATAATAAAGGCATCTGCAGGAGTTAGTGGGTGTTCTGTGTACCTTCAACACAGTACACACCGATCATTTTCGGATGATTTTCGATCTTGCTGTTGTGTAGTGGTTGTTGTCTGCGTGCCCTGACCGCAGTATACACAGCTATATTCACCTCACCTATATAGCTAGTGATCTATCTTTTATAATAGAGCTTGCAGTCAGTAGTGTTAGGAGCTTGTGCGTGCTGTCTGCGTGCTCTGTACCCAGTACATACCGCTATATCCACCTACATAGCTCTTCTCTATTTGAGACCACTTGCCATCTGCAGGAGTTATTGGAAGTTGTGTGTGCCTCCAGCACAGCACAGTATACATCTGTATATACCCCTTTATCTCTGGTGTTCTATAATAAAGGCATCTGCAGGAGTTAGTGGGTGTTGTGTTGTGGTGTAGAATTAGCTGTGTCACAGCCAAGTGCTTCCGGGAACTCTGCTAGCGGTACACCCACGTCCGATTATAGCAGACAAATGTCCCTGCCCCAGCTGCTGGACCGGCGAAAGAAGTTCACTCCCAGCCACCCACATGCCCAGCGGTTGAATGCTAGCTTGGCTAAATTGCTAGCACTTCAACTGCTGCCTTTTCAGTTGGTAGACTCGGCCCCCTTCCGTGAGTTTGTACAATGTGCGGTTCCTCAGTGGCAGGTCCCCAAACGCCACTTTTTCTCACGGAAGGCGATTCCGGCTCTCTACCGGCATGTGGAAGGCAATGTCCTTGCCTCGCAGGGAGGTCAGCGGTCAGCGGTAAGGTGCATATTACCGCTGACTCATGGTCCAGCAGGCGTGGACAGGGACGTTACCTGTCTTTCAGGGCCCATTGGGTCACTCTTCTGGCAGCTGGGAAGGATGCAGGACAAGGTGCAGTAGTGTTGGAGGTTGTTCCGCCACCACGCCTCCAAAATGCTACTATTGGTTGTGACACACCTCTTTCCTCCACCCCCTCCTCTTCTTCTTCCTCCATGGCCTCTTCCAGTGCTCTGTCCTCAGAACCAGCGGTGCTTCATAGGCGTTCCAGGGGCTACGCAAGTACGCAGGCAAAACAATGCCATGCTGTGCTTGCGCTGGTTTGTTTGGGGGACAGGAGCCACACTGGGGTGGATGTTTTGTCAGCTCTGCAGGGGCAGGCCGAGAGGTGGTTGACGCCACGCCAGCTTAAGCCAGGAATGGTGGTTTGTGACAATGGCACCAACCTCCTCTCTGCCCTCCGACAGGGACAACTGACCCATGTGCCCTGTGTAGCTCACGTCCTTAACCTGGTGGTGCAGCGGTTCTTGGGCAGGTACCTCGGCTTACAGGATGTCCTGAAGCAGGCCAGGAAAGTCTGTGTGCATTTCTGCCGATCATTTAATGCCTGTGCTCGGCTGGCTGAGCTCCAAAAGGAGTTGAACCTGCCCAAGAACCGCCTTATATGTGACATGCCCACCAGATGGAACTCAACGTTGGCCATGCTGCAGCGGCTGCACACGCAGCAGAGGGCCATCAATGAGTACCTGTGCGACTACGACACCAGGACAGGGTCAGGGGAGCTCGGTTTTTTCTCACCACGCCAGTGGGGCATGATCAGGGATGCATGCACTGTCCTGTCACCGTTTGAGGAGGCCACAAGGATGGTGAGCAGTGACAGTGCATGCATCAGTAACACTGTACCTCTTGTCCACCTCTTGGAGCATACGCTGCGTGGAATAATGGACAGGGCACTTGAGGCAGAACAGAGGCAGGAAGAGGAGGACTTCTTTGCCTCTCAAGGCCCCCTTTATCCAGACAGTGTTCTTGCTGTGCCACCCATCACACAGGAAGAGGATGAGGAGGAGGAAGAGGAGGAGGAGGATGATTGTGTCAGCATGGAGGTGGAGGCTGGCACTCAGCATCAGCAGCAGCAGCAGCAGTCTTGTAGGGATGATTTACAGTCCCAAGAAACATGTGGACTTGTATGTGGCTGGGAGGAGGTAGCTGCGGATCATGTTGTCCTTAGTGACCCAGAGGACTCCGGACCGAATGCCTCAGCTAACCTATGCTGCATGGCCTCCCTGATCCTGCAAAGCCTGCGGAAGGATCCTCGTATTCTTCGGATCAAGGAGAGGGACCATTACTGGCTGGCCACTCTCCTTGATCCACGGTACAAGGGTAAGGTTGCCGACCTTATCTTGCCATCGCAGAGGGAGCAGAGGATGAGACATCTCCGGGAGGCCTTGCAGAAAGGTCTGTGCAACGCGTTCCCATAAACTGGGAGGTTACAAACTCCTGGTCCTGGACAACGTGTTGCTGAGGCATCGGTCAGAAGGAGCGGTGGAGAAGGTGGCCGTCTGACTGATGCTTTCAGACAATTTTTTAGTCCGCAGCCCCAAGGTATGATCGGTTCCAGCACCCATCGCCAGCGTCTGATTTACATGGTGCAGGAATACCTAGGGGCAAGGTCAGACTTGGACACCTTTCCCACCGAAAATCCTCTGGCTTACTGGGTCTTGAGGATGGATCACTGGCCAGAGCTTGCACAGTATGCAATTGAGCTACTGGCCTGTCCTGCATCCAGCGTTCTTTCGGAACGCACCTTCAGTGCTGCTGGTGGCTTTGTTACCGATCACAGGGTGCGCCTGTCCACCGAATCAGTTGATCGACTGACCTTCATCAAGATGAATCAGTCTTGGATCACCCACAGCTACCAAGTACCTGAAGCTGATGTAACCGAATAATTTTTTTTTTTTTGAAATATCACATCCCTTCAAGACTGCCTATGCTGATGCTGAGTGACTGTCCTGTTATGTTGATTGTCTATCCTCTTCCTCCTCCGCTGATATGTTGGAAGAACATTTCTGGTTCTGGGTGATGCCTAAGGCCCAATTTTTCTGCCCCTGTTTAACAGGGGCTTTTAAGTACAATTTTTGATGCAATGCTTCGCAGCAGGGCTAATTCCTGCAATAAAACTAGAGTATATGGGAGAGGTTGCAGTGTGGTGGCACCAGCACCAGTGCCTAACGCCCAATTTTTCTGCCCCTGTTTAACAGGGACATGTAATTACAATTCTTGATATAATATTTCACAGGAGGGCCCCTTTCTGTGCCCACCCAGAGTAACGGTGAGGACTTATAGTGTTGTGGCACCAGCAGCACAACCACCAAAGGTACATTTTTCTACCACTGTTCAACAATGGCATGTAATTACAATTCTTGATATAATCGTTCACAGCAGGGCGCTCCAGCGCCCACCAAGAGTCACTTTGAGGGCTTACAATGTTGTGGCAAAACCAACACCTTGTTCCGCCATTTCTGCAGAGCATATAGGGCAGGCCCCTACTTTCAAACATCCAACTTACAAACATCTCCTACTTGCAAACGGAAGGAGACAACAGCAAGTGAGATGAAAAAAGATGGACGACAAAACAAATTATACAGGGGTGATAACCCTTCCCTATGTTTTCCAAAAAGCTTAAAAATAGTTTTTTTGACTGGAGCTACACTTTAAAAATGTACCAGTTGAAAATTACAAACAGATTCAACTTAACACAACAAACCTACACAGTCCCTGTCTTGTTTGCACCGCCTGTATACTGCTGTTCTGAGTATATAAGGCCTGGGGGCCACACGCATTTCCTTTTTTTAATATGGGTACAGGGTTCCCCTTAATATGCGTACAAGACCCAAATAGGCTGGTAATGGGCAGGGAGGGCTACCCATGCCATTTTTCTCAATGATTTTCAACCATATTGCAGGAACCAGATATAACATTAAAACCGCAAGCAGTTTTAAATGGTGTTATTTCCGTTTAATGTCATTTTGTGCAGGGACTGTTCTAAACACGGGAAACACGTGGCACTTCACAGGCATACTACAGACACCCCCCAGGCACCATATTTAAAGGAATATTTCACTTTTTTTTTCACTTTAATCGTCATTAAAATCTGTGCTCCCTCCAAAACGGCCATTTTTAAAAACATTTTAGGCATTGACCCATGTCCCCTGGGGCAGGAGCCAGGTCCCCAAACCCTTTTTAGGACAGTATCTTGCATATTAGCCGTTAAAATTAGCACTTTTAATTTCGAACGTTCGAGTCCCATAGACTTCAATGGGGTTCTAACGTTCGTACGAATTTGGGGTCCGTTCGAAAGTTTTGGTGCGAACCGAACCGGGGGGTGTTCGGCTCATCCCTACCCCTGACTATGTTACAACTGACTAATGGCAACATAGTATAACGAGAATAATGACATTGGCATTGTTATCCTTCTTTTTAGTTGACTCTGTTTATTCAAACCTCCCGTGTCCGCCCACGAGGGTGGTTAAGCCCAGATGGTGGAAGCCACCCGTGCTCTATTCTTGGTCCGCATTTCGGTTTTTCCGGTGGTGAGCCATTTGCTCTGTAGTATTTAAGGTGTTTATGTTTATAAAAATACCCTGTACAATGAGATTTTGAGATGTTTACTATACTATATCAATAATGTTGACGATATGTATTTAATTATAGATCTGTACCAAGATTTTCCTGAAGAAGCGACATTAAGTCGCGAAACTAGTTGAAATACACGACCAACTTGGACATTAGTCATTCCACCCTGAACTTCTCTATACGAGAAGGATAGGTACCATTTAACTGTATTACTATGTGTTGTAATCATGTTGTTTGTCAACAATTGTTTTTAAATTTACATTTTTTATTTTTTCAAATAAAAATATTTTTTTTTTAATTCTGTTATTTCTTTTTGGGTATCAAGATAGTCCTTAACTCCACTGGGGGATGTTTGGCTAGTTCATGGTTAGAGTGTTCCATGCATAGGCCCCTTCCCTATATTTGCTCCCTAAATACGATTTATGAGGATGAGGATACCGACTATATTACTATTATTTATTTTTAATATTTAGGCACGTTTATCAACTATCTCTTAAGACATGAGTGCTTAACCTGTGGCCTTCCAGCTGTTGCGGAATTACAAGTCCCATGAGGCATTGCAAGGCTGGCAGTTACAAGCATGACTTCCCAAGGATGAGGCAAGATGGGACTTGTAGTTCCGCAACAGCTGGAGGGCCACAGGTTGAGCACCCATGATTTAAGACATCTATTTGCCCAGCATTTCATAGGCTGCAAAGGAGCATCTTATAACACTGTGGGGGTTATTTATGAAAGGCAAATCCACTTTTCACTACAAGTGCACTTGAAAGTGCACTGAAAGTGCACTTGGAAGTGCAGTCGCTCTAAATCTAAGGGGTAGATCTGAAATGAGGGGACATTCTGCTGAATTTATCATCCAATCATGTGCAAGCTAAAATGCTGTTTTTTATTTTCCTGTAGCCCTTGGCTTTACATCAACTTTACTTTCAAGTGCACTTGTAGTCCAAAGTGGATTTGCCTTTAGTAAATAACCCCCTCTGTGTTGAAGAACTTTCTTTCCTGTGTCAGTATGAACAAAAGACAGCCCCATGGCTTAGAGATGTTGCATCATCGTGTACAATAATTAAAACATCCTAAGTTGAAGAACATAGGCGTGCGCACAGGGTGTGCCGGATGTGCCTGGGCACACCTTAATTACCCCGTGCAGTGCAGATTCCCTCTGCTTTCTGGTTCCCCCTGCAGTGCTTCCAGCTCCCCTCCTCTCCCCTTGGCTACTGCTGGGGATGTTTCGGTGTGGAGGATAGGGGAAGGGGCCGGTAAATATTAAATTTACTGGCCCCTTCCTTTTCTGAATGAACGTAGTGAGTAATCTGTATAGATTGCTCCTGTGTTCATTCTCAACAGAAGCTTAGTAA
This sequence comes from Lithobates pipiens, assembly GCF_037356315.1. Lineage (NCBI taxonomy): Eukaryota > Metazoa > Chordata > Amphibia > Anura > Ranidae > Lithobates > Lithobates pipiens. Next base: position 209,869,854 of record NW_027507685.1, read on the forward strand.
ACTATGTTAAGCATGCTTCAGTGCAGCAGAGGCTGCAGAGAAAGGGACTGGGGAATTTATGTCCTCAGTCTCATTCTCTGTCTCAAAAAGGAGACATCAGGGGTTTAGACCTCTGAAATTTCACTAAAGCCCCCCAATGGGGTTCTTTAAAAAAAAACTAAAATATATATATATATTTTTTTATAAAATAATAAAAATAAAAACTACTGGCATTGTCCACTGCCCTGCTGACACCAATCTCTGCTCTACTGACACTGTCCACTGCTCTGCTGATATACACACATGCGTGTTTGTGCTCTGGGGTGCACACCCTAATGCAATAGGCTGCACATATTAATGGGTAAGAAGCTGTGTAATGGGAATGGGGATTATTATGGCCGCCTAATAACAGGCCTTTTTTGCAGTATAAAGCCTCGTACACACGATCAGATTTTCGTCAGGGAATTGTGTGATGACAGACTGCCTAAAATCCGACCGCTAGTACGCTCCATCAGACAATTTTAGGTCAACTTTCCGCCAACAAATTTTGGATGGCAGGCTAGTAAAGTTTCGGCGGACAACGGTCTGTTGTCAGATTTTCCTATCGTGTGTACACAAGTCCATCACACAAAAGTCCAAAGTAAAAACACGCATGCTTGGAATCAATGCTCACCAAACACGACATTAGCAGAAGGTGCTCAAAGGGTGGCACTCAAGAGCTGAAATTCCATGTAGTACGTCACTACATTTGTGTTTGTTGGGCGACAATTGTGTGCCGTTAGTATGCAAGACAAAATCCAGGCACACGCCCTTCGGGCAAAAGTCTGGCACTTTGTCTGCGGAGAATCCGATTGTGTGTATGACGCTTAAGAAGGATGTGGTAACAGTACAAAAATTAGCTAAACAATTACACAAGTGATGGTGTGCGTGTGTAGTCCTGAAAATGTAGCACAAGTGTCATTATCAATTCTCTTCATTAGGCAAGGTTTTCGAAGAGATTGATTGCATCATTGGTCAAGACCGAAGCCCCCAAATGGAAGACAGAAATCGCATGCCATTTACAGATGCTGTGATCCATGAAATTCAACGATTCATTGACCTAATTCCAATGGGTGTGCCTCGGAAAACTACAAGGGATGTTGAGTTTAGAGAGTACTATCTACCCAAGGTAAATATCCTTTGCTTTAGCATATTTACATTATCATCCAGTTAGAGATTTTTTTAGATTTGAGCAGCTAGAGACCCTACTACTATATGGCTGTGAGTTTTTTTTTTTCTCTCTGGTATTATCTGATCAGGTTTTACAGGCTACAACAAGAGCAACAACAATACGTTATGATCTACTATCCTTAAATTCTCTTGGCATTCTGGGAAACTTTTAATCTGGTAGCCCATTAAAGAAAGCAAAAAATCTTGACTAGTGTCAGTGCTAAGAAAGTTGTCATGAAAAAAAAAAAAAAAAGCATTCTTGTACTTGGAACTCCTCCCTGGAATCTGGTATCCTTGTTGGATTTTTGCCTGACCCCAACATATTGTAGCTTGGCTATAGTGGTTCAGTGATACCAAATAGGTGCCATGATATAGAAATAAACACCTTGGGTAGCATTGTTCAAAGGCATCTGCTCCTACTTCATCCTTCTTCATATCCTTTCTTTGGGTTGAATGAAATACTTGTATAGCGCACAATGTGAACTGAATCGCCTCTCTGCTGAACATGAAGCTGTACCTGAAGAACTTTATTGGAAGGATCTCCATGCACCACCACCTGTTCTGCTGCTTCTTTCATTCATCATTTCTCCACCATCCATCATTCATTCACTAATTATGAGTTCACCAACTATCTAGGGGGCAGCTTTGACATGAGGAAGCAAAGCTATTATAATATACATACTGTATATCTAGCATAGTGCTAGAGTAGGATGCTTTGTGTAAGTGTAGGTACATTTTCAGGCTTAGCTGGCCTGTGTGTTTTTTTTCTGGGTCAGGTGATTGACTCAGGTGGTAGGCTGGATGACTCATCAGCAGCATTTCTGGTGACTCTGCCTGCCAGCTGGAAACTTAGAAAGATTCCAGAAGCAGCTGGGAGGAGTCCAGGAGGAGCTAACTGAAGTGTTCTAAATGCCCTATTCAATCCACAACGGAAGGATTGGCAGGGGCAGACCCCCTCAAATACTCAGAGTCAGCCCAGCAGGGGCAGTGTGGAGATTGGTTGGAAGATGTAGATGGAGTGTTAGGCTGTAGGGGCTTTTTAAGAGTAGCTCCTCAGTCTGGCGGGGGGTGAACTCAGGCCTGGGTTTTGGTGCGGAAGGGACCCCTCTTCATGACACACAGAGGGTTCCTGACAAGGAGGCATGGGAGCAAGGAGAGGACAGCCGGAGAGGGCACTGCCGGGCAAATCTCAAGGGAGGAAGATAGCCAAGGGGGCTAATGAAATGGGCAGCTGCAGCCAGGTGGGCTGGCAGTGCCCAAAGAGGTGGTACTGGGAGCAGTAGCCACAGGAAAGGACAACTAGCTCCAAAGACCTCTATTTTTGCTACACCAAAAGGGGCCCAAGTTCCCTGCTTGCAAAGGACATTTACAAGGATCTAAAAATAGAAAATACCATGCTAAATGCCAAAAAGAAAAAACAATAAAAAATAAGGCAGCTGTTGATAACATGAGATACACACATGTACAAATATAAAGTTCAATAAAGCAGCACTGTAAATGAAACAGAAAATGAAAAAAATTAAAAAGGGTTTGAATATAGTCCTAAACAAACACACACAATGTTTTTATCTTCATTTTCTCTGTGCCTTTCAAACCTTTAGATATACAGTTTTTTTGTAATCTTGAATAAAGTTTTTTCTATTTTCAACACCTCCCCGTTTGGAGGACTGGGTCCCCGCCTCCCAAGACTCAGATCGTTCCTTTTATTTACTATATAGTGCTTCACCTGTTCCCCGAGACGACGTCAGAGAGTGACGAAACGTGCGTAGGGAGGTTGACGTGCTGATGTCATTGCGCTGCAACTCAGTGGACGGGTGTTCGCAAGCTAGCCAGCTGTTTTCTTGACCATTTTTAACAGCATTTCTGTAAGTGTGCTTTTTTTAGCTATAATAAACCTATATGGCACGTTTTACACTATGGTGAGTCTATTTACCTTTTTGGGTAATGCTTGTCCTATTCCCCTAGCGGTTTGATGTTAGAGCCTCCCTGGTCTTTGGTGCTTAGTTCAAGACCCTTCCCAATCAATACCTGTGGATATTCAGCAGTCTTCTGAATAGAGGCCCTTGCTGGCTATTTAGCCGCAGGCTCATAAAAGCTTGCCTTTTGGTAAGCACGCATTCTATGTGGAGGAGGTGCACTGTAAGGGAACTGTGCAGCCAGCATGGGACTAAAAGAACCAACAGAGATCGCCAGGCTAGAGCGTGTGTGTGCACGCACAGGGGACCACAGGTGCATTAGCGCTAGTTGGCGCCAGTTAGCCTATTTAAGGGGGGCTCCAGCAGCAGATCAGTGCTGACTGATCTTTCAGCTTTGTTCCTGTTACCCTGAACGCTGCACTGTATGTTACCTGTTGCTGACTTTGGCTCCCGTTGACCCTGCTCTGAACTCTGCTATACTTGATCTTTCGCTCCTGATCCCGGCTTCCCATCTGATCAGTCTCTGCCTGATGTTCCGGTACCCTGCTGCCCGCCTGTTGACGAACCCGGCTATTCCTGTGACCTTGCTCAGGTGCCCTGCTCGGCCCAGCGTTACTGCCCGAGTATTTGCAACTGCAGTCCTACGACCAGCTGCGACTTCCTGCTCTGCAACCAAAGTCTTGCAACCAGCTGCAACTTCCTGCTCTGCAACCACAGTCCTGCAACCGGCTGTGACTTCCTGCTCTGCAACTACAGTCCTGCGACCAGCTGCGACTTCCTGCTTTGCAACCACAGTCCTGCGACCAGCTGCGACTTCCTGCTACAGGATCCTGGGCATCCATCTGCAGGCACTCATGTGCCTCCTGTCCCTTGGCTCCTTCTGTCTCACTCTCAGTGGGACCTGGGCTGGAGATAAGAGGGTCTGACCTCGTCATTTAAGTCCCTCTCAGGTACGTGACAGTACCAGTCAGCCAGTAATGGAGTCGGAAAAGGAGGCCTCTCTGCTGTCAACCCTCAGCCAGACTGTTATCGTACTCTCCCTTGTAGTGAAAGGGTTGCGCATGGACTTGACCTGCATCCATAACCAACTGCAGTATGCATCCAGCTTAACTCAAACCGGCCTGCTTTACCTTCCCGAACCCAGGGTACCCCTACCTGAACGTTTTTTGGGGACCGTAAAAGATAAAGAACTTTTTAGAATGCCTGTGAACTATATTTTTCGTTGTTGCCTCGTGCATTCCCTATCGAGGAAGTGAAGGTGGGATTCCTCATCTCCTTATTTCTGGAGGAACCTCAGGCTTGGGCATTTCAGCTTCGGGAACAACATGACCCTATCTTGGCTTCGGTCAATTCCTTTTTTACTGTCATGGCTCAATTATATGCCGACCCTTTTCTGACGCCAGACGGCAGAGACTTCACTGAGTCATTTACAACAAGGCTCCAGGCAAGTAGAGGACTATGTCTTGGACATTCGTTTACGGAGCACCGATACTGAATGGAATGATTCAGCTTTACATTTCCAATTTTGTCTTGGTCTGTCAGAAGCCATCAAGGATGAGCTCACCAGAGTGGAAATGCCTACCTCCCAGAATGATTTAATCCATCTCAATATACAGATTGACCGTCACCTACGTGAAAGACAGCTTGAAAGAGCCGGGAACCTTCATCTACTACCCACCTGCGCGATGGATTCATCACCCGCCTCCTTCTCAACTTTATAGAAAAAATGGGGCTCCCTTGCGCTATCAAAGTGAAATAATGTCTGAATGTGGTATGTCGGTTAGATTGAAACTAGACCTAAAGTGTATACCATGCACTCAAGTGATAATGAATAAAAATGGTGATCAGCTTGGGGACTCCAATACGGCTTTTGATCAAGGTCAGGACAAAACCAAACCCCAGTCGGTACAACTTACACAACCCACTAGGGAGAGCTTGAAGTTGGCGAAACTAATCCATACTCAGGGTATGTCTGACGTATGGTGGGAAATGAACTCAACGAAACGTGATTACACTCACTTTTCCCACCCACATAATGCCTACTCACATATCGATCACCTTTTGGTGCCTAGCCAATCCATTCATCTTGTGGTCAGTTCTCATATTAAGGATACGGTTCTGTCAGACCACTCCATAGTTCTTATGTCCATCCAGTTTATGGGGCCCAGGCCAGGTCAGAGACATTTGAGACTCAACGAATCTCTCCTGTCTGATCCGTCCAGAGTCTCTCAGCTCAACCTAGCCTTGAAAGAATATTTTCTCCTCAATAATGTGGAAGGGATATCTGCGGAAACCCTTTGGGCGGCCCACAAACCCTTTATCAGAGGTGAAATAATTCGTATATCAGCTCTGATAAAGAGAGAACGGGAGATTGACCTGCAGAAGTTGGAGGAACGGTTTGCACGTCTGAAAGGCCTGCATAAACGGAATCCCTCCCCCAACACGGTTGAACAACTGGATAATGCTAGGCTTGAACTTAATTTAGCCCTAACAGCCAAAGCGGACAAACAAATTTGATGTTGTAAAAACAAATTTTATACTCACGGTGACAGGCTGGGAACCTTGCTGGCCTCTAAACTCACCCCCCGTGCTCAGTCCTTCGTAATGCCCAAAATTAACATCCCGGGACAGGGTGCTACTTCTACCCCTTCTAAAATAATGGATGCCTTTCAGTAGTTTTACACGAACCTTTACAGTTCCCATGCTTCGGGGAAGGAGACTTCCCTACAGAAAGTATTAGATAACCTCCCCATTCCGGTTCTCTCCCCAGCCCACAGAGCAGAATTAGAAGCCCCGTTTACTGAGGAGGAAGTTCTGGGAGTAATCAAGGACTTAAAATCAGGATCTGCCCCGGGCCCTGACGGGCTTTCAAACCCGTACTGTAAGGCATTTGCGGATACCCTCGCTCTCCCTCTTACTAAGTTTTTAAACTCTAAAACCAAGGGAAATCCTCTTGATCCCCAACTTAACACAGCTTACATTGCTGTAATCCTCAAGCCAGACAAAAACCCGGAAGAAGTGAGTAACTATCACCCCATCTCACTCATAAACAGTGATCTGAAAATCCTTACTAAAATGCTAGCGAATTGATTGGCGGCCTTTATTGGCGCTTATATACATAAAGATCAAGTGGGGTTTATCCCGGGTAGACAGGGCCCGGACAAAATTAGGCGGGCGATAGACATTGTCTCCATCCTCCAATCAAATTGGCTTGGGGGATCCAGACAACAGGGAATGCTCCTGTCTCTGGACCTCCATAAAGCCTTCGACTCCGTGTCATGGCATTACCTTTTTGCTATATTAGAACGATGGGGGTTTGGCTCTCGCTTTATGGGCCTGATGCGGGCCCTATACTCTAATCCAACGGCGCATGTAAGACTGCAGGGGTGTTACTCAAATTCCATCCCCATACAGAAAGGCACCAGGCAGGGGTGCCCTCCTTCCCCACTCATATTTGCTATAGCAATTGAGACCTTGGTCATTTCCTTTCGTCAAAACCCGGACATAAAAGGGGTCTTGTGTGGTCCCCAATCACATAAATGCGGCTTATTCGCTGATGATATCCTCCTCTTTATCACCTCCCCCGTCACCTCCCTACCGAACATATGTAAGACCCTGGAAAACTTTGCTCAAATATCGGGTCTGAAAGTAAACTACGCTAAATCTCAAGCGCTTAATATATCGCTTCCGGCAGACACGGTCTCCCTCCTGAAACAATCGTTCAAATTCACCTGGAATGACACTTCACTTAGATATTTGGGCTTCAATCTGACCCCTAGAATTGAGTCTCTCTACGCAGCCAATTATCCCCCCATGTATAGGAAACTGGAGGCGGACTTAACCTCTTGGTCTAAGAGTAATTTATCTTGGTTAGGGAGGGTTAACTCAATAAAAATGACCTTGCTCCCTAGACTCTTATATCTCTTCAGGGCTTTACCCACTTCATTATGGTACGACCATTTAAAATCCGTTCAAAGTAAGGTGCTGAAATTTACTTGGGGGGATGCGGGCTACAGAATACCACAAAGGATGCTATACCTCCATAGGAGACGAGGAGGCCTTGGCCTTCCCCCCCTCTACAAATACTACCAGGCAGCCAGGTTAGCACAATTATCAGTTATATATTCTAAGTATGAAAAACCTGACTGGGTACACATAGAAAAACTAGCCACCCCAAGACACACACTAGATTTCCTGTTATGGACCCCTCAGAAAGAGCGGCCCCCAATTTTAGCACCTACCTTTTCCCACTCTTTCGCTCTATGGGATAAACTACGCTCCTCCCCAGAATTGGTCTCGGAATGTAGACCTTTATCTCACCTCTTTAATAACCCGAAATTTTACCCTGGATTGGAGATATCAGCTTTCAAATGGTGGTTGTGTTGGAGAAGGGACTGTACCGAATTGGACACTTCTTTACCGCAGCTGGTCCCCTCACTCTTCAGTATTGTATCAAAAAATTAGACATGCCAGTTTCGGAGCGATTCTGGTTTCAGCAAATTACCCACTTCCTTAAATCCCTTTGGAGGGATCCAACCCTCCTCCCGAAATTCACTGACTATGAATTATGGTGTGGACAGGCCGTGATCCAGCGGGGGGGTATCTCTGTGATCTATTCGTCCCTGACCTCAGCGTCCTCCAAAGAGGCATATATGTGCGCATGGGAATCTGACCTTCAATTCCAGTGGGACCTAGATAAATGGCAGTCGGCCTCCTTTAAATCTTTTAGGGGTATTCTGAATACTACCCTAACTGAAGCCAGCTTGAAGGTAATCTCAAGGTGGTACTACACCCCATCCAGACTTGCCGTAATGGTACACATTTGGTGGGAACGTCCGAGAATCCGTTCCTTCTGGAAACACATCTTTAATCTAATTGACAAGCTGGTGGACGGTCAGATTCCCAGAACTCCTATGGTGGCCCTATTGAATGATCATATTGCCTTGGTGATCAAACCCCTCCAGAGATGAATTCACTTCATCCTTCTAGGAGCCAAGCTCACTATAGCCAGAGCTTGGATACAACAGATGGTGTCCTTCTCTGCGGCCAAAAGGAAGATTTCATGGATAATGGCACAGGAAAAACTCACTAGTATACTTCTAAACACATCTGATAAGTTCGACAAGATTTGGGGACCCTGGGCCCATATGATGGGGCTTTCCTCGGGGCCTCTCTCAAGGCCAGGTTAATCTGACTATAGAGCTTTAGGTGATGCTCTCCTCCTCCTCCTTTTTCCGCTCTCTTTGAGCTTTTCTTTTCTCTCTTTACTCACTCTCTATTCCCCTTTACCTTCCAGGCCTCTCTATTTTAGAGGTTTATGGTTATAAGTTTAAGTAAAGCTGTATCGGTTTGTTTGACGTTTGTACTATGCCACCCAGGTGGCTTCAGACCAGTTGATCTAGTAAGATCTTCCCTGGGGGGGGGGAGCTGGAGCTTCTGGTATAGGGTGGGGTATGTTGGCCCGGCACAGCTTGCTCCTATATGGGGTGCCGGGTTGGGCATATCTCATTCTAGCCCTGTCTCAGCCCTCAGGGAGTTACTGAAGGTTGCATTTATACAGTTTTAAGCTTTTACTGAATATCAAAGCTCTACCTATTCAGTTTTATAAGAATTCATAAACCTGTGTTTGTTATTTGAACCGATGTGCAATGTGTATATGCTGTGTTTATGTAATACTCTCTCTTTTCTCTTATGAAAATAAAAGCTTTGAAATATAAAAATGGTGATCAGCGCTACCTATATACCACATTTTAATACAGGGGTGTAATTCCCTGTCTAAAATGTATGTAAATGCTACCACGCACATATATAAAGTGCAAATAATCAATATAAATAATTGTGCAAATAATGATAGTGAACCCTTGTGCAAATAACTACTGTGCAAACAACTATTTAAAAATCAATGCGATTAATTCTTGTATGCAAAATGCTGATTAGCTACTGTGCAAATACGCAAAAAATACATAAACAAAATATACACAAATTATACAAAAATTTATGAAATAAATGAAGTTGCTACTTCTGTGCAAATTGTTACTGAGCAGACAATTGATATAGTGCAAAATAGTGCAAATTATCATAAAGTGCTAGATATCAAATAGTCTTTTGTGTACACCTGTGTAGATATACCGATAAAGTCCGATAAAGTCCTACGGATAGTGATACCAATATAAAGTTCATAAGTAAACAATAAATGTGAAAAATAGTGCAAAACGTGCTAGTGACATCCACTGTGTACTCTTCGTGTGCCCCACTCAGTGCTCACTATGCGCTTTCCTCCAAGTGGGTAAAAAACACCACTAAGATTTTTCTAATGAAGAGCCCTCCTGAGTGTGGTAACCAGGGATGGTATCCTTAATGCCTTGTACACACGATCGGACATTCCGACCACAAAATCCGTTCGATTTTGTCCTAAACTAGTGTTGCATACACACGGTCGGACAAAGTTGTCGGAAAATCCGATAGTTCGGAACGTGATGATGTTCATTCGTTATGACGGGAACTACGTTCAGGCTAGTAGCCAATAGCTTTGGTCTCATAATTTGATCTGAGCATGCGTGGCACTTTGTCCGATTGAAATTCTCTGCAAATGATCGGAAAAAGTCAGATCAGATTTTTTTTGGGAAAATTTGAGATCCTTGAAGTCCGATAGAGCCCACACACAATCGGATTTTCTGACAATATAATCTGATCGGACCTTTTCCATCGGAATTTTCAACCGTGTGTACAAGGCATAAGAGTGCTGTCTTTCAATAATGGCTCCCAGTTGGTTAGTTCGGCCGTTTATCCACTTTATTGTAAGGCACTCTTTGTGCATGTGTTGGAGAGGGGATAGAAGGATGCCCAGATCTGTACTGGTCTGAGGGGTCTATGTTGGAAAGTGGTTGCAGGTAACCAACTGCAATCAACAGGTGGTCTGGAGCAGACCAAAAAAAGAAGATTGACTTTGATTAGGTCCGCTGGCCAGTCAGCTTTGCTGGCTAAGGCAGACATTGAGTCCGCCTTCCACTTCCTCCCAGTTTACCCAGAATGCTTTCACCTGCTGGGCTGCTACTTTCATGGAAGCTACTTTTTTGACATGTGCCTTCCTATGGGCTGCGGGATTTCATGTTATTACTTTGAACTCTTCAGTAGCTTCCTTAAATAGGTGGTTGTCCATTTGGCTGGCCTGCATTCCCTGTTACATTACTTGGATGACTTTCTCTTTATAGGCTCGGCCGAAAGCGGCCAGTCTCAGCAGCTCCTTTCCGTTTTTCAGGATATCTGCAAGCGGTTTGCCATCCCGGCTGAAAAAACGGAGGGTCCTGTGACAGTTATCCTTTTTTGGGCATAGAAATAGACATGGTGGCCATGGTTTTTCATTTGCCCAATGATAAATTGGTTAGACTTATCTCCCTGGTCCGTTTGGCTAAAGGGTCTAGGAAACTTCAGTTAAAGCAGCTTCAGTCCCTTTTGGGTCATCTAGTCTTTGCCCATGGGGAGAGCCTTTTGTAGATGCTTATCATGGGCTATGAAAGATGTGCTGCCCCCCATCATTATGTCCATATAACCAGGTCGATGCGTTACGACTGGGATGTCTGGCTATCCTTTCTCCGGTCATACAATGGCCATTCATGTTGGTTGCTGGGGGAGGTGCCGAACTTGCAGTTGGAGGTTTACACGGATGCGACTGGCTCCTTTGGCTTTGGTGCCTTTTTCCCGGGGGAATGGTCTGCCAAGAAATGGCCTGCCTCATGGGCCACATGGCCTGCCTCATGGGCCACATGGATTTTTTGCGCAACCTCACCTTGTTGGAGCTGTTTTTACTTACGTCACATCATGATAGAAGCCTTGCTTTGTTTTCCTACCTTGTGTTTTTACTCCAAAAAGACTCTTCTGGCTCCATGGTCAGTTTGTCCATGTCTGCTTTGTCTTGTTGGTTTCGTCTCCTCGTTTGGGCAGACATCATAAAGGAATTTCCTGTTCGGAGGGTGTTGCAGGTGTGGAGACGCTTGACTCATTCTCCTAATTTGCGGCGCCTGGTTTCGCCCCATATTCTCTCCTCTATATTTTCCCTGTTGCCGTCAGTGTGTTCCTTGGTTTTTGAGACCCTACTGTTCCGAGTGGTTTTCTCCTGGGCGTGTTTTGGTGACTTTCATATCAGCGAGCTGGTTTTGCGATCCAGATCCTCAGTGGGATGGTGTTAGAACCGAGGACGTAATTTTTTTCTGAGCACTGTGTATCGGTGTTTCTGCATACCTCAAAAACAGACACTTGTGGTAGGGGTAGATGTGTATTTTTTCTTTCTTGCACAGGCCCCTTTTGCCTGGTCTTGTTGGCCTCGCATTTAGATCTGCTCGTCCTCCATTCACAACTTTTCTAGTTCACGCTGACTCTTCCTCCCTGAGTAGCTTTCAGTTCTTGCGGGTTTTTCGTTGTTGCCTCGACAAATTGGGCCTTCCATCTCAAGATTTTCCAACGCACTCTTTCCGCATCAGCGCTGCTCCCGTGGCCTCTGGCATTGGTTTTTCCGATACAGAGCTTCAGCGTTTGGGTAGGTGGGAATCCTCTATTTTTTTTTTGTACTGTATGTTTTCCCAAACTTGTTATTTTGATTGCAGGTTTCCAACCGGCCTTAATCTGAATCATCAGGGATTCCTTTATTTGCTGGGCTTTTTGTCGGTCAGATTTTTGGAGCTATGGGTCGAACATGGGCTTTCCATATCAAGAGTCCGCTGGCGTGGGCTCTGTGGTTTATGATGGTCGCAGGTCCTCCCTGAGTGCCTTGGTCTTCATTCACTTGTTTCCGGCCCCATCATTCAGATCCTTCATGTTGGGGGGAACGACGTTCTCAGAGCTGCTATCAAACAGGATATGGCCCATTGTTATGCGGTCTTCAACTCAGTTCTTGTTTGGTCCGAGATCGTACCTCGCTTGCTGTGGTATCCAAGTTTGACAAATCGGGGGGGGGGGGGGGGGGGTCGTGTTCCAGCACAAGGATTTGGAGGGTGCAAATGATGATCTGTTGAAACCAGATGGTGTTCACCTTAATAATATTGGCTTGGATATTTTCAACATTGGTCTTCAACATGGTGTGGAACAGGCCCTGGCTGCGGTGGGGCGCTCATCAGTTAAATACTGACACACTGGTGGCAATTTTTTACCTTGCCAGCATTAAAAGTCGCTCTAATGGGCTATGCCCTTAAGGGGTAATTGGAATTAGGCCGTCTGTCCAGCATTTATGGTAAGGACAGGCCCCCTTTGGAATTTAACTGGTTAATGTTAATGCTCCACCTCAGTTCTAGAAATTTTGGTTAATGTTAAAGCGTACTCTCAGTACAACTGTGAGTGGCACTGGCTTAAGTGTTTTCGTGTTCTGTGTTGGAAAATTAATTAAAGCTGTGGCCTTGTCCCTTTTTTCCAACTTAACAGTTGTAAGTGTGGTTTCCTATATGGGGGGCAAGGGGTTGTGCTAATGTTAATGGTTGGCTTTATGCCTAGACCTTTGCGCCTCAGCAGTCATGCTACAAGTACCTTTTTAATGCATCTTGGTCTTGCCATTCAACCTTATTACCTTAATGCAATGCATGTTAAAGTGGAACTTCATTCTCTCAATTTTCTCAATCAACACTGACTATGTTTAACCCTTATGCTGCTAGCATTAGTAAATAGATAGGAAAGAAAATCATGTTTTCTTATTTTAAACATTTTTTTTACGTTTGTTCAGTTACTTTCTGGTTTCCAAGCCTTGGCAAATTATGTCATACATGCTGTGTGTCTTCCTGCATGCCTGAGCATGAGGCAAATGCTATAAGCTGCCCTTACTCAAGATGGCCACAGCCATAAATGCTTAAGGGGATGTTTTTCAAAGTGATTTCTCAGCAAAATAAAGCATGCAGACATGAATGGATGGATGGGCTTGCTTTGAATATTAAAACTGAATTAAATAGTGTTTTTGATTTGTGGTGCTCAGATGCAGTGTAGTTTTGGTTTGATGTGAACCATAATGTACATTAACGCATACCTCCCAGTTCCAACATTTTGAGATGGGAATGAGGGACACCTATTAGCAAAAGTGTGTAGGCATAGACCCCCTCCTTGGAGAATTGTACAAAAACAAATGATTGGTTAAACCCACAAGTCCTTTTTTTTACCACTTCTATTTCTTTATATTGGCTTTCAGAAGTTACAATTACAGCAATTTAGAAATTGGATGAAAGGATTAGCACTGTAAAACTTTTTTTGATATATAAGTAGTGCATTTTATATAGATCAGAGCAAAATGAGGGACAAATGAGAAGGGAAGAGGGACTTTGTTCGGAATGAGGGACAGTACCTCAAAATCAGGGACAGTTGGGAACTATGCCAATGTAGTGCAATGATGTGAATGAGCCCTAAACCTGGAGGAAGAAGAAGATGGAGGAAGAAACTGAAGGATGAAGAAAGGAAGAAGGAAGAAGACCTGAAGAAGATGGAAAAAAGAAGACTTTAATAAAGGACTTGTCAAAACTGTCTCTTGTAATTTTTAACATTTTTGTCACTGTTTTTGTGAAATGGTAGGGGTACTTTTGTACCCCCTTACCATTTCACACAGGGAGGGCGGGATCTGGGGGTCCCCTTGTTAAAGGGGGCTTCCAAATTCCGATAAGCCCCCCGCCCGCAGAGCCCCACAACCACCAGCCAGGGTTGTGGGGATGAGGCCCTTGTCCTCATCAACATGGGGACAAGGTGCTTTGGGGGGTACCCCAAAGCACCCTTCCAATGTTGAGGGCATGTGGCCTGGTACGGTACGGTACAGGAGGGGGCCCTCTTTTGCCCCCCCCCCCCCTTTTCCTGCGGCCTGCAAGGTTGTGTGCTCGGATAAGGGTCTGGAATGGATTTTGAGGGGGACCCCATGCCTTTTTTTGGGCGTGGGGTTCCCCTTTAAATCCATACCAGACCTGAAGGGCCTGGTATGCTCTTGGAGGGGAATCCATGCCAGTTTTTTTATTTAAAGTGGACCTTCCACTCATTGGAATCCTCCCCCCCTCCGGCACCACAATTGGCACCTTTCGGGGGGGGGGGGGGGGGGGTGCAGATACCTGTACAGTACAGGTATCTGCACCCACTTCTGGCGTAGATTCTGCAGAAGGTACGCCCCTTTCCGCAGAATCTATGCCCCTTTTCGAAAGTCCCCCGCTGCCTGCTGGGAAACACACGGATCCCAGAGACAGCGGGGACCATCCTTATTGAGCAGCGCAACTCGCGCATGCGCAGTAGGGAACCGGGAAATGAAGCCGAAAGGCTCCACTTCCTGATGCCCATATCCAAGATGGCGGCGGCAGCACCCGAGAGACGATCGAGAGATCGGCTTCGGGTGCTGACATCGTGGGCGCGCTGGGCGGGTAAGTGTCACTATTTTAAAAGTCAGCAGCTGCAGTATTTGTAGCTGCTGGCTTTTAAAAAAAAAAAACGGCGGAACTCCCGGCGGACTCCCGCTTTAACATTAAAGTCACCTGACCTGGAGGCAACTTAAAGTGGTGTTGTAAGTCATCCCAAGTCGTATTGTAAGTCGCCTCAAGTAACGTTGTGATTCATACTCAAGTGGTGTCCAAGTTGCCTCTCAAAGTTGCGCTGGAAGTCGTGTTGCCGCTGTGTGAATGGACTGTTAATGGTACGGCGTGCGCTATTAACAATGGCATATTATTATCATGTGCGCCGGCATATCATCTGTTGCGCTTATGTGTGCGCTGGTTCACAAGCTCAATTAATAATTTATCTGGTGCACAAATTAAGGTAGGAGCCGACACAGCGCATTTATCTTAGTAAACTACCCCAATATGAAATATGAGTGAAACTGGCAACCAAAAACCTGTTATTGAATCATTGGTGATCCTTTATTTACATCAAACACAAAAACGTTTTTCTAAGTTAAATCCTGTAACCTGTTTTACAGAATCTTAGTTTTTATCTTTGCTTTTACAGCACACCAACATTTATCCGATGATCACCACAGTGTTAAAAGACCCCGCCTGTTTTCCATATCCTAATGAATTCAACCCCAAGAATTTTCTTGATGAAAATGGAGAATTTAGAAAGAACGATGGCTTTATGCCTCTTGCTGCAGGTGAGAATACAGTATATATAAACTCTGTACACATTTACACTAAATTCAATATCAACATTTCATGCCAGGTTTAATTCAAATTCATCATGATATGCTATACGAAACATAGATTTTTCCTATGTGCTATATGACTGTTCTGAAAACAGAAAAGAACTTACTCTACTAAAAAAAAACAAAAAAAAAAAACAACAATGAAGACAATCGTGACAATAATAATAAATGCATATGCATATTATGTACAATTATTCAAAGATTTAAAAATAGACATTAGAAAAGTTTATTCATTTGACAAAAATGGCAGATCATTTTCAGATGTGTGCCCAAGCATTGCATCATGCAGAAGGTCACATGCTCCCCTTTACTGGAAACACTGAGTATTTTGTTTTGGCTACAATGAAGGAAGGATCGGCGCTGGATTGCTAGATAGGTGAATTTTAGTGGTCGAGGGGTGGCTTTACACAGACACTGTCATTTTGTCCTGAATGAGTAAACGGAAAGTGTCTCTTTAAAGTAGAACTAAACACTTTGTAAACAAAATGGCTGGTAGGTAGGCTTTAATTGCAGAGGAGACTGTATATCTCTTCTGCCTATCAGCATTTTATTTCAGTTTGTGCACTGAACTTTTCATGTGCAACCCAGTGTACAATCTTGGCATACCTTGGGTGCTAGGGCTAAAGCCATAGATGGTTTGAATCTTGGCTGGTTCATCAGGAGCCGGCTGAGATTCAAATCGTGTATGGGCAGTCCTGTCTGATTTTTCATCTGAATATTGCCAGGTGTTTAAGCCACTTTGAAAAATCACTGTGTGTTCTTCCGACTCCCTCCGCCAGGAGAGCACAATAGCTCTGTGGGTGGGATTTCCCATAAACATTGACTTTGATGATGAGAGAATAGAGCAATTTTATTTCCTGCAAACTGTAGTAGCAGGAAAGAAAATCGCTCCATCTATGGCTGGCTTAAGTTACTCACAAGATCATCAAGTTTAGTCATCCAGAGCCATTCAGTCAAGATGGCCAAAGACAGAAGAAAACACTGAAAAGATGTCAGGGGGGTTACGGATTTTACGTTGTTGCAGGGCTGTCTTTAAGGCAGGGCAAAGGGGCAGCTGCCCTGGCCCCTGTCTCTGTTGTGGGGCCCAAAACAGCTGCCTCATAATTGCCAACTATCCAGGTTTAAATGCCCTTGTCCCTTGAAGTTTTAGTCCTGTGATGTGTCTGATATCTCAGTGTGAAGTGCTGGTACTAAAGCTGCCCAGCTCTATCCTATTGTTGTGTACAGATGACTCATCTGCAGACCCTGTATTTACATGTAAATAACCGGCATTCATATGTAAATAGTGACGGCAATACTAAGTAAATAGCTGCAGCCAGCGGCATTCACATGTAAATAAAGGCAGTATTCATATGTATATCATGCTCCCCTGCAGTGAGGAGATGATGTGCTGTAACCTCTAGCAACTAATCAGTGAGCAGTAATGTGTGCTGTAACCTCTAGCAACCAGTCAGTAAGCAGTAATGATGCTGTAACTGCTGGGAACCAATCACAATTGCTGCCTGATCTGATACAGTAAACTGTTTTTAAGTTTAGCTGCTATTTATTGTATGTCTCACAGCAGGTGGAGAGTGAAATTGCATGGGAAGGGGGGGGGGGGGGCCCAAGAAATTTTTTGCCCAGGGTCCAATCAATATTAAAGATGGCCCACGTCGCTAGATGAGAGCACTTTGGGAGATAAATGTGCCATAATGCTAAAGTATGCTGTGAATACTCTCACATTGTAGCAAAAGTCCACCCACCACACAGCAGACTTTCATTACACTTTAACCACTTCAGCCCCAGAAGATTTGGCTGCTCAATTACCGGAGCACTTTTACATTTTGACACTGTGCTGTTTTAACTGGTAATGCAATGTTCTACCCATCCTTTTTTTCCCCGCAAATAAAGCTTTCTTTAGATGGCATTTGATTGCCTCTGCAATTGTTATTTTTTTGCAAAAAATTATAATTTCTACTTTAAGTTATAAAAAGAGATCCAATAAACTAAATTTTAGTCATACATTTAGGCCAAAATTTATGTAGCCACATGTCTTTAGTAAAAAAAAAATGTCAATAAGCGTATATTTATTGGTTTGCGCAAAGGTTATAGTGTCTACACACTAGGGTACATTTTCTGGAATTTACGCAGGTTTTATGCTGTGTACACACGAGCAGAATATCCAACAGAAAAAGACGGAAGCTTTTCATCGTATATTCTGATCGTGTGTATGCCTCATCTGACCTTTTTTTTTTTTCAAAAATTCTGACCGACCTAGAAATTCTGACGGACCTAGAAAGACCTGGTTCAACAGCTCTCGTGACTGGCTGGCAAACATTCATGGATACCCTTTATGTCAAGAATAAAGAGATTTTAGTAATGAGAACAGTATCATTAGCAGTAATCAGCATGGATTTACAACGAATCGTTCTTGCCAAACCAATCTATTAACCTTCTATGAGGAGATGAGTTGCCATCTAGATAAAGAAAGGCCCGTAGACGTGGTGTATCTGGATTTAGTTCCCCATAAACGTTTACTGTACAAAATAAGGTCCGTTGGCATGGACCATAGGGTGAGTACATGGATTGAAAATTGGCTACAGGGGTGAGTTCAGAGGGTGGTGATAAATGGGAAATACTCGGAATGGTCAGAGGTGAGTAGGGGGGTTCTGTGCTGGGACCAATCCTGTTTAATTTGTTCATAAATGACCTGGAGGATGGGGTAAACAGTATAATCTCTGTATTTGCGGATGATACTAAGCTAAGTAGGGCAATAAGTTTTCCGCAGGATGTGGAAACCTTGCAAAAAGATCTGAACAAATGAATGGGGTGGGCAACTACATGGCAAATGAGGTTTAATGTAGAAAAATGTCAAATAATGCATTTGGGTGGCAAAAATATGAATGCAATCTATACACTGGGGAGAGAACCTCTGGGGAAATCTAGGATAGAAAATGACCTAGGGATCCTAGTAGATGAAAGGCACAGCAATTGCATGCAATGCCAAGCTGCTGCTAACAAAGCAAACAGAATATTGGCATGCATTAAAAGGGGATCAACTCCAGAGATAAAATAATAATTCTCCATCTCTACAAGACTCTGGTCCAGCAGCACCTGGAGTATGCTGTCCAGTTCTGGGCACCAGTCCTCAGGAAGGATGTACTGGAAATTGAGCGAGCACAAGGAAGGGCAACAAATCTAATAAAGGGTCTGGAGGATATTAGTTATGAGGAAAGGTTGTGATCACTGAACGTATTCTCTCTGGGGAAGAGACTCTTGAAAGGGGATATGATTTCAATTTACAAATTCCGTACCGGTGACCCCACAATAGGGATAACACTTTTTTGCATGAGGGAGTTTAACAAGACGTGTGGCCACTCATTAAAATTATAAGAAAAAGGTTTAACCTTAAACCCTTAAACTACATAGAGGGTTCTTTACTGTAAGAGCAGCAAGGATGTGAAATTCCCTTCCACAGGAGGTGGTATCAGCGGGGAGTATCGACAGTATCAAAAAAGTATTAGATAAGCACCTAAACTACCACAGCATACGGGGATATACTATGTAATACTGACATATAATCACACACATAGGTTGGACTTGATGGACTTTGTGTCTTTTTTCAACCTCACCTACTATGTAACTATGAATGTAAATATTATAGTAATAGGTAGTTTTTTTTTTTTTTTTTAATGGGGTCTATTAGACCCTAGATCTCTTCTCTGCTCTCAAAGCATCTGACAACACCAAGATCAATGTGATTAAATGCTTTCCCTATTTCCCAATGGCGCTGTTTATAACCGGTGAAACCTAAGTCATGAAATGCTCGTAGCTTCTGGTTTCTTAGGTGATAAAGATGATTGGAGCTGTTCTGGTCTTTGATCAGCTCTATAGTCAGCTGGCGGAACCACCGGCTGCATTCCTGGGTTCCGCGTTGGGACAGAAGTGCCAGAGAAAACCATGGAAGACTGTGCGGGGAGGGAGTTGGGGACTAATTAGCTGCTAGGATTGCTTTTACATGAAAGCTGACCGCTGGCTGAAAAGAATGATACCGAGATGATACCTAAACCTGCAGGCATCATTCTGGTATAACCACTCAAGGTCAAGCAACATACCAGTACGTTGCTGGTCCTCATTGGATATATATTGTAATCTTCTTTTTTTCATGCAGCCTGTGGGCTGAAAAAAAAAAAAAAGAGATTGATCAATGGGTATGCCCACCACTAGAATACCACCCTTCATCCACCCACTTCTAATTATGGGCATACATCCACCATTTTCTTTTTAACTGTGATGGTGAAATCACCTCCTACAGTGCTGGAGTTGTTGTTTAAAAAAAAAAACCTTACAATCACTTTAAGCTATCTTACCCTTTTTGGCACAGTCCCTCTCTCCTTTCCAGTGTCATTAGAATACATTTTGGCTTAAATTTATGACAAAATTCGATTTTATTGGATTTCTTTTAAAACAGAAAGTAGAAAACATTTTTTTTCAAAAATGTAGTTCCTTTTTCGCTTATATCGCAAAAAATAAAAAAATGATTTGTGAATAAATACCACCAAAAGAAATCTCTATTTGTGTGAACGAAATGATAAAAATTTAATTTGAATACTGTGTTGCATGACCGGAAAATTCTTATTGAAAGTGCAACAGCGCTGAAAGCTGAAAATTGGCCTGGGAAGGAAGGGGGTGAAAGTGGGCAGTACTGAAGTGGTTAAGAGCTATAGGGGGCGCGGGCGTGCAGGTGGCGGTAAGCCAGAGCCAATGCGTGCGGCCAGCAGTGGCGATGCCTGCCGGCAACTCGTGACCTCTCCTCTGAGAGACAGAATAGGGATCTGTCAATGTAAATAGAAAGATCCCCGTTCTGTCAAGATGTAGACAGAGAGATCTGCTGTTCCTAGTGTTCAGAAACAGCGATCTTTATCTACCACCAGTCAGTCCCATCCCCCCCCCCCCACAGTTATAAACACCTTCCTAGGAAAAACTTAATCCCTTAATTGCCCCCTAGTGTTAACCCCTTCCCTGACAGTGTCATTTATATAGTAATCAGTGGCTTTTTTTTAGCTCTGATCGCTGTATAAATGTCAATGGTCCCAAAAAAAGTGTATATATCTTTTTTTTGTTTTTTGGGGGGATATTTATTATTAAAGCAAAAAGTTAAAAATATTTTAATTTTTTTTCAAAATTGTTGCACTTTTGTTTATAGCACAAAAAATAAAAACCATAGAGGTTATCAATTACTACGAAAGGAAAGCTCAATTTTTTGGGAAAAAAAAAAGGAAATCCATGGGTATAATGCTACACGACCGCACAATTGTCATTTAAAGCTACGCAGTGCCTTATCGCAAAAAATGGCCTGGTCAGGAAGTGGGTAAATCTTTTTGGGCTGAAGTTTATTTTTGCACTTTAACCACTTCAGCCCTGGAAGATTTTGCCCCTTAATGAACAGGGCCGTTTTTTGCGTTACAGCACTGCGTTGCTTTAACTGAAAATTATGCAATCGTGCCATGTTGTACCCAAACAAAATTTAAGTCCTTTTTTCCCACAAATAGAGCTTTCTTTTGGTGGTATTTAAATATAAAGGATGAACATCCAACTGTACCATAAGAGGTTGCCAACATCCCTAGTGTAAGGCCGCGTACACACGGGCGGACTGTCCGCCCAACTAGGTTCGTCAAACAGTTTGACAAACAGTCCGTTCAAAATTAGCATGAACGGACTTGACCACACACGACGAACGAACAGTCCGCTGAAAACTTGCGCGATGACGTGAACGGCATGTACGACGGGACGAGAAATTCGGCGTCCGATACACTGCAATGCAACCTTCGCCGTGTAAATTCTTTCTGAGCATGCGCGAGACTTAGTTTGCCGAACAAGCCTACACACGAGCAGACTGTCCGCTCAAACCAAGTTTCAGCGGACAGTCTTACGGAAATTCCGAAAAACTTTGTTCGTCAGACTGTCCGCTGAAACTGTCCGCTGAAGCCCACACACGAGCGGACTGTCCGCTGAAACACTGTTCAGCGGACAAAGTTGGGCGGACAGTCCGCCCGTGTGTACGCGGCCTAAGAGATAAAAGAGGTATTTTACGGCAACAAGATAAAATATGATACAATTTATTCAAAAACAGTATACATAAATACAATATTCAAAAACCACTAAAAACAATGGTGTTGATGGTGAGGATTCCCATAAAGGTATCCAGACAGACTGACGCATTTTGGGACTTAAAGACCTCCCTTCGTCAGGGGCAAGTCATAGAACAGGAACACACTATACAATGAAATCAAAATCAAACATGTTAATTTAATTAAGTAACATAGTACATAACAGTTGCTTCAAATATGGAACATACAGCATAATAATCACATAGAAGGAACATACCCAAAAGGGTCACCATAAAGGTTTCACTGCTGGAGCAGTGGCGGCACTTCTATCGCAAATTAACAGCCTCAGTGTCCAAAGGACAATGAGGTAGGTGTTGGGTCCACACTCATCCACACTGATCCACCATAGTGGCACTAACTGGAAAAAAACACCCACGGGATATCAATTTGGTGGTATTTGATCAGCTCTGCGGTTTTTATTTTTTGCACTATAAACCAGGGGTGTCCAAACTTTTTTCAAAGAGGGCCGGATTTGATGAAGTGAACATGTGCGAGGGCCGACCATTTTGCCTGACATTCTTTGAATCGTTAAAATTCGGTCTAAGTGTGTTCGTTCGAGCTCTAATACACTGCCCAACAAGAATTCTCTTGCCTTTGTGGCTGTGTGTGGGAAGAAATGAGCTTGGGCGTATTTGTACATACTGTATTAATTGGCGTATAACACGCACCTTCACTTTAAGAGGGAAGTTTCAGGAAAAAAAAATGTTTAAATAAAGAACTGTGAAGCA
Source organism: Lithobates pipiens (assembly GCF_037356315.1). NCBI lineage: Eukaryota > Metazoa > Chordata > Amphibia > Anura > Ranidae > Lithobates > Lithobates pipiens. The sequence continues at coordinate 209,891,971 of NW_027507685.1, forward strand.
AAATAATGGTCAGTGCCCACCAATGCAGCCTAATCAGTGCACATCTGCAGACCCACCTTTGCCAGGAACACACCCACCACAGCCAGGAATGCCCCCACCATAGCCAGGAATGCCCCCACCATAGCCAGGAATGCCCCCACCATAGCCAGGAATGCCCCCACCATAGCCAGGAATGCAGCACCATTGCCTGGGACGCAGCACCATAGCCAGGAATGCAGCACCATTGCCAGGGACGCAGCACCATTGCCAGGGACGCAGCACCATTGCCAGGGACGCAGCACCATTGCCAGGGACGCAGCACAATTGCCAGGGACGCAGCACCATTGCCTGGGACGCAGCACCATTGCCAGGAATGCCTCCCCAAATGCCTCACCATTGCCAGGAATGCAGCACCATTGCCAGGAATGGCTCACCATTGCCAGGGACGCAGCACCATTGCCAGGGACGCAGCACCATTGCCAGGAACGCAGCACCATTGCCAGGAACGCATCACCATTGCCAGGAACACAGCACCATTGCCAGGAACACAGCACCATTGCCAGGAATGCACTGACGAGCGCCAAAGGAGAATCTCCTGTTTACACGGACAGAACAGTCGTCCAATGGCAATGCAGGAGAAGGACTTCCTATTACAGAGGCTGCCCGTAAACAGGAAATTCTCCTGTGTACGGCGCTCGGTCCTGTCCTCCCTGTACCTTCCGAAGCATATATATCTTTTGTGGCCCCGGCGCTGGGAGATCGTCGGGGGCCACAAAAGATATGTATGTCCAAATAACCAGGCGGGCCGTTCAAAACCGAGCCGCGGGCCGCGATTGGCCCGCGGGCCAGACTTTGGACATGCCTGCTATAAACAAAAAAAGAGCGGCGCAATTTTGAAAAAAAAAACAATTTTTTACTTTTTGCTATAATAAATATCACCCAAAATGTTTACATATGCTCTCGTGCCCACAAGCGTGGGTGGCCGGCGGCGATCACGTCCACACAAATCGCATCCCCCGCCATGGCTCTTAAAGGAGCCAATATACGGGCATGGTGTTTTGCGGGAACTAACCGCTTTACCCATGTATATGTGCGTGAGCCAGTTGACAAGTGGTTAAGCTCATTAACATCACTGCTCCTGAAAAAACTATTGTTTATAAAATATGTTTTTGCATTGATACATGTCCCTCATGGCAGTACTCGGACCCCCATATCCTATAGCCAATTACTTGCATAAAAGCCTTCAATGGGCAATTTTGAGTTCTCATGCTCGACTCCCATTGACTTTAATGGAGTTTGCAGTTCGGGGCAGAACTTTTCCCCTTTTTGGTAGTTTTGCTGCAAACCAAAGAGGGGGGTGTTCAGCCCATCTCTATTACCATACACTATTCTTTGACAGAGCCACCTAGGGGCAGACTAGCTAACTGCACCTGCTCACAAGCCTCCTGTAGCTGCCCACACAGCAACACTGAAACAGGGAGAAAGAGTGTCCACACTAGAACTCAATCTGCTCTCCTCTTTGGTCAGCAAGGCTATCCAACACATTTTATATAATGCATGTATTCTACAACTATACTATAAGTGGAAAAAAGAAACCTTGAGCAGACTGACTGATTTTATTAAATGCATTTCAACCTTTCATTTTGCCTTTAGGTAATGTCTAATATAAACTGCCTTTATTCCCTCATAGGGAAGAGGAACTGTATGGGAGAAGCTCTAGTCCGAATGGAGATTTTCCTTCTGATAGTTACAATCGTGCAGAACTTTGTATTGAAGCCTGAACTTCCTATGGAGGATCTGGATATCAGTCCACATGTATCTGGATTTGGCAATCTACCAAAATCGTATACGTTGGCTTTCATTCCTCGCTAGCAATTAACTTTCTCTATCACGTGCTGAACATGAAGACATCTATCCATCTGAGGCATAAATATCCAAAGCAGATGGAATACATTAAATGTACTTTTTCTTCAGTGCTCTAAAGCCCCATACACACTATCAGATTTTCTGCTGAGTTTTTCCTTCAGAATTACCAAAACCATGTAAAATGAGGTCAAACATTAGGAGTTTCAATTTGTATGCAATCAGACAGGCCCTTCTACTACATGATTTTGGTAAATCTGATTACAAAAATCGGCAGACAATCTGACAGTGTGTATGGGGCTTAACTATGCTTCTAAAAATGAACTTTGTTTATTCTGTATATGTAACAGTTGAGTTGTATATTGGGAGGCAAGTGGTGGGGGAACACATGCACTCTTCAACCCATTCCTGCTCAGACACAGGATGGTCCCCTACCAGGGCAGTTTAGACAGGATTTTCCTCATCTTAAATTATTGCAAGTTCTTTCAGCTGAATACAAGAAAATCATGGAACACAATTCAAGTAACACTGCAAGAATAAGGCTCCAGTTTAGTTTACTTGTGGGCACAATCTTGTACCTCCTACATTTGGGTGGTTGTTGGTTGATACAGTAGATGATAGTTTCTGTCCTCTTAGGTCCTAACTGACAGGTAAGAAAGTAAATTTGTCTGACAAATTAATTTATCCCTTTTAAATGATTCCTATTAAAGTGGTTGTAAACCCTTACAACACACTTTGACCTACAGGTAAGCCTAGATTAAGGCTTACCTGTAGGTCCAAGAAATATCTCCTAAACCTACACGGTCAGGCACCGCTGTCTACGGCGCATGCGCCGTAGACACAGGCACGCAGGCGCACTGAGTGCAGCACGAAGATGCAGTAAATCGTTTGTTCCTCCTTTCAGTAAGATGGTGAGACCAACATCTAGAGTTTGGAAACATTTCCACAGTGAAATTTCTGCTGAGAGCAAAGCTGCAATTTAAAAATATTGTGAGAAGAAATATTTCACATAACAAATACCATACTGGTGACCCTACAATAGGGATACATCTTTTTTGCAGAAGGGAGTTTATTAAGACACATGGCCACTCATTAAAATTTGAAGAAATTAGGTTTAACCTTAAACTGCATAGAGGGTTCTTCACTGTAAGGCCGCGTACACACGCGCGGACTGTTCGCCCAACTTTGTCCGTCCAACAGTTTCGGCAAACAGTCCGCTCAAACTTAGCATGGACGGACATGGCCACACACGACGGACGAACAGTTTGCTGAAACCGTGCGCGATGACGTTTCGGCACGCACGACGGATCGAAAATTTCGACGTCCAATACACTGCAATGCAACCTTCTGACGTGGAAATCCTTTCTGAGCATGCGCGAGACTTAGTTGGCCGAACAAGCCTACACACGAGCGAACAGTCCGCTGAAACCTTGTTTCAGCGGACAGTTTTTCGGAATTTCCGTAAGACCTTGTTCGTCCAACTGTCCGCTGAAACTGTCCGCTGAAGCCCCACACACGAGCGGACTGTCCGCCCAAACACTGTTCAGCGGACAAGGTTGGGCGAACAGTCCGCCCGTGTGTACGCGGCCTGAGAGTGTCAAAGATGTGGAATTCCCTTCCACAGGCAGGGGCATCGATAGTTTAAAAAAACTATGACCACAACATACAGGGATATACAATGTAATACTGACACAATCACACACATAGGTTGGACTTGATGGACTTGTGTCTTTTTTCAACCTCACCTACTATGTAACTATGAAATATTATTTTCCAAATACTACAAGGATGACAAAACACATCTTTGCATGCCAGAGGTGCCATTAAGATAATAACAAATACTTTACAGAATGAAATGATGAGGACCATAATGAAAGTGCAAGTAACTTTTCTCTCCAGAGTTCTCCTTCAAAAAACATTATTTTTGCTGCTTCTGAATCATCAAAAATGTGTTTCTTCACCAGCAGCATCTTCAAGTAAGGAAGTGCTGTAAACCACAGGCTCCCAAAAATACACAATACCTTCATTTATCGATAAAATTACACCTGAAAATAAGGAGAACATGAATCAAGCTCTTGCAAGTACAATATATCTATATATATATCTATATATATATAGATATATATATATACCGTATATACTCGAGTATAAGCCGAGATTTTCAGCCTCTTTTTTGAGGCTGAAAGTGCCCCCCTCGGCTTATACTCGAGTCATCGCTGTCTGCCCGCTCGATCAGCGTGTCGAGCAGACAGACAGCGGCCATTCTGATTCAAAAGCCGCGCCTCCGGCTCCGCCTTCGCCTGTGATAGGCGGAACACTGAATTTCCCAGCAGCCTGTGTTCCGCCTATCACGGACGTCGTATCATCCTCGTACTACGGACGAGGATGATACGACGTCTGTGATAGGCGGAACACAGGCTGCTGGGAAATTCAGTGTTCCGCCTATCACAGGCGAAGGAGGAGGCGCGGCTTTTGAATTTTACAATGGCCGCCGACGAAGAGGGCACGGGACGGAGGCAAGGCAAGGCACGGGACGGGACGGGACGGGACGGGACGGAACGAAGGCAAGGCACGACACGGGACGGAGGCTCGGGACAAAGGCTCGGGACACAGGTAGGCTGGACACACACACACACACACACACACACACACACACACACACACACACACACACACACACGGATGGATGGATGGATGGATACACACACACACAGGGATGGATGGATGGATGGATGGAGACACACACACACAGGGATGGATGGATGGATGGATGGAGACACACACACACAGGGATGGATGGATGGATGGATGGAGACACACACACACAGGGATGGATGGATGGATGGATGGAGACACACACACACAGGGATGGATGGATGGATGGACACACACAGGGATGGATGGACGGACACACAGGGATGGACGGACACACAGGGACGGACGGACACACAGGGATGGACGGACACACACACAGGGATGGACAGGCATGTCTCACCCTCGGCTTATACACGAGTCAATAAGTTTGCCAGTTTTTTTGGGGGTAAATTGGGGGCCTCGGCTTATATTCGGGTCGGCCTATACTCGAGTATATACGGTATATATTATGCTTGTTAATATATACATAATATGCTTCTGAATCAGCATGGTCAATAACTGAAAATGCATATTTTGGCGAGAAGCTTTTATATTGTTACTAGGGAAAGGGGTGGTCACCTGTTTTAATGTATAGGTGAAATGTTCTTAACATATACAGTCCATTTTTGTCCATTTACAATGAGCTGTTCTTTTATTTCAAGCATAATACTTTTATATACACTGCCTTTCACCTTCCCATGACTTTCAATTTGGACAATTACTCCACACTGATTTTTATTTTTTTCCATTTTTCCCCCCAACAAAAAAATCCAAAATATTTTTTCCCCAAAAAATTATATTTGACCAAAAAGTTGGGTATTATATTGGGTTTATGTGCATTAAAATTCATTAAAGTATATTATTGCATTAATGTGTAAAACTACATTAGAAAAACTGCTGAACAAATGCCGTGGGACAAAAATTGCAAAACCCACCATTTTATTCTCTAGTGCCTCTGATAAAAGATAAAAAATAAATATTTATAATGTTTGGGGGATCTAACTAATTTTCTAGTAAAAATAGAGATTTTTACTTGTAAACAAAAAGTGTCATAAGAAGGCTTGGTCTTAACATGGATGGTGCTCCTTGAATGTTGGGCTCCTTTATGTGGCTAGGCAGTGAAAAAGTCTCACACGTGTGGTATCACCATACTCAGGAGGAGTAGCAAAATATGTTTTGGGGTGTAGTTGCAAGTATGTCTGTCTGTGCCAGGTGTAAAAAATAACTTGTTAATATGAAATTTTTATGAAAAAAAATTTTTTATTTAATTTATTCATGTTCCAAAAAATTGTGGGGAAAAATAACAGCTTAAAATAACTCACAATGCCTCTTACTAAATACCTTGGACTGTCTACTTTCCAAAAAGGGTAATTTTGGAGGTATTTATACTGTCCTGGCATGTTAGGACATCAAGAAATAAGATAAGCAGTGAGTACATCAGGTGTGATCAATTTGCAATGGTTGGTACCTTAGATTACAGACTCTATAACTTTCACATAGACCAAATAATATACACTGATTTTGGTATTTTTTACCAAATAAATGTAGCAGTATACATGTTGGTAAAAAAAAAAAAAAAAAAATTACTTAATTGCAAAATTTTATAACAGAAATTAAGAAAAACTATTTTTTTTCCAATTCGTATTTTTTTCATTTATGGCACAAAAAATAAAGAACCCAGTGGTGATTAAATACCACCAAAAGAAAGCTCTATTTATCTTAAATATTCTAAAACATGTCATATGGGTACATTGTTGCATGACTAAGTAATTATCATTCAAACTGCGACAGCGCTGAAAGCTGAAAATTGACCTGGGCAGGAAGCAGATGAAAGTGTCCAGTATTGAGGTGGTTACCCTCTCTCCGACCAGCCGCCATCATTATACTGCGGCAGGTCAGCACGATCCCGTGAACTGCTATATGTCGGCTTGTGGGATCGATATAGCAGGCCCATGCCCTCTGCACAGTGGGGGTGCTGATGCTCGTGGCAGACGGTCACGATGACCGCCGGCCACGAGCAATCGCGAGCATGAGGGACAAAACACGGAAGTGTGTGTGTAAACACATAAATACGTGTTTTGTTTTGAGAAGAATGACAGATCATGTGTCCCTATTAGCTAGGAATCACAATCTGTCACTTCCTCTAGTTAGCCCAGTCCCTCTTCAGTTAGAATCACCTCCCAGGGAACACAGTTAACCCCTTCATTGTCCCCTAGTGTTAACCCCATTCACTGCCAGTGACATTTTTACAGTAATCAATGCATTTTTATAGCACTGATCATTGTATAAATTCCAATGGTCCCAAAAATGTGTCAAAATTGTCTGATGTGTCCGGCGTAATGTCACAGTCATGATAAAAATCACAGATCGCCGCCATTACTAGTAAAAAAATAATAATAATAAAAATGCTATAAATTTATCCCCTATTTTGTAGACACTATAACTTTTGCGCAAACAAATCAATATACGCTTATTGCAGGGGCATTGCTAGGTGTCAAAAAGACCAGGGTCTTCAGCCCGAAGGCCGATAGTGGCACCGTGGGGGGACCCGGGGTGGTCGTGTCGCGGGTGTTTTTGGCAGAGCGGTGGGGTTATGTGGCTGGGGGTAAGCTAACTTGCTGGTTGCTGCCTGGCTTACTAGTGCTGACAATCAATGATGCATCAATGACTCACCTATCTGACACACACTGACCTCACCCACCTGACATACATACACTGACGGACAGTAGAGGCATACATACACTGACCTCACCTTACCGGCTACCTGACATACATACACTACAATGACCTGGCTAACAGACATACACTGAGCTCACCTACGACGAGTATTATATATACCTATGTTTAAGTCAGTATTAATCGTATGCAGGGAGCAAAAATAGAATATATGCATGGGCATTGCACACACATATTCCCTTTGTGCAATGCACACACCAAAACACATTGGCAGAAGAGTAAACTCAGACTCAAGTAAGAAAATATGCATACAAAATTTCTTAATAAGTTGTATTTTTATTATACTTAAAACAAAGTTATCAACATCCAATACAAACAGATGCAGGTTACACACATCAATTCACTACTTAACCACTTGACCACTGGGCACTTAAACACCCTTAATAACCAGACCAATTTTCGGTGCTCTCGCATTTTGAATGACAATTACTCAGTCATGCAACACTGGACCTATATGAAATTTTTGTCCTTTTTTTCACACAAATAGAGCTTTCTTTTGGTGGTATTTAATCACCGCTCGGTTTTTTATTTTTTGTGCTATAAAAGAAAAAATACCGAAAATTCTGTAAAAAAATGAATTTTTCTTTGTTTCTGTTAGAAAATTTAGCAGATTAGTAATTTTTTCATCATAAATTTTGGCCAAAATTTATATTACTACATATCTTTGGTAAAAATAAGTACAAATTGGTGGATATTATTTGGTCTTTGTGAAAGTTATAGAGTCCACAAGCTATGGTGCCAATATCTGAAAATTGATCACACCTGAAGTACTGACGGCCTATATCAATTCTTGAGACCCTAACATGCCAGAAAAGTACAAATAACCCCCAAATGACCCCTTTTTGGAAAGAAGACATTCCAAGGTATTTAGTAAGAAGCATGATGAGTTTTTTGAAGTTGTTATTTTTTCCCACAAGTCTTTGCAAAATCAAGATCTTTTTAACTTTTTTTTTTTTTTTCACAAAATTGTCATATTATCAGTTTATTTCTCACACACACAGCATATGCATACCACAAATTACACCCCAAAACACATTCTGCTATTACTCCCGTGTACGGCGATACCACATGTGTGAGACTTTTACATAGTGTGGCCACATACAGAGGCCCAACATGCAGGGAGCACCATCAGGTGTTCTGGAGCACCCAGGACAATTCTGACATTTCTCTCCTACATGTAAAAATCATCATTTATTTGCTAGAAAATTACATAGAACTCCAAAACATTATATATGTTTTTTTAGCAAACACCCTGGAGAATACAATGGTGGTCTTTGCAACTTTTTATCTCGCATGGTATTTGCGCAGTAATTTTTTGAATGCTTTTTTTTGGAAAAAAAACAGTTTTGTGCTTAAAAAAAAAAAACACACAGTAAAGTTAGCCCAATTTTTGCATAATGTGAAAGATGAAGTTACGCTGAGTAAATAGATACCTAATATGTCACTCTTCAAAATTGCACACGCTCGTGGAATGGCGCCAAACGTCGCTACTTAAAAATCCCCATAGGCGACGATTTAATTTTTTTTTACTGGTTATAGGTTTTGAGATACAGAGGAGGTCCAGGGCTAGAATTATTGCTCTCGCTCTAACGTTCGCAGCGATACCTCACATGTGTGGTTTGAACACCGTTTTCATATGTGGGCGGGACTTACGTATGCGTTCGCTTCTGCATGCGAGCACATGGGGACAGGGGCGCTTTAAAAAAAACATTTTTTTTATTGTTCATTTTACTTTATTTATTTTAGTTTGACATTTTTTTCCCCAAAAATAATTTTTTTGATCACTTTTATTCCTATTACAAGGAATGTAAACATCCCTTGTAATAGGAATATGGCATGACAGGTCCTCTTTACAGTGAGATGTGGGGTCAATAAGACCCCACATCTCACCTCTAAGCTGGGAAGCCTGAAAAAAAAAAAAAGATTCTGGCTTTGATCGTATTAGCGATTCGGTAGAAGCACCGGAGGGCAGCGGGAGGGGGAGTGTCTATGGCTGGGTATTGCAGGGTATCGCCGACTATGGCTGGGTATCTCAGAGTATGGCGTTGCAGAGTATTGCGTTGCAGAGCATTGCAGGGTATTGGTGGGTGTTGCAGAGCATTGCAGAGTGTTGCAGGGTATTGCAGAGTGTTGCAGGGTATTGCGGAGTGTTGCAGGGCATTGCGGAGTGTTGCAGGGCATTGCGGAGTGTTGCAGGGCATTGCGGAGTGTTGCAGGGCATTGCGGAGTGTTGCAGGGCATTGCAGAGTGTTGCAGGGTATTGCAGAGTGTTGCAGGGTATTGCAGAGTGTTGGCAGGGAATTGAGGGGTTAATTTCCGGTGAGCAGCGATGTGGGCACTGCAGATGCAGCCCACATCGCTGCTGACACCGATCTCTTCCCCCTCCGCTGTACCGATCGGTACAGAGAGGGGGAGGGAGGAACCGGCGTCAATAAGGCCCGACATCTCACCTCTAAGCTGGGAAGCCTGAAAAAAAAAAAGAAGATTCTGGCTTTGATCGTATTAGCGATTCGGTAGAAGCACCGGAGGGCGGCGGGAGGGGGAATGTCTATGGCTGGGTATTGCAGGGTATCACCGACTATGGCTGGGTATCTCAGAGTATGGCGTTGCAGAGTATTGCGTTGCAGAGCATTGCAGGGTATTGGCGGGTGTTGCAGAGCATTGCAGAGTGTTGCAGGGTATTGGCGGGTGTTGCAGAGCATTGCAGAGTGTTGCAGGGTATTGCAGAGCATTGCAGAGCGTTGCAGAGTGTTGCAGAGTGTTGCAGAGTGTTGCAGAGTGTTGCAGAGCATTGCGGAGTGTTGCAGGGCATTGCGGAGTGTTGCAGGGTATTGCGGAGTGTTGCAGGGTATTGCAGAGTGTTGCAGGGCATTGCGGAGTGTTGCAGGGCATTGCGGAGTGTTGCAGGGTATTGCAGAGTGTTGGCAGGGAATTGAGGGGTCAATTTTCGGTGAGCAGTGATGTGGGCACTGCAGATGCAGCCCACATCGCTGCTGACACCGATCTCTTCCCCCTCCGCTGTACCGATCGGTACAGAGAGGGGGAGGGAGGAACCGGCGTCAATAAGGCCCCACATCTCACCCCTAAGCTGGGAAGCCTGAAAAAAAAAGAAGATTCTGGCTTTGATCGTATTAGCGATTCGGTAGAAGCACCGGAGGGCGGCGGGAGGGGGAATGTCTATGGATGGGTATTGCAGGGTATCACCGACTATGGCTGGGTATCTCAGAGTATGGCGTTGCAGAGTATTGCGTTGCAGAGCATTGCAGGGTATTGGCGGGTGTTGCAGAGCATTGCAGAGTGTTGCAGGGTATTGGCGGGTGTTGCAGAGCATTGCAGAGTGTTGCAGGGTATTGCAGAGCATTGCAGAGTGTTGCAGAGTGTTGCAGAGTGTTGCAGAGTATTGCAGAGTGTTGCAGAGTATTGCAGAGTGTTGCAGGGCATTGCGGAGTGTTGCAGGGCATTGCGGAGTGTTGCAGGGCATTGCGGAGTGTTGCAGGGCATTGCGGAGTGTTGCAGGGTATTGCAGAGTGTTGGCAGGGAATTGAGGGGTTAATTTTCGGTGAGCAGTGATGTGGGCACTGCAGATGCAGCCCACATCGCTGCTGACACCGATCTCTTCCCCCTCCGCTGTACCGATTGGTACAGAGAGGGGGAGGGAGGAACCGGCGTCATAACATGACGCCGGTTTGTTTACAAGTGATCACTCCGTCATTTGATGGAGCGATCACGTGGTAAACGGCCGCCCTGAAGCCGTTAATCGGCAATGGGCGGTTGTTAAGTGGTTAAAAGTGCAATTTACTCACTGATGTGAAATACACATCTGTTTAAATATAAACTTCCAACCAAAACTACCCATAAAATGCAGCTTACACGCATCAATTCACTGCCTAGAAGGGCTACTACAGGTAATCGACAACAAAACTAGCTTAATCAGTTTGTGTATAGACCATACACCTTTAGGCCTGATTCACACCTATCCATTTTTAGTGTTTTTTGCATTTTGCACTACAGTCCATTTAACATGGTTTCCTATGGAACCCGTTCTGTAGTTTAAATCTGCAAAATGCAAAAAGCACTAAAAATGCCATAGGTGTGAACCAGGCCCAAGGGTCATATAGGTAGACTGGAAGGACAAAATACTATAAACATAGCATGGCACGTGCCATATTTAGGTTATTCTCTCATTCCAGTCTAGCTCAATGAACCCATGCCGCCTGGGTGTCTTAGGCAATATTTAAGAGACGTGTTATACAACACTCATTTAACACATAACTGGTTTATTCAATAAAAGCCAAACTATAGCAAAGAGCAAAATGCCGGTAAAAATAGCTAATAAGGAGACATTATCAAACTCGCTTTGTAGACATGCCCATAGCTTAGCAATTGTAGCTTCATCTTTGCCTTTTTGATTCTGGTTCACTAAAATTTGGAGTTTAGCGAAAACAAAAAAAGTACAAAGTACTCACTGATGTGAAAAAAACATCAGTTTAAAATATTAAAGTCCAAAACTATTCATAAGAGGCAGCTTACACACATCAATTCACTAATAAAAGGGATACTATAGGTAAGAGGCAACACAATTAGCTTAATCCATTTGTGTATAGACCACCCATACACTTTTGTTTCTGTCCATGGAATGGATGCAGGCAGCCCCAGTTACACCTCCTCTGGATGGAAGAGAATTGAGCATTGATACATAATGCAGGATTGCAGGGGCATGATTAATACACTAAAAATGGTTCATTAAGCTAAAGTTATTTTGGTGCCTATAGTATATCTTTAAAGAGTGTAGATAGAGCTATCCCACTTTTAGGGTCAGACCCAGAGGTATACTGGAAGGACAGAATACCCTAAACATGGCATGGGTTTATATTAGTCCAAACCAATCGATATTTAAGACACTTGTTATAACACTAATTTAACACATAACATCAATAAACTCCAAACGATAGCAAAGATAAAAACTCAAAATCGAATTAAAAATAACCAATATGGATAAATTCTCCAACTTGACTGTAGTACTAGTAGTCATAGCTTGGTCTTTGCCATTTATATTTTGGTTCACTACAATTTGGAGTTTCTGGAAAAACGAAAAAAAAAAAGTGCAAGGTGCTTTATGAGTTGAAAATACACCAGTTTAAAACTTAATAAAAATGCAAACAATTTTTTGTAGTTAAACTACAATTACAACTCGTTAACCATATAGAAAACTGTACTGTAAAGTGCCATCATTTTTAAACTGTAGTATAGTATTACAATATTCCTTTTTCAGTAACTAATTTTTAATGTCTGAGCAAGACAGAGAAGAGATTGTCTACAAAAATAACTCACCAGAGAATCTTTTTTGAAGATTCTGTTATTGGATCTGCACATTTCCTGGGATTTTGTGAACTGAAAGATGGGACAGCACTTGTGCTGTCAGGTTGAACATTGCTTGTGCAGCACAGATACGAAATTGCTGCCTTCTTTTTATCCCTTCCTTGCTTTGTCTGCTACTATTGCATACATTCTCGATTAAATTCACTAACAATTGTACTTGTTCAGACATTGTTTTACTGTAGGAAATAATTTTGCAATAAAGGGGTACATATAGCATCTCATAAAATTAAGTTCACCCCCTCACATTTTAGAAAATCTTTTATTCTATCTTTTCATCTGACAACACTGAAGAAATGTCACTTTGCTACAATTTGGGCGTGTACAGCTTGTATAACAGTGTACATTTGCTGTCCCCTCTAAATAACTCAAATACACAGCCATTAAAGTCTAAACCACTGTCAAGAGTACCCCAGAGTGAAAATGTCCAAATTGGGCCCAATTTGCCACCCCCCCCCCCTTTTTCATGTGATTCATTAGTCCTTAGTGTTATAACAAGGTCTCAGGTTTAGGACCTTGGGGATGTAAATACATGCCATAGTGGCACCTCTTGGGAAATAACTGAGGATCTCTATAAAGATGGCCTTGGCTCCAAGATTGCCAATAGCCTGAAACTGAGCCGAAGCAAGGTGGGCAAGACCATACAGCGGTTTAGCAGGACAGATTTTCCACTCAGATCAGGCCTCGCCAATGGTCGGCCAAAGAAGTTACAAAGAAGTAGGACTTTGGACCCAATGTTGACAATTGCATTAAGTTAGGGGGGATAAAGTCATTTTTGTCACCAGCGGTTTAGACGTTAATGGCTGCCTGTATATAGAGTTATTTTGAGGTAACAGCAAATGTAAACTGTTATACAAGCTGTACACTCACTACTTTTACTTTACATTGTAGCCAAGTGAAATTTCTTCAGTGTTGTCACCTGAAATGAGTGTATGAGTACTTATTTTGTGAGATACTGTACATAGCATCCAAAAAAGCCAACCACCATTAACTTTTTTTCTTGAACTACCCTCCTATAGGTATAGTTTAGAATCTTACAGTTTCATGAGCAAATTATATTTACGGAGGCAGCTGAAGTGTGCTTGCAATGGCTAATCTCTTGAGAGAACCAAAGTATGCCTTTGTGATTGTTTGTTACCAAAATGATCAATTACACATTCATCAGACTCAGATTCCAAAACACCTTTTTCAATTGAAAGAACTGCAAGATGATGAAGCCTTGACTGCCCCATTGTACCTCTGAGCCACGTATGAAGACGTCTCAAAGCACTAAATAATCTTTCGCAAGAGAAGCTGCTCACAGGAATTGTTAGGACAACTTGCATGATTTTTTTTTAACCGTTGGAAACATTAAAGGATCCAAAAGTTTGCAAGTGTGCTGTACTGTTAGTACCGCCCCTTCCTGTTTTTTGCGTTTAAAGTAGTTTTTAGCAACAACTATTTCTTCATAGTGCAGACACATTTTGTAATGTTCTGCAAGTGTCTTTATGTCTTCTGACAGAAAAGATGAAGAAAGTGGGTTGCATGCCTCAATGCCCTTGACCAAATTTTCTTTAATGCTAGAGAAACGATGGTCAAGTTCAAAGCGCATTCGGTCCAAGCAAGGGTAAAAGATTTGTTCTAAGATAATCTTCACTTGCCAAATGATCACGTGGTGTTGGTCTGGCTTCATACACAAAGTCTTCCAAGATTTTTGTTTTTTTTAATTTGCCTGGATGCTTGTGGATTCTCAGTGTCAATGTCAAACAAAGAAACAGCTTTTTGAAGTATATCTCTAGATTTGGCATTGGTTCTTACAGATCTTAATGAAGTACAAACATCTTTTTTATACTCTAACGCAGTAGACAAATCTAGGTTTTCCTTCTGAAGAAACTTATGGAAACCTTCTGTGGTAGCCAGTAACAATTGAAACGCAAAAAGGCAGTACCACATTGATAACTTACGCAATTTAATCAACAAGCCAGTGGCTATGGCAGATTTCTCCTCTTTAAGACACTGGACAACAGCTGGAAAGTTGTGTATTAGGGCATTAATCGAACGTATCTGGCAAGACCAACGTGTCTCTGAGAGCTGTACTGTTTCTTTTTGTTAGGTACCTGGTGTTGAAGCCCGACTTGTAGAAGGAGACCTCTCTTACAATGCTGGTTCAGGAGCCACTGGAATGGGAACAGCGGTCTCGAGAGCACAGTGGGTAGGAGTGCCTGCTGGATAGGGCCGCTGGGACTGATAGCGGAGAAGAGATCCCTCTGGATGGCTGGACGGCTGGAAGTTGATAGAAGAGCTGAGGAATGCAAGCAGCAGCTACAGGAGCCGATGAGAGGAACCACAGGCACAGCAGAACACTGAACAGGCAGCAGGTTGGAGCAGGGTCGGACGGTCCGGGTCAGTAGGCGAGCAGACAGGTGATAGCAGCAGGCAAGGAAGCGTCGGTAAAACTGGCAGAGGTCGGCAACGGAATCACAGGCAGAAGTGGTAGTGGTGGAAAATCCCAGGATTACAGCAATTGTGTCAGGTTCAACATAGCGTACACAGACAGCAAGTTGCTCTTTTCTTTTATCCCTTGCTTCATCTGCCATTATGGCATACATTCCAGATTTCTTTAACTCGTAAACAATTGTACTTGTTACTTCTTCTGAACAGCACTGCATGAGATCATTTTGTGATGAAGGTGAAGTATAGGTAGCATTGCCTGGAGGCTTGTACTTTAGAAGGAAAGGATCAAATTTACGTAAATAATATAAGCACTCTTTGAAATTGCCTCTATTTAGGCTTCCTTCTCCTTCTAAATGACCTCGAAATGATATACCCTGCTTGGCAAGAAGCACTGTGGTTGCAACTATTCGTTTTAGATACTCTCGCCTTTCTCGAATTTGAAGTTCGGTAGCTTTTTCCATTTGTTCTACAACATTTCCACGCAGTTTATAATCTTTACAAGCTGCCCATGCCAACATGCTAGACCTGTGAAGAGCACTTCTTTCATGCTCCTTAAAGGAATCTAAAGCACGTTTCCAATTTTTAAAAACTTGTGTGGTTAATAATGCGTTCAGATTGTGCCTCTTGCATTTTGGGGCAAAAATTCTACAAGCAAAACAAAATGCAGTATTTTTGTTACATGAATATTCTAGCCAAGTATATTTCTCAAACCACTGAAATTGGAATGATTGCTTTTGTGAACCAAACATCTCATAGGGATATTGCTTTAGTTTAGGCTGAATACAAACATATCCACATCTCCTAGATCAGTAACATCACAAACTGCAGTCATATCAATGGATCCATCACCCACTTCTGTATCTGTTGTGGTACTAGAAGTACCTTTCTCTGCAAGTAAAATACTGTCATCACATTCTGATACTTGATCCTTGCTCACGGCTCATGAGACTCAGGCTCAGCTTCTTCTGCTGTTGTCGCAATCAGGGGTCAGGCTCAAAGACCAATTGATATAGCAGTTGCAGGACTACCACTAACCAGCAGGATAGGAACACAGGCAGTCACCCTGGCAGATGACACAGGCTCACCTGAGGTGCGGAGTCTAAGTGCTAACCGTTTTTCACCAGAGCTCCAGATGGTGGAGATGGATTTAGCTGCATGTTAGTACCAGGTCGCGGTCCTCAGGATCACCCCCACCAGGAGGTGAGCAAGCCTAGGTTCAGTAGCGGATGAGCCAGTAAGGATCAAACAGAAGTGTGGTCAGTAAGCAAGCCAAAAGGTCGGTAATGAGTTGTTGCAGGTTGGGATCAGGCAAAAGCATAGTCGTGAAACAAGCCAAGGGTCGATAACGAGCAGTAGCAAATATAAACGGCAGCAGGGAAGATAGGAGCGAGATACAGGCTGGAGATAGCACAATATTCTGGCAAGGAGGAAGTGCAGAGACATGGCTTATATCAGGAAGTTCATGGGAGGAGCAAAGAGTTCAAGGTTCAGCTGAAATCAAGGTACAAGGCAGGGTTGTCTAAAGGATCTGACAAGGCACTGTCCAGCATCTCAGATAGCTTAGATAGAAGATTCATTGCCAGACACAGCTGAGGTCCCTGGTTCAAGACCAGGTCCTGACAGTACTCCCCCTCCCCCCAGGATGTCTTAGGGCCCGGTTTGTGAGGGAACCTCTGGTGGAATTCTCTTGTTAATCTAGGAGCATGAACATTCTGCTCAGGCTCCCAAGAAGTTTCTTCTGGCCCATATCCTTCCCATTGAACCAGATATTGCAATTTGTTCCTATAGATCCTGGAATCAAGAATTGTCTCCAGCACATATTCTTCTTCTCCCTGTACCTTAACAGGTGGAGGGGGTGGAAGAATTCTTCCCGAAAAAGTATTTTCGTGAAAAGGTTTGAGTAGCGATATGTGAAACACAGGGTGAATCTTCATACTGGCTGGAAGTTTTAGGCAAAAGGCGACTGGGTTGATCTGGGCCGAGATCTGGAAAGGTCCCACAAACTTTTGTCCCAACTTTGCAGATGGAACATGAACCTTTAGATTTTTAGTAGATAACCAAACTTTATCACCCACATGAAAGGTAGGAAGTGCTCTGCGATGTCTATCTGCAGCCTTTTTGTAACTTTCCTGAGTTTCCTTCAAAGTCTCGATCAATTTATCCCGGATCTCCTGTAAAGCAGTTAATCTGTTGGTAACAGCAGGAATCGGAGTTGAGATAGGGAGATCAGGGATAAAAGCTGGATGATGCCCAGTATTTAGGAAAAAAGGGGTCTGAGAGGTGGAGCTATGTTTAGAATTGTTATAAGCAAACTCCGCTGTAGGAAGATAGTCCACCCAGTCATCCTGAAGGTAATTAACAAAACATTGCAGGTACTGCTCTAATGTTTGATTGGTCCACTCTGTCTGACCATTGGACTGAGGATGAAAAGCAGAAGATAGATTAATTGTTACTCCTAGAGCTGAGCAAAAGCTTTTCCAAAATTTTGAAGTGAATTGTACTCTGTCAGAAACATCTTCTGGAATTCCATGTAGTCTAAAGATTTCTCAAACCATCAACTCTGCAGTTTGTTCTGCAGAGGGTACCCCCTTGACTGGTATAAAGTGAGCCATCTTCATGAAGCGGTCAATAACAACCAAGATGGTGGTCATTTCTTTAGAGGGGGGTAAATTGACTACAAAGTCCATAGAAATTGATCCCCATGGTCTTGATGGGACAGGGAGTGGCTGGAGCAACCCCAAAGGAGAAGCTCGGGGTGTCTTATTGCGAGCACAGACCAGGCACAAGGCTACATAACCTTTGACATCTCTTTTGTACCCAGGCCACCAAAAGGAACGGAATAAAAGTTCCTCTGTCTTAGAAACTCCAAAACGTCCAGCAAGTTTGGAGTCATGAACCAACTTGAGGACTTCAACCCGAGCAACTTCAGGTACATAGAGGAGATGTGCTTGAAGCCATTTTTGTACTCAAGGATGATGTCCATAGGAGGATTTTTGAGGCGTTGGTCATTCTCATACCCTTCCTTGAGGAGACTCAAGAGTGCTTTAGAACTTGTGGCACCTAGAAAGTTCTTTTGAGGCAGGACTGTCAGGGAAATAGGAGTTACCTTGTGGGACGCGATCGTGTTAACGCGCGTCAGCGCCCACGAAGACGCAATATGATTCCCAGACGAACGCCTGATGGAGCCTCCGATCGAGTACGTGTGCGCCGGGTAGTACGAACGCATTACGTTACACGTCGTAGGCGTACGAACGCGGTGGCACGCTCACGACGTAATTCAAGTGCTGTGCCTATTTAAACGTTCACCTGACAGCATCACATTGCTGGTTTATCCTCAGCTCTTCCTGTGTACCCGTGCCTGTGATATCTGCTACCTGATCTCCTGTTACCGACCCGGCTTGTTTGACCTGCTCCCGATTACTCTCCTGGCTCCGACTTCTGGCTTGTCCCTGATACTCCTTGTCTGCTCCCGGCACCCGACCTCGGCTTGTTCTGACCTCCGTTCCTGGTATCCAGTTCAGTATCCATCCTCCTTACCTCCGGATTGACCTCCCGTGTTTGACCTTCGGCTTGACCCTGACCCCGCCTTGGACTTCTTGCACAGTTGCCTCCAGAGACTGGTCTGCTCAGCATTTCCATCTACCGCTGCTACCCGGCAACCTGTGCTACTGTGGGCACTGCATCCCTGTGCCATCTCCAGGGTTGCACTGCACTCGGCCGCAAGGGGAGCCCTCTCAGCATCTCGGCCTCTCTACCACGGTAGTGACAGTATAAACCAGCCAAATGTCAGAGGCCGACAGAGGCAACTCCCCGATAGAGGCCATCTTACGGGAAGTCATGGCCCTGACCCCAGCGATTAAGGGTCTCCAAGAGAAATACCTTCGTTTGGAAGCACGTCTGCAGTACCCTCCTGAGCCATCTGTCCTCTCTGGCCAAGATCCTAGCGCTATAGTCTCAACCTCTCCTGAGCCACGAGTCCCTGCACCAGAATATTTTCATGGGGACCGAAGAAAATTTAGAACCTTCAGGAACTCATGCTACTTGTACTTTTCTCTGCAGCCTCAGACATTTACTTCTGAAATGACCAAAGTGGGGTTTACCATCTCACTACTAAGGGACGATCCCCAGACCTGGGCTCACGGCTTACTAGAGCAACGCAGCTCTTCCATTAGTACCTTGGATCAATTTTTTCAAGCTATGGCCCGCCTATATGATGATCCCTTTCGGACAACTACAGCCGAAGCAACCTTGTACTCCCTCCGCCAGGGCGAGCGGCCTGCAGAAGATTATACAGTAGAGTTCCGTACTTGGTCTGCAGATGTCGGCTGGAATGAGGCAGCTTTGAAATATCAGTACCGGATGGGGTTGTCCGAGGTCCTCAAGGACGAGCTAGCCAGACTGGAGGTTCCCCCAACACTTGAGGAACTCATCCAACTTACCACACAGCTTGATAGGCGCCTACGCGAACGCCGGTCTGAAGCCACTTGGACCTTTAACTCTACCCAGGCTCCACCTCCGGCCTGCCCAGCGGCATCCTCTGTTCCGAATGGCCCGTTCCGCTCTCCCTTGACTCCTGAAGAGAGGCTTCGCCGCCGTCAGGCTCATCTCTGCTTCTATTGTGGGGAATCAGGACATCGTATTGACCACTGTCCCATCAGGCCAAGTAAATCCTCTCTCTGCACTCCATGTCATCTCCAGGTAACAAAACCCGCTTCAACCCACATCGCCCTTCCTGTCACATTGACGATGTCAGGTCAGGAGATCCACTTACAGGCGATACTGGACTCTGGGGCCTGCAGCTGCTTTCTGGACTCAACCCTGGCTAAAAATCTTGCTCTCCCGCTTCTCTTGAAGAAACAAAAGCTGACTGTCCGTCTGGCCGACGGCTCCCTACCTAGCTCTGGCCATGTCACCAGGGAAACAAGACCCATCCTAACGATCACAGATTCTGGTCATCGGGAGTTTATCAAGTTCGACGTCCTGTGTTCTCCCATGTTCCCTGTCATTCTAGGAATCCCGTGGCTTCAGGCACACAATCCTCGGATTGATTGGTCCAAAAAAGAAGTAGCCTTCACTTCGGCTTCCCTGCTCCCTTGCGCGGAATTCGCGTACAACAATTCAGTGCATGCCTCGACCAACCAATCGCCCTTTTGGGAAAATTACGGGTTCCACCCTTCGTTCTTACCCAACACCATTCCTGAATCTACGGTCCCAGCCGTTCAGGACAGAGTAAACCTCATCCAAACGAACTATCAGTTGCTCCAGGATACCATGAAGAAGGCTCAGGAGGAATACAAAAGACATTATGATAAGAAGAAGAGAATTAACCCTGCCTTTAAGATAGGGGACAAAGTGTGGCTCTCTGCTGTGAACTTAAAGCTATCATGTCCTTCTCGGAAGTTGGGACCCAAGTTCCTGGGCCCTTTTGAGATTAGACGTATAGTTAACCCTGTAGCATTCGAACTTGCTTTGCCTAATTCTATGAGAATTCATCCCGTTTTCCATGTCTCCCTTCTTAAACGTGTCATCTCCAGTCCTTTTTCAGGTAGAGAAGAAGTGCCCCCGCCTCCGGTTCAGGTTGGTGATGAAACCGAATTTGAAGTCGAATCTATCCTTGATTGTCGTCGGAGAGGTAGGACAATTCAATTTCTAATTAAATGGAAGGGGTATTCGGCTGAAGAAAATTCTTGGGAACCTGCAAGTTTTGTACACGCACCTAGACTCATACACAGGTTTCGATGTCTTCATCCTGAAAAATGGGCTCGTTTAGGCATCCGGAGGCTGCCCCTGGGGGGGGGCACTGTCAGGGAAATAGGAGTTACCTTGTGGGACGCGATCGTGTTAACGCGCGTCAGCGCCCACGAAGACGCAATATGATTCCCAGACGAACGCCTGATGGAGCCTCCGATCGAGTACGTGTGCGCCGGGTAGTACGAACGCATTACGTTACACGTCGTAGGCGTACGAACGCGGTGGCACGCTCACGACGTAATTCAAGTGCTGTGCCTATTTAAACGTTCACCTGACAGCATCACATTGCTGGTTTATCCTCAGCTCTTCCTGTGTACCCGTGCCTGTGATATCTGCTACCTGATCTCCTGTTACCGACCCGGCTTGTTTGACCTGCTCCCGATTACTCTCCTGGCTCCGACTTCTGGCTTGTCCCTGATACTCCTTGTCTGCTCCCGGCACCCGACCTCGGCTTGTTCTGACCTCCGTTCCTGGTATCCAGTTCAGTATCCATCCTCCTTACCTCCGGATTGACCTCCCGTGTTTGACCTTCGGCTTGACCCTGACCCCGCCTTGGACTTCTTGCACAGTTGCCTCCAGAGACTGGTCTGCTCAGCATTTCCATCTACCGCTGCTACCCGGCAACCTGTGCTACTGTGGGCACTGCATCCCTGTGCCATCTCCAGGGTTGCACTGCACTCGGCCGCAAGGGGAGCCCTCTCAGCATCTCGGCCTCTCTACCACGGTAGTGACAAGGACTCTGTATTCAGAGTTGTTTTCCTGGAGAGGTCCAGACAACATTCGTGATAAGGCATCAGCCTTACCATTCCTTGACCCAGGTCGATATGAGATAATAAAATTGAACCTGGAAAACAACAATGACCAACGTGCTTGTTTAGAAGACAATCTCTTGACAGAATGAATGAATTCCAGATTCTTATGATCTGTGAGAACGGTCACAGGATGCTTAGCGCCTTCCAGCAAATGCCTCCATTCAGAAAATGCTTCCTTAATTGCCAGTAACTCCTTATTCCCAATATCATAATTTCTTTCAGCTGAAAACATTAAACGAGAGAAGTGCAAAGATGAAGCTGCATCTTTTCACCACGTCGTTGAGAGAGGATAGCGCCCATGGCAGAGTCTGAAGCATCCACTTCCACTATAAAAGGTAATTCAGGATTGGGATGTACCAATACTGGTGAATAAGTAAAAAGAGTTTTTAACTTTCCAAAAGCAGCCTGTGCCTCAGATGACCACACAAAGGACACCCCTTTCTTTTTTAGTTGGGTAATTGGAGCTATCACCTTAGTTCCTTATGAATTTTCTGTAAAAGTTGGCAAACATGACAAATCGTTGGATTTCCTTAATGTTTCCAGGGGCAGGCCAATCTAACACTGCTTTAATCTTCTCGGGATCCATGCTCACTCCATCTGGGGAAATAATATACCCTAAGAACTGGATCTGGGCTTGTTCAAACTCACACTTCTCCAGTTTGATGTAAAGTCGATTCTGCCTTAATCTTTCAAAGACAGTGCAAACATGCCTGCGGTGCTCTTCCAGGTTATCGGAAAAGATAAGGATGTCATCCAGATAAGCAATGACAAATTGGTCCAACAGATCTCAAAAAACATAATTTATGAAGTGTTGAAAGGTCGCAGGGGCATTGCAGAGACCAAAAGGCATGACCAAGGACTCAAAATGTCCATATCTGGTTCTAAAGGCGGTTTTCCATTCGTCTCCTGGACGAATACGGACCAGGTTATATGCCCCCCGTAGGTCAAGTTTTGTAAACACTTTGGCAGAACGAAGCCTTTCCAACATTTCTGAGATAAAGGGCAGTGGATAACGGTTTTTAATAGTGACCTTATTTATGTGCCTGTAATCAATGCATGGATGCAAGGTGGAGTCTCTTTTCAACAAAGAATAGGGCTGCTCCTGCAGGAGATGTTGAGTGTCTAATAAAACCCTTATCTAAATTTTCATCAAGCCACTCCCTGAACACTTTTAATTCAGGTTCTGACAGATTAAAAAGGTGGCCAAAAGGTATTTCAGCCCCTGGGAGCATCTCAATGGGGCAATCGTATGGGCGGTGAGGAGGTAATTTAACTGCATTTTTCTTATCACAGACATCCCAGAACGCATGGTATTGTGGAGGCAAGTTGTGATATGACTGGGTAGTTAACACACCAACTTGCAATTCCTTGACCAGAGGAGAACTTGTTTGGTAAGATTCCCTACAGTGTTCCTTGCAGTGGGAAGATGTGAAATCTATGGTCCGTGTTCCCCAGTTGATAGAGGGATTGTGAGTGGAGAACCAAGGAATGCCCAAAATGATGGGAAATTTTGGTGATGTGATCAACTGAAAGCTGATGGTCTCACGATGGTCAGCCTCAAACTGGGTTACCAGAGGAACTGTTTTATGGGTAACAGGTCCTGAGGATAAGGGTGAACCATCAACCGTCTCCATTTCAATAGGAGCAGATGTATTTCTGGCTTGAATGTTATTGCGGTGGGCAAACTCTATGTCCATAAAGTTTCCTCCAGCCCCAGAGTCCAGCATAGCAGAGCAGGGGATTTCATGGCCTTCAGAAATAAGCTTAATAGGGATGACAAAATGAGACAGTGGAGAATTTACTTTACTTTCTTCGAGAATCAATGGGGAGATAGACTGGGTAATAGAGTTGATTTGTTCAGGCAGGATCACATCAGTCGCCGCAATTGTTCTTCTAACCTTGTTAGGACAGTTAACTGCGTAATGCCCAGAGTCTCCACAATGTAGACAGAGGTTCTCCGAAAGTCTTCTTTCTTTCTCCTAAAAAGAAATGGATCTCTTAATTGCATCAACCTGCATAGGTTCAGCTGTGTCAGAATCTGGAGAAACTCTTGGATCCTTCTGAACAAATTGACTAGCAGGGAAATGCATGCCACCATTACTTCCAAACATTCCCAGCCTCTCCTTCCTCCTTTCTGTAAGCCTCTGATCAACTCGGATACATAGTTGGATGAAGGCTTCAAGATCATTAGGAGTCTCTACTCTGGCAAGCTCATATTTTACCTGTTCAGAAAGCCCTTGGCGGAAGTGACTTTTTTGCGCTGCTGGGTTCCAAGTGGTATCTGCCATTCAGCGTCTGAATTCAGCTGTGTATTCAGCAACAGAGCGTTTACCCTGCCATAAACTATGCAACTTTGCTTCAGCCATAGCGCAGCAGTTGGGATCATCAAAAACTTGATTCATTGCATCCTCAAAAGTCTGGAAATTATTCTGCATGGCACTGTCTTGTTCGATATAGTGGGAGGCCCAGGCTAGTGCTTCCCCAGTCAGGAGGTTGATAACAAACATTACCTTCTGTCTGTCAGAAATGAATGCAGTGGGTCGCAATTGGAAATAGATGCGACACTGGTTAAGAAAACCTCTGTAATGATGGCGGTCGCCATTAAACTTGGGTGGGCGAGGCATATGTGCTTTAGTATCATCTCAGGAACGTAGATCCAGCAATTGTTTTCTCAGCGCACGGATCTCTTTGTGCTGCTCCTTCACCACACCTTCCAGTACGGAGAATTTTTCTTGGTAAGTGACACTGAACTCCTGCAGCTCTGCAATTTGCTGCCTGAACAGAGCCACAGCATTTGCTATAGCGGCCTCCATGTTTTGGGCCAGAATATTCTGTCACAATCAGGGGTCAGGCTCGAAGACCAATTGCTATAGCAGTTGCAGGACTACCACTAACCAGCAGGATAGGAACACAGGCAGTCACCCTGGCAGATGACACAGGCTCACCTGAGGTGCGGAGTCTAAATACTAACCGGTTTTCACCAGAGCTCCAGATGGTGGAGATGGATTTAGCTGCGTGTTAGTACCAGGTCGCGGTCCTCAGGATCGCCCCACCAGGAGGTGAGCAAGCCGGGGTTCAGTAGCGGATGAGCCGGTAAGGATCAAACAGAAGCGTGGTCAGTAAGCAAGCCAAAAGGTCAGTAACGAGTTGTTGCAGGTTGGGATCAGGCAGCAGCGTAGTCGTGGAACAAGCCAAGGGTCAATAACGTGCAGTAGCAAATATAAACGGCAGCAGGGAAGACGGGAGCGAGATACAGGCTGGAGATAGCACAATATTCTGGCAAGGAGGAAGTGCAGAGACATGGCTTATATCAGGAAGTTCATGGGAGGAGCAAAGAGTTCAAGGTTCAGCTGAAATCAAGGTACAAGGCAGGGTTGTCTAAAGGATCTGACAAGGCACTGTCCAGCATCTCAGATAGTTCAGAGAGAAGATTACTTGCCAGACACAGCGGGGGTCCTGGGTTAAAGTCCAGGTCCTGACAGCTGTGTTAGACCCTTTTTTGCTGAAAAAATGTCTGATATCTATATCCTATGAAGAAATTATTTCGAATTTAGAGTTTGCTTTCCTGAACTTGGTATATGTTTTTTATCCATGTTTACATAGTCTTTTTTAACTTCATATGTGTATTTATTGTTAGTGAGATTAGTTTCTTCTTGTATATAAAAAGTATACCCCCACTATTCACTACAGGCTGCTGCAGTGGTTGCAAGAGTGTGCTGCCAACATCCCACTAGAAATTTGAAAATTGCTTGGCCCACACTGTTTCAGGTCTTTGAGCTCTTAAAAGGTGAATATAATTTTGTGATATGTAGGCATTCATTATTTAAGGCCCAATTCAAAGCTTTCCAAATGTTTATTTTATTTAGGCACATTCATGATTTTTTTTAACGGTGTTACACCACTTTGTCGTAGGGGTTTTTTGACTCTTTGGTGTCTCTTCCATTCAGGCTCAGCCTCATCAATGCCCAGCAACTCAGCCTGATCAACATCTGATAAAGGGAAAGCAGAAAGCTGTCAACAGCTGCATTGTGTTTGGACAAAAACCATTATGCAATGTACAAACCACACACAGGGTTGGAGTTTTTTTTTAATTGAGAAGGAGAGAGAGAGAGAGAGAGGAGAAAGGGAGAAAGAGATGAGAAAGGGAGAGAGAGAGAGGAGAAAGGGAGAAAGAGATGAGAAAGGGAGAAAGAGATGAGAAAGGGAGAGAGAGAGAGGAGAAAGGGGGAGAGAGATGAGAAAGGGAGAGAGAGAGGAGAAAGGGAGGGGGAGAGGAGAAAGGGAGGGGGAGAGAGAGAGATGAGAAAGGGAGAGAGAGGGAGGGAGAGAGGGGGAGGGAGAGGGAGAGAGGGGGAGAGAGAGAGAGAGAGGGGAGAGAGAGAGAGAGGAGAAAGGGAGAAAGGGAGAGAGAGAGGAGAAAGGGAGGAAGGGAGAGAGAGAGAGGAGAAAGGGAGGGAGAGAGAGAGAGAGAGAGAGAGAGAGAGAGAGGAGAAAGGGAGGGAGAGAGAGGAGAAAGGGAGGGAGAGAGAGAGAGAGGAGAAAGGGAGGGAGAGAGAGAGAGAGGAGAAAGGGGGAGAGAGGGGAGAAATGGAGAGAGAGAGGGGAGAAATGGAGAGAGAGAGAGAGAGAGAGAGGAGAAAGAGAGAAAGAGAGAAAAAGAGTGAGAGAGAGGAGAAAGAATGATTTGTACCTGTTTTGTTGTTGCAAATTCGTATGCATTGTTGACATGCATTTAGCTGTCATTCCAAAAAAAAAACACTTTGATGTTGATTGTATGTTGCACATAAAATACTATTAGAAAAAGACAAAAGCAATCAAAAAATATATTTTATGGTATTTCATAAACACAGTCTGAGATTTAAATTTGACTATAACATAGGATTTTGTTTTAACATACATTTGATCAGACATCAGCATTTTCTCCATGAATGCAATGCAATTGCATATAGTTACCTGTAGTGCGCCCATCTCATGAAGCATGATGACCGTGTCCCGTGTCCACCACCTGACAGCAGCAGGTATGATTGAGGATACGACTCTGAGAGACTAGTCCAGACAAGGCCCGCCCGGCCAGGCCTGGAGAAGAGGAACTTGTTAGAAAAAATCGTGACATGCTGTTTTCAAGATCGGGAAGGGAAAAAGATTTGATTTTCGATTCTTACCTATTAATCGTGCAGCTCTAACGTGCGGGTGCCAACTGTTAATGGAACCCCAAAGACATCTTGGAATCCAATAATACCCCATTCCGGTGCAGCCTTCAAACCACACAATTGTTTTTGCATTCCAGTACAAAACCTGGATATGTGGGACCACACAGGAACGCGAGCCGAGCCCTAAGGGCCAGTTCACACCATAGAAACGCAGTTCACAGAGGTTTCTGCATGTACATTTTTGATGTGTTCCAGTGCGTTTTTTTCCCTTTTTTTTCTTCACCCTAAATAAGGACATGTGCGCTCCGATGTGTTTTTTTCCCGGGCAGTTCAGTACAGAAAAAATGCAGCATGTTCTACTTTTCTTTCTGGACAGGAACACACTCGTGTGAACTATGCCATTGGAAACCATTTAACCTACTATCTATGATGCGTTTAACGCAGAAAATTGGATTGAATGTGGCGTGGCCCCGTGAACCAACCCTGCAGACATTCAAAGAAGTGTTTTTATTTTCCTTTAGATCTTTACACTGGGAATAGGTGGTTAATCATCCACAATCCACATGCAGGTACAGGAAGATCTTTTGAGCTCTAGGCTCCTCTATACTGATATGACTTAAAAAAAATGTTGCACTTGCAGACAAATCTCTTTTCAATCAAAAGTTTCTAGCCTAAAGAAAGCTGACCATAAGCTATGCAATCTGACTGTACAATCTAAGGTAATGTGGTGATCTGGACCATACACTATACAATCATGTGATTGTACAAGAAGTACTAAAGTCAGATCCATGATTTAAGAATCAAGCAGCTACCCAGTTGAAGTCAGATTAATTAAGCCATTTTGAGGTACAATTGTCACATGTGATTGCCACAGCCACAGAGAGTGTCATCTTGCCAGATCCAGCAGCTCCTTACCTTAGTCCTGCGGGCGCCGCGGCCACTGCCAGTGAGTGAGAGTGAGTGCTCTCTGAGAGTCTAGTAGTCAGCAATGCACGATGTCAGCAACAGCTGCAGCTGTGCTGTCTCAGTCTGTGTCAGTGTCACTTGTTGTTGCTCCAGGCCTCCAGCAGTCCAGCTCCCTTCAGCCCACCCGCCCGGCGCGCTCACACGCTGCCTAGTGTGAATGCACGTGCTTTGTCTCAAGTCCTGCCTTTTTTAAATGCCATGCGTGCCGTGTGTGACCCAACGCGTATCGACGTCACGCACGTCCTGCCGCTGCTCGCTCCTTTTTACTCGGCCGGTGGGACATGAAGTTGATACATGCGGTGTGCTCATGCGCAGTGCGGCGCCATCGACGCTCGCTCCAGTTCTCGCTCATGTGCAGTGCGGTGCCATGGGGACTCTGGGCTAATAATTGTAAAATGATTTTACAAGATTCGGGGCTTTTCAGGGTCACATTCGGGGCTTCAGCCACCCCTAGCCACCCCCTACCGACGCCCCTGGGTCAGACCATGGGATAGGGATAATATTAGATGCAATTATTTCTGGCAACATTCCTGCCATCAGAAACAAGTGGTCAATTTGATTGGTTGTTTTCTCTCCAAGAATCAATTTATAGTTAGAAAGGAGATGAGAAAGTGATTGATTAGTTTGGTTTCAGGATGAAATAAATGGGGATCTGTCCAGAAATGGGAGGATAACTTGATTACAATCACAGTTTAATTAATGGCCTGCACAGAGTCCAGACCTCAACACGATAGAACACCTTTGGGGGGAATTGTAGTGGAGACTGCGAGCAAGGACTTCTCGTCCACATCAGTACCTGACCTCACAAATGCGCTTCTGGAAGAATGGTCAAACACTCCCATAGACACACTCCTAAACTTTATGGACAGCATTCCCAGTAGAGTTGAAGCTGCTATAGCTGCAAAGTGTGAGCCAACTCAATATTGAACCCTACGAACTAAGACTGGGTTGCCATTAAATTTCACATGTGTGTAAAGGCAGGCGTCTCAAAAATATAGTGTATTTTCTGAAAGCAGAGGCCCTGGAGAATTAAATGGTAGCTGTTGCAATTGTGTATGTCATGTGATATTTGCGCAGCTGTTTACCCAATTTTTCAGAAAAAAATAGACCTAAATGAATTTTAGTGCATACAAACACAATATAATACCAAACCTTTTTGGTTAAATACAAGTATGATGTGGGGTTGAGTAAATAAATACCAAACATTTAAAATTGTGCACGCCTGTGAAATGTTCCTGCCATTTCACAGGCTTGCAAAATTTTAACCTATGGTACCTAGGGCTGTTTTAACCACTTTAAGACCGGGCCTCTTTTTTAGATGTGGTGTTTACAAGTTAAAAACTTTTTTTTTTACTAGAAAATTACTTAGAACCCCCAAACATTATACATTTTTTTTCTAACATCCTAGAGAATAAAATGCATTGCAATACTTTCTGTCACACCGTATTTGTGCAGCGGTCTTACAAGCGCACTTTTTAAAAAAAAATACACTTTTTAAATTAAAAAATAAGACAACAGTAAAGTTAGCCCAATTTTTTTGATATTGTGAAAGATAATGATACGCCGAGTAAATTGATACCCAACATGTCACGCTTTAAAATTGCGCCTGCTCGTGGAATGGCGACTTTTACCCTTAAATATCTCCATAGGCAACATTTAAAAAACTGTACCAGTTGCATGTTTTGCGTTACAGAGGAGGTCTAGGACAAGAATTATTGCTCTCGCTCTACCGATCGTGGCAATACCTCACAAGTGTGGTTTGAACACTGTTTTCATATGCGGGAGCTACTCACGTATGCGTTCACTTCTGCACGTGAGTTCGGTGGGACGGGGTGCTTTTAAAAAAAAAAAATTCTTATTTATTTCACCTTTTTACTTTTTATTTTTACACAGTTTTAAAAAAAATTAAATAGAATGTGTCACTTTTATTCCTAATATAAGGAATGTAAACATCCCTTGTAACAGAAAAAAAGCATGACAGGGCCTCTTAAATGAGATCTGGGGTCAAATTGACCTCAGATTTCATATTTACACTAAAATGCAATAAAAATAAAAAAAATTTTGTCATTTAAAAAAAAGAAACAAAATAAATTGACCCTTTAAGAGCTATGGGAGGAAGCAACGTTTTGACGCAGCGTCATGGAGATGGGTGGGGGCCATCTTCCCCTCACTCGTCTCCATGTCAGCCCAAGGGACAGACACGATCATTTCTGCCGCTGCTGAGGGCTTTGGCAAGTGGCGGAGGGCACCGGATCATGGCGAGAGGGACGCCCCTCTTCCGCCTCCGATAAAAGGGATCTTGCGGCGAATCCGCCGCAGAGACCACTTTTATCTTGTACCGGACCACCGGCTAAACACGGGGATACTGGGGTTATGGCAGCTAGCTCCTTGACCCTTCTACACCCCCGATATCCCCCTAACACTCTGACCCCTCTACATCCAAGATATCCCCCCAGTACTCTGACCCCTCGACACCCCAGATATCCCCCAGCACTCTGACCCCTCTACATCCTAGATAGTCCTCCCAGGACTGTTACCATATACCAAGATACCCTTTGTATTGTAACCCTACTACATCCCTGATACCCGTACACTGTGGCCTCTCTACATCCCTGATACCTCTAGCACTATAGTCACCCAAGCATTGCTACCCCTATACACCCCAGATCCCCCCTCGCCATTCCCCCCATACACCTTTGATATCCCCCAGCACCATTATTACATCCATGTAGTACCCCCTTTTCCAGTGGAGATACAGTGCATGTAAACTTTTGTCTATGTGCCCACCTCCAGCATGGGACTCACCTATACCAATCAAGAAGGCAGAAGGAGAAGCGGAGGAGGGAGTATCCCCCGGGCATTCCAAGCACTTCGGTCAGCTGGGCTCACCATGACACGATCCACAATGCTATTTCCGCAGGTGAGTTCATAGTGCTGCCCACTCAGCATCTCCCACTCCAGCTCCTACCCCGCAGCCTTTCAAGTCCCGAGCATTCAAGCTACATGGGGTGGGGTCAGAGCATCACTGGCACTCTGGCCCTGCCCCTCCCTGCTGGCTGTGAAATAATAGGTATCGTTTTGCACAGCATGGCACACCGCTGCCAGCCTGCCTCCCCTGTGTATCCAGGTTTCTGTTACATCAGAAGGGGCGGGGTCACCCATGCGTCATTGGGGAAGCCAGGCTTTCCCCCCTGCGTCAAAGGGGACGGGGTCAGGTGACAGATGGCCCCGCCCTCCTCATATAAGAAATGTCAGGCTGCCGGGATCCCCACAGTGTCTCCACCAGTGGAGACAGAGGATGGATAGACTGTGCTGGACTGGAGGGAGAGATCACCCGTCGCTGGATCAGATCAGCCATCGCTGGACCCCGGAGAGATGATCATCCTGGATAGCAAGAGTGGATTACCACCGCTGGAATCTTTTTTTATTTTTTTTTTATTTTTAATAAAGGACTTTTTCAAAAGTGTGTTTGTCTTTTCTTTTACACTCTCTTTGTGAAATGGTAGGGGTACTTTTGTACCCCCTTACCATTTCAAACAGGGGGATTTGGGGGTCCCCTTGTTAAAGGAGGCTTCCAGATTGTGATAAGCCCCCCGCCCGCAGACCCCCACAACCCCCGAGCAGGGTTGTGGGGATGAGGCCCTTGTCCTCATCAACATGTCCTCATCAACATGGGGACAAGGTGCTTTGAGGGGTCTGTGACCCCCCAAAGCATCCTCCCAATGTTGAGGGCATGTGGCCTGGTACGGTTCAGGGGGGGGGGGGCTCTCTTGTCCCTCCCTCTTTTCCTGCGGCCTGCCAGGTTGTGTGCTCAGATACAGGGTCTGGTATGAATTTTTAGGGGGAACTCCACGCCATTTTTTTTTTTTTATTTGGCGTGTAGTTCCCCTTAAAATCCATACCAGACCCTTCAGTTTGGTATGGATATTTAGGGGGAACCCCACGCTTTTTTTTTTATCAATGACTTTCAATGACTTCTCTGTATTATGGGGAGCCGACAATTCATTATAGCAGCGAGTGATTTTAAATTACTTTTTTTCCTGCAGAAATGACACTTTGTACTATAGATACCCCCC
This sequence comes from Lithobates pipiens, assembly GCF_037356315.1. Taxonomy (NCBI): domain Eukaryota; kingdom Metazoa; phylum Chordata; class Amphibia; order Anura; family Ranidae; genus Lithobates; species Lithobates pipiens. The sequence goes on from NW_027507685.1 coordinate 209,923,747, forward strand.
AGGTACAAAATTTAAAGGAATATTACACTTTTATTGTTTCACTTTAAGCATTATTAAAATCAGTGCTCCCAAAAAAAACAGCCGTTTTTAAAACTTTTTTTTGCAGTGATACATGTCACCTGGGGCAGGACCCAGGTCCCCAAACACTGTTTAGGACAATAACTTGCATATTAGCCTTTAAAATTAGCACTTTAGACTTTGAACGTTCGAGTCCCATAGACTTTAATAGGGTTCTAAAGTTCACACAAAGTTTAGGTCTGTTCGCAGGTTCTGATGGGAACTGAACCGGGGGGTGTTTGGCTCATCCTTACCAGAGACTGTGGACATAATGCAGGAGATTACAAAAGACTGCGGACATACTGCAGGAGATTACTAGAGACTGGGGACATACTGCAGGAGACAACCAGAGACTACGGACATACTGTAGGAGACAACCAGAGACTGCGGATATACTGCAGGAGACAATCAGAGACTGCGGACATACTGCAAGAGACAATCAGAGACTGCGGACATACTGCAAGAGACAGTCAGAGACTGTGGACATACTACAGGAGACAATCAGAGACTGCAAACATACTACAAGAGACAATCAGAGACTGCGGACATACTGCAAGAGACAGTCAGAGACTGCGGACATACTACAGGAGACAATCAGGGACAGCGGACATAGTACAGGAGACAATCAGAGACTGCGGACATTATACAGGTGATAGTCAGAGAACTTTCATCAACGCACAGCTTTACAGTTGAATAACACAGCTCACGGTTTAAGCAGTCAGGAATTTTATGGGTGTAAGGACATACCTGGCCAGCCAAACTCACTACATACATTTAGAGGTGTGTGGACGGGGCTTCCATTCTCTGCTCTCACTACAACAGCCGGGAGCTCCACTGATGCTTTGTAGGGGGGCCCCGTTACCCATGAATTGGGGCCCCGATGAAGATTTTGCAGAGTGCACAGAGGACACAGGAGGTTGTAGTCCCACGCTAGTCAGGTGAGAGGGGGTGGAGCTCCACTGACGCTCTGACCCCCCCCCCCCCCGTGCAGCCTGAATGCTCGGAAGAAAGCAGCTGTAGTGAGAGCCAGTGATCAGAGTGGGAGCGTCTGTGGAGCTCCCGGCCCCGCCCCCTCTCAGATGGCTAGCATTCCCGTGTCCTCTGTGCACTCTGCAAAACCTTAATCGGGGCCCCAATTCATGGGTAGCAGCACGGGCCCCCCTATAAACATTGGGCCCAGGGCAGGTGCCTCGTTTGCCCAGCGCTAAAGATGGCCCTGCTCCAGAAGAGACTCAGGACAATGAAAAACCCATCCCTGAAATTCCCAGTGATAGTGTGGAGCAGGTTGTTAATTTTCTTTGTATTAATAAGGTTTATGCACAATATGTGAAGTGCTCTAATTTATAAAATACATATCTGACTTCAACATTTTGCTGTCTCTATTAGGGATGAGCCGAACATCCCCCGGTTCGGTTCGCACCAGAACTTTCGAACGGACCCCAAATTCGTACGAACGTTAGAACCCCATTGAAGTCTATGGGACTCGAACGTTTGAAATGAAAAGTGCTATTTTTAACGGCTAATATGCAAGATACTGTCCTAAAAAGGGTTTGGGAAACTGGCTCCTGCCCCAGGGGACATGGGTCAATGCCTAAAATGTTTTTAAAATGGCCGTTTTGGCGGGAGCACTGATTTTAATGACGATTAAAGTGAAAAAAAAAAGTGAAATATTCCTTTAAATATGGTGCCTGGGGGGTGTCTGTAGTATGCCTGTGAAGTGCCACGTGTTTCCCGTGTTTAGAACAGTCCCTGCACAAAATGACATTAAACGGAAATAACACCATTTAAAACTGCTTGCGGTTTTAATGTTATATCTGGTTCCTGCAATATGGTTGAAAATCATTGAGAAAAATGGCATGGGTAGCCCTCCCTGCCCATTACCAGCCTATTTGGGTCTTGTACGCATATTAAGGGGAACCCTGTACCCATATTAAAAAAAGGAAATGCGTGTGGCCCCCAGGCCCTATATACTCAGAACAGCAGTATACAGGCGGTGCAAACAAGACAGGGACTGTGTAGGTTTGTTGTGTTAAGTTGAATCTGTTTGTAATTTTCAACTGGTACATTTTTAAAGTCTAGCTCCAGTCAAAAAAACGATTTTTAAGCTTTTTGGAAAACATAGGGAAGGGTTATCACCCCTGTATAATTTGTTTTGTCGTCCATCTTTTTTCATCTCACTTGCTTTTGTCTCCTTCCGTTTGCAAGTAGGAGATGTTTGTAAATTGGATGTTTGAAAGTAGGGGCCTGCCCTATATGCTCTGCAGAAATGGCGGAACAAGGTGTTGGTTTTGCCACAACATTGTAAGCCCTCAAAGTGACTCTTGGTGGGCGCTGGAGCGCCCTGCTGTGAACGATTATATCAAGAATTGTAATTACATGCCATTGTTGAACAGTGGTAGAAAAATTGACCTTTGGTGGTTGTGCTGCTGGTGCCACAACACTATAAGTCCTCACCGTTACTCTGGGTGGGCACAGGAAGGGGCCCTCCTGTGAAATATTATATCAAGAATTGTAATTACATGTCCCTGTTAAACAGGGGCAGAAAAATTTGGCCTTAGGCACTGCTGCTGGTGCCACCACACTGCAACCTCTTCCATATACTCTAGTTTTATTGCAGGAATTAGCCCTGCTGCAAAGCATTGCATCAAAAATTGTACTTAAACGCCCCTTTAAAACAGGGGCAGAAAAATTGGGCCTTAGGCACTGGTGCTGGTGCCACCACACTGCAACCTCTGCCATATACTCTAGTTTTATTGCAGGAATTAGCCCTGCTGCAAAGCATTGCATCAAAAATTGTAATTAAACGCCCCTGTTAAACGGGGCAGAAAAATTGGGCCTTAGGCACTGGTGCTGGTGCCACCACACTGCAACCTCTGCCATATACTCTAGTTTTAATGCAGGAATTAGCCCTGCTGCAAAGCATTGCATCAAAAATTGTAATTAAACGCCCCTGTTAAACAGGGGCAGAAAAATTGGGCCTTAGGCACTGGTGCTGGTGCCACCACACTGCAACCTCTCCCATATACTCTTGTTTGATTGCAGGAATTAGCCCTGCTGCAAAGCATTGCATCAAAAATTGTACTTAAACACCCCTGTTAAACAGGGGCAGAAAAATTGGGCTGATGGCATCAACCAGAACCAGAAATGTTCTTCCAACATATCAGCGGAGGAGGAAGAGGATAGACAATCAACATAACAGGACAGTCACTCAGCATCAGCATAGGCAGTCTTGAAGGGATGTGATATTTCAAAAAAAATTATTCTGTTACATCAGCTTCAGGTGCTTGGTAGCTGTGGGTGATCCAAGACTGATTCATCTTGATGAAGGTCAGTCGATCAACTGATTCGGTGGACAGGCGCACCCTGTGATCTGTAACAAAGCCACCAGCAGCACTGAAGGTGCGTTCCGAAAGAACGCTGGATGCAGGACAGGCCAGTAGCTCAATTGCATACTGTGCAAGCTCTGGCCAGTGATCCATCCTCAAGACCCAGTAAGCCAGAGGATTTTCGGTGGGAAAGGTGTCCAAGTCTGACCTTGCCCCTAGGTATTCCTGCACCATGTAAATCAGACGCTGGCGATGGGTGCTGGAACCGATCATACCTTGGGGCTGCGGACTAAAAAATTGTCTGAAAGCATCAGTCAGACAGCCACCTTCTCCACCGCTCCTTCTGACCGATGCCTCAGCAACACATTGTCCAGGACCAGGAGTTTGTAACCTCCAAGTCTCTGGGAACGCGTTGCACAGACCTTTCTGCAAGGCCTCCCGGAGATGTCTCATCCTCTGCTCCCTCTGCGATGGCAAGATAAGGTCGGCAACCTTACCCTTGTACCGTGGATCAAGGAGAGTGGCCAGCCAGTAATGGTCCCTCTCCTTGATCCGAAGAATATGAGGATCCTTCCGCAGGCTTTGCAGGATCAGGGAGGCCATGCAGCGTAGGTTAGCTGAGGCATTCGGTCCGGAGTCCTCTGGGTCACTAAGGACAACATGATCCGCAGCTACCTCCTCCCAGCCACGTACAAGTCCACGTGTTTCTTGGGACTGTAAATCATCCCTACAAGACTGCTGCTGCTGCTGATGCTGAGTGCCAGCCTCCACCTCCATGCTGACACAATCATCCTCCTCCTCCTCTTCCTCCTCCTCATCCTCTTCCTGTGTGATGGGTGGCACAGCAGGAACACTGTCTGGATAAAGGGGGCCTTGAGAGGCAAGGAAGTCCTCCTCTTCCTGCCTCTGTTCTGCCTCAAGTGCCCTGTCCATTATTCCATGCAGCGTATGCTCCAAGAGGTGGACAAGAGGTACAGTGTCACTGATGCATTCACTGTCACTGCTCACCATCCTTGTGGCCTCCTCAAACGGTGACAGGACAGTGCATGCATCCCTGATCATGCCCCACTGGCGTGGTGAGAAAAAACCAAGCTCCCCTGACCCTGTCCTGGTGCCGTAGTCGCACAGGTACTCATTGATGGCCCTCTGCTGCGTGTGCAGCCGCTGCAGCATGGCCAATGTTGAGTTCCATCTGGTGGGCATGTCACATATAAGGCGGTTCTTGGGCAGGTTCAACTCCTTTTGGAGCTCAGCCAGCCGAGCACAGGCATTAAATGATCAGCGGAAATGCACACAGACTTTCCTGGCCTGCTTCAGGGCATCCTGTAAGCCGGGGTACCTGCCCAAGAACCGCTGCACCACCAGGTTAAGGACGTGAGCTACACAGGGCACATGGGTCAGTTGTCCCTGTCGGAGGGCGGAGAGGAGGTTGGTGCCATTGTCACAAACCACCATTCCTGGCTTAAGCTGGCGTGGCGTCAACCACCTCTCGGCCTGCCCCTGCAGAGCTGACAAAACATCCGCCCCAGTGTGGCTCCTGTCCCCCAAACAAACCAGCGCAAGGACGGCATGGCATCATTTTGCCTGCTTACTTGCGTAGCCCCTGGAACGCCTACGAAGCACCGCTGGTTCTGAGGACAGAGCACTGGAAGAGGCCATGGAGGAAGAAGAAGAGGAGGGGGTGGAGGAGAGAGGTGTGTCACAACCAATAGTAGCATTTTGGAGGCGTGGTGGCGGAACAACCTCCAACACTACTGCACCTTGTCCTGCATCCTTCCCAGCTGCCAGAAGAGTGACCCAATGGGCCGTGAAAGACAGGTAACGTCCCTGTTCATGCCTGCTGGACCATGAGTCAGCGGTAATATGCACCTTACCGCTGACCGCCCTGTCCAGCGAGGCAAGGACATTGCCTTCCACATGCCGGTAGAGAGCCGGAATCGCCTTCCGTGAGAAAAAGTGGCGTTTGGGGACCTGCCACTGAGGAACCGCACATTGTACAAACTCACGGAAGGGGGCCGAGTCTACCAACTGAAAAGGCAGCAGTTGAAGTGCTAGCAATTTAGCCAAGCTAGCATTCAACCGCTGGGCATGTGGATGGCTGGGAGTGAACTTCTTCCGCCGGTCCAGCAGCTGGGGCAGGGACATTTGCCTGCTATAATCGGACGTGGGTGTACCGCTAGCAGAGTTCCCGGAAGCACTTGGCTGTGACACACCTAATTCTACACCTTCATTCCTCTCAGAGCAGGTTTCAGAGAGGACTGAAGGTCTAGTGGGGTTGGAGATGCCAGCTGATGAGGAGCAAGGAGAGGTCCGCTTTGTTCTTTGGTGTGGGTCTTTGACGTACGCTTGCCAACGAGCTGCATGGCAGGTCAACATATGTCTGGTCAAGCATGTGGTGCCCAAGCAGCTGATGTTTTGGCCACGTGAGATACGCTTGAGACATATGTTGCAAATAGCAGCGGTGCGATCTGATGCACTCGTCTCAAAAAAGGCCCACACCAAAGAACTTTTAGAATAACGCGCAGAGGCTCTGCACAGGCGGAGCTCTGCGGTGTGATTCAGTCGGTGTGCTGCCCCTAAGCTGGCCCCCGGAGGGCATCCTGCCTCGTTGGACATGTGCCTCCTCCTCCTCCTCCTCCTCCTCCCTCCTTCCAGGCACCCACGTGGAGTCAGTGCCCTCATCATCCCCTCCCTCTTCATCGCTGTAGCAAACCTGGCAGTATGCTGCAGCTTGTGGAACATGACTGCCAGATTGCTGTCCTTCTTGAGCATCCCCTCTCTCTGCGCTCACGCTACTGCCTTCCTCTAGCTGAGTGTCATCATCAGAGCCCACAAAACACTGGGCATCCTCCTGGAGCATGTACCCAACACTGTGCTCAAAGAGTTCAGGAGACTCCTCAGGAGGACCTGGTGGGTCTAGGGAAGGAGTCACTGATGATGACATTGAGAGGAGGGAAGACGATGCGTTGGCAGCTGCTTTGCTAGTACCCTGAGACTGGGTGAGAGAGGATGAGGAGGATGAAGAGGGCTTGGTCATCCACTCTACCAAGTCGTTGGCATGTTGCGGTTCAACATGTCCAGCTGCCGAAAAGAAGGACAAGCGTGTCCCATGGCCACGTGCTGATGACAATGCACCGCGTCCACGACCAGCACTGTTGTCTCTAGACACAGAGCCTGCTTGCCCTCTTTTATCGGCTCGCGCCTGTCTGCCTCTCCTTGCTGGCCTTCCAGACATGGTAATGGCCTGAAGGGAGTTGGGTAAAAAAGCAGTTGGGTAGTGTATATTGTGCTAGAGGCACACAACACCCACTAACTGCTACAGATGCCTTTATTATAGAACACCAGAGATAAAGGGGTATATACAGATGTATACTGTGCTGTGCTGGAGGCACACACAACTTCCAATAACTCCTGCAGATGGCAAGTGGGCTCAAATAGAGAACAGCTATGTAGGTGGATATAGCGGTATGTACTGGGTACAGAGCACGCAGACAGCACGCACTATCTCCTAACACTACTGACTGCAAGCTCTATTATAAAAGATAGATCACTAGCTATATAGGTGAGGTGAATATAGCGGTGTATACTGCGGTCAGGGCACGCAGACAATAACCAGAGAACACCAGAGATAAAGGGGTATATACAGATGTATACTGTGCTGTGCTGGAGGCACACACAACTTCCAATAACTCCTGCAGATGGCAAGTGGGCTCAAATAGAGAACAGCTATGTAGGTGGATATAGAGGTATGTACTGGGTACAGAGCACGCAGACAGCACGCACTATCTCCTAACACTACTGACTGCAAGCTCTATTATAAAAGATAGATCACTAGCTATATAGGTGAGGTGAATATAGCGGTGTATACTGCGGTCAGGGCACGCAGACAATAACCACTACACAACAGCAAGATCGAAAATCAGCCGAAAACGATCGGTGTGTACTGTGTTGAAGGTACACAGAACACCCACTGCTTCAGACGCCAACACACTACACAAGGCCGCCGCGCTGGCGGCCTTATATAGTGTGGGGCGTGCACTACACAGCCTGAGCTATGATTGGCCACAGGCATCCTGCCTGTGGCCAATCATGGCTCTCCTCGCTGCTGGCGCTGCGATTGGCCAAGCATGCACTGTGACCCCGCAATCATGAGCCAGCAATGCACTGCGCCATCGCAGTGCATTGTGGGCCGTAAGCGCCACACGAATTTGGCGCGAACAGACCAAAATGTTCGGACTTCGCCGAACGGACGAACAGCCAATGTTCGAGTCGAACGTACGTTCGACTCGAACATGAAGCTCATCCCTAGTCTCTATGTACAGTATTGTGCAAACATTTTAGGCAGGTGTGAATAAATAATGTAAATTAAGAATGCTTTCAAAAATATATTTTTTACTTATTTATCTTTATCAATTTAAAAAATGCAGAGTGAACAAACAGAAGAATAATCTAAAGTAAATCAATATTTGAATACCCTTTCAATTCTTTTAGGTACACTTGCACACAATTTTTTTTTTTTTTGATGTGTGTAGCATGCCCAATGTCCATAGTTGGTTAAAGTAATATTAACTCCTCAGCTGAACACATTAAAAGAGAAGTCCAGCCAAAGCTTGTTGGCTGTACTGCTCCTATGGATCACATGAGTGCAATTAGCTTTGCACTCCTGTGACCCGTTTTCAGCAGAGAGCAAGCTGAAGTGTTCAGGCGGTGTTCAAAAAAATGAACTCATACTTCTATTTTAACCACTTAAGCCCTAAACCATTTTGCAGCTAAAGGACCAGGCCCCTTTTTGCGATTCGGCACTGCGTCGCTTTAACTGACAATTGCGCAGTCGTGCGACGTGGCTCCCAAACAAAATTGCCGTCCTTTTTTTCCCACAAATAGAGCTTTCTTTTGGTGGTATTTGATCACTTCTGTGGTTTTTATTTTTTGCGCTATAAACAAAAATAGAGTGACAATTTTTTACTTTTTGCTATAATAAATATCCCCCAAAAATATATAAAAAAACATTTTTCCTCAGTTTCGGCTGATACGTATTCTTCTACATATTTTTGGTAAAAAGAATCGCAATAAGCGTTTATTGATTTGTTTGCGCAAAAGTTATAGCGTCTACAAAATAGGGGATAGTTTTATGGCATTTTTATTACAATTTTTTTTTTTTTTAGTAGTAATGGCGGTGATCAGCAATTTTTATTGTGACTACGACATTATGGCGGACACGTCTGACAATTTTGACACATTTTTGGGACCACTGGCATTAATACAGCGATTGGTGCGATTAAAAATGCATTGATTACTGTAAAAATGTCACTGGCAGTGAAGGGGTTAAATGTGACCTAATATGTGTTTCTTACTGTAGGGGGGCGTGGTCTGGTGTGTGACATCACTGATCATTGTTCCCTATGACAACGAACAGACGATCAGTGACAGGCACCTAGGATGCACAGGGAGAGCTTTGTTTACCCTTACCTATCCCGGTTCCTTCAGTTCTGTGACCCGATCGCGGGACATCGGTGGCGATCGGGTCCGTGGGCTGAGGACCGGGTCTAGAGAGCGCGACCCACGGCTGGACTCACACTGCAGCGATTTATGAGAACGGATGTGATTCGCACCGCACTGCAGTGCAAATCACATACAATCTCTGTGCGATACGAGTTCATCGCACACGGCCCAAACTCGCACGGGACCCTTTTTTTGGTCCGCAGCAGAATCGGATCGCATGGGTGTCCACACCATGCGATCCGATTCCTGTCCGAGTTTGCAGATCGCACTGCGATATGCGAACTGATCTGGGGGTGTCATTAACGTTTCATTGACACTCCCAGCAGTTCGCATAGGGCAGTGTGAACTGCCGCCGGGAGGTATGCGATGCGGGAACCCGCCACGGATTTGCGGCGTTCCTGCATCGCTGCAATGTGAACCCAGCCTTAGGCGCGATTTGCACTAGCGCATTTTTTGATGCATTTTGCATTTTGCAGAAATGCAAAGAAATTTTTTTAACATGGGTTCCTATGGAACATGTTCACATCATTGCATTTTTGTGCCTCTGCGTTTTTGGAAAGGGTTGGGGTTTTCATGCAAAATGCAGCGTTTTGCATGTAATAGAAGTCAATGGACCTGCATCAAAAATGCAAGTACCGCGTTTTTACCGCGTTTTTACCGCGTTTATGCCGCGATTTTGCCGCAATTTGCGTATTTTTTTTTTCCATTTTTTTTCACTGTATATATTTGGTTGCTAAGCAACCACACTGTAAAAAAAAAGAAAGAAAAAAAAACACAAAACGCGGCAAAATCGCGATAAAAACGTGTGTCCAAAAACGCGGCAAGCACCGCCATAAGCACTGCAAAATCGCTCAAAAGCAACATGCATAGATGTGAATCGAGCCTTAGGCTGGGTTCACACTGGAGCGTTTTCCCGCATCGCATGCCTCCCGCCGGCAGTTCACACTGCCCTATTCGGACTGCTGGGAGTGTCAGTGAAACCTTAATGACACCCCCAGATCAGTTTGCATATAGCAGTGCGATCTGCAAACTCGGACAGGAATCGTATCGCATGGTGTGAACACCCATGCGATCCGATTCTGCTGCGGACCAAAAAAAGGGTCCCGTGCGAGTTTGCGGCGGGTTCGATGCGAATTCAGCCATACTATCTGTATGGCTGAACTCGCATCGCACAGAGATAGGATGTGATTTGCACTGCAGTGCGGTGCGAATCACATCCGGGTCTCCCAGCCACAGCGGTGTGAACCCAGCCTTAGGCTGGGTTCACATTGCAGCGATGCGGGAACGCCGCAAATTCGCTGCGGGTTCCCGCATCGCATACTTCCCAGCGGCAGTTCACACTGCCCTATGCGAACTGCTGGGAGTGTCAATGAAACGTTAATGACATCCCCAGATCAGTTCGCATATCGCAGTGCGATCTGCAAAGGGTCCTGTGCGAGTTTGGGCCGGGTGCGATGCGAATTCAGCCATACTATCTGTATTGCTGAACTCGCATCGCACAGAGATCGGATGTGATTTGCACTGCAGTGTGAATCACATCCGGTTCTCGTAACCGCTGCAATGTGAACCCAGCCTTCAAGGGCAGCGTACCTGTACGTGCTTGTGAACAGCCGTGCCATTCTGCTGACGTATATCGGCGTGAGGCAGTCCTTAAGGCCTGATTCACACCTATGCAGTTTTAGTGCTTTTTGCATTTTGTAGATTTGGACTACAGTCCATTTAATATGGTTTCCTATGGAACACGTTCTGTAGTGCAAATTTGCAAAATGCAAAAAGCACTAAAACTGCCATAGGTGTGAATCCAACCTAAGTGGTTAAGGTAGAACTATTATGTTCCTTATATGACTAGTCTTGGTGCATTTTGCTGGCATATAATTATTCTTGCAATGGTGAAATGAATGCTTCTAGACTAGATTTATTGCACTCCACTTTCACATGTCAGACATCATTAAGACTGAAAAGTACTAAATGTTCCCGACCTCTAATTAGCCAATATATTTTAATCTATTACAGTTGTAAAATATTAAATGTTGCACAATAGTAAACTCTGGAACATCATGAGAAGTTAAATTAACAAAAAGAGTAACCCTTTTTGGGAAAGCACACTGCAAACATTATTCTTCATATATTGAAATCTCCCTATTACTTAATGCCTCCTAAGGATTGCGTTCTACAATATAACTACAAGGGGTACAGCTGAGATGAAGCTCATAAGGTCAGGGTCCACAATGTTAATGGCTCCTAATGGCATCTAACTGCTGTGTACTTCTAAAAGATGAATTTGGACATCCCTACTAGCATCAGAATCTTCTCCTCCTGAATTTTTGTAAAATGGCTCTTGGGATGAAATGACGGACATTGTGGTATGTGAGGGGTAGAGAAAAGTGTACAGTTGCCATAAGATAGGAATGAGTGGAGATCTTGTGTTTCTGGGTATAGGAAAAGTTAAATTCATCGTAAAGTCTAGTTTTTCTTTCTATAAAAATAACAAACATCTTATACTTACTGTCAGAAACCATGAATCAGACCGAGACAGAAGTACAATTAAATCACACTTGTTTATTAAATAAAAATAAAAAGGTAAATAGAGAAAGCGTAGTCAAAGCATAGCCAGAGTCCAGTAACCGGATCAAGTAGTCAGACAGTCCAGATTTCAATAACAAAATCGGGTAATCAGCCAGGCCAGAAGTCAGGGATCCAAGTAGAGCAACAGCAAGCAGGATAAGGAGCCAGAAGGGATGTCAGCAATCCAGTCTTGAACAGTACCGCAGGAGATGGTTTCTTGTGATGTGACCAAGGCGAAGGCAGCTATGAAGTGAGCTGGATAGCTTTAAGTAGGCAGGTCAGACGAGCTGGATAAGGAACAGCTGGTAACTGTGGAGAGAGATGGGAGCTGGCAATTAGCTGACAGCTGAGCAGCCAGCCAGAGAGAGAAGGGCTAAGCCAGCCCTGACACTTAACTGCTCTGTTGCAGTGAAGTGGATCCTCCTCTTCTCGGGTCGCTCTTCTGTGATCCTGGCCCCTCCCTCCTGTTCAGTGCCCCCATAGCAAGCAGCTCGCTATGGGGTCACCCAAGCCGAGTCGCAGCTCCCTGTGTCCATTCAGACACAGAGCCCCAACCCAGCCCCGCCCCCTCCCTCTCCTGATTGGAGGGAGAATCTTGAACAGCTGAGACACTCGTGGACATCGCTGGGCAGAGAGGGACTTCAGGTACAGTAAGTATTAGGGGGATTGAGGGGGGATGCTACACACAGAAGGCTTTTTATCCTAATACATAGAATGCATTAAGATTAAAACCTAGGGGCGTGGCTGAGCAGTGGATGTAGACAGACATGCGTACTGCTCTCTCCGCCAAAGATCCCGTGTTTTATCCATAAGGTGACCAGCTATAGATCCCGTTCTGCCTAATCTACGTACCGGAGGAAGTGTACAATATTGTACTACATCTGTGATGGCTCGGATCATTATTCTCCATAGCTAAAAAGCTATTGTGTTATGGCTGGCAGTTGCTAACTGCATTACACTGATTACAGTTCTCACGGATGAGATTAACCAGTTGCCGACCGCCGCACGCCGATGTACGTCGGTACAATGGCACGGGCAGGCATAAGGACATACATGTACGTCCCTTGCCTCCCGCGGGTCGGGGGCCCGATCGGGCCCCCGCCCGGTGCCTGCGGCGGTCGGTATTCGTTCGGGAGCGATCCCGGACGAGGGGACGGCCATTCATTCATGGCCACCCCCTCGCGATCGCTCCCGACGAATAGAAATCCCCGGTGACATCACTTCCTCTCCTGTAATGTAAACACAGGAGAGGAAGTGATGTATTCTCTCCTCCGTGTCGGTATTTTTCGTTCCGACACGGAGGAGAGCGGATCAGTAAGTTGCACAAACACTCACACACACAGTAGAACATGCCAGGCACACTCACACCCCCCCTTTACCCCCCGATCACCCCCCCAATTACCCCTGCCCCCCAGTCACAGTGACACCAATGTCATTTTTTTTTTTTTTTTTTTTTTTTTTTGCATTGGTGTCATTTGTGACTGTAATAACTGTTAGGGCAGTTAGAGTTAGCCCCCTTTAGTTCTAATGTACCCCCCTAACCCCCCCAATAAAGGTTTAACCCCGTGATCACCCCCCGTCGCCAGTGTCACTAAGGCTGGGTTCACATTGCAGCGGTTTATGAGAACGAATGTGATTCGCACCGCACTGCAGTGCAAATCACATCCGATCTCTGTGCGATTCGAGTTCAGCCATTCGCCGCACCCGCCGCACCCGCCACACCCGCCGCACCCGCCGCAAATTCGCACGGGACCCTTTTTTTGGCCCGCAGCAGAATCGGATCGCATGGGTGTTCACACCATGCGATCCGAGTTTGCAGATCGCACTGCGATATGCGAACTGATCTGGGGGTGTCAGTAACATTTCACTGACACTCCCAGCAGTTCGCATAGGGCAGTGTGAACTGCCGCCGGGAGGCATGCGATGCGGGAACCCGCCGCGGATTCGCGGCGTTTCCGCATCGCTCCAGTGTGAACCCAGCCTAATAAGCGATCATTTTTCTGATCGCCGTATTAGTGTCACAGGTGACGCTAGTTAGGCAGGTAGGTATTTAGGTTCGCCGCAGCTTTTTATAGCGCCAGGGACCCCCATATACTACCGCATAAAGCCCCCTGATTGCCCCCTAGTTAACCCTTTCACCAGTGATCACCATATAACTGTTACAGGTGACGCTGGTTGGTTAGTTATTTTTTTATAGTTTCAGGGCACCCGCCATTTATTACCTAATAAAGGTTTAACCCCCTGATCACCCGGCGGGTGTCATTTGTGACTAATAACTGTTAGGGCAGTTAGGGTTAGCCCCCTTTAGTTCTAAGGTACCCCCCTAACCCCCCCAATAAAGGTTTAACCCCGTGATCACCCCCCGTCGCCAGTGTCACTAAGGCTGGGTTCACATTGCAGCGGTTTATGAGAACGGATGTGATTCGCACCGCACTGCAGTGCAAATCACATCCGATCTCTGTGCGATTCGAGTTCAGCCATTCGCCGCACCCGCCGCACCCGCCGCAAATTCGCACGGGACCCTTTTTTTGGCCCGCAGCAGAATCGGATCGCATGGGTGTTCACACCATGCGATCCGAGTTTGCAGATCGCACTGCGATATGCGAACTGATCTGGGGGTGTCAGTAACATTTCACTGACACTCCCAGCAGTTCGCATAGGGCAGTGTGAACTGCCGCCGGGAGGCATGCGATGCGGGAACCCGCCGCGCATTCGTGGCGTTCCCGCATCGCTCCAGTGTGAACCCAGCCTAATAAGCGATCGTTTTTCTGATCGCTGTATTAGTGTCACAGGTGACGCTAGTTAGGCAGGTAGGTATTTAGGTTCGCTGCAGCTTTTTATAGCGCCAGGGACCCCCATATACTACCGCATAAAGCCCCCTAATTGCCCCCTAGTTAACCCTTTCACCAGTGATCACCATATAACTGTTACAGGTGACGCTGGTTGGTTAGTTATTTTTTTATAGTTTCAGGGCACCCGCCATTTATTACCTAGTCTCACTAGTGTACCCCTAAATTTAGGGGTGTCTACTTTCCAAAATGGGGTCATTTGGGGGGGGTTTGTGCCATCTTGGCATTTTATGGCCTTCAAAACTGTAACGCCCTTAGAAAGCCTGAAGGCGGTGCTTGGTTTTCGGGGCCCCGTACGCGGCTAGGCTCCCAAAAAGTCCCACATATGTGGTATCCCCATACTCAGGAGAAGCAGCAGAATTTATTTTGGGGTGTCATTTCACATATGCCCATGGCATGCGTGAGCAATATATCATTTAGTGACAACTTTGTGAAAAAAAAAAAAAAAAAAAAAAAGTTTGTAATTTTCCCGCAACTTGTGGCAAAATATAAAATATTCCATGGACTCAACATGCCTCTCAGCAAATAGCTTGGGGTGTCTACTTTCTAAAATGGGGTCATTTGTGGGGGTTTTGTGCCATCTTGGCATTTTATGGCCTTCAAAACTGTAATAGGTAGTGAGGAGTGAAATCAAAAAATTACGCCCTTAGAAAGCCTGAAGGCGGTGCTTGGTTTTCGGGGCCCCGTACGCGGCTAGGCTCCCAAAAAGTCCCACATATGTGGTATCCCCGTACTCAGGAGAAGCAGCAGAATTTATTTTGGGGTGTCATTTCACATATGCCCATGGCATGCATGAGCAATATATCATTTAGTGACAACTTTGTTAAAAAAAAAATAAAAAAAAAAAAGTTTGTAATTTTCCCGCAACTTGTGGCAAAATATAAAATATTCCATGAACTCAACATGCCTCTCAGCAAATAGCTTGGGGTGTCTACTTTCTAAAATGGGGTCATTTGTGGGGGTTTTGTGCCATCTTGGCATTTTATGGCCTTCAAAACTGTAATAGGTAGTGAGAAGTGAACTCAAAAATTTACGCCCTTAGAAAGCCTGAAGGCGGTGCTTGGTTTTCGGGGCCCCGTACGCGGCTAGGCTCCCAAAAAGTCCCACATATGTGGTATCCCCATACTCAGGAGAAGCAGCAGAATTTATTTTGGGGTGTCATTTCACATACGCCCATAGCATGTGTGAGCAATATATCATTTAGTGACAACTTTGTGTAAAAAAAAAAAAAAAATTTTTTTTGTCATTATTCAATCGCTTGAGGCAAAAAAATAAAATATTCAATGGGCTCAACATGCCTCTTATCAATTTCCTTAGGGGGTCTACTTTCCAAAATGGGGTCATTTGGGGGGGTTTTGTACTGCCCTGCCATTTTAGCACCTCAAGAAATGAGATAGGCAGTCGTAAACTAAAAGCTGCGTAAATTCCAGAAAACGTACCTTAGTTTGTAGATGTGACAACTTTTGCGCAAACCAATAAATATACAATTATTGACTTTTTTTTTACCAAAGACATGTGGCTGAATACATTTTGGCCTAAATGTATGACTAAAATTGAGTTTATTGGATTTTTCTAATAACAAAAAGTAGAAAATATCATTTTTTTTCAAAATTTGCGGTCTTTTTACGTTTATATCGCAAAAAATAAAAATCGCAGAGGCAATCAAATACCATCAAAAGAAAGCTCTATTTGTGGGAAGAAAAGGACGCAAATTTTGTTTGGGTACAACATTGCATGACCGCGCAATTACCAGTTAAAGCAGCGCAGTGCCAAAGTGTAAAAAGACCTCTGGTCATTTACCAGCAAAATGGTCCGGTCTGAAAGTGGTTAAAGGGGTGAAGGCTGAGGTCTCTTTTATCAGACAGGATATGCAAAAGCTGCGGGAAAGAATGTCTGCACTAGAGGGGCGTATTAGTATGGTGGAGGATGACATGGAACTCTTGCTCCGAGATGTTAAACATAATGCACTGCTTGCTGCCCAACATGCTACACATCTTGACAATTTGGAGAATAGAACGAGGCGCAAAAAAATCATGAATTATGTATTACTTTATTTTTAGGTCAAAAGATTAATTTGACTGTTTGCTGCCTAACAACTGTGGTTTAAATGACTTACTAATTACTCTTACATGAAATATTGTAATGTAAAGAATATTCATGGTGAAGTTGTCAAATTGTTGTATTTTTTCTTGTTTTTGCAATAAAACGTATTTTCTGTTAAAAAAAAAAAAAAAAAAAAAAAAGATTAAAAACCCTCTGACTTTACAATCCCTTTAACCACTTCAATACCAGGTACTTAAACACCTTCCTGCCCAGACCAATTTTGAGCTTTCAGCACTGTCGCACTTTGAATGACAATTGCGCGGTCATGCTACGCTGTACCCAAATGAAATTTTTATCATTTTTTCCCACAAATAGAGCTTTCTTTTGGTGGTATTTGATCACCTCTATGGTTTTTATTTTTTGCGCTACAAATAAAAAAATACAGAAAATTTTGAAAAAAAAAATGTTTTTTTGTTTCAGTTTCAAAACTTTGTAAATAAGTACGTTTTCTCCTTCACTGATGGGCACTGATGGGGCTGCACTGATGGGCACCAATGATGTGGCACCAATGAAGTGGCACTGATGAGGTGGCATTGATGGACACTGATATGTGGCACTGATAGGTGGCACTGATGGGCACTGATAGGCGGCACTGATGGGTGGCACGGGTGGGCGGCACGGGTGGGCACTGATAGGTGGCACAAATTGGCACTGATAGCTGGCATGGATTGGCATGGATGGGCGGCACAGATGGGCATGGATAGGCAGCACAGATGGGCATGGGTGGGCACTGATAGGCGGCACAGGTGGGCACTGATAGGTGGCACAGGTGGGCCCTCATAGGCGGCACTGGTGTTATACTGTACTAATGGATGCCAATCAGTGCCAAACAATAATGCATGCCAATCAGTGATGCCCATTGTGGGCACTGATTGGCATGCATTATGGGCACTGATTGGCATCCATTGTGGCACTGACTGGCATCCCTGGTGGTCTAGGGAGGATTACCTTTAGCTGGGCATCCCTGGTGGTCTGGTGGCTTCCCTGGTGGTCCAGTGTGGGCATCCTCGGGGGTGCTGTGCTGATAATCGATCAGCACAGACCCCCCCCCTGTCAGAGGAGCAGCTGATCAGCTCTCCTCTACTTGCGTCTGACAGACGCGAGTGAGGAAAAGCCGATCACCAGCTCTTCCTATTTACACTGTGATCAGCCGTGATTGGCCACGGCTTATCACGTGGTAAAGAGTCTCCGTCGGAGACTCTTTACCGAGATCGTAGTTGCCGGGTGTCAGACTGACACCCCACAACAACGATCGCCGCGATGCGCGCCCCCGGGGGCGCGCAGCAGCTCATAATCCTGATCACGTCATATGACGTCCAATCAGGATTATGCAACCACTTTGCCACCGTCAATTGCCTATAGGGCGGGCGGCAAGTGGTTAAGCATGCTGTTAACCACTTGCCGACCGGCGAATGTCGATGTACGTCAGCAGAATGGCACAGACAGACAAATAGGTACGTCTCTTTAAATTTGCCACCGTGCTATCACATTCACGCCGGTCGGGACCTCCATGAGTCAGATCGCGGGTCCCGTGGGCTCGATCACTGCGGGGATACCCGCCATCGTCTCGCGGGGAGGAAGAACAGGGAGATGCTAATGTAAACTAGCATCTCCCTGTTCTGCCTAGTGACACTGATCTCTGCTCCCTGTGATCAGAGCAGAGATCAGTGACATGTCATACACAGCCATGCCCCCCACAGTTAGAAACACTCCCCAGGGCTCACTTAACCCCTACACTGCCACCTAGTGGTTAACCTCTTCACTGCCAGTGTCATTTACACAGGAATCAGTGCATTTGTATAGCACTGATTGCTGTATAAATGACAATGATCCCAAAAATGTGTCAAAAATGGCCGATATGTCCGCCATAATATCGTATTCATGATAAAAATTGCTGATTGCTGCCATTACTAGTAAAAAAAAATATTATTAACAATGACATAAAACTATCCCCTATTTTGTAAACGCTATAACTTTTGCGGAAACCAATCAATAATCGCTTATTGCGATTTTTTTATTTAACAAAAATATGTAGAAGAATACATATTGGCCTAAACTGAGGGAAAAAAAATGTTTTTTTTATATATTTTTGGGGGATATTTATTATAGCAAAATGTAGAAAATAATGTGTTTTTTTCAAAATTGTCGCTCTTTTTTTATTTACAGCGCAAAAAATAAAAACCGCAGGGGTGATCAAATACCACCAAAAGAAAGCTCTATTTGTGGAAAAAAAAGGACATCAATTTTGTTTGGGAGCCACGTCGCACGACCATGCAATTGTCAGTTAAATTGATGCAGTGATGAATCGCAAAAACTGCTCTGTTCTTTGGCCTGCAAAATGGTCCGAGGCTTAAGTGGTTAAGCAGTTGTTAGCAAGAAATCTTTCGCCATCCACTCTGCAGTCATTTGGATTGTTCACTTGGCTTGAATGCTTTGAAGAAGAGCACTCCCAGCAGGGAGCAGTTGGTGGCAGAACGCCTAGTAGAAAGATTAATCTGAGGCCAAGTCTTAAGAATTCAATATGTAAAGTATCCTGAGTACATAGTGTGTTCCAGATTAGATTCTACAATAGATATACTGTTGTGCTTTTTAAGGACATTTTCCCGCACAATATTTACTAAGTAATTTTTAACGAAGATATTTTTAAGATACAGAATCAATCTATATGACACAGTCTATATATGTGAAACGTATTCACGGAGACGAGTGATCATACGAAATAGTTACATTTATTGGTTGACAAAAGACAAATATTTACATGAAATATTAAAATACAGATTGCATTACTTGATCATTTTGACAATTAATGTAAACACCCTCAAACTGGGCGTAGTAGTACCTTGGACACAATTATCACCATTATTACTTCTCGGTAGAATCATTAACCTTTTGATAATTGACAATTAAGCAGAATGTCTGTATTTCACACGTCCAACCTTTACTATACTGCAGGTAAGTAAGTGTTTAACAATGTGAAATAAATTAGACATTAGTTTGTCAATAAAATTGGCATCTATGCAAAAAGAAATTTATAATGAAAAATTACATTTAGAGAAAAATCTAAAAGGCGGTTATTGATTCGGAAGAAATATTTTCAATAATAGAATATTAAAAAAATCAATATTTAAGAGAACATAGAATAGATAATAAACATATACTTATCAATATGGTATATTTACCCATTCCGATTGGCTACTAGTGTGGATTGTTGGTTACCCGGAATTTTAAGATGGCTGCCGTGGCTTTCAACCTAGATTCTCTTACAGAGGAATTACTTTGTGTGACCTCCGAGTTCCAAGGAGCAGGGATCTTCGTGAATGTAAAAATATGTATTCATGCATGGTGCATGAGTGTCAGTTTGTCTGGGAGTCTTCAGGTGTCCCTTCTCAGGGGGGGGGGCCCTAAGCTTACCCCTGAGCTCTCTCCCCCAGCTCTCCCTCATGGCATCTTTCTAGTTTCTTAAATATCCTCTTAAACAAAAAGATCATAAAATTATACTGAGTTCTGCCCAGAGGGTATGTGTTCCCTCCTCATTGGCCGGCAACATGTAATGGTTAGCTTTCCCGGGAGTCTCGTGATTTTAAGGTGATTACACCTTCAACCACCAGG
Source organism: Lithobates pipiens (assembly GCF_037356315.1). NCBI lineage: Eukaryota > Metazoa > Chordata > Amphibia > Anura > Ranidae > Lithobates > Lithobates pipiens. Next base: position 209,943,758 of record NW_027507685.1, read on the forward strand.
TGTCTCACATGTGTTTTGTGGTTTATCTCTATAAGTGATATGTTTAATTTTATATTGTGTATTTTTTTTTGTACCTTAGTGAAAATAATCTCTCAAACTGGGAATTCTACTAACCACATACTATCAAATACGCTTAGCATAATTATTGATTAATCACTTGCATAAAATGGTGATATATATGCATATCAATGTATATCCATTAATCCTTAGTCCATTTAGAAAGGACACAGGTTAGACACACATCAAACAATATCACATACAACTATCATCTATATGGATACATGTATAATTCGGGTATCCAATCAATATTTGTTTATGTAAACATAGGTTAAATTATTATACATTCATATCATGATCATATGTTTGTCTTAATACTAATTTGTTCCTAAAACAATTCTACTAATAACCTTATACTTTCATATATATTTTCTTTATAACCAATTTCATCAACTCATCGGATACTAAAATTATAATGTCTCTGTTGGTGACTTATACATATCACATATAGTTTGAATTATTTGAAGTACTTTTGAAATATGTCTGACTTGTATATTCCTCTCACACCAAGTCTTGAGACGAACCCTGAGCTTCCAATAAATGATTAAATGGCTAGTTGTGTCCTACAATAGGTTTTGTTGGACAAGGCGTCAGCTATCTGCAGGGTTGTATATTGTCCAAACAGTCTTAGGCCGCGTACACACGGGCGGACTGTTCGCCCAACTTTGTCCTGCTGAACAGTGTTTCAGCGGACAGTCCGCTCGTGTGTGGGCTTCAGCGGACAGTTTCAGCGGACAGTCTGACGAACAACGTTTTTCGGAATTTCCGTAAGACAGTCCGCTGAAACTTGGTTTCAGCGGACAGTCCGCTCGTGTGTAGGCTTGTTCGACAAACTAAGTTTCGCGCATGCTCAGAAGGTTGTATTGCAGTGTATTGGACGTCGTATTTCTCGTCCCGTCGTACGTGCCGTTCACGTCATCGCGCACGCTTTCAGCGGACTGTTCGTTCATCGTGTGTGGTCAAGTCCGTTCATGCAAATTTTGAGCGGACTGTTTGTCGGACTGTTTGACGAACAAAGTTGGGCGAACAGTCCGCCCGTGTGTACGCGGCTTTACTTACGCACAATGGGGTTTTCTAGTTAAGGATTATTTCCATGTGATAAATACTTATGCAAGTTTGTTCTTCTCAATCTAACCAACAAAATAAGTAAACAGCTTTTTGTCTGGTGACAGAAACTACCATTGTTCCAATATCTTGTTTCAACACAGGTTTTGTAAAAGTTTAAAAAAGGAATCCCTTGAATATTTGGAAAAACCCGTGAGATCCTGTACTTTACTTTAAAGTTCTCCAATTGGTCACAGTTCAATAATATCAACACTATAGTTCATCCACCTTTTTTTTAGGCCTACTGAAATCTCTCATCTCTGCCAGTGAATATTAAATGTATTTCTTCATGAATTCACAACAATACGCAATTGTATACAGGATTAAAGAGGAAATTAACTTTCATCTTTAAAATGTACCTATAGGTTAGCCACTACGGGTGAAGATGGAAGCTGTCTACAGCCATGACATTGCATCGATGGAAGGCTTTGTTTTGAGGTAAGTTTCACATAATGTAAGTTTCACATAATGTGCTAGTATGCGATGCATACTAGCACATTATGCCTTTGCCTTGCAGGTAACAAAAAAAAAAAAAGTGCAGCGTTTTACAACCGCTTTAAATAAAAAAAAAAAAAAAAAAAATTTGTTCAAAGGAAAAGGCTTACAAAGCTCCCCAGTTTTTATCCACTGATGTCAACTATGACTTCTCCATCTTACAGTACCATCAGATTGACTTTCTGTATCCTTTTATGATTTGCCGTTTGATCCCCTAGTAATCCTGTTATGTAGAGCTCTCCTAAAATGAAAGTGAACTTGGCATCAGATATATTTTTATGTATCTAAGTAACATGTACATATAACAATTACCGTTATTTATTACCTTTCGCAGAGATGACAGAACTACCCCTGACATCTGATGAATGGAGGCATTTTTGTTCAAGCTTCAACTATTTATTTCTGACCTGAGATACTGGCTTAGGCTGCATTCACACTTGGAATCATGGGCAGAATCACACGATTCTGCCTGCGATTCGAGAATCGCAACAAAATGGTACCAGTGAGTTTTGGGAAAGACCAAGTGAAGAACTAAACTACAAATCAGCCTGGGTTAAATACCACCCAGCATAACTAAATTTAGGGACTAGTCCCTTTTTAAGACAGGATGCCACAAATCTTTTTCTCCCTGACCAATCAGAGGTTTAGGCCAGCAAGATGGGCTGTGGAAGGAAATAAATATTCTTTTTGGGTCTTTTGCCTTCCAGGCCTTTCCTTGAGAGGAGGTCCACTGTGAACATGTTTTTGCTCCTTGGCCCTGCTGCATGAGGAAGCCTCATCAGCTTCCTAGGAAATAGGAAATGGGTTTATGCTAGGGGGTTGCAGAGAGGACGTTGGCTAGAACAAGAAAGCTTGCTGAGTCAATTGCTGGCCTTGGCTCAAAAACACACATTCAAGAACTGCTGGTCCCAGCTTAAAGGCAGTGGTGGAACTACTGCCATAGCGACCCACGCAGGCACTATGGGGCCCACAGCTGAGTTGGGGCCCGCGGTGAGTGCCGTTGCTAGGTGGGTGCGGTCCGCACTGGTGACAAGCTTGGGTAGAGGCAGCCGCACCACTAAGACCGCTCACTGTGCTGACCGAAGCCGCCTCCCCTTCTCTCTGTTTACATCCACAGAGGAGGAGGAGCCTGCACTCGAGGGACACACACCGCTCTGTGTATCGGGGGGAGTCTGCACTACTGAGGGGGGGAGTCTGCACTACTGAGGGGGGGGAGTCTGCACTACTGAGGGGGGGAGTCTGCACTACTGAGGGGGGAGTCTGCACTACTGAGGGGGGAGTCTGCACTACTGAGGGGGGAGTCTGCACTACTGAGGGGGGGGAGTCTGCACTACTGAGGGGGGGGGAGTCTGCACTACTGAGGGGGGGGGGGAGTCTGCACTACTGAGGGGGGGGGAGTCTGCACTACTGAGGGGGGGGGGAGTCTGCACTACTGAGGGGGGGGGGAGTCTGCACTACTGAGGGAGGGGGGTCTGCACTACTGAGGGGGGGGGTCTGCACTACTGAGGGGGGGGTCTGCACTACTGAGGGGGGGAGTCTGCACTACTGAGGGGGGGGAGTCTGCACTACTGAGGGGGGGGGAGTCTCTACTACTGAGGGGGGGGGTCTGCACTACTGAGAGGGAGAGTCTGCACTACTGAGGGAGAGTCTGCACTACTGGGGGGGTTGTCTGCACTGGGGGGGGTCTGTAATAAGGGGGGTGTGTGCACTGCTGGGGGGTGTCTGTACTGATGGGGGTCTGCACTGAGGTGGGGGTGTCTGTACTGATGAGGGGGTCTGCACTTGGGTGGGAGGTCTGTAGTGATGGGGGATGTCTGTACTGAGGGGGATCTGCACTGAGGGGGGTGTCTGTACTGCTGGGGGGGTCAGCACTGAGGTGAGGGGTGTCTGTACTGATGGGGTATGCATGTGTGTCCTTCAGTGGCTGCATACAATATACTGCATACTTTGTTATTCAAAATTAATATAAGCTGTTGCCTGGGTACTGTGATACATGAGTGTGGTAATCTTTTATTCAATTGCATTGGTTCATTTTTTTTGGGGGGGGGGGGGGGAGCCCATACAACATTTTGCTATTGAGCCCTGTGATTTCTAGTGACACCCCTGCTTAAAGGCACACATTAAACAATTGTTACTACCAGCATATCCTTACCTTGGCCAGTGAGAGGAGCTAAAGTTATTTATTTATTTGAGCAGATGAATTTTTGATTGGGTATCCTGCAAACTCTTTTCCTCTCTCCTTTGGACTTTGAACCCATAAAACCAGAAATCATAGATCGATAGAGTAAATTCCATTCATTTGATTTCCACTGGTGGGTCTGTGAGTACTTTTGTCTGTGTCTAACATTCAGATGGAGAGTGAAATAACACACACAGGTCACTTGAATTTTTTTCAGTTTCCCCTTTCAATTCTTCGACCTGTAGCGGGTACACCCATAAGGGCTGCTGAGTGTTGTGGTCTGTCTGTGACCCTGCCCAGCCAGGCGCACAATTTCAGGCATCCAGGGACATGAAACAGTCCTTGCACTTGTTTTTTTTTTTGTATTTTTATTGAGGGAAATTAACTTGGATAGGGATAGTATGAGATGCCCAGATGATTGAAAGTCAATGTTGGGACTGAACTAGATTCTAGCTTCTCTCTTCCTCCAGCACATCACTTGCTTGCAGACTATCTCTCCTCAACACCTCCAGCACATTACTTGCTTACACTTCCCGAACCAGCTAGCACTGATTTGTAGGCCTGACACTGACTCAGCCAGGCCCCTTTGGTGTAGGAAAATATGTAGGTAGTCCCAGTGCTAGCTGTCCAGGTAGCTACTGAGCCCAGTACCCCATCTTCAGACCCTGTCAGCCCTCCTGGCCACAGCTGCCTCTTTGCACTGCCCGTGTCACCACAGTTGACTTTACTGGCTCTGCACCCATCCCAGACTGCACTCTCCCAGTCCTCTCAGGCGTGCCTCCCCATTCATCTCATGACTGTGTTTCACTCACCAGCCCTCTTGGCTGCGACCTGTTTTTCCTCCCTGGAGACTTGCCCGGTAATGCTTTCTCTTGCTGTCCTCTCTTGCTCCCATGCCACCTGTCTAGAACACCTCCATGTGTCATGAAAAGGGACCTATCTGCATCCGAGCCCCAGGCCATTCCCCCCACCCAGACTGGGGAGCTCCCTCGAAGGCCACTACAGCCTATCACTCCATTTCTAGCCTCCACCCAAACAACTCCTCCTACCAGCAGGACTGACCCTAGGTATTTGAGGAGGCCTGTCCCTTGCCAATCCAGGTTGGGGATTGGTCAGTGCTCCTCAAAACACCCCAAGCAGCTCCACCTCCCCTCTCCTCCTTTCTTTCCAGAATATTCTAGAAGGCCCTGGAAAGAAGTGGGAAGTCTTAGTGATGCTGTCTGCTAGTCACCAGCTCTGCTCTAAATCACTCCCAACCCAGATCAAAACACACCCAGGCTTGGCTGCCAGCCAAGCCTGTAAATTTGCCTATCCTAACAAAAACCTCTCTGTACACATCCTACTCACTATCTAACAACCTAGAGGGTGCTACAGACCTCACACACTCGTCCAGATTCTGAACGCACTAAAAGGTGTGAAAGGACATATATACAATATATACAGTACTGGATGTAGGGATAAGCTGAACACCCTCCTGATTGGTTCGCAGCAGAACATGCAAACAGGAAAAAAATTTGGCATAAAACACGAACACCGTTAAAGTCTATGGGACACGAACATGAATAACAAAAAGTGCTAATTTTAAAGGCTTATATGCAAGTTATTGTCATAAAAATTGTTTGGGGACCTGGGTCCTGCCCCAGGGGACATGTATCAATGCAAAAACAAATTTTAAAAACTGACGTTTTTTCGGGAGCAGTGATTTTTATAATGCTTAAAGTGAAACAATAAAAATGAAATATTCCTTTAAATATCGTGCCTGTGGGTTGTCTATAGTATGCCTGTAAAGTGGCACATTTTTTTCCCATATTAAGAACATTACCACAGCAAAATTACATTGAAATTTAAAACTGATCGTGGCTGTAATGAATTGTTGGGTCTTGGCAATATAGATAAAACTCATTAAAAAAAAGAGCATGGGATCCCCCAATCCATTACCAGGCCCTTTGGATCTGGTATGAATATTAAGGGGAACACCGAATCAAAATAATAAAAAAAAAATTTGTGGGGTACCCCTAAAATCCATACCAGGCCCTTTGGGTCTGATATGGAAATTAAAGGGAACCCTGTGCCAAATTAAAAAAAAATATGGTGTGTGGTTCCCCCCAAAATTCATACCAGACTTGAATGGTCTGGTATGGATTTTAAGGGGAACCCTGCGCCAAAATCTTTTAAAAAATGGCGTAGGGGTCCCCCCAAAATCCATACCAGACTCTTATCTGAGCACGTAACCTGGCAGGCTGCAGGAAAAGAGTGGGAGGACGACAGAGCGCCCTCCCTCCTGAACCGTACCAGGCCACATGCCCTCAACATGGGGAGGGTGCTTTGGGGTAGCGTAATTGGGAGCGGTGATCAGTGTCATGTCACACACAGCCCCTCCCCCCTGCAGTTAGGATCACTCCCTAGGACACACTTGACCACACACTTGACCCCTACGGCACCACCTAGTGGTTAACCCCTTCACTGCCAGTCACATTCACATTTGCACAGTAATCAGTGCATTTTTAATTGCACTGATCGCTGTATAAATGTGAATGGTGCCACAATCGCGCAAAAGTGTCCGATCTGTCTGCCATAATGTCGCAGTCATGATAAAAATCACTGATTGCTGCCATTACTAGTAAAAAAAAATTATCAATAAAAATGCCATAAAACTATCCCCTGTTTTGTAGACATAAAACTTTTGCGCAAACCAATCAATAAATGGTTATTGGGTTTTGTTTTTTTACCAAAAATATGTAGAAGAATAAGTATTGGCCTAAACTGAGGGAAAAAATGTTTTTTTATATATTTTTTGGGGGTATTTATTATAGCAAAAATTTAAAAATAATGCTTTTTTTTTTCAAAATTTACGCTATTTTTTGTTTATAGCACAAAAAATAAAAACCACAGAGGTGATCAAATGCCACCAAAAAAAAAAATCTCTCTTTGTGGGGACAAAAGGACATCAATTTTTTTTGGGAGCCAAGTCGCACGACCGTGCAATTGTCAGTTAAAACGACACAGTACCGAATTGCAAAAAGTGCTCTGGTCTTTGGGCAGCCAAATGGTCCGGGACTTAAGTGGTTAAGTGGTATTAAACCCAAAGCCAAAAATATAATTTTTTTTTCAGCTTACCAATCATTAAAGGGGTTGTAAAGCCTCTGCATTTTTCACCTTATTGCATTCTATGCATTAAGGTGTAAAACCTTCTTTACTGCAGCAGACGTGAGCAGCTAGCTGCCATAACCCCAGTATCCTCATCCTCATTAGGTGGTCTGGTTTAATATAAAAGTGGTCCCTGCAGCAGATTCGCCACAAGATCACTTTGATCGGTGGCAGGAGAGGGGCCACCCCCTACCGCTGCGCTCCGGTGCCCACCGCCTCTTACCGCATTGACAGAGGCCATCACGTCTGTCCCCTTCGTGTGTAGGAAGACGAGTGAGGGGAAGATGGCCTCCACCCGTCTCCATATTACCACAGGGTGGAAGCAACGTCCATAGCTCTTAACCACTTCCCGCCTGGCCAATAGCAGAATGATAGTCAGGCGGTGGTTCAGTTATCCTGACTAGGCGTCATATGACATCCAGCAGGATAACAGCCACTGCGCGCCTGTGGGGGTGTGCATCGTGGCGATTGATGGCGCGGTGTGTCAGTCTGACACACCGATCTCGGTAAAGAGCCTCTGCCATAGGTGTGTGTCCCGCGCTATCTGCTGGGACACACACGGCCCCAGGAGATAGCGCCGGAGATTACAGGTCCCAGGAGATAGCGCCAGAGATTACAGGTCCCAGGAGATAGCGCTGCGAGGACGAGCAGCATGACTTGCGCATGCGCAGTAGCATACCTCCCAACATTTTGAGATGGGAATGTATGTAGGCATAGGACATGCCTCCCGCCGCAGCCCCTTAAAGAAACCAAAAAAAAAAAAAGGTTTACCTCTACTATTCCTTTATATTGGCTTGTAAATTTTACAAATGCAGCAATTTAGAATTTGGATGAAAGGTTTAGCATTGGGAAACACTTTGAAAGATAAAAGTGCATTTTATATACATATACAGGGGACAGTCCCTCAAAATTAGGGACAGTTGGTAGCTATGCAGTAGGGAACCAGGAAGTGAAGCCGCAATGCTTCAATTCCTGATTCCCTCACAGAGGATGGCGGCGGCAGCTACCGAGAGCCAAGTGATTGATCGGCTTTGGCTGCAGACATCGCTGGACCCTGGGACAGGTAAGTGTCCATTTTAAGTCAGCAGCTGCAGTATTTGTAGCTGCTGGCTTTTAATATATATATATATATATATTTGTAGGTGGACCACCTCTTTAAAGAGGAGGTAAACCCTGATGGGTTTACTTCCTCTTTGTCTCATTGCAAAGGTAAAGCATAACGGGCTACTAAGGATCGCATAGTAGCCCATTATGTGTCACTTACCTGACACAGGAGGCAGTGATGTCACCACTGTCCCCTGTAGCACAAAGCGTCTATCTTCTTCCGGGTATCGCAGCTCTGGCTACCCACAGTGCCGGAGCAGCGATGACGTCACTCCCGCACATGCGCACGGGAGCCGCCACTAAAGGCATATCGCCGTTAGCAGTGGCATGCCCAGTGCTCCTGCGCGCCGCTGTCAATGGCCCCTGCCCCATAGACAGTGGTGCTTGTCTTTTGGTAAATATCTCCTAAACCGTGTAGGCTTAGGAGATATTTCTTTACTTTATTTACAACCACTTTAAGTGGTTAAGCGGTTATAGAAAGCAGTTGTTTCTTTTGGCATAAACATTTTACATAAATAAATAAAAGCTGATCATAGTAAAGCACCCCTGTCAGTGGTAAATGGTTTGTCCCGACCATCTAACTGCTACATCTGCAGGACAGCTTACTGGAAGGATCACTGGGAAAGAAAGAAAGCCTAAAAAAAAAAAAAAAAGAGAGAGAAAATTAATGCAAGCACCATATGTAAGAATTGTTAAGTGTCTACTTGTAAAAAATAAATAGTAAGCTGCAATATAACAAATGCTTGCTTTTGAGCTTTCAGGAATTTTTCTTGGTTAGACAGAATGAAAGAATATTTACAGAGTTTCCAGCTAATCCAACATGCTATTTGCAATATCTACGTAATAGTCCCACCCATTTGATATTCTGTTAGTCTGTATAGAAATGATCTGCAGTGCTTCTAGGCTGGTAATTGTGGATGATCTCAGAACCAGCCATGTATTTCTCGGAAAATATCACTCTCTTTCTTGCACTAGTAGTCACCGGGCTTCTCTGTTTCATGAGCCTAAGTCTGCTTTGGAAAAGAGGAAAACTTCCACCAGGTCCGACCCCCCTACCTCTACTGGGGAACATTCTACAGCTACATGGAGGAGACATTGTGACTCTTCTGGGAAAAGTAAGTGGATGTTCATCTCTGAGATGCATGGATCTTGTAGGTTACTATCAGTTGACTCAGAAAATAAAGGCAAACAAATTACAGAATCTTCTATAAAACATTTAAGATAAGGATTAGCAAATAGACCAGACATGCTCTGTTATATTTACTAGATATAAATGTAACAGCTTTTCTTCTAAATAGAACAATTGTGAATGTAATTAGTAATATATATATATATATATATATATATATATATATATATATATAATCTGATGTAAAAAAAGGCTCAAAAACCTCAAAGCCCTTGTACACACGGTCGGAGATTCCGACGGAATGTGTCCTATCGGACCGTTTTGTCGGATATTCCGACTGTGTGTGGTCTGCATCGGACTATATCCAATGGACCAACTTTTACAACTTGCCGGTAAAATTTTCCGACAAAATGCTCCTATCGGACATACTCCGATCATGTGTAGCCTACTCCGACGGACAAAGTGCCACGCATGCTCAGATCAAATTCCTAGACCAAAGCAATTGGCTACTAGCCTGAACGTAGTCCCGTCGTAACAAAATAACGTCATCACGTTATGTACAATCGGATTTTCCGACAACTTTGTCTGATCGTGTGTATGCAACATCACTTCCAGACCTCTTCCGGAATTAATCCGTCGGAATTACTCTGATGGATTTGGTTGTCAGAATCTCCGACCGTGTGTACAAGGGCAAAGAGGAACTTCATCCTTCCAGGGGGATTAATTTAAATATTAAAGCGGTATTAAACTCGAACCCCAAAATGTATTATATTGCAGCTTGCCAGGAATGAGCTTTATGTCCGAGTGAACAAATTTGGATGTTCGCTGCAAATTCAAAAGCCGCAGAACCCCCTTTAAAAGTCTATGGGAGAAATCAAAAGTGCTCATTTTAAAGGCTTATATGCATGATATTGTCATAAAAAGTGTTTGGGGACCCGGGTCCTGCCCCAGGGGACATGTATCAATGCAAAAGAAAGTTTTACAAACGGCCGTTTTTTCGGGAGCAGTGATTTTAATAATGCTTAAAGTGAAACAATAAAAGTGTAATATGCCTTTAAATTTCGTACCTGGGGGGTGTCTATAGTATGCCTGTAAAGAGGCGCATGTTTCCTGTACTTAAAACAGTCTGACAGCAAAATGACATTCTAAAGGAAAAAAAAAGTAATTTAAAGCTACTCGTGGCTATAATGAATTGTCGGTCCTCAATACACATAAACGTTCATTGATAAAAACAGCATGGGGATTTCCCCACAGGGGAACCCCAAACCCAAATTTTTTGAAAAAAATGTGTGGGGGTCCCCCTAAATTCCATACCAGGCCCTTCAAGTCTGGTATGGATATTGGGGGGAACCACACGCCAAAATTAAAAAAACAAATGGCTTGGGGGTCCCCCTCAAAATCCATACCAGACCTGATTTTAAGGGGAACCCCGCACCAAAATTTAAAAACAAAAAGCGTGGGGTCCCCCCAAAAATCCATACCAGACCCTTATCTGAGCACGCAACCTGGCAGGCCACAGGAAAAGAGGTGAGGACAAGAGAGTGCCCCCCTCCTGAACCATACCAGGCCACATGCCCTCAACATTGGGAGGGTGCTTTGAGAGCCCCTTTACAGGCATACTATAGACACCCCCCAGGTACGAAATTTTAAGGAATATTGCACTTTTATTGTTTCACTTTAAGCATTATTTGCATTGATACATGTCCCCTGGGGGAGGACCCAGGTCCCCAAACTTTTTAGGACAATAACTTGCATATAAGCCTTTAAAATTAGCACTTTTGATTATTCATGTGCCATAGACTTTAACGATGTTCGCATGTTCGAACAATTTTTTTACCTGTTCACATGGTCTGGTGCGAACCAAACGGATCACTGGATTTGATTGACAGAAGAGGGAGCCGTTTTCTCCCACTGCTATCATTCTATCCAATGAGTAGAGAGACAGCGGCTGGTGCCTCTATGCTTGTGCACATTCATCGGGTGCCCCCACGGAGAGCCGCTTTCCATGGGGGCTCCCATGCAGGCACACTCCCGAGTCCCCCTGCTGTGTCTATTGACCCCAACTCCCGCTCCCATGTCACTGGATTCGATTGATAGCAGCGGGAGCCAATGGCTCCTGCTTCTATCAATCAATCCAATGAGGAGAGAGACACATTGCTGTAACGGATGGGCTCAGGTAAGAAAAAGGGGTGGCTCTGGGGACAGCTGCATAAAAGAAGGTTTTTCACCTTAATGCATAGAATTCATTAACCAGTTGCTGACCAGCCACTGCAGTTCTATTACTATACATACGGTACGTCGGTTGTGCACTGGCAACAGGGATCTACCTTTATAAACAAGGCGGATCCCCATTCTCACAGGGGAGGAGAGAGAGATCAGCTGTTCCTAGTGATCAGGAACAGAGATCTCTCTCTCTACTCCCAGTGAGCCCATCCCTTGACAGTTAGAACGCACCTCCCTAGGGAACACTTAACCCTTTGATCACCATTAGTTTTAACCCCTTCCCTGCCAGTGCCAGTTATACAGTGATCAGTGCATTTTTATAGCACTGATCACTGTATTGGTGTCACTGGTCACCAAAAAGTGTTACTTAGGGTTAGATTTGTCCTCCAGAATGTCACAGTCTCGCTAAAAAACACAGATTACCGCCATTACCAGTAAAAACAATGAAAAAAAAAAAGTCCCTCAATCTTTCCCCTGTTTTGTAGAGACTATAACTTTTGCCCAAACCAATCAATATGCGCTTATTGCGATATTTTTTTAACAAAAACATATAGCAGAATATATATGGCCTATACTATACCTATGAATAAATTAGTTGTTACTGTATGTATATATATATATATATAATTTATTATTATTTTTTTTTTGATAGGTATTATAGCAGAAAGTAAAAAAAATGTTTTTTCTTTTTTCAAAATTTTTTATTTATTTTTTTATAGAAAAAAAGAACATCAATTTTGTTTGGATACAGTGTCACACGACCACACAATTGTCAGTTAAAGTAGAAAGTAGTGCCGTATCACAAAAAATGGCCTGGTCAGGAAGTGGGTAAATCCTTCCGGGCTGAAGTGGTTAAGGTGAAAAACCTTGAGTATGGGTTCACACCTAAATCGCATGCGGATCACAGCAGGGGTCTGGTGGGTACTGGTTCAGGCACACTCTCCTGTCATGGAATTGTGAACCCAGCTTCAGACTTTACAATCTCTTTAAAGCGGAGGTCCACCCTAAAGTGGACCTTCTGCTCATCGGAACCCTCCCCCCCTCCAGCGCCACAATTGGCACCTTTCAGGGGGGTGCAGGTACCTGTACAGTACAGGTATCTGCACCCACTTCCGGGATAGCTCTCTGCGGAAAGGGGCGTAGATTACGCCCCTTTCCGAAAGTCCCCCGCTGCCTGCTGGGAAACACACAGATCCCAGAGGCAGCGGGTCCATCCTTATTGCGCAGCGCGACTCGCGCATGCGCAGTAGGGAACCGGGAAATGAAGCCGAAAGGCTCCACTTCCTGATTCCCATACCCAAGATGGCGACGGCAGCACCCGAGAGACGATCGAGAGATCGGCTTCGGGTGCCGACATCGCTGGCGCGCTGGACAGGTAAGTGTCACTATTTTAAAAGTCAGCAGCTGCAGTATTTGTAGCTGCTGGCTTTTAAAAAAAAAAAAAAACGCGGAGTCCCAGCGGACTCCCACTTTAAGCTTGGTACACACCTATGCAGTTTGCTTTTGATCCATTCCTGCAGTGCTTTTTGCGGTGCATTTTGTGTTTTTTCCACATGAGTCGTTGATGCATTTTTCACGCATTTTGCATTTTTTATGCTTTTTTTTGCTACATTTGTTTTTGGGGCATTAAAAAAAACATAAAAAAGCAAATCACAGCAAAATCATGGTAATATCACAGCAAAAACACAATATGTGCTTTTCTGCAGCTACTTAAATTAAGTCTATTGAGTAGGGATGAGCCGAACACCCCCCGGTTCGGTTCGCACCAGAACATTCGAACGGACCCCGCGTTCGTAACGAACGTTAGAACCCCATTGAAGTCTATGGGACTCGAACGTTCGAAATGGAAAGTGCTAATTTTAACGGCTGATATGCAAGATACTGTCCTAAAAAGGGTTTGGGGACCTGACTCCTGCCTCAGGGGACATGGGTCAATGCAATAAAAAGTTTTAAAAGCGGCCGTTTTGGCGGGAACACTGATTTTAATGATGATTAAAGTGAAAAAAAATGAAATATTCCTTTAAATATGGTGCCTGGGGGGTGTCTGTAGTATGCCTGTGAAGTGCCACGTGTTTCCCGTGTTTAGAACAGTCCCTGCACAAAATTACATTAAACGGAAATAACACCATTTAAAACTGCTTGCGGTTTTAATGTTATATCTGGTTCCTGCAATATGGTTGAAAATCATTCAGAAAAATGGCATGGGTAGCCCTCCCTGCCCATTACCAGCCTATTTGAGTCTTGTACGCATATTAAGGGGAACCCCGTACCCATATTAAAAAAAGGAAATGTGTGTGGCCCCCAGGCCCTATATACTCAGAACAGCAGTATACAGGTGGTGCAAACAAGACAGGGACTGTGTAGGTTTGTTGTGTTAAGTTGAATCTGTTTGTAATTTTCAACTGGTACATTTTTAAAGTCTAGCTCCAGTCAAAAAAACGATATTTAAGCTTTTTGGAAAACATAGGGAAGGGTTATCACCCCTGTATAATTTGTTTTGTCGTCCATCTTTTTTCATCTCACTTGCTGTTGTCTCCTTCCGTTTGCAAGTAGGAGATGTTTGTAAATTGGATGTTTGAAAGTAGGGGTCTGCCCTATATGCTCTGCAGAAATGGCGGAACAAGGTGTTGGTTTTGCCACAACATTGTAAGCCCTCAAAGTGACTCTTGGTGGGCGCTGGAGCGCCCTGCTGTGAACGATTATATCAAGAATTGTAATTACATGCCATTGTTGAACAGTGGTAGAAAAATTGACCTTTGGTGGTTGTGGTGCTGGTGCCACAACACTATAAGTCCTCACCGTTACTCTGGGTGGGCACAGGAAGGGGCCCTCCTGTGAAATATTATATCAAGAATTGTAATTACATGTCCCTGTTAAACAGGGGCAGAAAAATTGGGCCTTAGGCACTGGTGCCATCACACTGCAACCTCTGCCATATACTGTAGTTTTATTGCAGGAATTAGCCCTGCTGCAAAGCATTGCATCAAAAATTGTACTTAAACGCCCCTGTTAAACAGGGGCAGAAAAATTGGGCCTTAGGCACTGGTGCCATCACACTGCAACCTCTGCCATATACTCTAGTTTTATTGCAGGAATTAGCCCTGCTGCAAAGCATTGCATCAAAAATTGTACTTAAACGCCCCTGTTAAACAGGGGCAGAAAAATTGGGCCTTAGGCACTGGTGCCATCACACTGCAACCTCTGCCATATACTCTAGTTTTATTGCAGGAATTAGCCCTGCTGCAAAGCATTGCATCAAAAATTGTACTTAAACGCCCCTGTTAAACAGGGGCAGAAAAAATGGGCCTTAGGCACTGGTGCCATCACACTGCAACCTCTGCCATATACTGTAGTTTTATTGCAGGAATTAGCCCTGCTGCAAAGCATTGCATCAAAAATTGTACTTAAACGCCCCTGTTAAACAGGGGCAGAAAAATTGGGCCTTAGGCACTGGTGCCATCACACTGCAACCTCTGCCATATACTGTAGTTTTATTGCAGGAATTAGCCCTGCTGCAAAGCATTGCATCAAAAATTGTACTTAAACGCCCCTGTTAAACAGGGGCAGAAAAATTGGGCCTTAGGCACTGGTGCCATCACACTGCAACCTCTGCCATATACTGTAGTTTTATTGCAGGAATTAGCCCTGCTGCAAAGCATTGCATCAAAAATTGTACTTAAACGCCCCTGTTAAACAGGGGCAGAAAAAATGGGCCTTAGACACTGGTGCCATCACACTGCAACCTCTGCCATATACTGTAGTTTTATTGCAGGAATTAGCCCTGCTGCAAAGCATTGCATCAAAAATTGTACTTAAACGCCCCTGTTAAACAGGGGCAGAAAAATTGGGCCTTAGGCACTGGTGCCATCACACTGCAACCTCTGCCATATACTGTAGTTTTATTGCAGGAATTAGCCCTGCTGCAAAGCATTGCATCAAAAATTGTACTTAAACGGCCCTGTTAAACAGGGGCAGAAAAATTGGGCCTTAGGCACTGGTGCCATCACACTGCAACCTCTGCCATATACTGTAGTTTTATTGCAGGAATTAGCCCTGCTGCAAAGCATTGCATCAAAAATTGTACTTAAACGCCCCTGTTAAACAGGGGCAGAAAAATTGGGCCTTAGGCACTGGTGCCATCACACTGCAACCTCTGCCATATACTGTAGTTTTATTGCAGGAATTAGCCCTGCTGCAAAGCATTGCATCAAAAATTGTACTTAAACGCCCCTGTTAAACAGGGGCAGAAAAATTGGGCCTTAGGCACTGGTGCCATCACACTGCAACCTCTGCCATATACTCTAGTTTTATTGCAGGAATTAGCCCTGCTGCAAAGCATTGCATCAAAAATTGTACTTAAACGCCCCTGTTAAACAGGGGCAGAAAAAATGGGCCTTAGGCACTGGTGCCATCACACTGCAACCTCTGCCATATACTCTAGTTTTATTGCAGGAATTAGCCCTGCTGCAAAGCATTGCATCAAAAATTGTACTTAAACGCCCCTGTTAAACAGGGGCAGAAAAATTGGGCCTTAGGCACTGGTGCCATCACACTGCAACCTCTGCCATATACTCTAGTTTTATTGCAGGAATTAGCCCTGCTGCAAAGCATTGCATCAAAAATTGTACTTAGACGCCCCTGTTAAACAGGGGCAGAAAAATTGGGCCTTAGGCACTGGTGCCATCACACTGCAACCTCTGCCATATACTCTAGTTTTATTGCAGGAATTAGCCCTGCTGCAAAGCATTGCATCAAAAATTGTACTTAAACGCCCCTGTTAAACAGGGGCAGAAAAAATGGGCCTTAGGCACTGGTGCCATCACACTGCAACCTCTGCCATATACTGTAGTTTTATTGCAGGAATTAGCCCTGCTGCAAAGCATTGCATCAAAAATTGTACTTAAACGCCCCTGTTAAACAGGGGCAGAAAAATTGGGCCTTAGGCACTGGTGCCATCACACTGCAACCTCTGCCATATACTGTAGTTTTATTGCAGGAATTAGCCCTGCTGCAAAGCATTGCATCAAAAATTGTACTTAAACGCCCCTGTTAAACAGGGGCAGAAAAATTGGGCCTTAGGCACTGGTGCCATCACACTGCAACCTCTGCCATATACTGTAGTTTTATTGCAGGAATTAGCCCTGCTGCAAAGCATTGCATCAAAAATTGTACTTAAACGCCCCTGTTAAACAGGGGCAGAAAAATTGGGCTGCTGGCATCACCCAGAACCAAAAATGTTCTTCCAACATATCAGCGGAGGAGGAAGAGGATAGACAATCAACATAACAGGACAGTCACTCAGCATCAGCATAGGCAGTCTTGAAGGGATGTGGTATTTCAAAAAAAATTATTCGGTTACATCAGCTTCAGGTGCTTGGTAGCTGTGGGTGATCCAAGACTGATTCATCTTGATGAAGGTCAGTCGATCAACTGATTCGGTGGACAGGCGCATCCTGTGATCGGTAACAAAAGCCACCAGCAGCACTGAAAGTGCGTTCCGAAAGAACGCTGGATGTAGGACAGGCCAGTAGCTCAATTGCATACTGTGCAAGCTCTGGCCAGTGATCCATCCTCAAGACCCAGTAAGCCAGAGGATTTTCAGTGGGAAAGGTGTCCAAGTCTGACCTTGCCCCTAGGTATTCCTGCACCATGTAAATTAGACGCTGGCGATGGGTGCTGGAACCAATCATACCTTGGGGCTGCGGACTAAAAAATTGTCTGAAAGCATCAGTCAGACGGCCACCTTCTCCACCGCTCCTTCTGACTGATGCCTCAGCAACACGTTGTCCAGGACCAGGAGTTTGTGACCTCCCAGTCTCCGGGAACGCGTTGCACAGAGCTTTCTGCAAGGCCTCCCGGAGATGTCTCATCCTCTGCTCCCTCTGCGATGGCAAGATAAGGTCGGCAACCTTACCCTTGTACCGTGGATCAAGGAGAGTGGCCAGCCAGTAATGGTCCCTCTCCTTGATCCGAAGAATACGAGGATCCTTCCGCAGGCTTTGCAGGATCAGGGAGGCCATGCAGCGTAGGTTAGCTGAGGCATTCGGTCCGGAGTCCTCTGGGTCACTAAGGACAACATGATCCGCAGCTACCTCCTCCCAGCCACGTACAAGTCCACGTGTTTCTTGGGACTGTAAATCATCCCTATAAGACTGCTGCTGCTGCTGCTGATGCTGAGTGCCAGCCTCCACCTCCATGCTGACACAATCATCCTCCTCCTCCTCTTCCTCCTCCTCACCCTCTTCCTGTGTGATGGGTGGCACAGCAGGAACACTGTCTGGATAAAGGGGGCCTTGAGAGGCAAGGAAGTCCTCCTCTTCCTGCCTCTGTTCTGCCTCAAGTGCCCTGTCCATTATTCCACGCAGCGTATGCTCCAAGAGGTGGACAAGAGGTACAGTGTCACTGAAGCATGCACTGTCACTGCTCACCATCCTTGTGGCCTCCTCAAACGGTGACAGGACAGTGCATGCATCCCTGATCATGCCCCACTGGCGTGGTGAGAAAAAACCAAGCTCCCCTGACCCTGTCCTGGTGCCGTAGTCGCACAGGTACTCATTGATGGCCCTCTGCTGCGTGTGCAGCCGCTGCAGCATGGCCAATGTTGAGTTCCATCTGGTGGGCATGTCACATATAAGGCGGTTCTTGGGCAGGTTCAATTCCTTTTGGAGCTCAGCCAGCCGAGCACAGGCATTAAATGATCGGCGGAAATGCACACAGACTCTCCTGGCCTGTTTCAGGACATCCTGTAAGCCGGGGTACCTGCCCAAGAACCGCTGCACCACCAGGTTAAGGATGTGAGCTACACAGGGCACATGGGTCAGTTGTCCCTGTCGGAGGGCGGAGAGGAGGTTGGTGCCATTGTCGCAAACCACCATTCCTGGCTTAAGCTGGCGTGGCGTCAACCACCTCTCGGCCTGCCCCTGCAGAGCTGACAAAACATCCGCCCCAGTGTGGCTCCTGTCCCCCAAACAAACCAGCGCAAGCACGGCATGGCATCGTTTTGCCTGCGTACTTGCGTAGCCCCTGCAACGCCTACAGAGCACCGCTGGTTCTGAGGACAGAGCACTGGAAGAGGCCATGGAGGAAGAAGAAGAGGAGGGGGTGGAGGAGAGAGGTGGGTCACAACCAATAGTAGCATTTTGGAGGCGTGGTGGCGGAACAACCTCCAACACTACTGCACCTTGTCCTGCATCCTTCCCAGCAGCCAGAAGAGTGACCCAATGGGCCGTGAAAGACAGGTAACGTCCCTGTCCATGCCTGCTGGACCATGAGTCAGCGGTAATATGCACCTTACCGCTGACCGCCCTGTCCAGCGAGGCAAGGACATTGCCTTCCACATGCCGGTAGAGAGCCGGAATCGCCTTCCGTGAGAAAAAGTGGCGTTTGGGGACCTGCCACTGAGGAACCGCACATTGTACAAACTCACGGAAGGGGGCCGAGTCTACCAACTGAAAAGGCAGCAGTTGAAGTGCTAGCAATTTAGCCAAGCTAGCATTCAACCGCTGGGCATGTGGATGGCTGGGAGTAAATTTCTTCCGCCGGTCCAGCAGCTGGGGCAGGGACATTTGCCTGCTATAATCGGACGTGGATGTACCACTAGCAGAGTTCCCGGAAGCACTTGGCTGTGACACACCTAATTCTACACCTTCATTCCTCTCAGAGCAGGTTTCAGAGAGGACTGCAGGTCTAGTGGGGTTGGAGATGCCAGCTGATGAGGAGCAAGGAGAGGTCCGCTTTGTTCTTTGGTGTGGGTCTTTGAGGTATGCTTGCCAACGAGCTGCATGGCAGGTCAACATATGTCTGGTCAAGCATGTGGTGCCCAAGCGGCTGATGTTTATGCCACGTGAGATACGCTTGAGACATATGTTGCAAATAGCAGCGGTGCGATCTGATGCACTCGTCTCAAAAAAGGCCCACACCAAAGAACTTTTAGAATAACGCGCAGAGGAAGCGCTCTGCGCAGGCGGAGCTCTGCGGTGTGATTCAGTCGGTGTGCTGCCCCTAAGTTGGCCCCCGGAGGGCATCCTGCCTCGTTGGACATGTGCCTCCTCCTCCTCCTCCTCCCTCCTTCCAGACACCCACGTGGAGTCAGTGCCCTCATCATCCCCTCCCTCTTCATCGCTGTAGCAAACCTGGCAGTATGCTGCAGCTTGTGGAACATGACTGCCAGATTGCTGTGCTTCTTGAGCATCCTCTCTCTCTGCGCTCATGCTACTGCCTTCCTCTAGCTGAGTGTCATCATCAGAGCCCACCAAACACTGGGCATCCTCCTGGAGCATGTACCCAACACTGTGCTCAAAGAGTTCAGGAGACTCCTCAGGAGGACGTGGTGGGTCTAGGGAAGGAGTCACTGATGATGACATTGAGAGGAGGGACGACAATGTGTTGGCAGCTGCTTTTCTACTACCCTGAGACTGGGTGAGAGAGGATGAGGAGGATGAAGAGGGCTTGGTCATCCACTCTACCAAGTCGTTGGCATGTTGCAGTTCAACATGTCCAGCTGCAGAAAAGAAGGACAAGCATGTCCCATGGCCACGTGCTGATGACAATGCACCGCGTCCACGACCAGCACTGTTGTCTCTAGACACAGAGCCTGCTTGCCCTCTTTTATCGGCTCGCGCCTGTCTGCCTCTCCTTGCTGGCCTTCCAGACATGGTAATGGCCTGAAGGGAGTTGTGTAAAACAGTAGTTGGGTAGTTTATATTGTGCTGGAGGCACACAACACCCACTAACTCCTGCAGATGCCTTTTTTATAGAACAGCAGAGTTAAAGGGGTATATACAGATGTATACTGTGCTGTGCTGGAAGCACACACAACTTCCAATAACTCCTGCAGATGACAATCGGGCCCAAATAGAGAACAGCTATGTAGGTGGATTATAGCGGTATGTACTGGGTACAGAGCACGCACACAGCATGCACTATCTCCTGAGTGACACTACTGACTGCAAGCTCTATTGTTAAAGATGGACCACTAGCTATATAGGTGAGGTGAATATCACGGTGTATACTGCGGTCATGGCACGCAGACAATAACCAGAAAACAGCAGAGTTAAAGGGGTATATACAGATGTATACTGTGCTGTGCTGGAAGCACACACAACTTCCAATAACTCCTGCAGATGACAATCGGGCCCAAATAGAGAACAGCTATGTAGGTGGATTATAGCGGTATGTACTGGGTACAGAGCACGCACACAGCACGCACTATCTCCTGAGTGACACTACTGACTGCAAGCTCTATTGTTAAAGATGGACCACTAGCTATATAGGTGAGGTGAATATCACGGTGTATACTGCGGTCAGGGCACGCAGACAATAACCAGAAAACAGCAGAGTTAAAGGGGTATATACAGATGTATACTGTGCTGTGCTGGAAGCACACACAACTTCCAATAACTCCTGCAGATGACAATCGGGCTCAAATAGAGAACAGCTATGTAGGTGTATATAGTGGTATGTACTGGGTACAGAGCACGCAGACAGCACGCACTAACACTACTGACTGCAAGCTCTATTATTAAAGCTAGATCACTAGCTATATAGGTGAGGTGAATATAGTGTAGTGGTGTATACTGCGGTCAGGGCACAGACAGTAACCACTACACAAGAGCAAGATAGTAAATCAGCCAAAAACGATTGGTGTGTAACTGTGTTGAAGGTACACAGAACACCCACTGCTTCAGACGCCAACACACTGCACAAGGCCGCCTTAATGGCGGCCTTATATAGTGTGGGGCGTGCACTACACAGCCTGAGCTATGATTGGCCACAGGCAGGATGCCTGTGGCCAACCATGGCTCTCCTCGCTGCTGGCGCTGCGATTGGCCAAGCATGCGGGGTCACAGTGCATGCTTGGCCAATCGTGAGACAGCAATGCATTGCGCCATCGCAGTGCATTGTGGGCCACACGAATTTTGCCGCGAACGGCCCAAACGTTCGGAATTCGGCGAACGCACGAACGAACGTTCGACTCGAACACGAAGCTCATCCCTACTATTGAGCCAAGAACGCACCGTTTTGCTTTAAACCATTTGCTGACCAGCCGTCATTATACTGCAGCAGGTCGGCACGATCCCACGAGCCATCGTTGCTATACATCCGCTCCTTTAAGCGGGATAGAAGGCGAGCGCGCACCTCCGACGGCCCTCTGCACTGCGGGGGTGGCAATGCTCATGACCGCCGGCCATGAGTGACCGCTGGAACGAGAGGCAGAACAGGGACACGTGTGTGTAGACATACAAATCCCTGTTCTGAAAGGAGATGCAGATCATGCTAGGAACCACGATCTGTCATCTCCTATAGTCAGTCCCCTCCCCCTACAGTTAGAACACACAGTCAGGGAACACAGTTAACCCCTTGACCTTCCCCTAGTGTTAAGCTCTTATCTGCCAGTGACATTTATACAGTAATCAGTGCATTTTCATAGCATTGACTGCTGTATAATTGTCAGTCGCCCCAAAAATGTGTCAAAAGTGTCTGACATAATGTCGTAGTCACAATAAAAATCGCAGATTCCCGCCATTACTAGTAAAAAAAATAATAATAATAATAAAAATTCCTTAAATCCCCCATTTTGTAGACGCCAGGGGCGTTGCTAGGTCTACAAAAGATCTGGGGCTAGAGCCCATAATAGCGTATTAAAGAAAGTCATACGCTTGGGCGGGCATACACATGTATATAATATACATACATACGTGTGTGTGTGTGTATGTATATATATCCCCAGAGAGCCCCCCACTTACATCAGGGTCCCCAGAGAGCCCCCCTTACATAGGGTCACCAGAGAGCCCCCCTCCCCTTGGGGACCCCTGCAGAAACTCTGGGCTATGGGCCCCAGATTTGGGGCTATAGCCCCAAAAATCACCCCCTAGCGACGCCACTGGTAGACAATATAACTTTTGCGCAAACCAATTAATATACACTTATTGCGATTTTTATTACCAAAGATATGTAGAAGAATACATATCGGCCTAAACTGAGAAAAAAAAAAAAAAAAAAAAAAAAAATATGGGGATATTGATTATAGCAAAAAGTACAAAATATTGTGTTTTTTTCAAAATTGTCACTCTTTTTTTGTTTATAGAGCAAAAAATAAATAAAATAAACAGAGATGATCAAATATCACCAACAGAAAGCTCTATTTGTGGGGAAAAAAAAGCATGCAAGGTGCAACGTTGCACGACCGCGGAATTGTCAGTTAAAGCGACGCAGTGCCGTATCGCAAAAAGTGCTCTGGCAATTGAGCAGCCAAATCTTCCATGGTTAAAAAGTCCCTGACCCTTTCCAAATGGCTGAAAAAAGCATAGATGTGAATGTGTCCCATAGGAAACAATGTTAAAGTATTGTTAAAGAGGCCCATAAACTGACCACGGTGTCAGGATTCAGCAGCCATGATAAACCATGATAATTTTACATGTGGGGGGGGCAGAACCAGGCAGGATCAGTCAGGTATTTCAGGTGATACAGGGGGCCAAATGAAAGGAACAGGATCCATTTTTTTTTAGCGTAACAAACACTTTAAATAGACTGTAGTACGTTTCTGCAAAAAGCATTAAAACATGCATAGGTGTGAACCAAGCCTTAGACTACCCCTCTCTGGATGAAGGAGCACAGGGGGCACCTTTGGACAGCCGCATTGTCAGTCTGGGGGGCAGGGCTGCTGTTAGAAATCATGGGGCCCCATACAACCTACCTGACAGGACCCCTCCTCCCTGGCAAAAAGTGACTGAGCACACAGATTTATTAGTCCCTTTCTCTACAGCCTCTGCTGCACGCACAGATGAATGAATAGGAAGCACTCTGAAGCTTCCTGTTCATTCAAAAATGGAAGCATAGTAAGCACAGTTTACTATGCTTCAGTGATGGATAGACACAGGAGTGATTGGTACCCATCACTCACTGTGTTCATTCAGGAAAGGAAGGGGTCAGTAAATGGCATCCCCAGTGTGCCTGCAGCAGCTGTCGGCAGGAGAGGAGGGAAGCCGTCAGAGTTGTGAGGGAAAGGTGTGCATGTGCTAGAACCCCTCTCTCTGCTGTGCAGACAGAAGATGTAAATACACAAACAAATCGAAGCCAAACTCCAGCTCACACTTTAAACAGTTACAGCAACAGTTCTTTTTTTCTTTTGGGATAAAGTTTTTACATGTATAAATAAAAGCTGCCCATCCCTGCTAGTGTTACTGTAAATGGTTTGTCCCATCTCTGCAACTGATGCATTCTGCTGGACAGTTTGTACTTTTGAAAAACAATGAGACATACTGGATCAGCAGATGCAAATAGAAGAAAAAAAGAAAAAAAGAAAACTTATAAAGAAAAAAACCTGTGCGCTGCCAAAAAATGTGATGAAACTAAAGTGTTAATCTGTGTTGATCTGACAGCTGCTGCAGTCACTGAATGTGTGTTCCTTGATCCTCACATATAGTAGAAAATATATAGATAAAAAAAATGCTGCGCTGTTGTGATGTACCAATGTGTACAATGGAAAATACTATATATACACATCCAAGAAGTCAATAGAAATGAACTTTCTAAATAAAGCACTAATATTTCTAAAATAATCTAATAATATCAACACAATAAATGTCCAGTGCTAAAAAGTCCAAACAATACTGTTTGGGACTAGTGTATTAAAAGTGTTCAATTGGTGAAATATTCCACTCGCTGTGTCTCCTTTTTGAGTGTGAATTCCACTAATAGGTATAGCCTTCCCCTGTGATATTTTACATAAAACATTCTACTGGTGTTTATAACCCAAATCCCAGTGCCAAATCCCAGTGCTGTAAGTGCTTGTTGTATCTTCTCCAGTGCTCCACCAGCTAGTGACCCCGTACCTGTTACCTAGACCCAGTGGCGTCGCTAAGGGGTGGCTACTGGGGCTATATCCCCAAATCTAGGGGCCCATAGCCCCGAGCCTCTTACATAGGGTTGGCTCCTGGGTCCATCTGCTCAGCTGGTGGCCGGGGGAAGAACAAGACTAGTTAATGTTATCAGGCACAAGTTCTTATCTATATTCAACAGTTCTGACAATCTAATCATTGTCACGGTGTCCACTTCTGTACCAATCTGCCGGGCAATGTAATTATCGGGAATCGTAATCCCCCCCTTGATGTAAAGGGGGCTTTCTGGGGACCCTGATGTAAGGGGGGGGGCTCTCTGGGGACCCTGATGTAAGTGGGGCTCTGATGTAAGTGGGGATCCACACTCAGATATGTAACAATATTTTATATATTATATATATATATATATACACATACACACACATGTATATTATATATACTAATATGCTTGCCCAAGCGTATGACTTTTTTTACTTCACTGCCTAGCAACGCCACCTATGTTATAGGTCTTGAAATGTCTGTTTCCCAATGTCGGGGTAGTCAGATGTGTAGACTCCCTTAAAGCGGGGTTCCACACTAAAGTGGAACTCCACCGCTGATTGGAACCCTCCCCCCCTCCGGTGTCACAATTGGCACCTTTCAGGGGGGAGGGGGGTGGAGATAGGTATTTACACCCACTTCCGGGCATAGACTCCCGTTGGGTATCTCCTCTCTCCTTATCCAATTTAGTCTCATGGATATCCACGTGATCATCTCTAGACAGACCTCATAATGGATGAATGCCTTCTTATATTTTGTATATAAATCTCCTACCAATCAGGTTAGCTTGTTCCTCATAGTTTTCCTTGGTTGTACAGTTTCTTCTAAAGCCCAGAAATTTGAGAGACATTTGCCGGTACAAAAAATAATGGCCGACATTCTGCCCCTGTGTATGCCGGTGTTCTGCCGTATAGTGTCCGGCCATCATATAGCGTCCGCCCCGTACTGCGCATGCGCAGTACGTAGCAGACGAAGCTTCAGAAAATTTCCGAAGCTGAACAGCGCCTGCACCGTGAGTGGAGGTGGTATTAAAGGGCCCCTCGCAGACGAGCTTCATTTGCCACGCTTCGGGCTCGGCCTCGCTGCGCTCGGCTCTTTTTTTATTCCTACTCTATGTCCACTTGGATAGTGGGGATAGAACCTGGACTCACGGCGCAGGCGCCGTTCATCCTCGGCAATTTTCGGAATCTGTGTTGCTGTGTACTGCGCATGCGCAGTACACAGCGGACACTATCCGATGGAGGACATTATTAGACAAGACACCGGCCTGTTTTGACAGACTGACTTCTGTCGGACGTGCATGATGGAAAACCAGCAGCCGACTGACTCCCGATCAGCACTCTCAGCCAATGGCAGAAAGTGATGATCGGAGTGTTCTTGTGGGAGGGCAGCGGCTCCCGACCGAGCTGTCAGTTTTTTTTTCATGCAACCAAAAAATTGTATTGTATACATTACCAGGCTTAAAAGAGAAGTATGGGTTTGGGGTTTTATTTCTCCATCATACTTACCTAGGCGGATGCAGCATTGGTCCGATACTGCATCTGTTCCCCGGTGCCTCTACACTGAGAACCGAGCGTTCGAACATCGCCAATGGCTCGGTTCTCACAGCTCCCCGAGCAGAGAGCTGCTGACGGTCAATCAGCACTTCTCCGCTCTGCCCCCCCCCCCCCCCACACACACACTCACTGGAGCACTGAGCTGCGGAGGAGCGGGGAGTGGCCATCTCAGTCCAGGCACCTTGTAGATCCAGACTCCTATTGTCGGGATGGACTGATTTCTGTGACGTCAGCAGAGAGCAGACTTCAGTCCGCTCTTTGCTGAAAACGGGTCACAGGAGTGCAAAATGAATTGCAACCCTGTGACCCAGAGGAGAAGCCCAGCCAAACAAGCTTTAAGTCTAACCAACTGTCCCTTTGGTATGTTTATTAGCCAGGGATCAAAATGGCAACTTTGTATTGGTATGTAGCTATTCCTGTCCACTTCTTTGAAGTATGTTTTTGTATTAATTGAATGTTTATCAACAATCATTTCTAGGTCCAGGAAATACATTTTCTTATCTTCCACCTCCCAGGATAGCGTAAAGTGGGAGTAAACTCCCATCTGTGACTTTTTTCTATAGGCAGTGGCAGCTGCTCCATTAGGGGCGCCACCCCCTAATCCATGTGCCCGGCACCTAATCTACATGCAGGGTGCTGTACACATGGATTGCAATGTTTTTTTTTTTCTTGAAGTACGTGATTAGAGCGAACCGAGTCCACCCACTTGTGTGACAGTAGAAAATTAATATTCACTATTGTCTTCCTATTTCTCCTCATGGCCAATCAGGAAGGAGCTCCTGAGACTGAGAATTATTGTCCAAGGAGTCTCAGGACCCACTTCCCGCCTTCCTTCATGGACATGAAGCCAGCGATCACCAGCCTAAAAGTACATGTAGGCAGGTGCAGTCTACTTTCTCCACTGTAGGTGGTGCTCTTCTGCAACAGCACTGCTATTGGAAAGGAAGTCTCATTGAATATTGCTGTTCCATGTGACTCTAGAGATCATCTTGGGTCAGACTGAGCCTTTTTAAGGCCCTGGCTCCCAGGTTTGGAGCAGATTTTACAGTAGGGACAGGTATCCCCCATGGTAGGGACAGAATTAGCGGCAGGGAAAAGTGCCAGACGAGGAGGGAAAGAGTAGGGCTCACAACCTCTCTGGACATCTTCCTGCTTGGGCAAAAGACAGCCAGGCCACATTCTGCCCCTCTCAACCAGGCGCTATCAGTTCAGCTGAATTCTGCGCTCTACACACTGTTGGATTGTTGGGCCTGTGAATGTTCCCGGTTGGGCTGCCTTCCCACCGGGCTAATTGTGAACTGTCTTTGTATTATTTCAATACAAGTTCTTTCATCGCACTTGGCCTGTGCGTGTTATTGCTGCCGCATCACGATGCACCCCACCTACAGTGGTGTGAAAAAGTGTTTGCCCCCTTCCTCATTTCCTGTTCCTTTGCATGTTTGTCACACTTAAGTGTTTCGGAACATCAAACCAATTTAAACAATAGTCAAGGACAACACAAGTAAACACAAAATGCAATTTGTAAATGAAGGTGTTTATTATTAAAGGTGAAAAAAAATCCAAACCATCATGGCCCTGTGTGAAAAAGTGATTGCCCCCTAAACCTAATAACTGGTTGGGCCACCCTTAGCAGCAACAACTGCAACCAAGCGTTTGCGATAACGTGCAATGAGGCTTTTACAGCGTCCTGGAGGAATTTTGGCCCACTCATCTTTGCAGAATTGTCCTAATTCAGTTACATTAGAGGGTTTTCGAGCATGAACAGCCTTTTTAAGGTCATACCACAACATCTCAATAGGATTCAGGTCAGGACTTTGGCTAGGCCACTCCAAAGTCTTCATTTTGTTTTTCTTCAGCCATTCGGTGGTGGACTTGCTGGTGTGTTTAGGATCATTGTCCTGCTGCAGAACCCAAGTTCGTTTCAGCTTGAGTACATGAACAGATGG
Source organism: Lithobates pipiens (assembly GCF_037356315.1). Classification (NCBI taxonomy): domain Eukaryota; kingdom Metazoa; phylum Chordata; class Amphibia; order Anura; family Ranidae; genus Lithobates; species Lithobates pipiens. The sequence goes on from NW_027507685.1 coordinate 209,971,576, forward strand.
TCGGACATTCTCCTTCAGGATCTCTTGGTAGACAGCAGAATTCATAGTTCCTTTTATCACGGCAAGTCTTCCAGGTCCTGAAGCTGCAAAACAGCCCCAGACCATCACACTACCATCACCATATTTTACTGTTGGTATAATGTTCTTTTTCTGAAATGCAGTGTTCCTTCTACGCCAGATATACTTGGACACACACCTTCCAAAGAGTTCCACTTTTGTCTCATCGGTCCACAGAATGTTGTCCCAAAAGTCTTGGGGATCATCAAGATGTGTTGTGGAGAAATTGAGACGAGCTTTGATGTTCTTTTTGCTCAGCAGTGGTTTTCTCCTTGGAACTCTGCCATGCAGGCCATTTTTGCCCAGTCTTTTCCTGATGGTGGAGGCATGAACGCTGACCTTAACTGAGGCAAGTGAGGCCTGCAGTTCCTTGGAGGTTTTTGTGGGGTCTTTTGTGACCTCTTGGATGAGTCGTCGCTGCGCTCTTGGGGTAATTTTGGGCGGCCGGCCACTCCTGGGAAGGTTCACCACTGTTCCATGTCTTCGCCATTTGTGGATAATGGCTCTCACTGTGGTTCGCTGGATTCCCAAAGCTTTGGAAATGGCTTTATAACCCTTTCCAGACTGACAGATCTCAATTACTTTGTTTCTCAATTGTTCCTGAATTTTTTTGGGTCTCGGCATGATGTGTAGCTTTTAAGGATCTTCTGGTGGACCTTACTGTGTCAAGCAGCTCCTATTTAAGTGATGCCTTGATTGTGAACAGGTGTGGCAATAATCAGGCCTGGGTGTGGCTAGAGAAATTGAACTCAGGTGTGGACAACCACAGTTATAGTATGTTTTAACAAGGGGGGCAATCACTTTTTCACACAGGGCCATGATGGTTTCGATTTTTTTTCACCTTTAATAATAAACACCTTCATTTACAAATTGCATTTTGTGTTTACTTGTGTTGTCCTTGACTATTGTTTAAATTGGTTTGATGTTCCGAAACACTTAAGTGTGACAAACATGCAAAGGAACAGGAAATGAGGAAGGGGGCAAACACTTTTTCACACCACTGTATATACTGGTGTAATTTGGGATGAATCTATCAATCTATATCATTAATATATTCTTTTTCTATATAGATGAGAGAGAAATACGGGGACGTGTTTACCATCTATCTGGGGTCTCGTCCAGTCGTGGTGGTTAATGGATACAATGCAGTCAAAGAAGTCTATGTGGATAGAGCTGACGATTTCTTAGCCAGAGGAGATACAGCAACATTTGACACATCCTACCATAACCATGGTGAGTAATCTGTACATATCTAGCAAAACAATTATTCCTTGTTTCTCTGCTAGGGAGAGTCACCCTCATTATTTGTCATGGGGGGCAGTGCCATGGTACAGGAGGAGAAGGAAAATCTCCCAATAGGAAAGCTAATGTGGTGGCAGCTGTCTGAAAGAGGATCTCAACTTAGCTCAAGCGATGACCTCCGGAAGCCACTAAAAATAAAATGGCCCCCTCTACCTGTTCAGAGGTTGCCCACCCTTGGTAATAATTATAGTAGCCCACTAACAAGCTAATGGCTATAGTCCAGGGATCCTTTTACAATGTAATACTGAACACAGATAACATGCAGGGAGGAGCCTGCATGGATGCCTTTCCATATCTAGAAGTAAAGAGTGCCCCCGTGTCCTCTGTGTTGTCCATAAAGTGAATAACTCAACACCAAGTTCACTACATGGACCGCTTATATATTTATACATGGTGATCATACCCCCCCTTAATCTCCTCTTCTCAAAACGAAATAAATTCAGTTCCTCTAATCTTTCCTTATAGCTGAGCTCCTCCAATGTAATACTGAACACAGACAAAATGCAGGGAGGAGGATTTTGGATTGCTGGATACCCGAGAAACAAAAACACTGAGGACAGTTTCCTGAGAATCTAGCAGCAGCAGGCCCTTTTGCAGCAGCCTTGCAATAACACTGGGGGAGATTTACCAAAACTGGAGCACTCAGAATCTAGGGCAGCTGTGAAGGATAGCCAATCAGCTTCTAACTTCAACTTGTTAAATTAAAGTGACATTAAAGGCAAACATTAAAAACAAAAAAACAAACAAACATGTCATACTTACCTGCTCTGTGCAGCAGTTTAGCACAGAGCAGCCAGGATCCTTTTATTCTCAGGTTCCCAGCCAATGCTTCTGGCCCCATCCTCCTGCTGAGTTCCCAGAGCAAACAGCTTGCAATGGGGACACCCAAGCAGGCATTGTCATGGTTATGCAGTGATCTTTCTGTGTTTGCTTACCTTCCCCCATGTCTTCAGACTAAGAGGTCAGCCACTTCCACCTGGTGGTTTTTATAACCTCTCCTCTAAGCATGGCTCCACCCCAGATCCTATCAGGGAGCCCTATATTAACCTGTGCACTGCAGGCCATCAGTGCTGATCAACCATTGTGTATTCCTTTGTGTGTTAGCTTCCTGTTTCCTGCCGTGTGCTCTTCTACTGTTTTCCGTTACCGACTTTGGCGTGTCTTGACTATCCCTGTTTGCCTGTGATCCTTACCTTTTGGCGTGTACCCGACTATTCTTGTCTGCTTGTGGCCCCGACCTTGGCTTTGTCCCTCACCATCCCTATCCTCCTGTTGCCTACTGTGGGTGTGAGCTGGGGGACCCTGGGGGTCGCGACCTGGAGCCAGTTGCAGCCAAGTCCATCCTCACCACTGGAGGCGTTGGTGAACACCTGCTGGCTCTTAGACTCCGCGCCCCAGGGAATCTTACGCTCTAACCCCAGTGGGATCTGTCCCCTGTCTGCAGCAGTCAGCCGTAGGGTCCACAACCTTGCGGTGCACTCCTGATCCCTACGGTGTGCACCTGTCACCTCGCCTCAAGGTGACCTGACAGGCATGCTCCCAAGTCCCTGCTCTGCATGTCCATTCAGACACAAAGCCATGGCTGGGCCCCGCCCCCTCTCTTTCCTCATTAGCTGTCTGGCTGTGACTGCCAATAAGGAGGGAGAGTCCCCAAAGAGTCAATGCTCTCGTGCACATCGCTGTATCGAGAAGTAGCTCAGGTAAGTATAAGGGTGGCTGGGGGACTTTTTTTACCTTCAAGCATAGAATGACCTGGGGGCAACAGAGTATCAGTAGACCTGCTTGCCTTATGGGAAAGGGGGCTGCTATAGGTGAAGAATAGATAGCCAGCTATAGTGCCTGACCAACTACGCTAGGGGTAGGTGTGACAATTGCATACAGATTAGTTTAGGTGTGGGGAAGCTACCGTATCTGCCAGACAAGTGGAGTCTGTGTGTATGTAAGTTTGCCTAACAGACCAGTCAACTGACAAGCTGCAGGTAGTATCAAGCTACCCTAAGTCCCATGTGTGATGTGAGCAGTGGGAAAAGTGATTACACAGGTTTCTAGCTTGGCAGGATAACTCAGCATTTGTGTGGGAATCACTCGGCTGCAGGGCCGGTGCTACCACTAGGCGGATTAGGCAACCGCCTAGGGCGCCCGGCTGCTGGCTATTTTACACTGTCCTCCACAGAGCCATGTCACGCAGCGCCCCCACCCTGGCTCTCCGCTCTTATGTGTTTCCAGTCAAGTAATCCCCCCTCTCTGCTCTTCTATCAGCCATTGAGTGTCACAGGTCCAGAAACCCCAGGGCGCTCTCTAATGCGTGAAGTTGGGGAGGTGTGGGCGGCCGGGCATCCATCGCTACATGGCCATAAACAGCGAGGGGCTGGCAGAGAGCAGATAAGCCGGAGAGCCGGGGACTCGGGAGAAGAGCTCCACCGTGGCCCCGCCTCCTCCGTGACACCGCCCCCTGACCCCGCCTCCCCCAGGAGGCAAGCACGTGCAGCGTACCCCATGCTTCCAGAGCACGGACCGCTCCAAGTTCCTCTCTGAAGCTGGATGACAGGCTCGCCGCTCACTGGGGGCACAGAACTGTCACAGAAGACGGGCAGGAGGCGCAGGCTGCAGCGGGAGCCGCTAGAATTGGACGGTTTGAAGCAGGAGACTGGCATCATGGTATTCAGTAGAAGGTACTGTGTGTCACACACACCTGCAGACAGAGACTGGGACAGAGGTGGGACTACAGGAGCAGGGCTAGGGGTCTCTCATCTCCCCTCAACTCCTCCTCTCCCTCTCCCTCAGCCCCCTCCCTTCTCTCTCAGTCCTCCCTCCGTTCTCTCTCAGCCCTCCCCTCTCTCTAAGCCCCCCTCCCTTCTTTCTCAGCCCCCTCTCTCTCTCAGCCTCCTCTCGATCAGCCCCCCTCCCTTCTCTCTCAGCCCCCCTCCCTTCTCAGCACCCCTCTCTCTAAGCCCCCTTCCCTCTCCCCTCTCCCCTCTCAGTCCTCCCCTCCTCTCAGCCCTCCCCCCCTCGATCACCCCCCCTCTCCTAGCCATCCCTATACTCTCAGCCCCCCCTTTCTCTAAGCCCCCCTCTTTTCTCACCCACCAGTCTCTCTCAGCCATCCTCCCTCTCTCTAAGCCCCCTCCCTTCTCTCCTAGCCCTCCCTTTTCTCTCAGCCCCCCTCTCTCGGCCCACCCTATTCTCTCAGCCCCCTCTCTTCTCTCTCACCCCTCCCTATTCTCTCAGCCCACTTGTCTCTATCAGCCCCCACTCTCTTAACCCCCCCTCTCCCTCAGCCCTCCCTCCTACGTCTCTCTCTCTCAGCCCTCCCCCTCTCTCTCAGCCCTCCCCCTCTCTCTCAGCCCTCCCCTCTCTCTAAGCCCCTTCCTTTCTTTCTCAGCACCCCTCTCTCTAAGCCCCCTCCCTTCTCTCCCAGCCTCTCCCCTCTCAGTCCTCCCCTCCTCTCAGCCCTCCACCCTCGATCAGCCCCCCTCCCTCCTCTCTCACTCATCCCCCCTCTCTTAGCCATCACTATACTCTCAGCCCCCCTCTCTCTCTAAGCCACCCCCTCTCTCTAAGCTCCCCTCTTTTCTCACCCACCAGTCTCTCTCTCAGCCATCCTCCCTCTCTTAGCCCTCCCTATTCTCTCATCCCCCCTCTCTCTAAGCCCCCTCCCTTCTCTCCTAGCCCTCCCTTTTCTATCAGCCCCCCTCTCTCGGCCCACCCTATTCTCTCAGCCCCCTCTCTTCTCTCTCAGCCCTCCCTATTATATCAGCCCACCTGTCTCTATCAGCCCCCCTCTCAGCCCCCACTCTCTTAACCCCCCTCTCTCAGTCCTCCCTTCTACCTCTCTCTCTCTCTCTCTCAGCCCACCCGTCACTCTCAGCCCACCCATCACTCTCAGCCCCCCTCTCTTAGCCCTCCCTCCATTCTTAGCCAGCCCTCCCTCTCTCAGCCCCCACTCTCTCAGCATCCCTCTCTCTCAGCCCTCCCTCCTACCCCCTCTCTTTCAGCCCCCTCTCAGTCCCCCTCTCTCTTAGCCCCCCTCTCCCCTCCCCCCAATTTAGCTGGTCTTGCCTAGGGCACAAAATAGGCTAGCACTGGCCCTGGTCAGGTAGGCAAGTGTATGTGTCAGGTAGGTCAGTGTATGTGTCAAGTCACATGTGTTATAGGGGCAAAGGGGGTGGAGTCAGGGGCGGAGCCAATGTGGAGGCGACAAAATGAGGTTTCGCCTAGGGTGTCAAAAATCCTTGCACCAGCCTTGCTCGGCTGCTCCACAACCCTTAGTTTGTGCCAGATTGTTTGCATGATTTATATCAGCATGTGTGTATCCAGCCAGTTAGATTTGGGTGAAGTCCACTGGCAGCCACTGATATTGAAGGTTGTGATCACAGTATCATAGCTGATTTTAACTTCTTATAGTAAGTTTCTTCCCTGTTTCATTTGTTTTCATCCCAGACAAGGAGAGGGAGGTAATTATGATTGATATAGGTGAACAAAGGGATACCAAGTGGTTAAATAGGAACACTTTTAATGCTTTTTTCCCATTTGTGAGCGTGCTTTAACTGACCTTTTTGATCTAAACATAAAAGGAATATAGTTACAGTACATAGTTACATAGTTAGTCAGGTTGAAAAAAGACAAAAGTCCATCTAGTTCAAGCATAAAAAATAAATACATATAATAAAAAATATGATACAATCCCATATACCCATCTCCTATAACCACAGTTGATCCAGAGGAAGGCGAAAAAACCCCCAGAAAAGCAGGATCCAATTTGCTACAGCAGGGGGAAAAAATCCTTCCTGATCCCAGAGAGGCAGTCAGATTTTCCCTGGATTAACGTTACCTATAAATGATAGTACCCAGTTATATTATGTACATTTAGGAAAGAACCCAGGCCTTTCTTAAAGCAATCTACCGAGCTGGCCAGAACCACCTTTTCGCAGCTCTTACTGTGAAGAAACCTTTCCGTATTTGGAGATCAAATCTCATTTCCTCTAGACGTAAAGAGTGCCCCCTTGTCCTCAGTGTTGACCATAAAGTGAATAACTCAACACCAAGTTAACTATATGGACCCCTTATATATTTATACATGGTGATTATACCCCCCTTAATCTCGTCTCCTCAAGACTAAATAAATTCAGTTCCTCTAATCTTTCCTCATAGCTGAGCTCCTCCATGCCTCTTATCAGTTTGGTTGCCCTTCTCTGCACTTTTTCCAGTTCCCCCATATCCTTTTTGAGAACTGGTGCCCAAAACTGAACCGCATATTCCAGATGAGGTCTTACAAGAATAGTGTAAATATTTTGTAACAATTAGGACATTACAAACTTTTTATCAATTAAGCTGGCAAACTGTGCTGCTGTGGAGGCTCCTGGGACATAGAGCGGGGCTTGGCTGTCAAAATGATGGCCAAGGTTCACCAATTTTAGCTGTAGAGTGGCTGTGGAGAGGAAAAAGACCAGGGAATATAGGAAATCGCCATGACGCCTAGATGAATTTATTTCTTCTTAGTTCATAAACAATAAAAACAATACATAGGCACATCTAAGAGGAAAGAAGATCGTCTTAACCCCTTCCCTAAAGAGGATTCCAGAGGTGTTAAGTTCCATATACTGAGAATGAAGGCAGCATGTCAGTTCTCTTTGAGATATAGAACAAAAGGCAAATATGAAGTTGTTTAGATTTTAAGGATTTATGAAATTTTAAGGACACTTTGCATTTTTGAGATGATTGCAACCCTTGGCTTCTGGAATCCTCTTTCAGGTCTTTGAAGGTATGATCTCCTTTGCGCTTACCTTCTTTGTTCTTTGTCTATATTTGGGACCCATACTGCCACATAACTTGTGGGTGCTGTACTACATTTTGCATAGAGTATGGCTTTGTGGTTTTGAGGCTTTATCTAATTATTAATAATTAATTGATCCAGGCCTTTTGAGCCATTGTGATATCAAGCGGGAAAGCTTTGTTGACCCCTCTCGTATTCTCTTGATTCTACACTGTGAGACCTGTCCTGGAGAACACACTACCTCTAGGCATTGTTGCTGTGAATATTTTACCACTGTGCTATGTCCACCTGATGAAGATTTCTGTTTAAAAATTGAAACGCTTATTCAAAATATTGAGGTATCGATAATTGCCCTTATGTGATTGTACTGGTGGTTTACCCATCATTTGGCTGATCGCTTTTAAATTGATGAATACATTTTTATAAATATGATTTAATAAACAGTGTTGAGTTTTATATACGGTATGTACCTGTATTTAATCATATATTTTCAATGCCTAAAAAATACCAACTACTGACAAAAAATCTTTTCATTTACTCTTAGGAATGTGGCATTGCTTTATTATTCAGACTGGACTAACGTTTTATACCCAGCCTTATTTAAATGTCCTGTCCAACAGGAAGACATTTTTGAACATTTCCCAAAGGATTAAAGTGTATCTAAAGCAAAATATTTTCTTAATTTTTTGGATAAAGTAGGGAATGGTTAAAGCCATGCGGCTAAAGTATAGAAAAATGTCCCCTTGTTGTGGGGCTGTACCCATGCTGCATGGATCCACTGCTCATTTTGAAAAAGAGAAAGCTTATACTTGGTTCCCCTTGGTCCAGAGGTGGACTGTTCCTGGTCTGTTAAGCCTGCTCTGGGCTTGATGACATCAGGAACCGTCCATAATTCAAGACTGCTGGAGTACGGGGGTGTCGGATAGACATGTGCACTGACGGAAAGTTTTCGTTTTCATTTCATCCTTTTTTTTTTGTCTTTTGTGTGGTGTCATTTGTTATGATCAAAATTCGTTATTTTGAATACATTTGTAACTTTATTATGAATTAAAATTCATTATGTTCCATTTTTTTTTTTTCGTAAATTCATACATTTGTAAATTAGAAAATTTGAAAATTCGGAAATCTGAAAATTTGAAATAATAGCTAAGTAACTAATAACGAGCTATGAAATTATAGGTATTGAAATTACCTTTCAAATTTGGCTGTTTATGAACGGAATGAATACGAATTTATCCGAAGTTACGAATTATCCGAAATAACAAATGCCGCATCTAAATGCATGGATTGTAACAAATTACAGTAAAAACTTATATTGTGAGCATAAGTCACTCCAAAAACATGCTTGTAATCCAAAACTCTTGTATATCAAAGCAAATTTCCCCATAAGAAATAATAGAAATTCAGATGATTCGTTCCACAATCATTTATTCATAAGTCCTTCAGTTTATAGTCCATATAAAAAGATTAAAAGATTATAGCAATGTGACCAGGTTGTGTAACCATAAAATGTCCATCCACAAATGGAAGCCTCCACAAGGGGATTAGAAGCAAAATCCAGCAGAAGCTACAGATTATAAAAGAGAAGAGATGCGCCTCTAATGCCATGTACACACGACCGGACTTTCCGGCAGACTAGGTCCAAGGGATTAGTCCGTTGGACAATCTGATCATGTGTGGGCTAGTCCGATCATTTTTTGGAAAAAAAATCAGACGGACCTAGAAATAGAACATGTTTCAAATCTATCCGACGGACTCAATTTCGACGGACTAAAATCGGGAAAACCGTTCGTCTGTGTGCTGGTCCAACGGACCAAATACAATGCAAAGGAAGCTACTGGCTATTGAACTTCCTTGTTTTTTCTCGTCTTACGTCATCGCGTTCGTTCGGAAAGTCCGTCGGAACTCTGCCGAAAGTCCACCGGCAGACTAGGACTCTCGGACCTAGTCTGCCGGAAAGTCCGGCCGTGTGTACGTGGCATAAGTGTAGCAATATGTTGCACCTTCATTAAATGCAACCATATTGCTACACTGAGAGAAGAGACTTCCTCTCTTCTCTTTTATACCCTGTTGTGACATGACGCTACTTGTATATCAAGAAATTGCTTGTATATCAAGTCAAAATGTATTTAAAAATGTTGCTTGCCTTGCAAAATGCTCTCAAACCAAGTTACTCTCAAACCAAGGTTTTACTGTAATAATAATAATAATAAATAATAATAAAAAGTTTTTGTTATTATTATATTTATTATTATTAATTTGTTACGTTCCATTTGTTTAGATGCAGCATTCGCTATTTTGGATAATTTGTAACTTCAAATAAATTTGTATTTGTTATATTCACTAACAGCCAAGTTTGAAAGAAAATTCCAATACCCTATAATTTAATTGTTAGCAATAGTTATTATTATTAGTTAGTTATTATTTTGAGTTTTTCGAATTTTTGGATTTTCATTCTTATTTTATGCATTAAGATAAAAAGCCTTCTGTGTGCAGCAGCCACCACAGCACCCCCTAACACTTATCTGAGCCCCATCTCTGTCCAGCGATGTCCACGAGTGTCTCAGCCATCCGAGACTCTCCCTCCTGATTGGCTGAAACACAGCAGTGGCACCATTGGCTCCCGCTGCTGTCAAAGTCAGTCAGCCAATAAGAAAAGAGAGGGAGCGGGGTCAGACCACAGCCCCTTGTCTAAATGGACACAGGGAGCTGTGACTATGTTTGGGTACTGTGGGGTCACTCACCAGGAGGGAGGAGCCAGGAGAGCAGAAGAGGGACCCGAGAAGAGTAGGGTATGGGCTACTCTGTGCAAATGTACTGCACAGAGCAGGTAAATATAACATGTCTGTTATTTTTATTGAAAAAAAATTAGACTTTACAATCACTTTAAAGTGATTGTAAAGGCAGAAGTTTTTTTTTATCTTAATGCTTTCTATGCATTAAGATAAAATGCCTTCTATGTGCAGCAGCTGCCCTCAGCCCCCCTAATACTTACCTGAGCCACATCTCTCTCCAGCAATGTCCATAAGTACCTCAGCCATCCAGGACTCTCTTCCTGAGAATCTGTAATTTCTGCATGTAGAGCAAATGCTACAGTGTCTCTTATAGCAGTCATTATTCCTCTGGCCTTTGAGTATGCATTGGCAAAGAAAGTGTGTGGAAAGTTCTTATGTTTACACCCTGGAGCGGACGCTCCACAAAAGTGCATTTTCTGAGCACACAGAATGTCCGATTTATTTGCCAATGCTTCTTTCCATAAGAATTTCCTTTTTACATGGTGATTAAGCCTTCTGGTATTAATAGATAAAAATTGGATAGCCATGGAGATGTTTTTGTAGATATGTTGAATTTGATCTTTGTGTGATCATATATAAGACAAGATCTCCTTCTTGTGGGCTTTGTAAGTAATGTTTTATCTGTCCTATGAGTAAAGTACTCACTGTGGATCTAGGAGAGCTTCTGGGCATGTTGTATGTTTTTCCTTTCGGACCTGTGTACTGTCTGACTTCCGTGATCTGTAGAAGCCTTGGTATGATGAGTTTAAGGTTTGACAGGCAGCTGTATAATTCCAAAAATAAAAGAAAAAGACAGAAAAAGAAAAGCCAAACATAGGAAACAGAAAATGTTAGGTAACATTGCAACTTTACATAAACTTTAACATAAACCATAAGGGAAAATTCCTCTATGTGGTTCTAGCGGATTTTATCCGTGTGCAGATAAATGCTGCTCAAGTTATGTAGGGGATAAGGCTATCCCGGTTCCCCTCGTAGGGACACATGTTGACTCCTATTCGGCAAGAAATGTTAATTATGTGATTTGACAGTCCTTTGCATAACCGTTTTCCAGTCTGGGTTGGATGGTCGTCGGTTGGTTGTATCATTATTGTCATCACTGGGGTCTGGAAGAATTTTCCAGTTCTTCAACAGAGAAATACCCTTGTCCAGGGAGTCCACAACATATGTTTGATCCTGTTTGGTGATAGTGATTTTCGTCGGGTAATCCCATATGTAGGGTATGTTATGGTTCCTGAGCACCTTTAGTGTTCAGATTCCTTCTTTTTTGCAATGTATACTGAGACAGGTCAGAGTAAAAAACTGCAGATTTTGATACTGGGATGGAATTCGCTCCTGTTTGCACATCATTTGCATAAGCTGCTCCTTCACATGAAAAAAGTGTAGGCGCAGAATCACATCTCTGGGGACTTTATCAGGAAGATACGATGGCTTAGGTAAGTGATGTATTCTGTCAATGGTAACTTCCATGCTAGAGAGATCAGGCAGAAGGGAGGTGAATAAGTTGGTCGCATATGATCGCAGGTCTGATGGCTGCACTGATTCAGGTATCCCCCTTATTTTAAGTTTGTTCCTTCTAGACCTGTCTTCAATGTCAGCTATTTTGTTTTTAATCCATGCTGATTCCTCTTCTTGCTCCTCATTTGCGTCCACCAACTAATTTATGGTGGAAGCATACTCCCCCATCTTGCTTTCAATTAGTTCCACCCTGGTTTCCACTCCACTCAACTCCCCACTGAAACTATGCATACAGTTCATCATATCTGCTTGAAGTGTACTTCTCAGAGATACAAGCATATCCTTAAGGACAGTGTCCAGCACAGACTGGTTCATAGTGGGGAAAGCATTAATTGAATCACAAAGCTCCCTGGTGTCATCCCTCGAGTCAGTTACAGGACTCATTGTGTGGCTGCATCCAGCATCATCCAGCTTTAATTTGGTTTTAGCCGGGCTCCCTGATGGTGAGGAGGAAGGGAGGGAATGTTGGCTGCTGTAGGATTCATAATTTTTAGGGGATGATGCTGCTTTGTGTGGTTTAGGCGTGTGTTTGTGGGACAGAGTGGGTGAGGGTCCAGTGCCATTTTGCTTCCCTCCGTGATGTGGCTGTGTAAAATAGTCCATCAGCCAATGCGGCTTGGATGTCCCTTTTCATTTGCCCATCATAGTCCCCAGGTGTACCCGGATCGGATTGCCAGTTGGGGAAGCTGAAAACAGAGTTCTTTTGTGCCGATTTTAGCCGATGTATCCACAAGGGTACCGGAGCTCTGGAACTAAGCTGCCATTCAGCTCCGCTGCAAGCCACCCCCCTCTCCAGGACTCTCCTCCTGATTGGCTGAATTGCTCAATCAAAGTCAGTTAGCCAATTAAGAGAGAGAGGGACGGGACCAAACGGGGGCTCAGTTTCTAAACGGAGACAGGGTGCTGTGACTTGGCTCGGGTGCCTCCATAGCAAGCTGCTGGCACTCGACAGGAGGGAGGGGCCAGGAGCAACGAAGAGGGAACCGAGAAGAGGAGGATGTGGGCTGCCCTGTGAAAAACCCACTGCCAAAGGGGAGGTAAGTATGACATGTTTGTTATTTTTAACAAAAAAACGAGACTTTACAATCACTTTAAGTTTGCTTTTACTACCTGGTTTGGTGCCTGTTTTCTTTGATATAGCACTACTATTGGGTACTAAGTATTACCTTCAGTGATTTTCAGTGATATTGTATATTTGTACACTCACCCTGGTGTGTCAGAGGGGCTGAGATTCTTGAGAAGGTCGAGCAAAGAATAGAGGACTCATCCTATCTAGTAGCTCCTACAGGTGTAGCGCTGAAAAATAAAAACGAGCTCCATAGATCAATTCTATATGTTTAGCCACTATTTGTAGTTGTGTCAGGGGTGAAAAGTGCTTCTGTGAAAGTGCACTGTGCAACTATTCAAAGTGCCATTAAAATTAAGGGTGTGCTCCTTTTTATAGGCTTTCGTCCACATTGTGTCACCATGTAGTATGCATATGCATAATTATCGTGCAAAACGTATGTACCCATAGTCACTTAACACTGACTTTGGTTCATATTTGAGGGGTAATTCTTTTCCTCCATCTGCCATCTTTTATACCTTAAAGATGAATTCCAGGATAAGGCCTTGTGTACACTGCTGCTTGTAAATGGACATTTAGGAGCAGTTGGGCATTTTTTCAGCTGCTCCTGAACGCTCCTCTGTGTTATCTTATCAGTACATTAAATGGACGTGACCTGACATACACTACCATATATGAAACACCTGGCGGCCTCCATCCCTGATTTAATAGATAAAAAGGAGGAATTTTGTGGGACTTTAAATGAGGGTATGCCATGTTAAGAGAAAGTAACAACATAAAAATGAAAGTACAGTACATGATTTATTTATTACAATCTAGAATACATATCATATATTTTGTATCAAATAATAGGATTTTTATATACAGCTTACCTGTAAAATTCTTTTCTTGAGAGTACATCACGGGACACAGGAGCTTCATTACATAGTGGGTTATATAGGCACCTCTGGTGATTGGACACTGGTTAACCCCAATTAAGGAGAATTCCTCCCCTATATAACCCCTCCCATATGGGAGGCACCTCAGTTTTGTAGCAAAGCAATAGGAAACCACGTAAAACCCAAGAGGGGCGGAAGCCATGTGTCCCGTGATGTACTCTCAAGAAAAGGATTTTACAGGTAAGCTGTATATAAAAATCCTATTTTCTTGATCATACATCACGGGACACAGGAGCTTCATTACATAGTGGGATGTCCCAAAGCAATGCTCAGATTGAGGGGAGGGAGACACAGATCATAATTATAGACCGCCATGGACCGGAGGACCTAAACTGCAGCCTGCAGTACACTGCACCCAAAGGCGATATCCTCTTGCCCTCTGACATCCACCTGATAGAATCTGGTGAATGTGTGGACTGATGACCAAGTTGCAGCCTTACAGATCTGAGCCAGGGAGGCCTGGTGATGCACTGCCCAAGAAGCACTTACAGCCCTAGTAGAGTGCGCTTTCACTTGAAAAGGAGGGATCTTCCCCTTTACACTATAGGCCTGAGAAATAATCTGTCTAATCCACCTTGAGAGAGTGGATTTTGATGCCGCCTGGCCCTTCCTAGGGCCTTCCGGCAAAATAAATAAGCAGTTGCCTGGAGATAGATACTGATTGCCCTTACCACATCCAAAGTGTGCAAAGGTTCTTCTTCTGTGGACTGTGGGTCCGGAAAAAAGGATGGTAGGATTACTTCTTGATTCAAATGGAATCCCGAAACCACCTTAGGCAGAAAGGACCTGTTGGGACGCATTACCACCCGGTCCTTATGAATAATTAGATACGGCTCTTTGCTGGAGAGAGCTGCTAGTTCTGACACTCTTCTAGCCGTGGATATGGCTACCAAGAAAACCAATTTTTTAGTCAAAAGAACTAACAAAGCCTGATGCAAAGGTTCAAAAGGTTGCCCCTGCAAAGCCGAGAGAAACAAATTCAGATCCCATGGGCATACTGGAGGTTTGACTGGCGACCTTATCCGCATAGCCCCCTGGATGAAAGCTCGTACCAGGGAATGCAATGCAAGTGGCTTCTGAAAAAACACTGACAAGGCCGAAATCTGCACCTTGATAATGCTTACGGCCAAATTCATTAGATCAATTAGATCCTGCTAATGACATACTTTCTAGGATGCCATTCCCTGAGTTCACACCAGGAAACATATGCCCTCCAGATTTTGTAGTAAATAAGCCTGGAGGCCAGCTTTCTGGCATTGACCAAAGTAGAAAGGACTGGCCCCGAAAGCCCACGGTCTCTCAGAATGTGGGTCTCAGCAGCCAAACTGTCAAATTCAGACTGTGTAAAGCAGGATGGTAAATTGGACCCTGTGAGAGCAGATCTGGCCGGAGAGGGAGGATCCACGGCCTGCCTACTGCCAACTTCATGATCTCTGCGTACCACGGTCGCCTGGGCAAAGCCGGGGCTACCAAAAGAACCGATTTTGTCTCCCTCTTGACTCTTCCCAGAAACCGCGACAGAAGCGGGCACGGGGGGGAAGGCATAAATCAGATTGTACTGATGCCAGGGAACTGTCAGAGCATCTGACCCCTGAGCAAGTGTATCTCTTGTTCTTGACAGAAATTTGTCCAGTTTTCTGTTGAACCTGGACGCAAACAGATCTACGTCTGGAGTACCCCACCTGTGACATATGTTCCAAAATACGTCGGGGTGCAGAGCCCATTCTCCTGGGCACAACTGCTGGCGGCTCAGAAAATCTGCCTGCCAATTTTCCACTCCTGGAATGAAGACTGCAGAAAGGGATAGAACATGCCTTTCTGCCCAGGCAAGTATGCGATTCACCTCTTTTTGTGCAACCAGACTCCTGGTACCACCCTGGTGATTGATATAGGCCACTGCTGTGGCATTGTCGGACTGAACCCGAACAGGGAGACCCCGTAGTCTGAAAGATCAGTTTATGAGAGCCATATAAACTGCCCAGGTCTCCAAGACATTTATGGGCAATAGCTTCTCGATCGCAGACCATTTCCCCTGCAAGCACGTCTCCTCCAACACTGCTCTCCAGCCTGTCAGGCTGGCATCTGTCATAATAATCTTCCATGGAAGAGGAAGAAAAGTTTTGCCTTTCAGCAAATTCTCGGTTTGTAACCACCAGACGAGACTCTTGCATGTCCCTGGGGATAGACGCATAGGAAGATCCAAGGACTGGGGCTTCCTGTTCCAAGCCGCAAGGATGCATCTTTGCAGAGGCCTTGAGTGGAACTGGGCGAATGGAATGGCCTCGAAGGAGGCGACCATTTTCCCTAACAGTCTCATGCACAACTGAATGGGGGAAGATCTCCTGCCCAGAATTAGGACACACCAGATCCCCAATGGCCAAGGCTTTTGGCCTTGGAAGAAACACCTTGCCCTGAGCGGTGTCGATAAGCATACCCAGGTATTCCAACTTGGTAGCAGGATGTAGGGATGACTTTTCTAGGTTTATAATCCAACCTAGGCATTCCAGGTGTTCTAGCGTTCTGGTAACACTGTGGTTCAGGAGCGCTACTGTTTTCTCCATGAGAAGCAAATCGTCTAGATAAGCCATGACGGCTATACCCTGAGATCTTAGGTTTGCCAAGAGAGGGTCCAGAATCTTTGTGAAGACTCGAGGGGCCGTAGCGAGCCCGAACGGCAAGGCCACAAATTGAAAATGGTGCCGCTCTACCACGAACCTTGGATACTTTTGGTGTGCGGGAAAAATTGGCACATGGAGATATGCATCCTTGCAGGGAGGAGACCACAGTGCGAATTGACTGCATTCGGAAGGACCGGATGCGTAAAAACCAGTTCAGATCCTTCAGATCCAGGATAGGTCTGACACTTCCATTTGGCTTCAGAATGGTGAAGAGATTCGAGTAAAACCCTGAACCCTGTTCTTTTGGGTCCACTTCTACTATCACCCCCTGGGATAGTAAGTGATCTAAGGCCAGAAATAGCAGTTTTTGCTTTACTGGATCCCTGGGGATCCTTGACCTTAGAAAGCGAGAAGGTGGAATCTCCTGAAACTCTAGCTTGTAGCCCAGAGATACCGAAGAGATCACCCACTTGTCCTGGATCTCTTCCCGCCAGGCTTCTGCAAACTGCAGGAGCCTTCCCCCCACTCGGCCGAGCGGGGGCGCCCCTTCACAAGGAAGCTTTTGGGCTCTGCTTGGCAGGCTTTCGCCCCCAGGATTTCTTCTGCCCCTGGGCCCGGCCTTGAGCCTTTCCTGTAGAGGAGGGTTGAGAAGGCCGTCGCCACTGCTTAGAGCTTGATGCTCTGGGAGAGAGAGAACGACTAAACGATGGACGTTTTCTCCTTTTGACTGGAAGGAGAGTAGATTTACCCCCTGAAATTTTTTGGACGAATTTGTCTAATTCTTCTCCAAACAAACGTTCCCCTTTAAACGGGAACCCAATCAAATGTTTCTTGCATGATAGCTCAGCTGCCCAATTCTTTAGCCATAGGGCCCTTCGCATGTGTACCAACAGGAGAGACAAACAAGATGCTTGTTGGACAGAATCCAAAATCGCATCAATCATGAAACACAGAATTTGAGGTATTTCTGCATAATTCTCCACTTCCTCACTGGGAAGGAGGCCAAGCATCTGCTTAACCTGTTCCTTGAGGAACTGACACAACCCCACGGCTGCGACTGTAGGTTGCACTACAGCGCCAGTCATGGAAAAGGAGGCTTTTAATAATGTTTCCAGCTTCTTATCAGTTGGATCTTTAAATACCTGAGCATTATCCAACGGACAGGTCAGGTTTTTATTCACGCAAGAAACAGCTGCATCGATAGATGGGACCCCCCATTTCTTGGTGAAACTTTCCTCCAGAGCATAATGCATAGAAAACCTTTTAGGAGTAGCAAACAGTTTATCGGGATGTCCCCAATCCTCATACATCAATTTATCCATTAAGGGATGAATTGGGAAGAAAAAAGCAGTCTGTGGGACTTTTCTGACTCCCAGGGAGGAAACAGAGGATGTAGAGACCTCAGCAGCAGGCATTCTTAATTCTGTATAATACTGCACCTGTTTTCTGAGCGCCTGGGAGGAGGGGACTCTCTCCTCTTCCTCTGATTCATCTGACTGCTTATGATCCCTGTCCCAAGATAGGGATCTCTCCTCATTGTCAGAAGTGTCATCTGAAAGAGGAATCTCAGCAGAGGGAGGGGATCTACCCCTTTTCCTGCTATCTTTCAGGGAAGCTGAAATAAAATTCATGATTCTCCCTTCAAAACCCTCCAATGTAGCCCTAAGGGAGTCCTCAGTGACGTATACCAGGGCTGAAATATTAGGAGAGGCTGAGGGCACTGACTCATCCTTTGAGGCTGGCTCCAGTCTTGCAGGGGGGGATGGTAACTTACAGGCATTTTAAGAACCCCTGGACCTAGGCGGTGATTTACCAGTGCCCTTGTTACCTCCCCCTGAGACTCTCTTACGAGGAGACATAGTCCTAAGCTACAAGCAGAGGTACTAGTACAAAGTGCAATCACTGTTGTGCTTAAAGTCTCACAATAAATATATATGCTTAAACTGCACAACCTGATGCTGAGTAGGTGTCTAAGGTTTGCCTGGATCCAATCCCTTGGGATGCTTACTGCCCACAGCTCCTGTGTCTCCACTTACACCCCCCTGATGCTCTGGGCTTTTTAAAACTGCCGCCTGGCGTCTGCACAGTACAGCGCCGTGCACACCGCCGTGCACGGCTTGCAACCACACCCCCCCTCCTCCATTAGCCCGGGAGCGCGTATGCACGCGCGTGCACGAGGACCGCCGGTATCCAGGGGGAAAAGGAATCGTCATTGGAGCTGCGTGGGACCCCCAGACTACGTGGGACCTCTGTTTTACCTTTATTGTGGCAGGGATTTCAGGGGAGACGTGAGACATCTGGAGAACCAGGCTTCACTGAGCGTGTGTACTGAAAGGCATGTAAGTATGCATCAGGCTGCTCTTACTCCCTCTAGTGGTGGAACCCAGTTAACACATCCAACCAGACCTGGTTCTAACCTGTCATGTGCACCTCACCATTCACATGACCAGGCAGCACTTCCAAACACAGCCTGGCCAGACTGGTGTTAAGGTCTACCTACACAATTAACCCTCAGAACCCTCAGAACCTTTATTGTTCTGAGGCCAAAAACTAAATTTACATGCGTATGACATTTGATCCCAAATGTCATCCGCTACATTATATATATATAAAAATGAAATCAATATTAAGCAGGACCTTTATTTAAAAGTGTAGGTACCAGTCCACAGAGTCCAGCACTGTCTTACAACAGCAGCTTCTTCTCACTCCCCGTCCCACCCATCCTCCTCTCCACTCCTTTGCCTAAGACATTTAAATAATTTTAGGGCTGCGGAAATTAAAGATTAATTGTTCGATTAATCGTTAATTTCTTTGATCGATCAAAATAATTTTGATCGAGGACGATCCGCGGAGTGAGCTCCGCGGTCTCGCCCATAGGAAAGGCCGCGGCTTCGGCCTAGCTCCGGAGCCGCGGCCATCTTGGTCCACCCGACGGCGGCCTAGACGCGCGCATTGACGTCATCATCGCCCGCCTGCTTGTGTCTACTATGAGGACGGATGGGTCTGCCTGCTGTCTATTCCAGACAGAGCAGACAATCATGAATATTAAGGTATGGGGGAGATATGAGGAGATGTGGGCAGTACTTTATGGGGGGGAGATGTGGGCAGTACTTTATGGGGGGGAGATGTGGGCAGTACTTTATGGGGGGGGAGATGTGGACAATACAGCATGAGGGGAGATGTGGGGGAGATGTGGACATTACAGTTAAAGTTAAACTAACTTTCTACGTTTTTCTTAAAGTTTAATAAAAAAAATTGTAAAAACTGTATGTGCATTATAATTAATCGAAATTAGTCGATTAATCGATTAAAAAAAAAATCGATTAATCGAACAGGAAAATTTTAATCAGTAACAGCCCTAAATAATTTTTTCTATTTTTTTTTTTTTTTTGTGGGAAGCAGCTTTGTAACGGGTACCTTCCTCAATTCTTACCTATGAAAGAAGGATGTCCCTCATCTTGCGATGACCTAATTTCTTATCCTAGACTATCCAGAATTTAAGGCCGTCAGGGATTAAATTATGCTCTTTCAAGACATGTCCTGCTAAATGTTTCCCTTTCTTTAAAGTGGTTGTAAACCCTGTTACACCACTTGTACCTACGGGTAAGCCTATAATAAGGCTTACCCAGGGCTGGACTAGGACAAACATTTGGCCCTGGACTTCATCCAGACCGGCCCACTTTAATTTTGTATATAAACTATACGCAATTGCGCAAAAAAAAAAAGTTACCGTGACCAGTGGCATTAAATTATTCATCAGTTACCATGACCAGTCAGCGGCAGTACATTTACCCCTGCCCCCTCCCCCGCAATGCTGCATATTACAATAATCACAGACAGACAGTAACAGACTCAGTTTATTATTAATCATGCAGCCTGCATCCCGTATGGCATCAGCTTAGCTTATTCAGTGCTTGCTTACTTGTTACTTGAATACACACTGATTACTGACTTTGTCCCTGTCTGTGCTGCTGTTTGGACATGCAAGGAATTTGCTGGTTCCTCCTTGGTTGCAGCAGCTCGCTATGCTCCTCCCATGAACCCGGGCCGCCTCCGGCCGTGAGTGACGTCATGCCGTCGGGTCGAGGCTGCCTGTAACCTTAGGAGGAGTGAAGTCATGGCAGCGTCATGATGATGGGCAGTGCTTGTGTGCTGGCCGGGTGGAGGAGCGTAATTTTGATATCCACGATACAGATCTTGACACACTGTCTGTCAACTGGCCCACTGAGCCATTGGCCCACCAGGAAACTCCCAGTAGTCCGATGGCCAGTACAGGCCTGGATTTACCTGTAGGTACTGAAAATATCTCCTAAATCTGCACAGTTTAGAAGATATTTACCATATATGCTTGTGCCGACATCATTGGTGCATGTGCACTGAAGAAACGGCTCGTTTCGGAGCCTGCAAACCACATCGTCGATCTAAGGTAAGAATTTCATAATGAGCTAGTATTCGATGCATACTAGCTCATCATGCCCTTGTTCTTACATGTTTTTTTGTTTTTTTTTCTTTGGGTTTACAACCACTTTAAGTAGAATATCATTGATTATCATGCTCTAAAACCCATCTTCTTAACTTATCTGCATTTGTATACCCTATGGATCTATAAAACTTCACTATAGACCTGTTATTATATTTTATATATGCATGACTTTTTGTCCTTATTTTATTGGTCAGGATTCGTCTTTACTAGTGACATGGACATGTGGAGAGAGCTTCGTCGATTTTCTCTGTCAGCAATGCGAGATTTTGGCATGGGGAAGAAGAGTATAGAAAGCGTTATTATAGAGGAGTCTCAGTGTTTGGTGACCGAATTAAAACACACCAAAGGTAAGGAAAAAACACATCTAAAAATAAAGTTATGAATAGAGTGGTAAGGGGCAGGAACCCTTGTCAAATTTTTATAGCTGTAGCACGGGATAAAACAAAGAAGGCTTAAAGTGATTCTAAAGGCAGTTTTTTACCTTAAACACTTCACCCCCAGAAGAATTGGCTTCTCAATGACCAGGCCATTTTTTGTGATACGGCACTTCGTCCATTTAACTGACATTTGCGTGGGCGTGCGACGCTGTACCCAAACAAAATTTACGTCCTTTTCTTCCCACAAATAGAGCTTTCTTTTTGTGGTATTTGATCATCTCTGCAGTTTTTATTTTTTGCACTATAAACCCCCCCCAAAAAACGACAATTTTGAAAAAAAACACAACATTTTGTACATTTTACTGTAATAAATAGCCCCAATTTCTTTTTAAAAAAGCTAATTTTTTCTTTAGTTTAGGCCAATATGTATTCTTCTACATATTTTTGGTAATAAATATTGCAAAACGCGTATATTGATTAGTTTGTGCAAAAGTTATAGCGTCTACAAAATAGGGGATAGATTTATGGCATTTTTTTTTTTTTTTTACTATTAACGGCAGAGAGCTGCATTTTTTATTGACTCTGCGACATCATGGCGGATACATTGGACACTTTTGACACATTTTTGGGTCAATTGACAATTATACAGCGATCAGTGCTATAAAAATGCACTGATTACTGTATAAATGTCACTGGCAGGGAAGAGGTTAAAACTATGGGGCGATCAAAGGGTTAACTGTGTTCCCTATGTGTGTTTTCTAACTGTGGGGGTGGGACTGACTATAGGAGATGAAAAATCATGGTTCCCAGCTTGCAGGAACTCACGGTCTCTCTCTTCTCTCCTCACAGAACTGGGATGTGTGTTTTTACACACACTCATCCCCGTTCTGCCTCTTGTGCCGCGATGGCTCGTGGTCGGAGGTCATCGCAACCACCGGTCCCGAGCATCGGCACCCCTGCTGTGCAGCGGATGCATGCGGGTGCTTGCTGTCCTGTTTAAAGGGACCGACATATAGCTACAACGGTTCGCAGGATCGTGTTGACCAGTATAATGATAGCGGCTGGTTGGCAAATGGTTAACGTGTCACTAAATCCACATCATAAAAAACTATTACTAAATGTTGTATTACGTGCGGTTCATACTCACTCACTATGAGATTAGTTTTCTGTATTCTGCAAAAAATCTGGTTGATCCCACTCCTCTCTATTTCCACCTCCTGTCCATGTCCCCAATTCCGCTAGTGATTTTTCAGCTGTGGTGGCAAATCTGCACATGCTCAGTTTTCAGTGAGTTTCTATGCTGAGCATTTCCTCCCTATCACATCTGAGCAGCCCGTGTGACTATAGAATAACACATGTGAGTGTATACACAGTGGTAAATGACAGCCTACTCCCTCCCTCCTCCTCCATGGCCACTAACCAGCTAAACACAATGGGGGCAGGATATTGCAAGTAGATTAATGGAGGCTTTTTATGTTCAACTGTCCTGCTTATGTGTACAAGCAGACAGGATGGGAAAGATCTGGGTCATGTGACAGCTGTATATCCTTTAGGATGTCATCCAGGGGAGAGTTCCAAGATGAAAGCCACTGCTGACCAAAAAGAACATGTAGGCTCGTCTCACATTTGCCAAAAAAAAATCGTAATTATCCCAAGAAGGCTTTTGGCCAAATATTCTGTGATGAAACAAAAGTTGAAATTTTTGGAACGTGTGCGTCCCGTTACATCTGGAGTAAAACTAACACATCATTTCATAAAAAGAACATCATTCCAACAGTCAAACATGGAGGTGGTAGTGTAATGGTCTGGGGCTGCTTTGCCTTGCCATTATTGAGGGAACCATAAATTCTGTGCTCTACCAGAAAATTCTGAAGGAGAATGTCTGACTGGGCTGGCACCTGCTGTGGGTGGTTGGGCTGGCACCTGGTTCCTGCTGTGGGTAACTGGGCTGGCACCTGGTTCCTGCTGTGGGTGGCTGGGCTGGCACCTGGTCCCGCTGTGGGTAGCTGAGCTGGCACCTGGTCTCTGCTGTGGGCAGCTGGGCTGGCCCCTGGTCCCTGCTGTGGATGGCTGGGCTGGTGGCTGGGTTGGCACCTGGTTCCTGCTATGGGTGGCTGGGCTGGCAACTGCTGTGGGTGGCTGGCTGGCACCTGGTCCTTGCTGTGGTTGGCTGGGCTGGCACCTGCTGTGGATGGCTGAGCTAGCGGCTGAGCTGGCGCATGGTCCTTCCTGTGGGAGGCTGGACTGGAACCTGCTGTGGGTGGCTTGGCTGGCGGCAGGGCTGGCATCTGGTCCCTGCTGTCTATTGCTGGGCTGGCACCTTCTGTGGGTGGCTGGGCTGGCGGCAGGGCTAGCACCTGCCACCTGCTATGGGTGGCTGGGCTGGCAACTGCTGTGGGTGGCTGGGCTGGCACCTGGTCCTTGCTGTGGTTGGCTGGGCTGGCACCTGCTGTGGATGGCTGAGCTAGTGGCTGAGCTGGCCCCTGGTCCCTACTGTGGGTGGCTAGGCTGGTGGCTGGGTTGGCACCTGGTCCCTGCTATGGGTGGCTGGGCTGGCAACTGCTGTGGGTGGCTGGGCTGGCACCTGGTCCTTGCTGTGGTTGGCTGGGCTGGCACCTGCTGTGGATGGCTGAGCTAGCGGCTGAGCTGGCGCATGGTCCTTCCTGTGGGAGGCTGGGCTTGAACCTGCTGTGGGTGGCTTGGCTGGCGGCAGGGCTGGCATCTGGTCCCTGCTGTCTATTGCTGGGCTGGCACCTTCTGTGGGTGGCTGGGCTGGCGGCAGGGCTAGCACCTGGCACCTGCTATGGGTGGCTGGGCTGGCACCTGGTCCCTGCTGCCGGTGGCTGGGCTGGCGCCTGCTATGGGTGGCTGGGCTGCAGGGCTGTCTTAATGAGTGGGCACACCACGGCGCTGCCCAGGGGCCCCAGCTGCATGGGGGGCACCTGCACTTTCCCCAAAGAAGCTGGTCCTTATGCCCATGCTGCCCCCAAAATTGGGGGCCCCGTGATGGCACTGAGCATGATGGATACACAGAAGAGGCAAGCTGGCAGCGGTGTGCCATGCTGTGCAGAAGGATACCTATTATTTCACAGGCAGCAGGGAGCGGCAGGGCCAGAGTGCCACTGATGCCCTAACCCCGCCCCATTCAGCTTGAATGCTCGGGACTCAAAGGCCGTTGGGTAGGAGCTGAAGTGGGAGCTGCTGAGTCAGCAGCACTGAGAGCCCGCCTGGGAAGTAGCATTTTGGATGGTGTCATGGTGAGCCCATCTGTCCAGCACTGTTTGCACCAAAGCGCTTGGAATGCCCGGAAGGATGCTCCCTCCTCCGTCCCTCATTCTGTCTTTTTAATTAGTATAGTTGATTCCAGTGCTGGAGGTGGGCACATAGCCAAAAGTTTACATGCACTGTATCTCCACTGGAAAAGGGGGTATTACATGGATGGAATAATGGTGCTGGGGGATATCAAGGGTGTATGGGGAAAAACTATGCTGATAGGGAATCTGGGGTGTATAGGGGGTAGCAATGCTTGGGTAGCTTCGGTGGCTATAGTGCTAGAAGTATCAGAGATGTAGAGAGGCCACAGTGTAGGGGTATCAGGGATGTAGTGGGGTCACAATACAAGGGGTATCTTATAGTAACAGTGCCAGGGGAATATCTAGGGTGTAGAGGGGTCAGAGTGCTTGGGGGATATCTGGGGTGTAGAAGGGTCAGAGCGCTTGGGGGATACAAGATGAGTGGTAAGAGTTCTGAAGGGGATATCTGGGGTGTAGAGGAGTCAGAGTGCTGAGGGGATATCTAGAGTGTAGAGGGGTCAGAGTGCTGGGGTGATATCTGGGGTATAGAGGGGTCAGAGTTCTGGGGGATATCTGGGATGTAGAGGGGTCACAGTACTGGGGTGATATCTGGGGTGTAGAGGGATCTGAGTGCTGGGGGTATCTGGGATGTAGAGGGGTCACAGTACTGGGGGATATCTGGGGTGTAGACATGTGCAAAAGGAAAAAATTTGTTTAGTTTAGTTTCGTTTTAATTCGTTAATTAATTAATTTTGTTTAGTTATATTCGTTAAATTCATTAAATTCGTTTTCGGATTTCGTTTTGTTTTCTAATGAATCTAATGAATTCGAAAAATCGGTCGCATTCGAAAATATTTCAACCAAATTCGAAAATATTTCTACCGGATTCGAAATGATTTCAACATGATTTGAAATTATTTCAACCGCATTCGAAAATATTTTGCTAGAAACCCCAAATTTGGAGATGTTGTAGTATTAGTTCTATTGTGTTTTCATACTAAATTTGGTGTTTCTAGCTGTAAGTGACCCCGAGATATGTGGCCCCAAATTCAGGTCGCAAAATGTAATTCTCTGCTGCAGAAAAGTGCTTGACATTTTGTGACCCGATTTTGGGGCCACATATCTCAGGGTCACTTGGTGCTAGAAACCCCAAATTTGGTGTTTCTAGCTATAAGTGACCCTGAGATATGTGCCCCCAAATTCGGGTCGCAAAATGTAATTCTCTGCTGCAGAAAAGTACTTGGCATATTGCCCATATCTGGGTCACTTGGTGGCAGGTGACGTGGCAAATGGACAATCCACAACTTGGTCATGTGGCACTCGTGGCCAGTCACATGGCACTTGTGTCAGGTCACATGGCACTTGTGTCAGGTCACGTGGCACTCGTGGCCGGCCACGTGGCACTCTTGGCAGGTCACATGGCACTTGTGGCAGGTGTTGTGGCAAGTGGACAATACACAACTTGTGGTAGGTGACGTGGCAAGTGGACAAATACAATACACAACTTGTGGCAAGTGGACAATGACATACAGCATATGCACTTGCCTTGCGATCGACATTCGTGACTTCTTCAATCAGGCATGCTGACAACTTCATTGATACCATAAATATAAATGAAATAAGATTTGTGTTTTTTTTGCACTGGTACACTGCAAGTATGAAAAGTTGATGTGACAGAAATATATAAGTAATGCCGCGTACACACGTAGCCGACTATCCAACGGACTTAGTCTGGCGGACTTCCCGCCAGACTGTCCGTCGGACTTTCCGAACGGGCTACTTGCCCACACATGGCACTTTTTCAGCGGACTAATACGGCGTACTTAGTCCACCATACTATCCGCCCTACTTTTGAAATGAACGGAGTTGCCCACACACGCGGAGTAAAGTCCGCTCATTTCGAGCGCGTCTCCAGGTAGGCGGGGCCCGCGAAGGATACGTCACTGACCCCGCCACCTGGTATGGACTTAAAGGGGAACCTCAACGCCGAAAAAAATTGCCGTGGGGGTCCCCCCAAAGGTTCACAACAGACCCTTGTCCAAGCACGCTACCCGGCCGGCCAGGAAAGGGGGGACGAGCGAGCGCCCCCCCCCCCCCCCACTGAGCCGTACCAGGCCGTGTGCCCTCAACATGGGGGGTGCCTTGGGGAAGGGGGGGCCGCGCGGCCCCCCCACCCCAAAGCACCTTGTCCCCATGTTGATGAGGACAAGGGCCTCTTCCTGACAACCCTGGCCGTTGGTTGTCGGGGTCTGCGGTCGGGGGGCTTATCGGAATCCGGGAGCCCCCTTTAATAAGGGGGCCCCCGGATACCGGCCCCCCACCCTATGTGAATGAGTATGGGGTACAATGTACCCCTACCCATTCACCTGTAAAATAAAGTACAAAAAAAACACAACACACAAGATAAAATAGTTTATTGCACAGCTCCGGGGGGGTCTTCCGTCTTCGGGGGTCTTCTCGCCGGACTCCTCCGCTATCTTCTTGTAGCTCTTTTGCTAGCGGGGGAGCCCGGATTTCTTCCTCGCCGCCGGCCCCTTCTTCCGACTTCAGGGGTTTTGTCCCCCTCTTTGGTTCTTCTGCCGGTCCACCGCGCCTTCTTATAGCTCTTTTACAGGCGGTGGCCTGGTCTTCTGTCGCCGCCACCGCCGCCTTCTGTTCTTCTTCTTCTCCTGGAGATGTTGACACGACGTTCTCTCCGGCCGCAATGCCAGGGACGCGGTGCACGGCGACTTATATAGGGACAAGGGGCGGGGTCATGGGTTGATGTCACATGGGTTCATGTCACATGGGTTCATGTCACATGGCGACAGTCCCAGCATCCTCCAGTACTGTGACATCGTAAGGGGGCGGGGTCACCGTGTGACATCAACCCATGTGACATCAACCGATGGCCCAGCCCCTTGTCCCTATATAAGTCGCTGTGCAGCGCGTCCCTGGCATTGCGGCCGGAGAGAGCGTTGTGTCAACATCTCCAGGAGAAGAAGTCCTGTTGTGTGACGGGCCCTCTGACCATGGTCAAAATGACAGGCCGGTCAGTCCGCCCCTGCATAGGACCATCATAGTATAAATCCAGTCAGTATATGAAATTGAGAAGTGGTTGTAATAGTATAGGCTTCACAGTGACCAGCCAATGGATGCCAATATGCGAATAATATAATCCTCTTAGCTGATTCATGATATAAATGTAGAAAGGAAAGAATCATTGACACTTGCTGAATCCTGCTCTTCATGGACATGTAGAATATAGATACAGGCAAACAAATACCTCCAGATTAAAACTCCAGATGAGTTCTGTGCCAATGAGCTTTAGACCTGTGTCGATAGCTTCAGATTACCATGCTTCTGTGATCATTCAGAATTCATTGACAGGTGCATTCGACCTGCAGTTGACCTCTTTCTGATCTGCATTTTACCAGCTTAAGCCCTGGTTCACATTGGTGCTATGTGACATGCAATTTGACATGTCAAATTGGCTATCAAATTGCCAGCAATGGCACCGTCCTAATCGGTGCGACGCCACATTTGCGGTGCCCACACCGATTTCAAAAAGTAGTTACTGTTCTACTTTTTGTGATTACGGTGTGCGATTTCCATTGACATCTGTGCAGAAAACCACACGGATGTCTGTGAAATCACTGCTGAAATCGGGACTGACATGCGGGAGTGAAATTGCGTGCATTCAGCTGAACTGGCACAGCTTCATTCCCGCAGCTCAGTGTGAATCGGAGCTACAATGGATTTTGCATTCCCATAGACTTGTATCTGAATTAAAAATCTGTTAGAAAATAAAAGCCCATTGACACAGGCCCTTAAAGTGACCATGGGTTTACTTTAAGTTGTACATTTTCCCCTTAAATCCTTTCCAACACAACATGATGTATATAGAGCCGTGTTGTAATTTACCAGTATTTGCTTGTTCATATTTCTTTATCTTCTATATTCTAGGATCATTTATTAATCCTCAAAAGTTCTTCAACAAAGTTTCTGGCAATGTAATCTTTTCCATCATGTTTGGGCATCGCCATGATTATGAGGACACTGAGCTTCTTGATATTGTAAACACGATGTGTGAAACTTTCCACATCATCAGTTCACGCTGGGGGCAGGTAAGTGCCAATGATAAGCGTACTGAGATTCTACTTATAACCAGTAATAATTGGTAATACTTTCTCTGAGATGCACTGTCCATTATAAGATTGCTTTCTGGTTCTGGCACAGGACACATGAAGGGAACACCAGATTTTTTGCTCTTCCCACAGAATACGTTTTTCTGGGTTTTATCAAAGAAAGAAAGGGAAACCTCCACCCTAGGAGTATAATTCAAACAATGTAGTGCTCCGATTCCTGCCTCTGGATCATTCACCTGCTATCCATAACATATCGCCCCCAATGCATTAGTGTATTGGATTAGAAACAGAACCAAGGTCTGGTATTTTTATATCTGCCCCTGCTCAAATTATTGAATATAAAGCGTGCATGCTTCAAGAAACTCACGCTGACACGTAATACAGAGTCAAATTACTTTCTCTTTAATATTTTATCTTTTCAAGACTTAAATACCATTTAGTTAAGATTAAGACACGTCAGATAGGACTGGAATATGCAAATCACAAAACAACCACAAATATATAAATACATATAGTGACAAAGTATTGGCTTTAGCTGGTTCGCTCATATGAGGAAGTAGCATTGTTCTTGCAGTGTTCTTGCTTCTTCTGAAATGTTGGTGTTAAAGTGGTTGTAAACCTTTCCCCCACAACTTTGTCCCATGTAAATCAGCTTAAAAAACCCTAATGAACACTGATTGTAGATATCTCCTTACTTGCTTAGTATTGTTGTAATCCTTGTTGTTCTGTAGAATGAAGTCACTGAGCATGCCCAGATCTCCCCTGATTTAAGGCACACTCTCTATGTCTTATCTATCTGTTATCAAGACTTCCTACGGCACACCACTGAACTCTGCTAATCACTCAGAGCTTCTTCCTACACACCATGTGACCTCACATACAGTCTAAACTTGGCCATTACTGCAGTCTTATCAGCTGAAGCTTATCAGTCTGACAAAGGGAAACATTAGACATCGGCACAAGTAAATACTATGAAATAAACAAGTGAGCTATGAACAGGGAAGCAGGGTTGCCATAGAAACGTTGGATTGAGAAGGAGGCTTGGTTAACAGTACAGGAAGTGCTCAATGTAAGGGCGGAAATACACTCCACTGTAGACTCAGAAAACAATACTTGGCGCTGCCTAACCCCTGGAAACAAGTTTTTTAAAGTTTCTTTAAACAGTAAGTAATATGCGATTTGGGCTGGATTACAGTGGCTATAGTCTGATAATTACTTATTATAATGGACTAAATTAAAAGAAGCTTTGAGTGTATTCTTAGAAGAGTTGTGATCCTTCTGTTAACTCTTCAGTTCCACAGCAGCAAGGGAGGGATAAGCTTTGATATCTACTGAATATGTTTTAAGACTTATAAGCATAAAAACTGATATATGTCAGATATATAAAACAATTACTGATATATATATATATATATATATATATATATATATATATATATATATATATATATATACATATATATATATATATATACATATATATATATATATATATATATATATATATATATATATATATATATATATATATATATATATATATATATATATATATATATATATATTTGAATAGACATTTCATGATACTCTTAATAACATCCATTACATTAGTGCTACATCAGATGAATATCACAGGTGTAAAGCAGCCCATTAAAATATAGTTGAATTTGGTGTCAATCCCTGTCCTGAAACCCAAAATGTCCTTCAGCAGCCAAAAAAGAGAAGAAAAAAAAAGAAAATCAAGCTTTAGCAGTCACAGCAACCACTATAGTGCAAGGAACTAAAGGCTGCTTTACCTTTTAAATATTATATTTTTTGTAATACTTAAAGTGTAGTTCCACCCAAAAGTGGAAGTTCTGCTTTAAGGACTCCTGACCCCCCATCTTATTTTTTGGGGGGGGGTGCAGGTACCTAGTTTTGACAGGTACCCAGCTCCCACTACCGCTCGGGATGCCTAGGTGGCCAGAGCGGACATTCTCCTCTCCTCCTCCTTCCCTGCAATCTTTTGGGACACGTCACGGCGAGAAGCGTGATTCCCGCATACACCGTGAACCCCTGGCTGTGAAGTCGCAAGCTGTCACAGCCGGTTGCCCACACTAGTGATGTCGGCGTCGGGGAGAAGCAGGGGAGAGTAACGAGCCTTCGGGCGGCCGCATCACTGAACTGTGGGACAGGTAAGTGTGTGTTTATTAAAAGTCATCAGTTACACTTTTTGTAGCTGCTGACTTTTAATAAACACAGAAATGGCTGGAACTCTGCTTTAAGATCCCTTTCACAATGGGACGTTAGGAGTGTTGGCGGTAAATTTTAACAGTGCTTTTCCATAATTTTGACGCTTTTCGGCCACTAGCTGCCGAAGAGGGTTAAAAGCACACGCTTCGTCGGCAATCAATGTGCAGAGGCGCTTTAGGAGCGGTGTATACACCGCTTCTAAAGCACCTCAAAGATGCTGTTTGCAGGATTTTTTTTGGCGTCCTGCCAGAGCACCGCTCCAGTGTGAAAGCACTCAGGCTTTCACATTGGAATGAGAGGAGAAGTGCTTTACAGGTGCTTTGCAGATACTATTTTTAGCGCTATAGCGCTTGGGGTCTAATGAAAATCCAAAAAACACATATCATGTGAGTTCTTATAAATAAAATGAAAAAGTAAAATCCCATAAGTGACTAGGGCTGTAGTTTCTGTACTCTTCATCACAAAGTACTCCTTGCTATCATGATTTTACTGGTGGATATGACATTACCGGTAGTCCCTGCCCCTACGTGTTTCATCATATAGACATCATCAGGAGGCATCCTCTACATCAGGTATATGCAATTAGCGGACCTCCAGCTGTTGCAGAACTCCCATGAGGCATAGCAAGACTCTGACAGCCACAAGCATGACACCCAGAGGCAGAGGCTTGATGGGACTTGTAGTTTTACAGCAGCTGGAGGTCCACTAATTGCATATCCCTGCTCTACATGATGTTTATATGAAATGCGTAGAGGCCAGGACATCCAGTGATGCCATATCTGCTCGTTGGAACGCATGCTGGCTCTAGGGGATACGGAGCAGTGGTAACCATGTTTCTTTTGGTGAATCAGCCAAGAATCCTTGGTGCCAGGCAGGGTACCTTACTTGTAAGTGCATGCTATTACCTGATTTTAAACAATAAATATACAGCATTACGCTATGTTGTCCCCCTGGTTTTTCATCTCATCTTAATCTTCCATTTGACATGTGGATGATTGGCGATGGAATAGCAATGACATAAGCCTGATTGACCCGTCAGAGTGTCAGATCAGAGGTTCTACGAAAGCGAGTTAATGCATACCCTGGTAGGGGCATAAGCGGTGAAAGCATCAAAGCACAAGAAGAACATAAAGCAAGTCACTACAGCTTTAGTGACTTATGGACTTTTGTATTTGATGGACCTTTTCATTTTATTTATAAGGCCTCACATAATATGTACTATCTGCTCTCATGTTTTAAAGTGCTGTACAAACTGTTGGTGCTTTATAAATCCTGTATAATAATAATAATAATAATAATAATAATAATAATAATAATATGTGCTTTACCCATTACATACAGTATCACACAAAAGTGAGTACACCCCTCATATTTTTGTAAATATTTCATTATATCTTTTCATGTGACAACACTAAAGAAATTACACTTTGCTAAAATGTAAATCAGTAAGTGTACAGCATGTATAACAGTGTAAATTTACCACCCCCTCAAAATAACTCAACACACAGCCATTAATGTCTAAACCATTGGCAACAAAAGTGAGTACACCCCTAAGCGAAAATGTCCAAATTGAGCTCAAAGGGTCAATATTTTGTGTGGCCACCATTATTTTCCAGCACTGCCTTAACCCTCTTGGGCATGGAGTTCACCAGAGATTCACAGGTTGCCACTGGAGTCCTCTTCCACTCCTCCATGATGACATCACGGAACTCATGGATGTTAGAGACCTTGCACTCCTCCACCTTCCATTTGAGGATGCCCCACAGATGCTCAATAGGGCTTAGGTCTGGAGACATGCTTGGCCAGTCCATCACGTTTACCCTCAGTTCTTTATAAAGGCAGTGGTCATCTTGGAGGTGTGTTTGGGGTCATTATCATGTTGTAATACTGCCCTGTGGCCCAGTCCCTGAAGGGAGGGGATCGTGCTCTGCTTCAGTATGTCACAGTACATGTAGACATGCATGGTTCCCTCAATGAAGTATAGCTTCCCAGTGCCGGCAGCACTCATGCAGCCCTAGACCATGACACTCACACCACCATGCTTGACTGTAGGCAAGACACACTTGTCTTTGTACTCCTCACCTAGTTACCGCCACACACATTCTTGACACCATCTGAACCAAATAAGTTTATCTTGGTCTCATCAGATCACAGGACATGGTTCCAGTAGTCCATATCCTTACTTAGTCTGCTTGTCTTGAGCAAACTGTTTGCAGGGTTTCTTGCGCATCATCTTTAGAAGAGGCTTCCTTCTGGGACGACAGCCACGCAGACCTGATGCAGTGTGCGGTGTATGGTCTGAGCACTGACAGGCTAACCCCCCACCCCTTCAACCTCTGCAGCAATGCTGCAGCACTCATACGTCAATTTCCCAAAGACAACTTCTGGGTATGACGCTGAGCACGTGCACTCAACTTCTTCGGTCGACCATGGCGCTGCCTGTTCTGAGTGGAACCTGTCTTGTTAAACTGCTGCATGGTCTTGACCATCATGCTGCAGCTCAATTTCAGGGTCTTGGCAATCTTCTTATAGCTTAGGCCATATTTTTGTAGAGCAACAACTCTTTTTTCAGATCCCCAGAGAGTTCTTTGCCATGAGGTGCCATGTTGAACTTCCAGTGACCAGCATGAGAGAGTGAGAGCGATAACACCACATTTAACACACCTGCTCACCATTCACACCTGCGACTTTGTAACACTAATGAGTCACAGGGAGGGAAAATGGCTAATTGCCCCCAATTTGAACATTTTCATTTAGGGGTGTACTCATTTATGTTGCCAACCGTTTAGACATTAATGGCTGTGTGTTGATTTATTTTGATGGGACAGCAAATTTACACTGTTATACAAGCTGTACACTCACTACTTTACATTGCAGAAAAGTGTAATTTCTTTAGTGTTGTCACATGAAAAGGTATAATATAATATTTATAAAAATGTGAGGGGGTGTACTCACTTTTGTGAGATACTGTACATTATCTCACAAAAGTACACCCCTCACATTTTTGTAAATATTTTATTATATCTTTTCATGTGACAACACTGAAGAAATGACACTTTGCTACAGTGTAAAGTAGTGAGTGTACAGCTTGTATAACAGTGTAAATTTGCTGTCTACAAATAACTCAACACTAGGGATGAGCTTCCAGTTCGAGTCAAACTCATGTTCGACTCGAAAATTGCCTGTTCACCTGTTCACCAAACAGCGAACAATTTGGGGTGTTCGCGGCAAATTCGAAAAGCCACGGAACCCCCTGTACAAGTGTATGGGAGAAATCTAAAGCGCTAATTTTAAAGGCTTATATGCAAGTTATTGTCATAAAAAGTGTTTGGGGACCTGGGTCCTGCCCCAGGGGACATGTATCAATGCAAAAAAAAAGTTTTAAAAACTGAAGTTTTTTCGGGAGCAGTGATTTTAATAATGCTTAAAGTGAAACAATAAAAGTGTAATATTCCTTCAGATTTCGTACCTGGGGGGTGTCTATAATATGCCCGTAAAGGGGCGCATGTTTCCCATGCTTAGAACTGTCCCTGCGCAGTGTCATTTCTGCAGGAAAAAAAGTAATTTAAAAGCACTCACGGCTAGTGATGGCCGAACAGTTCGCCCGGCGGTCGGTTCGCGGCGAATTTCGGCTGTTCGCGGTCCGCCAGTTCGGCGGACTATTGGCGTCGTTCGCCCGGCGGACACTTCCGTGTTTTTACTATGTAAAGGAACTTTGACCTGATGACACATCCATTATGGGGTACAGGACAGCCAATTGAGACATTACAGCACAAGGTCACTTGGACATTCCCCCTAACCTATAAATACACCCGATCCGGCGGCCATTTTACATTCTTTCTTCTGTCACTATAGGTAAAGGTTGCTGTGTGGAGTAGGGAGAGATAAATCGCTAGCTATTTGGTACACAAAAGTTCTTTTCAGGACTGGTATAGGTGTTAGGTGTATATAGGTTTGCTGTGCTACTGATTGCAGCATCCTGAGTGTCTTTTGTCAGTTTAGAGAAAGGGACAGAGCGCTGTGTGCTGCTATTTTAGGGACAGCCAGATTAGTCATCATCATCATCATCATCATTAGCTGTTACTATCAGGTCCACAAAAGAGCTATTCCAGTAACCACTAATCGTTCCAGTCTCCTCTTTTTTGCCACTTTGTATAGGGACAGGAAGGAAGCAGTGTGTCAGGCAGTGAGGGTCAGTTTAAATACTTGCTGTTACTATTAGTTCCACAAAGGTTCTTTTCAGGACTGGTATCAGTGGTATGGTAATAGGCTTGTACACGTATAATATTCTTTCTTCCAAATATAGAAAGAATATTATACTTGACTGCTGCCCTTCTGCTGCAGTCTGCTAATCATTCACAACTCACTTGTTCCACAAAGCTCTTTATCAGGACTGGTAACTTGGTCTGTGTAGGGTGCTACAGTACATAGGGTTGAGTGAGGTACAGTCTGCTGTTCTGTAAGGACCGCTATCGGTCCACAATACATAGGGTTGAGGTGCACCACTGCTGACCGCTGCCCTATACTGCAGCAGTCCTTCATTGGTATAGGGACTGAAGTACAGTCTGCTAATCACTAACACACAACCTGCTTGGTCCACAAAAGTTCTTATAAGGACTGGTAACTTGGTCTAGGGTGCTACAGTACATAGGGTTGAGTGAGGTACAGTCTGCTATTCTATAAGGACTGTTATCGGTCCACAATGCATAGGGTTGAGGTGCACTACTGCTGACCGCTGCCCTATACTGCAGCAGTCCTTCATTGGTATAGGGACTGAAGTACAGTCTGCTAATCACTAACACACAACCTGCTTGGTCCACAAAAGTTCTTATAAGGACTGGTAACTTGGTCTAGGGTGCTACAGTACATAGGGTTGAGTGCGGTACAGTCTGCTGTTCTGTAAGGACCGCTATCGGTCCACAGTAGATAGGGTTGAGGTGCACCACTGCTGAC
Organism: Lithobates pipiens; assembly: GCF_037356315.1. Taxonomy (NCBI): domain Eukaryota; kingdom Metazoa; phylum Chordata; class Amphibia; order Anura; family Ranidae; genus Lithobates; species Lithobates pipiens. The sequence continues at coordinate 210,007,105 of NW_027507685.1, forward strand.
CGCTGCCCTATACTGCAGCAGTCCTTCATTGGTATAGGGACTGACGTACAGTCTGCTAATCACTAACACACAACCTGCTTGGTCCACAAAAGTTCTTATAAGGACTGGTAACTTGGTCTAGGGTGCTACAGTACATAGGGTTGAGTGCGGTACAGTCTGCTGTTCTGTAAGGACCGCTATCGGTCCACAATAGATAGGGTTGAGGTGCACCACTGCTGACCGCTGCCCTATACTGCAGCAGTCCTTCATTGGTATAGGGACTGACGTACAGTCTGCTAATCACAAACACACAACCTGCCTGGTCCACAAAAGTTCTTATAAGGACTGGTAACTTGGTCTAGGGTACTACAGTACATAGGGTTGAGTGAGGTACAGTCTGCTATTCTATAAGGACTGTTATCGGTCCACAATACATAGGGTTGAGGTGCACTACTGCTGACCGCTGCCCTATACTGCAGCAGTCCTTCATCGGTATAGGAACTAAGAGTTTTGTCACAGGGTGATTTAAAAAATGACAGGCAGAGGAAGAGGCAGGCCCTTTCGCAGGGGTGGTAGGGGTAGGGCAGGAGCACCAGCCTTGAGCCAAAGTGGGAAGTTGCAGAAGGTGCGTTCAATTACTTTAAAGGACGCACCAGACTTGGTTGAGTGGCTGACTCAGCCTTACTCTTCTGCACCCTCCTCATCCTCTCGATCTGCACCCTCTTCTTCACTCTCTGCTATGTGCACCCCCAAAGACACTACCACCAACAACAACACCACCACCACCACCACCACATACCTTCCGCTTGAGTCACAGGAATTATTTTCCGATCCATATCAAGAGGACATTTCTGATGCGCAGCCACTCTTGGTATTGGATCAGGAAGAGGAGGTAGCAACAATCGCTACTCAGCAGTCTGACGACAGTACCCAGATCAGCCCAAGGAGGAGGTTGGTCCCCGGTGTTGCTGCCTACTCTGAGATCTCTACTTATAGCAGTGGGGAAGGTGACGTTGATGATGACGTGTCTAGTGATGTCACGTGGGTGCCCACAAGAGAGGAAGAGGAGGGGAGTTCAGAGGGAGATATGGACCAGCAGATAGGGAGGAGAAGCAGGAATAACTTACATTGCACAGGAGGGACAAAGCAGACTGCAAATGTATCAGGAGCGAGTCATCGACCATGTACGGTCACATCTGGCGCTCCCAGGGCACCGGCACATGGCTCCGCAGTGTGGGCTTTTTTTAACGTGTCCGCTGCTGACAATAGCGTTGCCATCTGCAATCTTTGCAGTCAACGCATTAGTCGCGGTAAGCCCAACACTCACCTAGGGACAACCGCCTTAAGAAGGCACATGAGCAGCCATCACGGAGCCCAGTGGGAGCAACGAAACACACAAAGCCACACTGCAGGCTCTCACCGTCCAGCCTCGTCTTCTACTTCTCCTTCTCCTCTCTCCTCACAATTGTCCTCCACTCCACCTTCCATCACGCCAAGCTCACGTTTTTCTGCAAAAAGGCAGGCTTCCGTGGGCTTAATGTTCGAGCGTAAAAAAATGATGACGCCGGATAACCCTCTTGCCCAACGGATGACGGCTGGCTTGTCAGAACTGATAGCCCGCCAACTACTGCCATATAAACTGGTGGACTCGGAGGCCTTTCACAAATTTGTGGCCATTGGAACACCACAATGGAAGGTCCCAGGAAGGAAGTATTTCTCGGAGAAGGGCATCCCAGAGCTATATGGCCATGTTCAGCGGCAAGTGAATGTATCTCTGGCACACAGTGTCGGTGCCAAGATACATCTGACCACAGACACGTGGTCTAGCAAACACGGGCAGGGAAGGTATATCACTTTTACTGCCCACTGGGTGAACCTTCTGACGGCCGTCAAGCATGTAACCCGTGGCACCCATGTAGATTTGGTTTTACCGCCACGGATTGCATGCAGGCCTGACTCTTCTTCTCCTCTTCCTCCTCCTACTCCATCCTCCTCCCTCTCCTCCTCCGCTGCCTCCTCCTTTTCCGCTGCTAGCGTCTCTTCCGCTGCACCGCCCAAGCTCCCCAGAACCTATTCCACATGCCAGGTGAGACGTTGCCATGCCGTGCTGCGTCTGTTGTGCCTGGAAGCCAAGAGCCACACTGGCCCGGCACTCCTTTCAGCTTTGCGTTCACAGGCAGATCAGTGGCTAACACCGCTCAATTTGACAGTTGGTAAAGTGGTGTGTGACAACGGTGCCAATCTGCTTAGCGCATTGAAACAGGGCAAAATCACGCACGTGCCATGCATGGCACACGTCTTAAACTTGGTCGTGCAGCGATTCCTTGTCAAATACCCTGGGGTCCAGGACATCTTGCGGCAGGCAAGGAAAATCTCGGCCCATTTCAGAAGATCTTACACGGCCATGGCTCGCCTTGCTGACATTCAGCGGCGACACAATCTGCCGGTCAGACGTCTTATTTGCGATTGCCCGACGCGATGGAACTCAACCTTCTATATATAAGAAGTAGTGTTGCGCAGTACTGGGTTGGGTGATATTATCCTGAGAGGTTAGTAAATTCTGTCCACATCACAATAATTAAAGTTAGATGTGTTATCGCCCAGACTAAAAGGGGATATATGGGCGGCTAAAATTGGCGAAATAATATGAAAAAAATGATGCTCAAGTGTGAACGAATCTGAGTGGGTGACTTCTACGTCACAATGTGAATAGCAAAGTATATCCAATGGTAAGCAAAATAAATAGTGATTCTTAATGCGATTAACAAAATCGCATAAGAAGTGCCAGTGCTAGATAGTGAATAAATCTATAGAAATATCAACTACACCATAAATAAAAACCAATGTGCATAAAAAAGTCATTAAAAAACACAAGAATTATGTGAAACAGGTTTGCTAGTGGCTAGGAAATCGCATAAAGTGCCAGTGCCGAAAATTATTGTAAATAAATGCGTATAAATATCTTTATACCATGTGCTAAATTGTGTAAATACGGTGAACACGTAAAATCATGTGACATACACAAAATCGTGTCAAAGAAAACAACACATAAGAAAAGGATCTCTGTAAAAATATTCTCAGTAAGTGTGCACAGTGATTTAAAAAACTATATCAACCAATAGATAAAAAGATTGCACAATCACATATATCAGGTTTGTGTCCATTCAAGATGTGCGATAACTGGTGGCGATTATATTCAAAATCGCATGCAACAAAAAACGCATGAAGTGCTGGTATCAGATTTTTTTTTTTTTTTTTTTTTTTTTTGTGCACTGTAAAGTAACGTTGCAAACAGTGATGGTATTAGTGATGGTGACTATATCCCGCGTGGTCCTGTGTACTCAGGGTATGGATGTCCCCTTACCTTACAGCTGTAAGGTAACAGCGTTTGACATGTATATCCTCAGGCTTCCTGGTGGTCTTTTATCCCTCGAGGTCCTATCCTTATGGCCCCGGAAACTGGCGTCTCCTGCCTATTACACCGTGTTGGTCTCCTTAAGTGGACGTTCAGCGGTACTCAGCATAGGGGGGGGGGGGGGTTGTTAGGTTGCCTCAGCGGTGGTTGTTATGTGAGGGTTAAACAGATAAAAAAGGGGAGCCCCATAGTGTAGTAATTTTGAACAAGATTTAAGTTTTATTTAAATATAGTGGATAAAATACTCACAAACATATAGAGATTTCTTTGCAATGTAAAAACGAGCCTCGAGCTCGATTACGTCACTTCCGGTAGCGTCCCGACGCGTGTTCGTCACGGTCACGTGACTTCATCAGGGGATGACTAGTGTTCAGGGAAGTGTCTTTAAATAGAGACAATGATTGCTAGTTCGGTGGCCATTTTGGGGAAGACCCGGAAGTGTCCCGGCGGCCATTTTGCGGTTCATATTGTCGCCGGAAGTATACCGACGGCCATCTTTTTGGTTTGTTACATCGTGTTTCTTATGTCGGCAGCCATTTCGCTGTTTATATTGTCGCCGGAAGTATATAGACGGCCATTTTTTTGGTTGTTATGCCTTGTTTACTATGTACTGTGTCCAAAAATAGATGCATGGCCATTTTTGGGAGGTATCCTCGGCGGAAAACACCAGCGGGGCGTCGCTGTATGGATGTCGCCGCCTCCCAAACAGACAGAGTGCCTAATAATGTTAAGAACCAGGAGAATGTATATAGAATGTGTAATATAGGCTATACATTAAACGGGCAATCACTAGTTAAAGAGTGATAACCTTTCTATATAATTGGCAAGTTTGGAGTAAAACAATTAATGCTGTTTATTAAAATACGTCTATTTTAATATATATCTATAAAAAAGTTAATGAGTATAAATACAGGAGAGAATGCATATGTCAAAATATGCATAAAAATAGGAAAATATTAATTTATTTGTTTATCTATAAAAACGTATATGTTTAAAATGACGGATATATTTAAACTAAAATAATTTACAGGCCTTACTATTTGTAAGCGTAAGGTAATAGTAGTTGAAACCAGATAATAAATTTAAAAGGTAGGAATTAAAATGGAGAAAAAATATATATAAAAAAGAGAAAAAAATATTTAAATAAAATAGAAGACGAGGGAAGTGATTCCCATTGCTGCCGGAAATGACGTTCACAGTAAACAAAGTTTTAGATAAGTAAATAGAGGGCGAGGGCCACAAGAGTTAAAATATATCAATAAAATACCTATATACGTGTACATCAACCACGGTGCTCGTACATATGTACATGTGTATGTGTCTATGCATGTTAATAATCGTGCTTAAATATATCTCAGTGATTATATAACATGCAAATAATCAAAATCTAGGTTCAGGGTCGTTTGAAAGAGGAGGGAAGAGTAGGGGTAATTAAGATTGTAGATATGTAAGAGACAGTAGTGAGTTGTAAAATGAATAGAATATATATGAATAATGTATGGAACGTTATAAAAGAGTTTACAAAATTTAAAAGGAGTTAAATAGAAGGTAAAAGATCGTTCAAAATTGAGGGGTGGTTAAAAGTCGCTAATGAAGCAGTTTAGGTCAAATTCCACATTGAGTCCCTTTGGCGTGAATGTGTCTAGTGTAAATATCCATTTGGACTCGATTTGGCTAAGGGTCCTTACTTTGTGCCCTCCTCTCCAGTGTTTGACGTATGGTTCGATGCCCCAGAATTTAAGTTGGGAGGGATCTTTATTGTGGTGTAACGCAAAGTGCCTCGATACACTATGTTTATCAAATCCCTTTATTATGTTCTTTATGTGTTCTTTGACACGTACTTTTAGTGGTCTCTTTGTGCGGCCCACATACTGGAGTCCACAACTGCACTCCAATGCGTATACCACCCCGATGGTATTGCAACAGATGAACTCTTTAATATCATGACTGTTGCCTGTGCTAGTGGAGGTGAACTCTTTTCTCTTCTCGTTGGGGCGTTTTGTTTTAATGCATGCATAGCATCGCTTACAGGGAAAAAATCCTTTTCCCGTAAAGAAGGTGAATCCCCTACTTGGTGGATCGGGGATATTCTTCACTATTTTGTCCCTAATCGTAGGGGCTCGCCTATATACAAATTTCGGACGAGTGGGCAGAATGTCTTTTAGACATGTATCTGAGCGTAATATTTCCCAATTACGTTTGATGATTTTTTCCACCTGTTTAAACTGTACATTGAAGTCTAAGATAATCGGAACGTTATCTTGTGCTGTCTCGTTATGGGGTTTGTTTTTTATGAGATCTTTACGATTTAAGCTTGTTACTTCTGATATTTTCTCGTTTATAAATTCTTCCTCATAGCCTTTCTCAATGAATTTTTGTTTCATGTTTTTAGCTTGTTCCTGAAAGTGTTCTTCTTGTGTACAATTGCGTCTCAGGCGCATAAGTTGGCCTTTTGGTATGTTATATAGCCAATCCTTATGGTGGCAGCTTTCTAATGGTAGGTAACTATTGCGGTCTACACTCTTAAAGTGTGTTTTTGTGATAAGTTTTTCGTTATCTTGTATTATTTTCAAATCCAGAAAATTGATGGATTCATTGCTTATCTCCCACGATAGTTTTATGTTCCTCTTGTTCGTGTTTAGTTTCTCCAAAAAGGTGATCAGTCTTGGTCGTTCACCCTTCCACAATATAATGACATCATCGATGTATCTTCGGTATATATATAATTCATTTGGGGGGTTGTTAAATATTTCCTCTTCCTCCCATTGTGCCATAAAAAGGCCTGCGACGCTCGGGGCAAATTTTGCCCCCATGGCTACGCCCGTTTTTTGGTGATAATAATTTTTATTATACCAGAAGTAGCTGTTTTTCAAGCAGAAATCGAGACATTTTATAAGGAATTTTCTCTGGGGGCACAGTAGGTCTGTATATTTCCGTAATCCCCATTTAGTTGCCTCACAGGCTTGGTAGTGCAAGATTATTGTGTAGAGTGAGGCTACATCCGCTGTAGCCAACCACCACGGTCCCTCGTCTTTTGGTATGTCATCTATGATTTGCAATATGTGCTTGGTATCTCTCAGATACGCCCGTGTCTTCTGTACGGCCGGCTGCAGATAATAATCAATATATTGCCCCATTCTCGCTGTTAAAGAGTCAATACCATTCACTATTGGTCTGGAGGGTGGATTTTCTTTGTCTTTATGGATTTTTGGCAGAAAATAAATAATTGGTGTTCTACATGACTCGGGTATTAGATATTTGGCTTCTTTCTTATTGAGTATCTCCTTCTTTAGGCCCAAATGTACCACCTGTTCGAGTGCTTTCCTGCATTTAAAGACTGGATTGCCCAACAGTCGATCGTATGTGTCGTTATCTTCAAGTAGAGCATTCATACTTATATTATATTGATCTTTAGACAGTATTACGATGCCTCCACCTTTATCCGCTGGTCGTATGACCAGGTCTTTCCTTTTTGTTAGTTTCCGGATGCCGCTTCTAATATGTTTTGGTTCGTCACGCTTCTTGATTTTCAATTCTTTCACCTCCTCAAGAACGATTCGTTTAAAAACTTCTATATATTTGTTATCTTTAGTTACTGGGTTAAAAATTGATTTATTTCTTAAAGTGCTGTGCGTCATTTCATCAGTAGGTCTTATGGTCTTCGGTTTACATGGATTGCTGATCAAGTATTTTTTAATATTTAATTTCCTCACAAATTTCTGGATTCCGATATAAATTTGAAATTTATCAAGGTTTTTTGTGGGTGCATATTTTAGACCTTTATCGAGAACTCCTATTTCTTCATGAGAGAGGGGTTGTCCGCTAAGGTTAAAGATACCTTCGCCCTTCACTCTCTTTTTCTTTTGTGATCTCTTCCCCCCTCTGCATCCTCTCTTTCTGGTGTTCTTCTTTGGTTTCTCAGGTTTTCGTTCCTCCTTGATGGGTCGTTCTCGCGGCTCCTCTCTAAAAAAGACCTCTCGTATTCCATGTCGGATTGCCTATGCCTGTCCGTTCTGTCGTCTTCCCATCTTTGCTCCAAGGGTGCGTAATAGTTGTATGTTGGAATCGGGCTTCTTTCGTATGTGCGATATGGTGTTTGAGGGGGAGGGTTCTGGTATTCTCCTTCTCGTCTTTCGTGTTGTCTGTAGGGGCTTCTTCCCCTTGATGCTTGTGTGTCATAGGGACGCCCTCTGTTATCATTATATGGACCTCTGTTATCTCTTTGTTGTTGATGATTTCTATTGTCATAGTAAGGCCTTGGTCCGTTGTTCCTCCTATTATTCTTCCAAAAGGGTTTCTTCCAACCATTTCGGGGTGTCCTATCTTGGTAATAGGGTCTCCTCTCGTTTTTATAAGGTATATATCCTCTATCGTTTTTTCGGGGGGTTTGTTGATACTGGTTGCCTTGTCTATCATCATTTCTCATCATGTCAGGTCTGGTTTGTTCGTATGTGTCATAAGACCTGGTTTGGTTTTGATTCTCTTGGTTTCCTCGTATATTGGTATGTTCCGACTGCACTCTTACTGATTTTTCGGGAGTGGAGTAGGTTGAAACTGGGTCTAGATGTCCCATTTGGCTTTGCCATTTAAAGGCTCGATCAGTTTTAAAATCGTTCATGTCTCTATTGTATTTTTTGCTTTTTCTTTGTTGAACTTCTCTATCTTTTTTTGTGAGATCTTTGTTCAATTGTGTTGTTAGGGCTAAAAATTCCGCAGTATCCTTATGTGCTTCTAATTCTTCTTTTACTCCCAGAATGATCTCATCTACTATTTTTAGTTTTTTCTTCTTTCTATCGAGTAGGAACATTAAAAGTTCTAAACCTTTCCCATTAAAAAATTTGAACCAATCATCGATTGATTCTTGATCTGTCAGTCCGTCATTTGGTGTGACATCCCATCTCAGGCGTCTGGGGACAATCCCATCTCTGAGATATTGTTCAAAGGTGGTAATGTCCCACCATAGACTAACCTTCTTCTCCATGTTGTGTCCTAATTTCCTCATTAGGCTTTCAAGGTCACTGTTTTTATTGGTAGGTGTAGTTACATTAAAAACCTCTCCCAGGTTAACCTGTCTTTTATCTAAAAATGAAAAAACATCCATGATGGCTGCAAGAATGGATCAAGGTGGGTGTCAGAATAAGTATTAAGGGGTTATTCCTGCGCCTAATCAGGGAAGAGAACAAGGATCTAATTTTGTACTGCTGCATACACTGGAAGTGGGGTACTTGAACCCTTTTTACAGGAAAAATATATAAGAAGTAGTGTTGCGCAGTACTGGGTTGGGTGATATTATCCTGAGAGGTTAGTAAATTCTGTCCACATCACAATAATTAAAGTTAGATGTGTTATCGCCCAGACTAAAAGGGGATATATGGGCGGCTAAAATTGGCGAAATAATATGAAAAAAATGATGCTCAAGTGTGAACGAATCTGAGTGGGTGACTTCTACGTCACAATGTGAATAGCAAAGTATATCCAATGGTAAGCAAAATAAATAGTGATTCTTAATGCGATTAACAAAATCGCATAAGAAGTGCCAGTGCTAGATAGTGAATAAATCTATAGAAATATCAACTACACCATAAATAAAAACCAATGTGCATAAAAAAGTCATTAAAAAACACAAGAATTATGTGAAACAGGTTTGCTAGTGGCTAGGAAATCGCATAAAGTGCCAGTGCCGAAAATTATTGTAAATAAATGCGTATAAATATCTTTATACCATGTGCTAAATTGTGTAAATACGGTGAACACGTAAAATCATGTGACATACACAAAATCGTGTCAAAGAAAACAACACATAAGAAAAGGATCTCTGTAAAAATATTCTCAGTAAGTGTGCACAGTGATTTAAAAAACTATATCAACCAATAGATAAAAAGATTGCACAATCACATATATCAGGTTTGTGTCCATTCAAGATGTGCGATAACTGGTGGCGATTATATTCAAAATCGCATGCAACAAAAAACGCATGAAGTGCTGGTATCAGATTTTTTTGTGCACTGTAAAGTAACGTTGCAAACAGTGATGGTATTAGTGATGGTGACTATATCCCGCGTGGTCCTGTGTACTCAGGGTATGGATGTCCCCTTACCTTACAGCTGTAAGGTAACAGCGTTTGACATGTATATCCTCAGGCTTCCTGGTGGTCTTTTATCCCTCGAGGTCCTATCCTTATGGCCCCGGAAACTGGCGTCTCCTGCCTATTACACCGTGTTGGTCTCCTTAAGTGGACGTTCAGCGGTACTCAGCATAGGGGGGGGGGGGGTTGTTAGGTTGCCTCAGCGGTGGTTGTTATGTGAGGGTTAAACAGATAAAAAAGGGGAGCCCCATAGTGTAGTAATTTTGAACAAGATTTAAGTTTTATTTAAATATAGTGGATAAAATACTCACAAACATATAGAGATTTCTTTGCAATGTAAAAACGAGCCTCGAGCTCGATTACGTCACTTCCGGTAGCGTCCCGACGCGTGTTCGTCACGGTCACGTGACTTCATCAGGGGATGACTAGTGTTCAGGGAAGTGTCTTTAAATAGAGACAATGATTGCTAGTTCGGTGGCCATTTTGGGGAAGACCCGGAAGTGTCCCGGCGGCCATTTTGCGGTTCATATTGTCGCCGGAAGTATACCGACGGCCATCTTTTTGGTTTGTTACATCGTGTTTCTTATGTCGGCAGCCATTTCGCTGTTTATATTGTCGCCGGAAGTATATAGACGGCCATTTTTTTGGTTGTTATGCCTTGTTTACTATGTACTGTGTCCAAAAATAGATGCATGGCCATTTTTGGGAGGTATCCTCGGCGGAAAACACCAGCGGGGCGTCGCTGTATGGATGTCGCCGCCTCCCAAACAGACAGAGTGCCTAATAATGTTAAGAACCAGGAGAATGTATATAGAATGTGTAATATAGGCTATACATTAAACGGGCAATCACTAGTTAAAGAGTGATAACCTTTCTATATAATTGGCAAGTTTGGAGTAAAACAATTAATGCTGTTTATTAAAATACGTCTATTTTAATATATATCTATAAAAAAGTTAATGAGTATAAATACAGGAGAGAATGCATATGTCAAAATATGCATAAAAATAGGAAAATATTAATTTATTTGTTTATCTATAAAAACGTATATGTTTAAAATGACGGATATATTTAAACTAAAATAATTTACAGGCCTTACTATTTGTAAGCGTAAGGTAATAGTAGTTGAAACCAGATAATAAATTTAAAAGGTAGGAATTAAAATGGAGAAAAAATATATATAAAAAAGAGAAAAAAATATTTAAATAAAATAGAAGACGAGGGAAGTGATTCCCATTGCTGCCGGAAATGACGTTCACAGTAAACAAAGTTTTAGATAAGTAAATAGAGGGCGAGGGCCACAAGAGTTAAAATATATCAATAAAATACCTATATACGTGTACATCAACCACGGTGCTCGTACATATGTACATGTGTATGTGTCTATGCATGTTAATAATCGTGCTTAAATATATCTCAGTGATTATATAACATGCAAATAATCAAAATCTAGGTTCAGGGTCGTTTGAAAGAGGAGGGAAGAGTAGGGGTAATTAAGATTGTAGATATGTAAGAGACAGTAGTGAGTTGTAAAATGAATAGAATATATATGAATAATGTATGGAACGTTATAAAAGAGTTTACAAAATTTAAAAGGAGTTAAATAGAAGGTAAAAGATCGTTCAAAATTGAGGGGTGGTTAAAAGTCGCTAATGAAGCAGTTTAGGTCAAATTCCACATTGAGTCCCTTTGGCGTGAATGTGTCTAGTGTAAATATCCATTTGGACTCGATTTGGCTAAGGGTCCTTACTTTGTGCCCTCCTCTCCAGTGTTTGACGTATGGTTCGATGCCCCAGAATTTAAGTTGGGAGGGATCTTTATTGTGGTGTAACGCAAAGTGCCTCGATACACTATGTTTATCAAATCCCTTTATTATGTTCTTTATGTGTTCTTTGACACGTACTTTTAGTGGTCTCTTTGTGCGGCCCACATACTGGAGTCCACAACTGCACTCCAATGCGTATACCACCCCGATGGTATTGCAACAGATGAACTCTTTAATATCATGACTGTTGCCTGTGCTAGTGGAGGTGAACTCTTTTCTCTTCTCGTTGGGGCGTTTTGTTTTAATGCATGCATAGCATCGCTTACAGGGAAAAAATCCTTTTCCCGTAAAGAAGGTGAATCCCCTACTTGGTGGATCGGGGATATTCTTCACTATTTTGTCCCTAATCGTAGGGGCTCGCCTATATACAAATTTCGGACGAGTGGGCAGAATGTCTTTTAGACATGTATCTGAGCGTAATATTTCCCAATTACGTTTGATGATTTTTTCCACCTGTTTAAACTGTACATTGAAGTCTAAGATAATCGGAACGTTATCTTGTGCTGTCTCGTTATGGGGTTTGTTTTTTATGAGATCTTTACGATTTAAGCTTGTTACTTCTGATATTTTCTCGTTTATAAATTCTTCCTCATAGCCTTTCTCAATGAATTTTTGTTTCATGTTTTTAGCTTGTTCCTGAAAGTGTTCTTCTTGTGTACAATTGCGTCTCAGGCGCATAAGTTGGCCTTTTGGTATGTTATATAGCCAATCCTTATGGTGGCAGCTTTCTAATGGTAGGTAACTATTGCGGTCTACACTCTTAAAGTGTGTTTTTGTGATAAGTTTTTCGTTATCTTGTATTATTTTCAAATCCAGAAAATTGATGGATTCATTGCTTATCTCCCACGATAGTTTTATGTTCCTCTTGTTCGTGTTTAGTTTCTCCAAAAAGGTGATCAGTCTTGGTCGTTCACCCTTCCACAATATAATGACATCATCGATGTATCTTCGGTATATATATAATTCATTTGGGGGGTTGTTAAATATTTCCTCTTCCTCCCATTGTGCCATAAAAAGGCCTGCGACGCTCGGGGCAAATTTTGCCCCCATGGCTACGCCCGTTTTTTGGTGATAATAATTTTTATTATACCAGAAGTAGCTGTTTTTCAAGCAGAAATCGAGACATTTTATAAGGAATTTTCTCTGGGGGCACAGTAGGTCTGTATATTTCCGTAATCCCCATTTAGTTGCCTCACAGGCTTGGTAGTGCAAGATTATTGTGTAGAGTGAGGCTACATCCGCTGTAGCCAACCACCACGGTCCCTCGTCTTTTGGTATGTCATCTATGATTTGCAATATGTGCTTGGTATCTCTCAGATACGCCCGTGTCTTCTGTACGGCCGGCTGCAGATAATAATCAATATATTGCCCCATTCTCGCTGTTAAAGAGTCAATACCATTCACTATTGGTCTGGAGGGTGGATTTTCTTTGTCTTTATGGATTTTTGGCAGAAAATAAATAATTGGTGTTCTACATGACTCGGGTATTAGATATTTGGCTTCTTTCTTATTGAGTATCTCCTTCTTTAGGCCCAAATGTACCACCTGTTCGAGTGCTTTCCTGCATTTAAAGACTGGATTGCCCAACAGTCGATCGTATGTGTCGTTATCTTCAAGTAGAGCATTCATACTTATATTATATTGATCTTTAGACAGTATTACGATGCCTCCACCTTTATCCGCTGGTCGTATGACCAGGTCTTTCCTTTTTGTTAGTTTCCGGATGCCGCTTCTAATATGTTTTGGTTCGTCACGCTTCTTGATTTTCAATTCTTTCACCTCCTCAAGAACGATTCGTTTAAAAACTTCTATATATTTGTTATCTTTAGTTACTGGGTTAAAAATTGATTTATTTCTTAAAGTGCTGTGCGTCATTTCATCAGTAGGTCTTATGGTCTTCGGTTTACATGGATTGCTGATCAAGTATTTTTTAATATTTAATTTCCTCACAAATTTCTGGATTCCGATATAAATTTGAAATTTATCAAGGTTTTTTGTGGGTGCATATTTTAGACCTTTATCGAGAACTCCTATTTCTTCATGAGAGAGGGGTTGTCCGCTAAGGTTAAAGATACCTTCGCCCTTCACTCTCTTTTTCTTTTGTGATCTCTTCCCCCCTCTGCATCCTCTCTTTCTGGTGTTCTTCTTTGGTTTCTCAGGTTTTCGTTCCTCCTTGATGGGTCGTTCTCGCGGCTCCTCTCTAAAAAAGACCTCTCGTATTCCATGTCGGATTGCCTATGCCTGTCCGTTCTGTCGTCTTCCCATCTTTGCTCCAAGGGTGCGTAATAGTTGTATGTTGGAATCGGGCTTCTTTCGTATGTGCGATATGGTGTTTGAGGGGGAGGGTTCTGGTATTCTCCTTCTCGTCTTTCGTGTTGTCTGTAGGGGCTTCTTCCCCTTGATGCTTGTGTGTCATAGGGACGCCCTCTGTTATCATTATATGGACCTCTGTTATCTCTTTGTTGTTGATGATTTCTATTGTCATAGTAAGGCCTTGGTCCGTTGTTCCTCCTATTATTCTTCCAAAAGGGTTTCTTCCAACCATTTCGGGGTGTCCTATCTTGGTAATAGGGTCTCCTCTCGTTTTTATAAGGTATATATCCTCTATCGTTTTTTCGGGGGGTTTGTTGATACTGGTTGCCTTGTCTATCATCATTTCTCATCATGTCAGGTCTGGTTTGTTCGTATGTGTCATAAGACCTGGTTTGGTTTTGATTCTCTTGGTTTCCTCGTATATTGGTATGTTCCGACTGCACTCTTACTGATTTTTCGGGAGTGGAGTAGGTTGAAACTGGGTCTAGATGTCCCATTTGGCTTTGCCATTTAAAGGCTCGATCAGTTTTAAAATCGTTCATGTCTCTATTGTATTTTTTGCTTTTTCTTTGTTGAACTTCTCTATCTTTTTTTGTGAGATCTTTGTTCAATTGTGTTGTTAGGGCTAAAAATTCCGCAGTATCCTTATGTGCTTCTAATTCTTCTTTTACTCCCAGAATGATCTCATCTACTATTTTTAGTTTTTTCTTCTTTCTATCGAGTAGGAACATTAAAAGTTCTAAACCTTTCCCATTAAAAAATTTGAACCAATCATCGATTGATTCTTGATCTGTCAGTCCGTCATTTGGTGTGACATCCCATCTCAGGCGTCTGGGGACAATCCCATCTCTGAGATATTGTTCAAAGGTGGTAATGTCCCACCATAGACTAACCTTCTTCTCCATGTTGTGTCCTAATTTCCTCATTAGGCTTTCAAGGTCACTGTTTTTATTGGTAGGTGTAGTTACATTAAAAACCTCTCCCAGGTTAACCTGTCTTTTATCTAAAAATGAAAAAACATCCATGATGGCTGCAAGAATGGATCAAGGTGGGTGTCAGAATAAGTATTAAGGGGTTATTCCTGCGCCTAATCAGGGAAGAGAACAAGGATCTAATTTTGTACTGCTGCATACACTGGAAGTGGGGTACTTGAACCCTTTTTACAGGAAAAATATATAAGAAGTAGTGTTGCGCAGTACTGGGTTGGGTGATATTATCCTGAGAGGTTAGTAAATTCTGTCCACATCACAATAATTAAAGTTAGATGTGTTATCGCCCAGACTAAAAGGGGATATATGGGCGGCTAAAATTGGCGAAATAATATGAAAAAAATGATGCTCAAGTGTGAACGAATCTGAGTGGGTGACTTCTACGTCACAATGTGAATAGCAAAGTATATCCAATGGTAAGCAAAATAAATAGTGATTCTTAATGCGATTAACAAAATCGCATAAGAAGTGCCAGTGCTAGATAGTGAATAAATCTATAGAAATATCAACTACACCATAAATAAAAACCAATGTGCATAAAAAAGTCATTAAAAAACACAAGAATTATGTGAAACAGGTTTGCTAGTGGCTAGGAAATCGCATAAAGTGCCAGTGCCGAAAATTATTGTAAATAAATGCGTATAAATATCTTTATACCATGTGCTAAATTGTGTAAATACGGTGAACACGTAAAATCATGTGACATACACAAAATCGTGTCAAAGAAAACAACACATAAGAAAAGGATCTCTGTAAAAATATTCTCAGTAAGTGTGCACAGTGATTTAAAAAACTATATCAACCAATAGATAAAAAGATTGCACAATCACATATATCAGGTTTGTGTCCATTCAAGATGTGCGATAACTGGTGGCGATTATATTCAAAATCGCATGCAACAAAAAACGCATGAAGTGCTGGTATCAGATTTTTTTGTGCACTGTAAAGTAACGTTGCAAACAGTGATGGTATTAGTGATGGTGACTATATCCCGCGTGGTCCTGTGTACTCAGGGTATGGATGTCCCCTTACCTTACAGCTGTAAGGTAACAGCGTTTGACATGTATATCCTCAGGCTTCCTGGTGGTCTTTTATCCCTCGAGGTCCTATCCTTATGGCCCCGGAAACTGGCGTCTCCTGCCTATTACACCGTGTTGGTCTCCTTAAGTGGACGTTCAGCGGTACTCAGCATAGGGGGGGGGGGGGTTGTTAGGTTGCCTCAGCGGTGGTTGTTATGTGAGGGTTAAACAGATAAAAAAGGGGAGCCCCATAGTGTAGTAATTTTGAACAAGATTTAAGTTTTATTTAAATATAGTGGATAAAATACTCACAAACATATAGAGATTTCTTTGCAATGTAAAAACGAGCCTCGAGCTCGATTACGTCACTTCCGGTAGCGTCCCGACGCGTGTTCGTCACGGTCACGTGACTTCATCAGGGGATGACTAGTGTTCAGGGAAGTGTCTTTAAATAGAGACAATGATTGCTAGTTCGGTGGCCATTTTGGGGAAGACCCGGAAGTGTCCCGGCGGCCATTTTGCGGTTCATATTGTCGCCGGAAGTATACCGACGGCCATCTTTTTGGTTTGTTACATCGTGTTTCTTATGTCGGCAGCCATTTCGCTGTTTATATTGTCGCCGGAAGTATATAGACGGCCATTTTTTTGGTTGTTATGCCTTGTTTACTATGTACTGTGTCCAAAAATAGATGCATGGCCATTTTTGGGAGGTATCCTCGGCGGAAAACACCAGCGGGGCGTCGCTGTATGGATGTCGCCGCCTCCCAAACAGACAGAGTGCCTAATAATGTTAAGAACCAGGAGAATGTATATAGAATGTGTAATATAGGCTATACATTAAGCTGTGCTGAGTTACTCCTGGGGCTGCTTACGGTGCTGCTGCTGTCAGTGCTGTATATCACAGTGCTGGTGTGAGTGCTTAATGTCACGCTGCTGCTGTCAGTGCTGTATATCACGGTGCTGATGTCAGTGCTTAATGTCACGCTTCTGATGTCAGTGCTCTCTATCACGGTGCTGCTGTCAGTGCTGTATATTACGGTGCTGATGTCAGTGCTTAATGTCACGCTTCTGATGTCAGTGCTCTCTATCACGCTGCTGCTGTCAATGCTGTATGTCACGGTGCTGGTGTTAATGCTTTATGTCACGCTGCTGATGTCAGTGCCCTCTATCACGGTGCTGTTGTCAGATGACTCTATCACGGTGCAGGTGTCATTGCTGTATGTCACGCTGCTGGTGATCATCTCCTGCACCCTCTTCTTTGCCTACCCTGGTCCCTGACCTTCCCTCTCCTCCATTGCCTTCATGCGCTGCACAGTCCAGAATTGTCAGAACAATTTCCCATATAAAAAAGGAATGCTTGTAGTTATCGATCCCAAATTCACCTCATACATGTATTATGTCATTGGCCATGTGGTGGGACTATGTTTGCCCAGCTAATAATTATTTTGTGGCTGCAAATTTGACCTAAAGGTTTGCGAAGTTCGCCTCCCATTGAAGTCAATGGGGCCCGCCGCGAACTTTCGGTTTCGCGAACTATCGGCCGCGTTCGCGGTCCGCGTTCGCGAAACGTCCCGTCGGAGGTTTGGACCATCACTACTCACGGCTATAATGAATTGTCGGCTCCCCGAAATACAGAGAACAGTCATTGAAAGTCATTGATAAAAAAATTTAAAAAAAGCATGGGGTTCCCCCAAATTCAATTACCAGGCCCTTCAGGTCTGCTATGGATATTAAGGGGAACCCCACGCCAAATTAAAAAAAAAATGGTGTGGAGTTCCCCCCAAAAATCCATAGATGGGGTAAGTGCTCCGGACCCAACCAACTGGGGGTGGGGGGGGGCTGGGAGTTGGGGTGAAAAGCAAACTGTTGTGGGTGAACTGTTTGCCACCCCCTCCAACAAAAACAATTACCACCAGCCTCCACTGCTCTTTTTACAGAATAAAAGAACTTCAGAAAACAGTCAAAACATTCTGGTTCTTGCCGTGTGCTGGGCATATGGAAGATTTCATATTTATATAGCTAGGAAAACAGATGCAAAAACACTGAATATGCATTTTAATCATGCAGGCTACTCAATGTATGTAACTTACCATGGTATATTCAATTTGCTTCCTTCAGGTGTTTGAAATGTTCCCCAAAATCATGGCGTTCATCCCAGGGAAGCACCAACAAATTTTATCCAACATGCAGAAGCTCCTGCAGTATGTCAGGAAGAGGGTGGAGAAGAACAAGGAGACTCTGGATTTGGATAATCCCAGAGATTATGTGGATGCATTTCTGATTAAAATGGAGAAGGTGAATAAATTTAATTAAAATTAACAGTAAAATTATCATAGTCACACAACAGTCCAGCCATGTATAAAGCGGATTGCAATAATGATTAACTATGCGGTTGTGGTTGATGCAGTGCGTTTTTGAACATGCCTTTCTGATGCCTTTTTGCAAAGGTTTTCATGCATTTTGCAGCTGATGAGTCATCAGCTGTCAGCGGGGTTCTCCATTGACAGCTGAATGTAAAAAAAAAGAAAAGAATTGCTGACAAAGACCCTTCGGGTCTGGTATGGATTTTGAGGGGAACTCCATGCCATTTTTTTTTTAAATGGCGTGGGGTTCCCATCCAAAATCCATACGAGAGCTTTATCCGAGCATACAGTCCCCCACCTTATGAACCAAATTAGGCCACATGCCCTCAGCATGGGGGGGGGGGGGGGTGCTTTGGGGCGGTTTTTGTATTTATTTGTGACACTGTATGTACAACATACTCATTCACATAGGGGGTGGGCCGGAATCTGGGGGCCCCCTATTTTACAGTATAAAGTTTTTTATTGAAAATGTAAAAGTTGACACTGACACAGTTCATGGACAGTAATTGTACATAAGGTCACAAAGGTCAGAGATATAATTTAAAATACAGCTGGTGGTCCATGAGTATGATAATCTTTGGCAATGGAATATAGCAACAATATTATTCCTAATAATGTTTGGATAAAAAAGGGGGTAGGGGGGAAGGGAGGAACATAGGGATGAAGGGGGGGGGGAAGGGGACCACCAGGGCACATAATAAAATTGCATTCTTATCTATTACCAGGAGATCACTTTAAGGAACAAGTAATTTGCTCAAGGTTCCCTGTGAGCTCTAAGGCTCTATCCATGTGCATCAACCCATAGGGACCAGACCTTATCAAATTTTTTAGGGCAGTTTCTACTCTCATATGTAAGCTTGTATAGAGGTAAGACAGAATTTATTGTGGCTCTCCACATATGCTGCATGGGGGGGAGGGGGCTGCTTACACTTAAGGAGAATCTCCCTTCTAGCATAATACAGTGAATAAAACAAAAATCGTTTTTCGTGCCTTGAGGCTTCAATGTTCTCCATATTCCAAAGCAGTACCAAGGTTGGGTCCATGCGGAGGGACCAGTCGCCAAAGGTGCCCAAAACTTCTAGTATACTTTCCTAGTATGGACTCAATATGGGACACGACCACACCACATGAAAGAACGTACCAGGGGATGTACCACACCTGGAACAGAGAGCACTCGCTCCGGGGTATATTCTAGCTAGTCTCACAGGGGTGTAGTAGGCCCTATGCAGGAACTAGATTTGGATGAAGCGATATTTTGCTGAGATAATTTTTGTGGTGTAATCAAAGACTATATCTTTATCCCAATTCTCCTCAGTCAGGTCAGGGATGTCATCCTTCCATTTGTTAAATATTTTCGTCAGGGACGTCATATGTGCAATGGATAGGTAAAAATAGAGGGAGGACAGGGGTTTGTCCATAAGTTCAGCAATAAGCAGCCTTTCGACCGCGTCCGTCTAGAGTGTCAGAGGGCCGGGGAATTGGGCAAGTGTCGCATGTCTGAGTTGGTAATATATGAATCTCATAGTGGCCGGTAAGTCATGTTTAGCCCTAAGGGTCTCGAATATATGCCTGACAGGGATTATCCCTCTAGCTGCCCACAGCTGGGGATCAGGGATCCTGTACAGATGTGGCAGCATCTGACTTGTAGATCGCCCTCGCCCTCTGCCACATCTGTATAGTCGTGCGCATTAAGGTCGTCATTCGGGGGTGAGCCCTGGGTCTCCTATAGGGTAGATTAGCTAATGCCGCATAGGATCCCAGGATGGCTGCCTCAAGAGTTGCCGCAAGGTTTTGTCTGGGCTGGACAAACCACCACCAGACCGTCACCAGGACCGCCGATCAATAGTAGAGCTGGAAGTGAGGTAGCGCCAGGCCCCCCTGAGACAGGGGGAGCTGGAGCGTTCCCTTTGCCAATCTCGGGGTTCACCCAGCCTAGACAAAGGTGGAGATAATAGAATCGAGTTTTTGAAAGAAGGATTTTGAGAGCGGGCATGGAGTGTTCCTAAAGAAATATATAGTTGTAGGAAGATAAATCATCTTTAGCAGGTTCAACGTGCCCACTGGGGATAGTGGCAGTGTTTTCCACATTTGGCATCTCCTACCGAGCTGCACTAAAAGGGGGGAGAGGTTATCACCTATATACGCCTGAGGGGAGTTTTTTACAATTACTTCCAAGTATTTAAACTCATTCACCCACTGGAGTGGCGTGTTGGTGATCGCCCGGGGACCAGAATGGTGGAGAGGAAAAAGGACAGACTTATCCCAGTTAATGCGGGCCCCAGAATAATTGCCAAATTGGTCTATAATTTCAAGTGCTGAACTGAGGGAGTTGTCCGTGTCGACCAGATACAGTAGGGTGTCGTCCGCATACAGGGAGATTTTCTCCTGTAGTACTCCAACCCGTATTCCCTCAAACCTCTGGTACTGGCGTATTAAGATTGCTAAAGGTTCAATTGCCAGGGCAAAACCTGGGTCCAAATCCAAAACGTTCTAGGACCTCCCATAGATAGAGCCACTCGACCGAGTGAAATGCCTTCTTGGCGTCCAGCACGGCAACTATACCTTCGTTCCTCTCCTCCGCCAGATCAATGTGGGTGAGTAGTATATGGATATTTATATCTGTGGCCCTGTTGGGCATGAATCCTGACTGATCCGGGTGGACCAACGCCGTCATCACCCCGTTCAATCTATTCGCCAAAATTTTGGCCAGCAGTTTGGCATCCACATCAATGAAAGATTGGGCGGTAGGACTTGCAATGTTCAGGGTCCTTCCCCGGTTTGGGAATGACAACTATCACTGCCTCTGACATAAAGTTCAGGAGGGCCCCGTCCCTCAGCGATGTAAGGAGCATAGAATGAAACTTGGGGCTAATTCCTCAGCGTACATCTTATAAAATTCAGTGGTGAAACCATCCAGATCCAGTGTTTTCCCTGCCTAGAGTGAGGATATGGCCCGCTGGACCTCTTTAAGCGTAATGGAAGAGTCAAGTCAGGCTCTGTATGTATCGATCAAGACAGGGAAGTCAACGTCTGAGAGGTATATCTGGAGCTCTTCCATAGAGTATTCCACCCGTGTGGAATAAAGTTCAGAGTAGTAGGATGTGAAGCCCTCACTGATTGCCCCTGAGGAGGTCTGTCTGACCCAAGCTCCCTCAACCAGCAAGGGCACACTCATGGAGTGTGAGAGCTTACCCCCTCTCTTGCCCTCCTCAAAAATTCTCTGGGACTGCTGAAGCATCTTCTTTTTTGGTGAGTGAAGTGCGGAGTAGCATAACTTCCCTGGTGCTGTCCTGAAGCCTAGTGTAAAGCTCTGGGTCCCCTGTCCAGACATATTGCTGCTCCAGGGAGACAGCCCTATTCTCTGCCCCAAGTAGATCTGCCTTCAGTTGCCTGTGGACTCCACCTATAAGTGTCTGATAGTGAGTGACCCCTGGAGGATGCCTTAAAGGCATCCCAAACCACTGCCGGCGGTGCCGACCCAGGGTTAAGTGTCCAGTAAGTATTCATTTGTAGGCGAAACCCAGAATCCACACCAGGGTCCGAGATCCAAAATCTTGACAGCCTCCACAGCCTATCCACGGGGGATCCCTCTAGGGACAACCTGAGGAGGAGCGGAGCATGATAAGATATTCCCCTTGGGAGAATAGAGATCAGTTGTACCCTGGATAATAAAGGCCTCCCCGCTTACATCAGATCAATATGCGAGAGAGCCCTGTGGGTGGCCGAGTGGCAGGTAAAGGATCTATATGAAGGGTTTCTCCATCTCCATATGTCCGTCAACCCATGGGTTTCTGCCCAAACTGAAAGGTCTGAGGTGGATCCCCCGGCTGAGTTAAGGCGGTCTAGCCCAGGGTTCGGTGTCATGTTAAAATCCCCAATAAGTAGCAGGTTATCTGTACCGTAATTTTCTATGTCGCTGTGTTTCAATAGAATAGTCTTGAAATATAAGAAGTTTAGCATTCTCATACATGAGGTCCTCAACATTCCTATCTTCTCTCAGGATGAGATTACGGTCCCGATAATTCAGAAGTTTAAAGATAAAAGTGCGTGGGGGAGCTCCTTGTGGGCCTCTGGCTGTGGGAATCCCGTGAGCTTGTGCCACCACAAAATGGGATGAGAAGGAGGCATGGGGCAGGAGCGTTTGCAGCAGCTGCTCTGTAAACAGGGTAGTGTCATTCCCCTCAGCTCCCTCAGGCAGCCCAATGGTGCACAGATTGTTACGTCTGTTGCGATTTTCTGCATCTTCAGCATGTGACTCTAAGTGCTTGACTCTGATTTTTAAGGAGTGCAGGTCAGCCGTGTGCTCTCTCTGTACATCCTCAGCCACAGCTCCACCTCTGTCACTCTGCCCTTAAAAGCATCAATGTCTCTCCTGATCAATCCCACTTCAATATATACATGGTCAATCTTTTCTGTCAGGGCTGTTTTACACCCATTTATTGCTTCTAGGAGCGCTGTGTGTTCTGGAGGGACCTGGGGAGCTGTCGCCCCATGACTCACCTCCCCTTCCTGTGCCGACATGGTGGAGGATATGGCTGCGGCTTCTCCCCTGGGCTTTGCACGGTCCCGTTCTTTTTGTGGCTTTGTTGGCACGCTGTTCCCCCCCCCCCGTTTGTAGCCGGGCATGAGTGGGGGCTGCCAGGGGCCACTGATGAGCTGTATCTGCGGAGTATGGGGTCCCAGCACTGCGGGATCGGAGGATAAGAGACCCGGAGGCTAAAAGATGTCCGCTCCCATCGCCATCTTGGACACGCCCCTGGGGGCCCCCTTTTTAGAAGGGCCTACCATTTTCCAAAAGGCACCCACCCGCAGACCCCCACAACCACCAACCATCAAAATAACACCATCAACATGCCATCAACATAGCACCAAACCACCCCCCTCTGTGTTGAGGGCATGTGGCCTGCAGGGCTGCATGCTCGGATAAGGGTCTTTTATGGATTTTGAGGGGGACCCCATGCCATTTGTTTAAAAAAATTGCTACAGGGTTCCCCTCAAAATCCAGAATCCAGAAAGACCTGGTATGGATTTGGGGGACCCCACACCATTTTCTTTCTTGTTTTTTATTTGCAGGCAATTCTTTTTTTTTTTACATTCAGCTGTCAGTAGGGAAACCCACTGACAACTGATGACTCATTGGTTAAGGACGCGGCAGCCTGCGCTCCTTAATAACTGGCTATTCACAGTTTGTTAAGGAGAAAAAAAATGCATCAAATTCGCAACATTTGCATTTTTGGTGGGGGTCCATTGAATTCTATTATACGCAAAATGTAATCTGCTGTAGTATAAAAAGTCCCTGACCCTTTCCAAAAACACAGCAGCTGAAAAATGCATATATATAAACTTGTCCCATAGGAAACCACTTAAGGACTGAGCCTCTTTCTGAGATTTGGTGTTTACAAGTTAACATTTTTTTGCTAGAAAATGAATTAGAACCCCCAAACAGTATATATATTTTTTTGAACGCCCTAGAGAATAAAATGGCGGTCGTCACAATGATTTCTGTCACACCGTATTTGCGCAGCGGTCTTACAAGTGCACTTTTTTTTGGAAAAAATACACTTTTTTGCATTAAAAAATAAAACAGTAGTTAGAGAATTTTTTTTTTTGTGAAAGATAATGTTACACCAAGTACATTGATATCCAACATGTTACGCTTCAAAATTGCACCCGCTCTTGGAATGGCGACAAACTTTTACCCTTAAAAATCTCCATAGGTGACATTTAAAAAATTCTACGGGTTGCATGTTTTGAGTTTCAGAGGAGGTTTAGGGCCAGAATTTTTGCTCTCGCTCTAGCGATCGTGGCAAAATCTCACACGTGTGGTTTGAACACCATTTTCATATGCGGGAGCTACTCACGTATGCGTTCACTTCTGCATGCGAGCTCGGCTCGCATGCAGAATATAATTTTTTTTCTTATTTATTTTACTTTTTGTTTTTTATTTTTACACTGTTCTTTAAAAAAAAAAAAAACATGTGTCACTTTTATTCCTATTACAGGGCATGTAAACTTCCCTTGTAATAGAAAAAAAGCATAACAAGACCTCTTAAATATGAGATCAAAAAGACCTCAGATCTCATATTTACACTAAAATGCAATAAAAAAAAAAAATGTCCCTTTAAGAGCTATGGGCTGAAGTCACGTTTGAGCTAGCTGCTACCATAACAACGACATCCATAGCTCCCAACTGTCCCTGATTTTGAGGGACTGTCCCTGATTTGGAGCAATGTCCCTCTATCCCTCATTACTCCTCATTTGTCCCTCATTTTGGTCTAATCTATACACCATATTTATTTGCATATAACACGTGCCGGAGTATAACACGCATCCCAAGGTTAGGAGGGAATTTTAAGGAAAATTTTTTTTAGGAGGGAAGTTTAAGGAAAAAAACTTACATTTAAATGCCCATCAATGCAGCCTTATCAGTGTCCATCTGCAGCCTTGTCAGTGTCATTTGCAGCCTTATCATGCAGCCTTGTTATGCAGCCTTGTCAGTGTCATTTGCAGCCTTGTCATGCAGCCTTGTCAGTGTCATTTTCAGCTTTGCCATTTAAAAATGGCACAGCCAAGATACAGAGTCGGATGTCCTGTTTTTGGCCGCCTTCGGCCATTCTCGATGGCTTTCGACAGCTTTTGGCCATTCTTGGCGGCTTTCGCCCACTTTTGGCCATTCTCAGTGGCTTTCGGCCTGTCACTCACAGCAAAGGGGGAGGATTTGACATAGTTTTTCTCTGTTTGTCAAGATTTATCTCACTGAACAATAAAAGAGGATTGCTCAGAGCTGGATTAACTCTTTGTGGCAAGACTGGGCTCAAATGATAGGAAATCTTATACTCTACATTATGACATCATTTTTTTTTTTTCGGGTTTACATCCACTTTAAGTTCAGTTAACCCACACCTGATATTTTAGTTTCTTGTAGATGCTATTGAGTTTATTAATTCAGGCCTAAAAGAATTTCAAATTTATGAATGCAGAATATAAACTGAAGTATTTTCTTGGATTTTCTCTAGGAGAGGAATAACCCCAACACTGTGTATACCATTGAAAACTTGGTGACCAGCACTCTGCAGATCTTCTATGCTGGCATGGAGACCACAGGCTCAACACTAACCTATGTACTTCTTATTTTTATGAAAAACCCTGATGTCCTTGGTGTGTATGATATTCTTCCCTTTGTCCTCTTCTATATTGCAGTTTACCAATCCTTGGATGTAGTGGCTGCATACTTTTTTTAGGCTTTTCCCATCTGTTTTTACCTGGTGTTTCAGCCAGTACCCTCCTGTATTAAAGTGCCTCCACTCTGGATGAAGGAGCACAGAGATACCTTAGGACAGCAGCATTGTAAGGCTTGGTTCACACCTAAATCGGCTGCGGATCGCACAGCAACGCTGTCCGTCCCTGTTCTCAGTTTCAGGAACAAATCAGGACAGAATCTTTGTCTAAATTTGGCCCTGAAATGGTGGCAAAGATGCACAGTGCATTCCGCAGCCACCCCCACGGAGACATGTGAATCAGCACCATAGAAATCCGGTCACATTCTCCAGCTATGCAAATTGGATGCAGTGAAATACGCATCCAACTCACAGGAGTGAACCCAGCCTTAATCTAGGAGGATGAGAGTGTTTGATGTACTTGCATATTTAGATATACTACTAGTGATGGCCGAACGGTTCGCCCGGCGGTCGTTTCGCGGCGAATTTCCGACTTTCGCCGTCCGCGGGTTCGAACGCCTTTTTCCGTCGTTCGCCCCGGCGGACTTACGTGTTTAATGTATACAAGAACTTTAACCTTTCGTGACACGTTTATCATGTGTTACAGGACAACCAATTGAGACATGACAGCTCATGGACACTTGGACATTCCCCCTAACCTATAAATACACCCGATCCGGTGGCCATTTTACATTCTTTCTTCTGTCACTGTAGGGAAAGGATCCTGTGTGGAGTAGGGACAGAGAAAACGCTAGCTATTTGGTACACAAAAGTTCTTTTCAGGACTGGTATAGGTGTTAGGTCAGCAGCCTGAGTTTCTTTTGTCAGTTTAGATAAAGGGACAGAGCGCTGTATGCTGCTATTTTAGGGACAGCTCAGCCAGATTAGTCTTTCTTCATCATCATCATCATCATCATCATTAGCTGTTACTATCAGGTCCACAAAAGAGCTGTTCCAGCTAATCGTTCCAGCCTACTCTTTTTTGCCAATTTGTATAGGGACAGGCAGGAAGCAGTGTGTCAGGCAGTGAGGATAATTTTAAAGACTTGCTGTTACTATTAGTTCCACAAAGGTTCTTTTCAGGACTGGTATCAGTGGTACGGTAATAGGCTTGTACACGTATAATATTCTTTCTTCCAAATATAGAAAGAATATTATACTTGACTGCTGCCCTTCTGCTGCAGTCTGCTAATCATTCACAACTCACTTGTTCCACAAAGCTCTTTATCAGGACTGGTAACTTGGTCTGTCTAGGGTGCTACGGTACATAGGCTTGGGTGCGGTACAGTCTGCTGTTCTGTAAGGACCGCTATCGGTCCACAATACATAGGGTTGCCGTGCACTACTGCTGACCGCTGCCCTATACTGCAGCAGTCCTTCATTGGTATAGGGACTGACGTACAGTCTGCTAATCACTAACACACAACCTGCTTGGTCCACAAAAGTTCTTATAAGGACTGGTAACTTGGTATAGGGTGCTACGGTACATAGGCCTGAGTGCGTTACAGTCTGCTGTTCTGTAAGGACCGCTATCGGTCCACAATACATAGGGTTGCCGTGCACTACTGCTGACCGCTGCCCTATACTGCAGCAGTCCTTCAGCGGTATAGGGACTGACGCACAGTCTGCTAAACACTAACACACAACCTGCTTGGTCCACAAAAGTTTTTATAAGGACTGGTAACTTGGTATAGGGTGCTACGGTACATAGGCCTGAGTGCAGTACAGTCTGCTGTTCTGTAAGGACCGCTATCGGTCCACAATACATAGGGTTGCCGTGCACTACTGCTGACCGCTGCCCTATACTGCAGCAGTCCTTCATTGGTATAGGGACTGACGTACAGTCTGCTAATCACTAACACACAACCTGCTTGGTCCACAAAAGTTCTTATAAGGACTGGTAACTTGGTATAGGGTGCTACGGTACATAGGCCTGAGTGCGTTACAGTCTGCTGTTCTGTAAGGACCGCTATCGGTCCACAATACATAGGGTTGCCGTGCACTACTGCTGACCGCTGCCCTATACTGCAGCAGTCCTTCATTGGTATAGGGACTGACGTACAGTCTGCTAATCACTAACACACAACCTGCTTGTTCCACAAAAGTTCTTATAAGGACTGGTAACTTGGTATAGGGTGCTACGGTACATAGGCCTGAGTGCGTTACAGTCTGCTGTTCTGTAAGGACCGCTATCGGTCCACAATACATAGGGTTGCCGTGCACTACTGCTGACCGCTGCCCTATACTGCAGCAGTCCTTCATTGGTATAGGGACTGACGTACAGTCTGCTAATCACTAACACACAACCTGCTTGGTCCACAAAAGTTCTTATAAGGACTGGTAACTTGGTATAGGGTGCTACGGTACATAGGCCTGAGTGCGTTACAGTCTGCTGTTCTGTAAGGACCGCTATCGGTCCACAATACATAGGGTTGCCGTGCACTACTGCTGACCGCTGCCCTATACTGCAGCAGTCCTTCAGCGGTATAGGGACTGACGCACAGTCTGCTAAACACTAACACACAACCTGCTTGGTCCACAAAAGTTTTTATAAGGACTGGTAACTTGGTATAGGGTGCTACGGTACATAGGCCTGAGTGCGTTACAGTCTGCTGTTCTGTAAGGACCGCTATCGGTCCACAATACATAGGGTTGCCGTGCACTACTGCTGACCGCTGCCCTATACTGCAGCAGTCCTTCATTGGTATAGGGACTGACGTACAGTCTGCTAATCACTAACACACAACCTGCTTGTTCCACAAAAGTTCTTATAAGGACTGGTAACTTGGTATAGGGTGCTACGGTACATAGGCCTGAGTGCGTTACAGTCTGCTGTTCTGTAAGGACCGCTATCGGTCCACAATACATAGGGTTGCCGTGCACTACTGCTGACCGCTGCCCTATACTGCAGCAGTCCTTCATTGGTATAGGGACTGACGTACAGTCTGCTAATCACTAACACACAACCTGCTTGTTCCACAAAAGTTCTTATAAGGACTGGTAACTTGGTATAGGGTGCTACGGTACATAGGCTTGAGTGCGGTACAGTCTGCTGTTCTGTAAGGACCGCTATCGGTCCACAATAGATAGGGTTGACGTGCACCACTGCTGACCGCTGCCCTATACTGCAGCAGTCCTTCAGCGGTATAGGGACTGACGTACAGTCTGCTAAACACTAATACACAACCTGCTTGGTCCACAAAAGTTCTTATAAGGACTGGTAACTTGGTATAGGGTGCTACGGTACATAGGCTTGAGTGCGGTACAGTCTGCTGTTCTGTAAGGACCGCTATCGGTCCACAATAGATAGGGTTGACGTGCACCACTGCTGACCGCTGCCCTATACTGCAGCAGTCCTTCAGCGGTATAGGGACTGACGCACAGTCTGCTAAACACTAACACACAACCTGCTTGGTCCACAAAAGTTTTTATAAGGACTGGTAACTTGGTATAGGGTGCTACGGTACATAGGCCTGAGTGCGTTACAGTCTGCTGTTCTGTAAGGACCGCTATCGGTCCACAATACATAGGGTTGCCGTGCACTACTGCTGACCGCTGCCCTATACTGCAGCAGTCCTTCATTGGTATAGGGACTGACGTACAGTCTGCTAATCACTAACACACAACCTGCTTGGTCCACAAAAGTTCTTATAAGGACTGGTAACTTGGTATAGGGTGCTACGGTACATAGGCCTGAGTGCGTTACAGTCTGCTGTTCTGTAAGGACCGCTATCGGTCCACAATACATAGGGTTGCCGTGCACTACTGCTGACCGCTGCCCTATACTGCAGCAGTCCTTCAGCGGTATAGGGACTGACGCACAGTCTGCTAAACACTAACACACAACCTGCTTGGTCCACAAAAGTTCTTATAAGGACTGGTAACTTGGTATAGGGTGCTACGGTACATAGGCTTGAGTGCGGTACAGTCTGCTGTTCTGTAAGGACCGCTATCGGTCCACAATAGATAGGGTTGACGTGCACCACTGCTGACCGCTGCCCTATACTGCAGCAGTCCTTCAGCGGTATAGGGACTGACGTACAGTCTGCTAAACACTAATACACAACCTGCTTGGTCCACAAAAGTTCTTATAAGGACTGGTAACTTGGTATAGGGTGCTACGGTACATAGGCTTGAGTGCGGTACAGTCTGCTGTTCTGTAAGGACCGCTATAGGTCCACAATAGATAGGGTTGACGTGCACCACTGCTGACCGCTCACCTATACTGCAGCAGTCCTTCAGCGGTATAGGGACTAAGAGTTTTGTCACAGGGTCATTTAAAAAATGACATGCAGAGGAAGAGGCAGGCCCTTCCGCAGGGGTGGTAGGGGTAGGGCAGGAGCAACAGGCTTGAGCCAAAGTGGGAAGTTGCAGAAGGTGCGTTCAATTACTTTAAAGGATGCACCAGACTTGGTTGAGTGGCTCGCTCAGCCTTACTCTTCTGCACCCTCCTCATCCTCTCGATCTGCACCCTCTTCTTCACTCTCTGCTATGTGCACCCCCAAAGACACTACCACCAACAACACGACCACCACCACCACCACCACATACCTTCCGCTTGAGTCACTGGAATTATTTTCCGATCCATATCAAGAGGACATTTCTGATGCGCAGCCACTCTTGGTATTGGATCAGGAAGAGGAGGTAGCAACAAGCGCTACTCAGCAGTCTGACGCCAGTACCCAGATCAGCCCAAGGAGGAGGTTGGTCCCCGGTGTTGCTGCCTACTCTACTTATAGCGGTGGGGAAGGTGACGTTGATGATGACGTGTCTAGTGATGTCACGTGGGTGCCCACAAGAGAGGAAGAGGAGGGGAGTTCAGAGGGAGATATGGACCAGCAGATAGGGAGGAGAAGCAGCAATGACTTACATTGCACAGCAGGGACAAAGCAGACTGCAAATGTATCAGGAGCGAGTCATCGACCATGTACGGTCACATCTGGCGCTCCCAGGACACCGGCACATGGCTCCGCAGTGTGGGCTTTTTTTAACGTGTCCGCTGCTGACAATAGCGTTGCCATCTGCAATCTTTGCAGTCAACGCGTTAGTCGCGGTAAGCCCAATACTCACCTAGGGACGACCGCCTTAAGAAGGCACATGAGCAGCCATCACCGAGCCCAGTGGGAGCAACGGAACACACAAAGCCACACTGCAGGCTCTCACCGTCCAGCCTCGTCTTCTACTTCTCCTTCTCCTCTCTCCTCACAATTGTCCTCCACTCCACCTTCCATCACGCCAAGCTCACATTTTTCTGCAAAAAGGCAGGCTTCCGTGGGCCTAATGTTTGAGCGTAAAAAAATGATGACGCCGGATAACCCTCTTGCCCAACGGTTGGCGGCTGGCTTGTCAGAACTCATAGCCCGCCAACTACTGCCATATAAACTGGTGGACTCGGAGGCCTTTCGCAAATTTGTGGCCATTGGAACACCACAATGGAAGGTCCCAGGAAGGAAGTATTTCTCAGAGAAGGGCATCCCAGAGCTATATGGCCATGTTCAGCGGCAAGTGAATGTATCTCTGGCACACAGTGTCGGTGCCAAGATACATCTGACCACAGACACGTGGTCTAGCAAACACGGGCAGGGAAGGTATATCAGTTTTACTGCCCACTGGGTGAACCTTCTGACGGCCGTCAAGCATGTAACCCGTGGCACCCGTGTAGATTTGGTTTTACCGCCACGGATTGCATGCAGGCCTGACTCTTCTTCTCCTCCTCCTACTCCATCCTCCTCCCTCTCCTCCTCAGCTGCCTCCTCCTTTTCCGCTGCTAGCGTCTCTTCCACTGCACCGCCCAAGCTCCCCAGAACCTATTCCACATGCCAGGTGAGACGTTGCCATGCCGTGCTGCGTCTGTTGTGCCTGGAAGCAAAGAGCCACACTGGCCCGGCACTCCTTTCAGCTTTGCGTTCACAGGCAGATGAGTGGCTAACACCGCTCAATTTGACAGTTGGTAAAGTGGTGTGTGACAACGGTGCCAATCTGCTTAGCGCATTGAAACAGGGCAAAATCACGCACGTGCCGTGCATGGCACACGTCTTAAACTTGGTCGTGCAGCGATTCCTTGTCAAATACCCTGGGGTCCAGGACATCTTGCGGCAGGCAAGGAAAATCTCGGCCCATTTCAGAAGATCTTACACGGCCATGGCTCGCCTTGCTGACATTCAGCGGCGACACCATCTGCCGGTCAGACGTCTTATTTGCGATTGCCCGACGCGATGGAACTCAACCTTCTATATGCTTGATAGGCTGCTCCAGCAGAAACGTGCAGTTAACGTCTACCTGTATGAACTCTGCGAAAGAAACGGTTCTGGGGAGCTGGGTTTTTTTTCACCGCGCCAGTGGCTGCTCATGCGCGACACATGCAGACTTCTGCGGCCATTTGAGGAGATCACCAAACTGGTCAGTCGCAGCCATGGCGCCATCAGTGACATGGTACCTTATGCCTTCTTTCTGGAGCGTGCATTGCGTCGTGTCATTGATCAGGCTGTGGAGGAGCAGGAGCGGGAAGATGAGGAAGTCGCAATGCTGGATGAATTCCCAGGGGGGGCTACTCTATCTGAGACAAGTCAACAACAGGAGTCTGATGAGGAGTCAGAGGAGGATGGTGCCGGGGCGGATGAGCAGGAGCAAGAAGAGCATGCTTTAAACCTTTCTGGGATCCCTGTTGTGCGAGGATGGGGAGAGGAGAATGAAGAGGACGACATTATCCTGGATGATGAGCAGGAGCCAGGCCACCACACCGCTTCCACTTTAGTGCAAATGGGGGCCTTCATGCTCCAGTGTTTTAATAGGGACCCCCGTATAAAAAGCATGAGGGTCAAGGACCAGTACTGG
The DNA here is from genome assembly GCF_037356315.1 of Lithobates pipiens. NCBI lineage: Eukaryota > Metazoa > Chordata > Amphibia > Anura > Ranidae > Lithobates > Lithobates pipiens. Next base: position 210,039,144 of record NW_027507685.1, read on the forward strand.
GTGGCAACGTACTTAGACCCCCGGTACAAACACAAAATGGCGGAAATGTTACCGCCGTCGCAGAGGGCTGTCAGAATGCAGCACTTCCAGGCCTTGCTTCGAGAAATGCTGCATTCTGCTTTTGCGTGCGCTGGCAGAGGAGCAATTCCCACTCCCAGAGAAGGATTTGCGGGTACCAATCCAACAGCGCCTGCAAGAAGAGGCCGGTTTGAAGATGTGTTGGTGACTTCGGATATGAGGTCATTCTTTCAGCCGACCCATCGACAGGTGTCATCCGGATCCAGCATCAGGGAACGCCTAGACCGTCAGGTGTCCGACTACATTGGGTTAACGGCCGATGTGGACGCTCTGAGGAGTGATGAACCCCTAGACTACTGGGTGGGCAGGCTTGACCTCTGGCCAGAGCTTGCCCAATTTGCAATCGAACTGTTGGCTTGCCCCTCATCCAGTGTCCTGTCCGAAAGGACGTTCAGCGCAGCAGGGGGGATTGTGACCGATAAGCGTACTCGCCTAGCTCACCACAGTGTTAACTACCTCACATTTCTAAAAATGAATGAGGCATGGATCTCGGAGGAATTCAACACATGTGATCAGTAGACCATGTATATGTCTATAAACAATTTTTGGAATCAAGCACACAGACCTTCTTAATTCATTTGGCTCACTTCCCTGACCCAAAAAAGCACACCGTACTATATGCCCCTACCCTCCTCTTTGAAGAGGTTGAGCGGTGTCATATTTCTACTGGGGCTGCTTATTATGAGGGGTTCCCACCATCCCTGTGCTGTGCTGACTTCCTCCTGGGTGTTCTTATTATGAGGGGCTCCCACCATCCCTGTGCTGTGCTGACTTCCTCCTGGGGGTTCTTATTATGAGGGGATCACACCATCCCTGTGCTGTGCTGACTTCCTCCTGGGGCTGCTTACGGTGCTGCTGTCAGCGCTGTATGTCACGGAGCTGCTGTCAGCGCTGTATGTCACGGAGCTGCTGTCAGCGCTGTATGTCACGGAGCTGCTGTCAGCGCTGTATGTCACGGAGCTGCTGTCAGCGCTGTATGTCACGGAGCTGCTGTCAGCGCTGTATGTCACGGAGCTGCTGTCAGCGCTGTATGTCACGGAGCTGCTGTCAGCGCTGTATGTCACGGAGCTGCTGTCAGCGCTGTATGTCACGGAGCTGCTGTCAGCGCTGTATGTCACGGTGCTGCTGTCAGCGCTGTATGTCACGGAGCTGCTGTCAGCGCTGTATGTCACGGAGCTGCTGTCAGTGCTGTATGTCACGGAGCTGCTGTCAGCGCTGTATGTCACGGAGCTGCTGTCAGCGCTGTATGTCACGGAGCTGCTGTCAGCGCTGTATGTCACGGTGCTGCTGTCAGCGCTGTATGTCACGGAGCTGCTGTCAGCGCTGTATGTCACGGAGCTGCTGTCAGCGCTGTATGTCACGGAGCTGCTGTCAGCGCTGTATGTCACGGAGCTGCTGTCAGCGCTGTATGTCACGGAGCTGCTGTCAGCGCTGTATGTCACGGTGCTGATGTCAGTGCTCTGTATTACGGTGCTGCTGTCAGTGCTCTGTATCTCCTGCACCCTCTTGTTTGCCTACCCTGGTCCCTGACCTTCCCTCTCCTCCATTGCCTTCATTAGCTCCATAGTCCTGAATTGTCAGAACAATTTCCCAAATAAAAAAAAAATGCTTGTAGTTATCGATCCCAAATTCACCTCATACATGTATTATGCTATTGTCCAGGTGGTGGGACTACGTGCTACCCCCTAATAATTACCCCGTGGCCGCAAATTCGACCTAAAGGTTTGCGAAATTCGCCTCCCATTGAAGTCAATGGAGCCCGCGGCGAACGGTCGTTTTCGCGAACGTTTGTGTCCGTTCGCGTTTCGCGTTCGCGAAACGTCCCGTCGGAAGTTCGTCCATCACTATATACTACATATAGTAGTACTATAACAAATTAAAGCCAAGCTTCAGCTCATACCTTTTAAGCTGTTAAACCAACATTTTCGGTGCCTATTGAGACAACAGACTTACTGCCCCCAAAAAAGGAAAGGAGCCTCCAAATAAATGAAAATGAATGCAGCCACCACATCTAAGAATTGTGAAGTTGCAATATAATCTTTGCTTTTGAGTTTAACCTCTTCCTGCCCGCAATATAGTCGAAAAAGACAGCTACAGCGTGGGCCTAAATTGCCGGGGGGTATCCATGTACGTCATCCCCTGCATGAGCTGCCTACGGGATGAAAGATGAAAGGAATCCCCAGCCATTTGTTTAGAAACAGACGTAAAGTGGCTGAAGCTATCATTTGATTTCAGTGTAATGGCATTTTTTCTTTGTAAATGTCAAATTTTCTGTAGTAGATTGTATACATTATACAGATGTAGCACTTCACATGCAAGTGTAGAGTTAACCCTCAAAGAGGCCGCTTGAAATAACCCAGGTCTCCTGTCAGCCCAGGTACCAGTTCCAGAGCACACCAACAATTTTCAAGCTGAGTCTAGGGGTTTCTTTTTGAAGAATAATTGCTATACTTGAACACAGGTGGATAGAGGCATGAGAATGCAGGATAGTCCAAAAACAAACAGGCACAGGACAGTCTCAAGCAAAATACTTCAGTGGCAGTATTGCTGGAGGTAAAAAGAGGACAGCCAGCTAGTCTGAGACTCTGTAAGAGCAGTCACAGTCCTTGTTAGAAATGCTGGTATCTAACCCCCAAAGCACAAGTACCCCTGGAGCTCTAGCAAGGTTGAGAAATGGTGCCCAACCAGCTTCCCTGCGGCACTCTTCGGTGAAAGGATTTTCCATTTCCACCTGAAATTCCATAGATGTCTTGCAGATGAGCTAAGGTCTAGGTTCCTGCAGGCCCTCAGCCAAGCACATGCTAAAGCCTGACAGAAACAACTGTTTAGTAGCACAAGCTGCCTCCCAGGGGCAGATGCCCCAGGAGAGTGAGAGCTCTATACAGACCTTGCAAAGCATTTATCTTCTTCCCTGCCACACCTTTTAGGACAGTATTGGCTGAGGTCAGAAAATATTCATAACCCAGTAGCTAACCCTCCTACTTTATTTCTGGTAGCTTCTTCCAGATGGAGGCAGAAGCAATCAACCAACAGGCTTAGAGGGAGGCCTAACCAGGCCAGGGAAATACAGCAGAGTACAGCAGAGCCAAAACCTAAATGTATTCAGTCTAATCCAATATGCTAAGTTAAGGGCATACCCCAGACATGCTATTTAATGGAACTTTGTAATTCATTATTATAAAGTTATGCAGCGGTACCGTCTTGAGGGCTGTAGAGTGTTGTAGTCTGTCTGTCACCCTGGCCAGCCAGGCACACAATTTCAGTCACTCTCAGGCATTAAATAGTTATAGCACTTTGTTTTGTATTTTTATTGAGTGAATTAAACTTTGATAGGAATAGGGTAATTATGAAATGCCCACTTGATTGCAGAAATTGTTAGGGACTGTGAAACTATATACACCTCCAGTATATACATTTCCGCCCTTCTCTCTAGCACAACACTTTCTTGCAGACTATCTCTCCTTTACACCTCCAGCACATCACTTGCTTACACATCCAGGACCAGCTAGCACTGATTTGCAGGCCTGACACTGGCTCAGCCAGGCCTAAAATAGATGCCCTTCCCCCCTTCCTGGCCGACTGGGTAACGTGCTCGGACAAGGGTCTTATGTGGACCTGGGGGGGACCCCCACGCTGATTTTTTTGGGCATTGGGGTTCCCCTTTAAGTCCATACCAGGTGGCGGGGCCAGCGACGTCTCCTTCGCGGGCCCCGCCTACCTGGAGACGTGCTCAAAATGAGCGGACTTTTCTCCGCGTGTGTGGGCGAGTCCGTTCATTTCAAAAGTACGGCGGATAGTCCGGCGGACTTAGTACGCCATATAAGTCCGCTGAAAAAGTGCCGTGTGTGGGCAAGTAGCCCGTTTGGAAAGTCCGGCGGACAGTCCGGCGGGAAGTTCGCCGGACTAAGTCCGCCGGATAGTCGGCTACGTGTGTACGTGGGATAAGTCCGCCAGACTTTTGGGAACAAAAAGTCCGCCGGAGCCCACACACGGGCGGATTGTCCGCCGGACTCTGGTCCGCCGGACCAAGTCCGCTGGATAGTCTGATCATGCGGTATTACTGTGACTCTGAGTAATAATGTAGTGTGAGTATAGTGTAGTGTTAGTGTAGTGTCAGTGTAGAGTGAATATAGTGTGTCAGTGTGGTGTGAGTATAGTGTAGTGTGAGTATGGTGTAGTATGAGTGTAGTGTAGTGTAGTGTGAGTGTAGTGCAGTGTTTAACACTGCACATTTAGTGGTTGCTGCGTCTTTTTTTATGTCCCCTGCCTGCCCCCTTTTTTTAAATTGTCAGCCACAGTTTTTCTAACTGCGATGCTGGTATTGCTCTTTTTTAATTTTTTTGAAAATTTATGTTTTATAGTCTTTCAATTTCTATCAGTGGCAGTCCTCAATTTAACAACTACTGGGCACATATACCCCCTTCCTGAACAGACCAATTTTCAGCTTTTGGTGCTCTCACTCTTTGAGCCCCGGTTCACACTATTGCGATGTGCCACCAGTTGCGATTCCAGTGCCGGTTCGTATCTCCTTCGCAGACAGTTCACACTGCCCTCTGCAAACCGCTGTGGGGATCAATACAAAGTTAATGACACACCCAGATGGAATTGCAGAATGCAGTGTGAACACCCATGTGATCTGATTCCAGTGAGGGGGGAAAAAAGGTTCCTGCACCTTATTCATGTGAATCCAATGTGAGTTCAGCCATACAATTGTATGGCTGAATTCGCATTTCACAGACATTGCATGTGCACATGCAATGTCTGTTTTCACAATAGTGTGAACCCAGGCTGAATGACAACCTACAGTCTACAAGCTATGGTACCAATCATTGAAAATTGACCACACATGATCCCACCTGATGTACTGACAGCCTATCTAATTTCTTGAGGCTCTAACATGCCAGGACAGGACAAATACCCACAATGACCCCTTTTTGACATTCCAAAGTATTTAGTAAGAGGCATGGTGGGTTATTTGAAGTTGTAATATTTTCCCACAATTCTTTGTAAATTAAGATTAAATTTTTTCCCCACACATTTTTTCATATTAAGTTATATCTCACACACGACATAGTCATACTTGCAACTACACCCCAAAAAACACATTTTGCTACTCCTCCTGAGTATAGCGATACTCCATGTGTGAGACTTTTACACAACCTGGCCACATACAGAGGCCCAACATCCAAGTTGCACCGTCAGGTGTTCTAGGGACATAAATTACACATCTAATTTCCTGACTAAATATCACACTTTTGAAGGCCCTGGAGCACAAGGACAGTGGAAACACCCACAGAATGACCCCATTTTGAGAAGCAAACACCCCTTTGTATATTCTATGAGGCATAATGAGTCTTTTGAACATGTAATTTTTTCCCACAATTTTTTGGAAAATGTGGAAAGAAAATTGAAACATTTTTTTTTTTTTTACTCAAATGTATAAGATATTTCTAACACATTTCTTATGAGGCATAATGAGTCATTTAAACACATATATTTTTCTCCACAAGTTTTCTGAATATGTGGAAAGAAAATTAAAACATATTTTATACCAAAAAATTGTCCATTTATAAGATCTTTCTAACACATAGCATGTAAATACCAAAAAATACACCCCAAAATACATTCTGCTACCCCTCCCGAGTATGGCGATACCACATGTGTGAGACTTTTTCACAATCTGGTCACATACAGAGGCCCAACATTCAAGGAGCACTGTCAGGTGTTCTAGGGACATAAATTACACATTTAATTTCCTGACAACCTATCACAGTTTTGAAGGCCCTTCATATTTATAACACAGCATGTACATGCCAAGAATTATACCCCAAAATACATTCTGTGAGCAAAGTGTAAAAAAAAGATTTTCTCTGGTTTTAGTCGTGCAGTTGTGCACAAAGGAGAGTATTTGACTGGGATGTGGTCAGTGACAGTGAAATAAACTGTCCAGCAGGCAGGGATACTGTCCATAGTCAGTATAGGCAGCAGGCAGCGGGCAGAAATATTGTCAGCACTGCCAAAGCATTGTTCCCGGCAGCAGGCAGAGGTGTAATCAGAAACAGCCAAAGGAATTGTCCAGGCAGAGACATGGTCAGCACAGCCAAAATATTGTTCCTGGTAGTAGGCAGGAACATGGCCTATAGTACAGGTAGCAGGCAGAGGTGTGAGGCAGAGGGTCAGTTCAGAGCAAGCAGAGGTATGTACAGTTTAGACGGCAGGCACTACCATGTTCATATACTAGGATAGGGTCAGTTCAGGAGCAGGCAGTAGCATAAGGGATGTGAAGGCAAATGGCAGGAATTCAAAGTTACGTTTACCATACTTCACTAATAATGCAGAGACGAACTAATCTGACCCTAAGGGACACTATTTGGGGACCAGTGACACCAGTACAGTGATCTGTGTAAAAACAATTCACGATCACTATATAAATGACACTGGCAGGTAACGGGGTTAACATCAGGGGTGATCAAAGGGTTAAATGTGTTCCCTGTTTTTGCTTACTTACTGTTGGGGTGGGGGGGGGGGGGTACTGACAGGAAGAACACTTAAATCGCTGTTCCTGATTACTAGGAATAAACTATCTCCATGTTCTCCCCTGTCAGAATGGGGATCTGCCTTGTTTACATAGGCAGATCCCCGTTCTGCCTCTCTGTGAAGCGATCGTGGGTGGCTGGCAGACATCGGGTCCGGCAGACACGTACATAGGCTCCTCCTCCACGTGGCATATAACAACGTACAGGTTTCGCACAATAAAGCCACGCTGCTGCAGTATATATGCGGTGGGAAGTCCTTAAATGGTTAAAAGATGTTTTTCTGTCCCCAGAAACCTTGGGAGTAGTACGTGGTAGGAGGCAGTTCCACATAGTGTAATCCTCAGTGACCCTGAGGACGCTGCTTCTCCTGCCCCCGCAAACTTGCAGTGCATGTGCTCCCTTATTCTTCAAAGCCTGCGAAAGGACCTAAGAATTCATGGCATCAAGGAGAAGGATCATTAAAGGGGAAAGTCTTGGAACTCTCACAGAGGGAGCACATGATGAAATATCTTGAGGACACCTTAACCTGTTGCCGCCCTTCCACCGTCATATGACGGCGGGGTGGTGCGGCTCTCGTTCTGGTTGGGCATGGCTGTTCACCATGTGATCGGCCGCAATTATATCATGACCGATCACAAATGGTGCGCCCTTCCTAAGACCGCGCATGGATTGGGAGCACGCAGTGCGGTCATGTTGGTGGCGACGCGTTCCCAGTAACACTGCTCGTCATCAACAAGGGTATACAGCCAATGGCTGGCGGCTGTTTACCACATGATCGGCTGTGATCCATTCATAGCCGATCACTAAATGTGATACCTGTTACCGGCTCTTCGCTCTTCACACACCATTTCCAGTGTGAGGAGAGAAAAGCCAGGCGCAGTGTCTGCACCAACACCACTCAGTAAAGAGAACCTGTCACCCCCCCCCATTGCAGCTGTCACCCAACAAACACCACATAAGTGCCCATCAGTGCTTATAAACGTGCACCTGTCACCCATCAGTGCCCATAAAGTGCACCTGTCATCGTCAGAGACTGCCATCAGCACTGCACCTGTCACCCATCAGTGACCATCTCAAGTGACCATCATCAGTGACCATCAGTGGTCACCATCAGAGACTGCCATCAGTGACATCACTCGTCACCTGTCACCCATCAATGACCGTCATCTTTCAACCATCAGTGACCGTCACTCGTCACCTGTCGCCCATCAGTGACCGTCACCTGTCACCCATCACCTGTCACCTGTCAACTATCAGTGAATGTCACCTGCCACCAATCTAGCGCCCGCCACACAGCCCATCAGTGACTGTTACTTGCCACCCATCACACAGCCCAACAGAAAAATATCCAAAAGAGTATATACCAGTGAGGAGGCATTCCAGATCCTCTCCATGACTGATGAGAGTAGCAGGAGTTCTCATCAGATTCAAATGCCCATTTCGATTCTGAACCAAATTCAGCATTTGAACTGATCGATAGTAATGGATTGGCAAATGAATCAGAGGAAGAATGGATCCCTCCTAAAAGGGCATGGTGCTCTGGAAACCAGGCAGCCACCAGCAATATACCCCAGGATCAAATTACCAGGCCCAGTACCAGAGCTGCCAACAGCGATAGACCCCCAAGAACAAAGGCCCAGTACCAAAGCTGCCACCAGCGATAGACCCCAAAACCAAAAGCCCACTACCAGAGCTGCCTCCAGCAATAGGCCCACTACCAGTGCTGCCGCCAGTGAAAGACCACAAGAAATACCAGCGCTGCTGGAGCATCATGCCCAAATGCCAGCACAGGAACTTCAAATCCCCCAACTACCAACACTGGAGTGGCACATCCCCCAAGAGCCAGGGCCACTACACATCTTCCAGCTGGTCTTGCCAACCCAACATGGTTGCCTTCCGACTCAGGATCAGCAAGAATTCCCCTTTTCACTGCACAGCCAGGTGTTCTTACATAAGTCGATTTTTTTTATTTATTTTCACCCGACACTTTGCTGCCATTCATCGTGGACCAAACTAATTTATATGCCCAGCATCATATTGCCAACAACCTACAATCATCATACGCCCTTCCGTTTGAGTGGAAGGATTTGACTCTGGAGGAGTTCAAAGTCTTTATGGACCTCACCATAAATACGGGGCTTACAAAAAAAAAATGAAGGACATGCCTATTGGTCCATCAACCCCATCCACCACATGCCCATTTATTCTTCCGTAATGTCCAGGTCCCGTTAAGAGATGATTATGAGCTTCCTTCATTTCAGCAACAACACCCAGTGCCCTCACCACAATCATCCAAATTATGTTAAGTTATATAAAATGATATAAAACAATTTGCAAAACCCTATGTCCCCGATCAGCATATATGTGTAGATGAGTCCTTGGTACCCTTTTTAGGTCGGCTAGGAATAAAGCAATACATTCCTAGCAAAAGGGCTAAATACGGAGTGAAATTTTATAAGCTTTGCAAGAGAGTCACGGGATATCTGTATGCGTTCCGCATATACGAAGGAAGAGATTTCCAGCTCCACCCCCCTGAATGCCCAGCCTACATGGGCACAACTGGAAAAAATGTGTGGGACCTGGCATACCCAATGCTGAAGGAAGGTTACCACATATACCTGGATAGCTTCTACACCAGCCTGCCCCTTTTCAAACACCTATACCTCACAGAAACCCTGGCCTTGCGGAACCTCCACAAAGAATAGGAAGGGCTTCCCACAAGCCATAGTGAATAAAAACTGCAAAGGGGAAAAGGAGCAAATTTGAGATGCAACAAAGTGCTGGCCGTGGGGTGGAAGGATACCAGGAATGTGTACATGATGCCCACCACCCATGATGATATTACAATTGAAGTTCAGAGAAGATGAGGTCCCATTGAAAAGCCAACATGCGTACAAGATGACAATCTCTACATGGAGGGTGGATTTCAATGCCCAAATGCTTCAGCCCTATTTTTCCATAAAATTATTCCCAAATAAGCTGCGCTATACTGATTCGATAAATGCTATGTGAAGCAAATGAGTGAATAAATAAAGCATGAAATCAAAAAATATTAACAAAGTGCAGACAGGGAAATGCATATACTAATGTTCAAATATTAGTCCATCATCCCATCAACAAAAAACGTTTTGCTTGTAATCTCCAACGTGTTTTAAACACACCACACCGATATAGGAAAAGTGTCATCAGAGTTTGCAGGAAAAAAGAGGACTTCCACCACCAACACTACTGCCGCTTACCAGCTACACTGATCCCATCTCAGAGACCAGATATCGCCAAATCAAAAACGCTTCCTCTGAGTCAGGACTGCATGGAGGGTGTATCCTCTTTAAGCGCTTGGTTCAAATGGTTAGAAGAATCCTACGGCCACACCGCTTATTCCAATGGTTAGAAAAATCCTACGGCCACACCGCTCATTGCCCAGCACATATAATAACGAAAGGAATCGCCATAGTGTGATATAGTCACGAAATTTAATATAATAAAAAAGATTGCACTTACATCAAGTAGAAAAAACTTTGCTTTGTAAAACAAACAAATTCGCCGGCCGGCTTAGTAACGCTGCCCGTCGCTTCCGGGTCCAGCGTAGATCGCGGTGACGTCAGTACGTCGCTCCTCCCTACGCCGTTTCGTTATAGGTAACGTCTTCCAGGGGCAACGCCCCTGGAAGACGTTACCTATAACGAAACGGCGTAGGGAGGAGCGACGTACTGACGTCACCGCGATCTACGCTGGACCCGGAAGCGACGGGCAGCGTTACTAAGCCGGCCGGCGAATTTGTTTGTTTTACAAAGCAAAGTTTTTTCTACTTGATGTAAGTGCAATCTTTTTTATTATATTAAATTTCGTGACTATATCACACTATGGCGATTCCTTTCGTTATTATATGTGCTGGGCAATGAGCGGTGTGGCCGTAGGATTTTTCTAACCATTGGAATAAGCGGTGTGGCCGTAGGATTCTTCTAACCATTTGAACCAAGCGCTTAAAGAGGATACACCCTCCATGCAGTCCTGACTCAGAGGAAGCGTTTTTGATTTGGCGATATCTGGTCTCTGAGATGGGATCAGTGTAGCTGGTAAGCGGCAGTAGTGTTGGTGGTGGAAGTCCTCTTTTTTCCTGCAAACTCTGATGACACTTTTCCTATATCGGTGTGGTGTGTTTAAAACACGTTGGAGATTACAAGCAAAACGTTTTTCGTTGATGGGATGATGGACTAATATTTGAACATTAGTATATGCATTTCCCTGTCTGCACTTTGTTAATATTTTTTGATTTCATGCTTTATTTATTCACTCATTTGCTTCACATAGCATTTATCGGATCAGTATAGCGCAGCTTATTTGGGAATAATTATTTGAATTGTGGGTATCTCACGGTTAAAGCTGCTGCTGCGTTTATAATTCACAATTTATTTTATTTTTTATTTTTTTTTGTTTCATTACTTCACATTAAGTTTACATAGGAACAGCGCTGTATTTTTTAGCTTTTTATTCTATTTGTCCATAAGGAGGTCCCGTTTCTGGTACAAGAAAGTAGCAATCTATTTAATTAACTTGGTCATTTATAATGCCTACATAATTCACACCAAATCCTTGGAAAGCCCTGTCAACTTCCTAAAATTCACCAAAGAAGTTGTCACATCCCTCATCTACTAACAAAGACCCCCCCCCCCCCAAAAAACCCCTTTGCTCTGATGCTGTTAGCTGACTTCATGAGCGTCACTTCCCAGACAACATTCTACCATCTGAAGCACACCGATGACACCAAAAAAGATGTCGAGTATGCAGCAAAAGAGGATTTCGAAGTGATACCAGCTACCATTGTCCCCAGTGTCCCTCTGAACCTGGCCTTTGCATTGCTTCCAACTGTATCACACATCCCTAAAATATTAGCCCACATTCTTAACCATTTCCCCATTTTCATCACCTGTGCTCACCATCTCCCATGCTTCCTCAAATAACCATGCCACTGCTTTCCACGTGAACTGACCCTGGCCTGTTTTTTTACTATGCTTCCGCCTACAGTTTGGACTACTTCCACATGAACTGACTCTGGCCTGTTTTTTTACTATGCTTCTGCCTACAGTTTGGACTGCTTCCACATGAACTGACTCTGGCCTGTTTTATCAACTACGCTTCTGACTGCTGCTTGGAGTGCTTCCATGTGAACTGACCTTGGCCTGTTTTATCAACTATGCCTCTGCCTACCGCTTGGACTGCTTGCACGTGAACTGACCATGGCCTGTTTATCAAATACACTTCTGCCTACCGCTTGGACTGCTTGGACGTTAACTGACCCTGGCCTGTTTTATGGACTATGCTTTTGCCTAACGCTTGGACTGATTTGTTGCCCTGCTACTGTATTACACAGGGGTCTCACATGTGAGAGGCCCCAGAAATGTTTTTCTGGATGGAAAAAATATATTTTTTTTGTTGTCTCCGGGTTTCGTAATTTCCTGATTAGGGTCTGGAGTCCAGAGCCTTCATAGAGATTTGGGTGGGTGAAGCCTCTTCCCCTGTGTCCCTGTGCACAGGTCTTACCTGATTGCGGCCCTCAGCCTGCTGCTGACTTACTGCCATCATGCCTCTGGACTATGAAAATAATTATCTTTAGCAAGAGGCAGTATGTTTATGAAGGGCTGGAGAGCGGTACAATAATGTGTGCAGGCAGGTAACGTTGTACCAGGGCCAATATTGTGGCTGTGCTGGCTGTCTCTGCCTGGACAATTTCTATGGACAAATGCTTTGGCTGTGCTAACAATATCCCTGTGCTGACTATAGACAATATTCCTGCCTGCTGCCTGGACAATTAGTATTGTTGTCACTAAGCACATCCCTGCCTGCTGCCTGGACCAAATCTTTCCTCTGTGGACACTACTAAAACCACAGGTAATACTTTTTCTTTACCCTTTCCTCAATATAATTTATTTTGGAGTGTAATTTTTGGTATGTAAATGGTATGTGTTATAAAAATGAAGGGCCTTCAAAAATGATAGCTTGTCAGGAAATTAGATGTGGTGTTCCAGGGCCTTCAAAAGTGTAATGAGTGGTTGAGAAATGATAAGTGTAATTGATGCTTGTAGAACGCCTGAAGGTGCTACTTCAATGGTGGGCCTCTGTATGTGGCTAGGCTGTGTAAAAGTCTCACACGTGTGGTATCACCATACTCAGGAAGAGTAGCAGAATGTATTTTGGGGTGTCATTTTTGCTATGTACATTCTATGTGTTGGAAATATCTTAAAAATTGACAACTTTGTGTAAAAAAAAGTGTTTTAATTTTTTTCCACATTTTCCAAAAACATGCAGAAAAAATTAACCTTTCAAAAGACTCTTATGCCTCATAGATTATACATTGGGCGTTTGCTTTCCAAAATGGGGTCATTTTGTTGATAATTTCATTGTCCTGGTTCTCCAGGGCCTTTAAAAGTGTAATAGGTCGTTATGAAATTATATATGTAATTTATGTGCCTATAACACCTGACGGTGCTCCTTGCATGTTGGGCCTCTGTATGTGGCCAGGCTGTGAAAAATTCTCACACATGTGATATTGCCATACTCAGGAGGAGTAGCAGAATGTGTTTTGGTGTGTAGTTGCAAGCATGCATATCTGTGTGAGAGAAATAACCTGTTAATATCAAAATTTTGTAAAAGAATACAAAAAACAAAAACATAAATCTTCAGATTACATAGAATTGTTGGAAAAAATTACCACTTCAGAAAAAAACCCTGTGACTTACTAAATACCTTGGCATGTCCCCTGTCCAAAAAGGGTCATTTGGGGGGTATTTGTACTTTCCTGGCTTGTTAGCTTCTCAAGAAATTAGATAGCCCTTCAGTACATCAGGTGTGATCAATTTTCAATGATTGGCACCATAGCTTGTAGACTCTATAACTTTCACAAAGACCAAATAAAATACACTAATTAGGGTTATTTTTACCAAAGATATATAGTCATATAAATTTTAGCCCAAATGTTTGAAGACAAATTACTAATTTGCAACATTTTATGACAGAAACAAAGAAAAAGGCATTTTTTTCACCAAATTTTCAGTCTTTATTTATAGCACAAAAAATAAAAAGCCCACTAGTGATTAAATACCACCAAAAGAAAGCCCTATTTGTGTGAAAAAAAGTACGCAGATTTAATTTGGGTACAGTGTTGCATGACTGAGTAATTGTCATTTAAATTGTGAGAGCACTGAAAGCTGAAAATTGGTCCGGGCAGGAAGGGGGTGAAAGTGCCCTGTAGGCAAGTGGTTAAAGAGGAGTTTATGTTACAGTCTCATGGAAAAGGTATTTTTGAGGCTTCTGTTGGTCGAATGAGGAGTGGTGGAGAAGGGGGCCACCTAAATGATACATTTAAAACATTTTTTAGTCCTCTGCGCCCTGGGCTGCATCATATGGTGGAAGATTGACTAGGGGCGAATCTTGGGGATAGGAATGGGGATTATTATGGCCACCTAATGATAGTTTTTTTGCAGACTAATCCCCCATACGGACGGTCGGACATTCCGACAACAAAATCCATCAGATTTTTCTGATGGTTTTTGGCCGAAACTTATCTTGCATACACACGGTCGCACAAAGTTGTCGGAAAATCCAATCGTTCTGAACAAGGTGACATAACACACGTACAACGGGTCTATAGATGGGCCAGTAGCCAATAGCTTTCGTATTTTAGTTCATTCTGAGCATGCATGGCACTTTGTCTGTCTACACATGATCAGAATTTAAACAATCGGATTTTATTGGTGGAAAATGTTAGATCCTGCTCTCAAACTTTGTGCGTCGGAAATTCCAACGGAAAAAGTCTGATGGAACCCACACATGATCAGATTTTCTGACAACATGATCCGATCGGACTTTTTCCATCAGAATTTCTGACCGTGTGTATGGGGCATAAGAAGATTATGGGTAAAAGTACACAAATTAGCTAAACAATTATACAAGTGATAGCACAAGTATCATTATCAATTCTCTTTATTAGGCAAGGTCTGCAAAGAGATTGAATGCATCATTGGCCGAGACCGAAGCCCCAAAATGCAAGACAGAATTCGGATGCCATTTACAGATGCTGTGATTCATGAAATGCAGCGATTCATTAACCTACTTCCAATGGGTGTGCCTCGGAAAACTACAAGGGATGTTGAGTTTAGAGGGTACTATCTACCCAAGGTAAATATCTTTTACTTATAGCATATTTACTTTATCAGTCAATTGTCTTATATTTCAGCATCTATAGACCTATATGGCTCTGAGTTTTTTTCCCTCTGGCATTATCTGATCAGATTTCATGGGCTACAACAAAAGTTTGAAAAACAAGTTATGATTGACCATCCTGGCCATAGACGGTTTGAATGTTGACTGGTTTAACAGGAATCGGGTGAGATTTGAACTGTATATGGGCAGGCTGAATGTACCAAGTTAATCGATCAATCAACTTGGGTACAACCAGCCTTCCAGATTCACATTGGATTATCACTAGCAGCTGCTGTAGCTGCCAGCAATAATCTCTGTCTTCTCCTGCCGGGAGCAGACAGTGGCCCACCAGGAGGGATTCCCCCGTCAGAACTATGGCAGTGATGGCGAACCTTGGCACCCCAGATGTTTTGTAACTACATTTCCCATGATGCTCCACTACACTGCAGAGAGCAAGAGCATCGTGGGAAATGTAGTTCCAAAAACATCTGGGGTGCCAAGGTTCGGAATCACTGGTCTATGGCTTGCCTTAGTTTCCTAGCATTCTGTGAAAAAATGTAGTCTGGTAATCCTTCATTGAAAACAGCAAATCTTGATTGATGTCAGTGTTAGCATTGGTAATGAAGTTGTCACCAAAAAAGCATTCTTGTATATGGAACTCCTCCCTGGAATCTGGTATCCTTATTGAATTTTTGAATAAATATAAAATTGCAGCGCTAAATAAAGTGTAAAAATCCCGACCTCTGCTCAGCTGGATCCTTCAATTGGAATCTGGAAATCCACATATCCCACAAACCCCCCCCCCCCCCCATATGAAATGGTAACGGGGACTTTCCCAGTGGCGTCAGAGGGGGTGGGGTCACTGTTTACATAACCGGGTGGCCCCGCCACCCTCTGATGCCACGGGAAAGTCCCTGTGGTGTCAGAGGGGGCAGGATCACCCAGGTACATCACAGGGTGGCCCCACCCTCAGTTATATCAGAACTGTCAAAGGCTATGAAGCGTCACACAACATGAGCCTCCCATGGAGGCGGATCGTCTGTGAATTTTTCTTCTTTTTCGGTATGTCAGCGAAACAAGTTATAAGAAGATGAATGGACATTGTGGTAAATTTTTATTTTTTTATTTTTTAATAAAGGACTTGTCCCCAAGCTGTGTCTTGTCGTTTTTAAAATTTTGACACTTTTTTTGTGAAATGGAAGGGGTACATTTGTACCCTGCTATCATCACACAGGGGGGGGGAGGGATCTGGGGGTCCCCTTGTTAAAGAGGGCTTCCAGATTCCGATAAGCCCCTTGCCCGCAGACCCCCACAACCACTGGGCAAGGGTTGTGGTGATAAGGCCCTTGTCCCCATCATCATGGGGACAAGGTGCTTTGGGGGGCTACCCCAAAGCACTCTCCCTTTGTTGAGGGCATGTGGCCTAGTACGGTTCAGGAGGGTGGACGCTCTCATCTTTTCCTGCAGCCTGCCAGATTGTGTGCTCGGATAAGGGTCTGGTATGGATTTTGAGGGATACCCCTACGCCATTTAAAAAAAAAAATTGTGCAGGGTTCCCCTTAAAATCCATAGCAGACCTGAAGGGTCTGGTTTGGATTTTAGGGGGGACCCCTGTACCATTTTATTAAAAAAATTTGCGCAGGGTTCCCCTTATTTTCCATATCAGACCCGAAGGGCCTGGTATGGATTTTAGTAGGATCCCCAAGCAATTTCTTTTTTAATTTTGGTTCGGGGGTTCCCCTTAATATTCATACCAGACCCAAAGGGCCTGGTAATGGACGGGGGGAGATCCCATGCTCTTTTTTTCAATGAGCTTTATCTACATTGCCGAGACCCGACAATTCATTACAACCACGATCAGTTTTAAATGACAATTTACAAATGTAATTTTGCTGTGGTACTGTTCTAAACACTGGAAAAATGCACCACTTTACAGGCATACTTTAGACACCCCCTAGGCACAATATTTAACCGGTGGCGTACCTGTACGTCACTTTGAATTTGCTGCAGAGACATTTGTCATTGCATGCGCGCCAGCCGGGAGCTCCATGAGTAGGATCACAGGTCCGATGGACTCGATGTCCGCTGGGATACCCGCAATCGCCTCACGGAGAGGAAGGACAGGGAGATGCTAATGTAAATAAGCATCTCCCTGTTCTGCCTAGTGACTGTGTCACTGATATGTGCATTATTCACTATCCTCCATATCACCCCTCCCTTCCTGGGGTGTATCTACATGTTGTTGATCCAGCCATTTGAAAAACATTTTATCTATGCCCTTGCAACTGTTGTGCCATTCGCACTGTTGGAAGACAACGTCTAAGGAAGATTCAGTCCTTTTCATTACAAATAACAGGAAAGGAATATCCAATGAATTGCTTTATTTCTTGTTTTATCTTACAGAATGTTCGTACCATTTATGCAATATGTAGGTCAGATGACCAGATGATTATGTGATTGTCTCAGAGAACATGTGTAAAATTTTAGATCAGGATACACTTAACATAGGCTTTCCATACATTTTCAGAAATTCCATAACAGAGATCCAAGCTGTTTGAAATTTATAGTTATAACTAAATTACAAACACAATGGAACGAGTGCAATCACACTAGAGAAATTTCTGATCCCAGGCTTGAGAGCTCTGGCTACAAGTTCTGGCTGAGATTTGTTTGCTAGTGGAAAGAGGCATAATCCCTGCACTGAACCGTGGATCAGATATACCAATATCTGAGAGGAACCTGGGAGATATATAAACCCTGAACAGGACTTTCCTAAGCTCCCTCTGGGATGCTCTACTACAGGTGTTTTAGGTTCACTTTTTTACTCAGGAATCGACAATCATTTGTTTATGTTGCATCACCTTCAAGTTCACTTTCTCCTTCAATAAGCTAAATAACAGTGTGAAATATGAGTGAAACTGGAAATAAAAACTGTTATTGAATCATTGGTGAACTTTCATATATATGAGATGCAAACACTTTTATATAAGTAAGTTAAACCCGGTAATCTGTTATACAATAGCTCAGCTTTTGTCTTTGCTTTTACAGCACACCAACATTTATCCAATGATTTCCACTGTGTTAAAAGACCCTGCCTGTTTTTCATACCCTAATGAATTCAACCCAAAGAATTTTCTTGATGAAAATGGAGAATTTAGGAAGAATGATGGCTTTATGCCTCTTGCTGCAGGTAAGAAATAAAAATCTACTTATATACAACGTATCTTAAAGTAAAATGATGACATTTATATATAAACACGGTGTAAGAATTTGTCTTGATATCTGCCTCCTGTAATGGGGAACTATCACTAGCACTAAAACCCACTCAGGTTCTCCTCTTTGGTCAGCAAGGCTAACCATTACATTATATAAAACATATATGTTCTATAACTATGACTAAATTAAAAATAGGAGCCCAAACCGACTAATTTTATTATATGCATTTCAAGTTTTAATTTTACCTTTAACTCAGGTATCATTTAATATCAACTGTATTTATTCCCTCATAGGGAAGAGGAACTGTATTGGAGAAGCTCTGGCCCGAATGGAAATTTTCCTTTTAGTGGTTACAATCTTGCAGAACTTTGTATTAAAGCCTGAACTTCCTATGGAGGATCTGGATCTGTGCCCAGATGTATCTGGATTTGGGAATCTACCAAAGTCGTATACGATGGCTTTCATTCCTCGCTAGCAATGAACTTTTTCTCTGAAGTTCTGAACCTGAAGAAGTCCATCTGGGGCATAAACATCTAAAGCAGAAAGAAATACATTTTTTCATCAGTGCTCTTACTATGCTACTATACATTTTCAGGTAGTATGTGTAGTGCTACCCCCCACAGGAGCTGTTGGATAGGATGGGTCCCCTGTTCTTTGCCTTGACCTCCTCAATGGTGACAGCCCTCGACACCTTATGTTAAGTGAACAAAGCTTACAATATCACAAAAAAATCACTGGTGATGTCAGGCACACAATAATGATGCTGGGTCATGAAACATAGTTACATAGTTAATCTGGTTGAAAAAAGACACAAGTCCACCCAGTTCAACTAACAGAGAAAAAAACAAAGCACACACATTCCTATATCCACAGTTGATACAAAGGAAGGCATAAAAAAACAATAAAGCATGATCCAATTTGCTCCAGCTGGGGGAAAAATTCCTTCCTGGTCCCCCCAGAGGCTCCTTCAGATTTTCCCTGGATCAACTTTACCTATAAATATTAGTATACAGTTATATTATGTGCATTTAGAAAATAATCCAGGCCTTTTTTAAACAATCTACTGAGATGGCTAGAATCACTTCTTGAGGGAGTCTATTACACACAGGGCTGGTGCAAGTATTTTTGACACCCTAGGCAAAACCTTATTTTGCCGCACCACAATCCCCCCATTGACTCTGCCCCTCACTGAGACTTTTGCGACACCTCTTCACCAATTTCTTCAGCCGTGGTCCACAGGCCTGTACCTGTGCTTCTGGACCCAGCCGGAAGACCGATAGTGGATGGCACCAGCTCGCTTCCTCGTGCCAGCTGTGGTCCACAGGCTAGGGCAGTATACAGACAGGCTAACTGTGTAATTGCCTGTCTGTACAAGCATACAGATACACTGACCATGGCAGGCCAAAGGAAAAGAGGGGGGATGAGGGAGCGCCCCCCCGAACTGTACCAGACCATATGCCCTCAACATGGGGAGGGTGCTTTGGGGTAGCCCGTTAACATTTCACACGGGGGAGGCCGGATCTGGGGGTCCCCTTGTTAAAGGGGGCTTCCAGATTCCGATAAGCCCCCCGCCCGCAGACTCCCACAACCACCGAGCAAGGGTTGTGGGGATGAGGCCCTTGATGATCATATACCCTTTTTCAAGGGAGAATACATTTAGTTCCTCTAATCTATCCTCATGGCTGAGCTCCCCCATGTAGTTATATGACTGAGCAGAGGTGACTCCATTTTGGATTCATATATCTTAGCTTGTATATTCAGATTCTAGTTAAAGCCAACTAGTTAATAACAGGTTCTCTATAAAGCATACATATAGACTTACCTTGTTTGTCTGTTTGTTCATTTATTTTTTTGTCTGTTTGTTTGTTGATTGTTGTTTGCTGAACTTATAATGGGTCGGTGAAATGTGCAGATCAGTGCAGATCACTATTCAGGAACAGGCACAGGAACAGAGGGTGGTGGGAGATGATTCCCAGGTGGCGTCGGGGCATGGTGCCTCTACTACACCAGACAAGGCTTTCTTCTATTAGTGTTCTATTAGGAGATGGATTGGGCATAGTGGAAGAAGGGGAGGATCAGAGAAACAGCCTTTTTACACAATATGCAAGATTAACCCCTTAAGTTTCACAGCGAGTATAACAAGCAGGCTTTACTGCATAAACAGACAGATTTTACAGCTGTGGGTTTATTAACACTTTAAACTGATAGGTCTATAGTTACTTGGTAAAGACTTTGACCCCTTTTTAAATATAGGCAACACATTGGCCTTATGCCAATCCAGTCATTAAAGAGACCCTACAAATTAAAAACAATGTCTTTGAAATTACAGAGTTTAATTCTTTTAGGACACATGGGTGTATGCCTTTTGGTCCATGTGCTTTATCCACCTTTATTCTGTCTAAATATTTCTGGACCATATCAGTTTTGGGCTATTGTGAATCATTTGGGGCTTTGTCAATATAATTCCCTGAAACAGCAAACAAATAAATTAATTCAAGTCTCAATATATTGTCTACACTATGATTGATACCATAAAGGCATAAACGTGGATTAGCAATAGTGGTAGAGCAACTCAACATACATCAGTAGGAATAGGAGAGCACTATGCACCAGGATCAGCATAAATAATAGCAAGATCACAGTGAGTGAAGCAAAGGATGGTAACATAGTAGAATTAACTGCATTCAGGAGACTATACTGCCAAAAGTGCATTAATGGTGACTCTGCTAGACCTAGGCTAGTAGAAAGGCTTTGTAAGGGTCAGTCATTTGTTGTGTTCTCCTTCCAGCCATAGTTGGGGCCCATAATCAGTGTTGGCGCACTTATCAACAGTCTTGATAAATTGGCATACAGTGTAGGTGCTATGTAACCTGCTTCCAGTAACTCAGACCCTGCTATCAGTGTGTGAATGATGGGCAGTGAGCCCTCCCACCAGCCCCTACGGTGTGGCTGTAGACTCCCATTCTAGGAAAAGAGCCCGTTGCCTCTTCTCAGATGGCTCTGGTGATTAGAAGTGAAGGAGAGTGGGAAGATGTTCCAGTCTCCCTGCAGCAGGGGTGAGATGGATGGAAACGCAATTGTCTATGCAGAGCTGCCCCTCTGTCACCGCTCTCAGGTCTCAAATTCTGGTTCTCACCAGTCTGGTCTTCCACAGAGATGTGGGTACACAGCCTGATGTGCTCACATGGACTCCTGTGCTACCAAGAGGAAGAAGTTCTTTAAAGCAGTTAGGCAAAAGACTTCCCTTCTGCCTCAGTGTCCTCTAGGAAGTGTAGTGTTAGGATCCATGATCCTCAGAATTCTGCACAGAAGTTAATAGACTTTCCAGCCTATAGCTCTCCCTAGCTGACTGGAGGGCACAACATCTAGCATAGCAGTATAAAGTGAAATTACAATTCCATGTTTCTATATTCCATCACCTGACTACATATGCAAGGGCCCTGACAGGATAGGGGCGGAGTCCAGTGTAAAATAGAGCAGATTTACTGGCCAGTTTTGTTGCCTTTTTGGCTGGACATGGATAGCTGTGCCAATACACCACATACACCCTGGAAGGCTACTAGCCTGGTCTAATCAGCACCCATAAGTAGTCAATCTTATACCTTCCACGGGTCTTACTGCAATAGACCCAAACAGCAGACTTACCCAGTACCATCCAAAGTTACCAAAGAATGTCCCTATCCCGAGGGTATCCTTATCCTGCGGCTCGATGTCCTCATAGCAAGTTGCTTGCTGTGGGGGCACTCAACAGGTGGGAAGGGCCAAGAGAGCCAGCAAGAGACCAAGAATAGGAGGCTTGCGGCTCCTCTATGCAAAACCACTGCACAGAGCAGGTAAGTATAAAAAAAAAAAATCTTTTTAAACAAAAAAAAACAAGACTTTCATATCACTTTAATGACCCCATTGTTACATTGAAATGTTTGTTACATATTTTAAACCATACTTTGTTCATATCTTTATTGTTGTTTATTTACTGGTTCAGAGTGTTTCTATAACATTAATTTGTTTTTGTAATTTTTGCTTAATGGTTATATTAATCGATTTAACCAGGAGGGGCTGCAGTAGTGTATTGTATATATTCACAAAAAGTGAAGTTGTCTGACTTACAGAATGATGTAAAGAGAATGTCTGGTAAATGGCAGAGACTAGCCAGGGAAAGAAACTAAACAAGAGTTTTTTGTACCAGACATTTAGTCCATAAAATTAGACATGGGCACACTGAAATATTTCATTTCAGAATTTCGTTTTTGTCCGAAAAATAAATGTATTTAGTTAAGTAAATGCTCCCTCTTCCCTATGTAGGTGTGTGTGCGGGTGTGTATATATATATATATATATATATATATATATATATATATATACACACACACACACGTGTCTATACATGTCCATACAGTTATAAATTTTCAATAGTCCTTATATAATATTTCATGAATTTCCTGATATTTTATCACAATTTTCTACTACTAATCCTAATTCAAAAAATATTTTTGAGTCTTTTCAATTAAGTTTTAGTTATAACTCTTTTTTTATAATTGAATCCCTCATGTGTGTTCTTACTGTACATGTGTGCGTATGTGTGTGTATATATATATATGTATATATATATATATATATATATATATATATATATATATATATATATACATACATACACACACACACACACACACACACACACACACACACACACACACATACATATACATATGTTCAGTATTACTAATCTGCTTCTGGAATAATCACTACCTATTTTTATATTTTTTTAATCAATTTTTATCAATTTGGTTTTTATTACATTTTATTATTCATTTTTATTCATTGGCTCCCATTCTTATTCTAATCTAATCTTATTCTAATCACTTTCCCTCCACCATCCACCCCCACTCCATCCAAGCATTTTATGTATCTCATAGAGTTAGCGTGCCACCTTAAAGAGGAAGTAAACCCTGATGGGTTTACTTCCTCTTTGATTCCCTGCAAAGGTAAAGCATAATGGAGTACTATGCATCGCATAGTAGTCAATTATGTGTCACTTACCTGACACAGGAGCCAGCGAAGTCACCGCTGTCCCCTGTAGTTCCGAGCGTCCATCTTCTTGGGGGGTCTCCGTGGGTCTCGCTGCTCCGGCGCTGTGATTCGCCAGAGCAGTGATGACGTCACTCCCGCGCATGCGCACAGGAGCCGACACTTGCGGCATATCGCCGCGATCTGCGGCTTGCCCAGTGCGCCTGCGCACCGCTGTCTTCAGGTAAATATCTCCTAAACCGTATAGGTTTAGGAGATATTTCTTGGACCTACAAGTAAGCCTTAATCTAGGCTTACCTGTAGGTCAAAGTGGTTTGTAAGGGTTTACAACCACTTTAATAGAGTAGGAGAATGTAACACATACATTTTTGTTTAAACATCCTGTTATCCTTTAAAAATAAAAAGGTGAGTCCGTGGTGCTCCAGATGGGCAGAGACAAGTAGAAGAAAAAGGATAAAAAGCCAGGAGAGACATCCTTAAAAGGGTGGTATTTAGTCAGTTGTACAGTGCCTTGCAAGAGTATTCACCCCCCTTGGCTTTTTACCTATTTTGTTACATTACAGCCTTTAGTTCAATGTTTTTTTAATCTGAATTATATGTGATGGATCAGAACACAATAGTCTAAGTTGGTGAAATAAAATTAGAAAAATATATACATAAAACTATTTTTCAGAAATAAAAAAATGGATAATTGGCATGTGCGTATGCATTCACCTCCAAGTAAGGAACAATGTTGGTGAGAAGTACAAGTCCGGGTTAGGTTATAAAAAAATAACCAAATTGGATAGGACAACAATAAGCCGTACGCTCCATAAAGTTGGGTTTTATGGCAGAGTGGCCAGAAAAAAGCTATTACTTTCAGCAAAAAACAAAATGGCACGTTTTGAGTTTGCAAAAAGGCATGTGGGAGACTCCCAAAATGTATGGAGGAAGGTGCTCTGGTCTGATGAAACAAAAATGTTACTTTCTGGCCATCAAAGAAAACGCTATGTCTGGTGCAAACACAACACATCACATCACCCAAAGAACACCATCAGCAGTCAGGACTGGGAGACTGGTCAGAGTTGAGGGAAAGATGGATGGTGCTAAACACAGGGATATTCTTGAGCAAAACCTGTACCACTCTGTGTGCGATTTGAGGCTAGGATGAAGGTTCACCTTCCAGCTGGACAATGACCCCAAACACACTGCTAAAGCAACACTTCAATGATTTAAGGGGAAACATATAAATGTGTTGGAGTGGCCAGTCAAAGCTCCGACCTCAATCCAATAGAAAATCTGTGGTCAGACTTAAAGATTGCTGTTCACAAGCGCAATCCATCCAACTTGAAGAAGCTGGAGAAATTTTGCAAGGAGGAATGTGCAAAAATCCCAGTGGTAAGATGTGGCAAGCTCATAGAGACTTATCCAAAGCGACTTGGACCTGTAATAGCCGCAAAAGGTGATTCTACAAAGTATTGACTTTAGGGGGGTAAATAGTTGTGCACATTGACCTTTTATTAATTTATTTATTGTTATTTTGTCCTATTTGTTGTTTGCTTCACAATAATAATAATAAAAAAAAATCTTCAAATTTGTAGGCATATTCTGTAAATTACCGCATTTATCGGCGTATAATACGCACTTTTTTCCCCTTAAAATCAGGGGAAAATTAGGGGTGCGTGTTGTACGCCGATCCACCACCGTTCCTAACCTTCTCTGCCGCTCTCTGTGGTTTTTAGGTATTTTCGGCCGTTTTCGGGTATATTCGCCCGTTCCCGGCTATTTTCGGCCACATTCGGCCGTTCTTGGCAGCTTTTGGAAAGCCGAGTGCGGCTGAAAATAGGCGAGAACGGCCGAAAATAGCCGAGAACGGCCGAGTGCCCCCGAAAATACCCGAAAGCCACTGAGAATGAGCGCCGCCGAGATACACAGGACATCCGCTCTGTGACAAGGCTGCAAAAGACTGGCAAGGCTGCAATGGAAGGCTGCAATGCAAGGCTGCAATGCAAGGCTGCAAATGACTGACAAGGCTGCAATGCAAGGCTGCAAATGACTGACAAGGCTGCAATGCAAGAATGCAAATGACTGACAAGGCTGCAATGCAAGGCTGCAAATGACTGACAAGGCTGCAATGCAAGGCTACAAATGATACTCATAAGGCTGCATTGATGGGCATTTAAATGTAAGTTATTTTCCTTAAACTTCCCTCCTAAAAGTTTTTTTCTTTTAAATTCCCTCCTAAACTTGGGGTGTGTGTTATGCGGTAAATGATGCAAATCCTCAAACAATCCATGTTAATTCCAGGTTGTGAGGCAACAAAACAGGAAAAATACCAAGGGGGTAAATACTTTTGCAAAGCACTGTACATATTTGGAAAGTATAGCAAAAAAGTGTTTTAATCGTATGCTGAAATTCAGGTTGCTGGATACCTACCCAAGGGACAAGCAACTTATTTTAGCATAGGTGGAAACAAATAACTGTTTCATTCAATGCTCATCTGCGTTTTTCTGAAGATTCTTGCACTGCGCTAGGTGGTGATCAGATCCCATGAACTATGGTAAAGGGGATGAGACCTCAAAATAGAACCAATGTGTTATTTATGATATTTAAATTATTATATGTTTTATGAGCACTTAAGGCTGGGTTCATACCATCGCAGCATCTGGCTCACAGCAGGGGTCCAGTGCATCTTGGTTCACCATTTCGGGTACGATTTTAGCCCGTATTTTGGGCTGAATTCGGACCTGAAGTGGACCAAAAGATGCAAAGCGTTTTTGTGCAAGATGCACCAGACCCGCTGTGGTGATATGTGAATCGGCTCCATAGAGAATATAAAATCTCCTGCTATTGCAAATTTTGCAAATTGGATGCGGGTTCGCAATGGTGTGAGCCCAGCCTTAAGGGACTGTACACCTATTTTTGTATTTACAGTATCTCACAAAAGTGAGTACACCCCTCACATTTTTGTAAATATTTTATTATATCTTTTCATATGACAACACTGAATAAATGACAATTACAATGTAAAGTAGTGAGTGTACAGCTTGTATAACAGTGTAAATTTGCTGTCCCCTCAAAAAAACTCAACACACAACCATTAATGTCGAAACTGCTGGCAACAAAAGTTAGTATGCCCCTAAGTGAAAATGTCCAAATTGGGCCCAATGTGTCAATATTTTGTGTGCCCATCATTATTTTCCAGCATTACCTAAACCCTCTTGGGCATTGAGTACACCAGAGATTCACAGATTGCCAATGGAGTCCTCTTCCATGAGGACACGATGGAGCTGGTGGATGTTAGAGACCTTACGCTCCTCCATCTTCTATTTGAGGATACCTCACAGCTGCTCAATAGGGTTTAGGTCTGGAGACATGCTTGGCCAGTCCATCACCTTTACCAACTTCTTTATCAAGGCAGTGGTCATCTTGGAGGTGTGTTTGGGGTCGTTATATGTGAATACTGCCCTGCGGCCCAGTCTCCAAAGGCAGGGGATAATGCTCTGCTTCAGTATGTCACAGTACATGTAGGCATTCGTGGTTCCTTCAATGAAACCATGACACTCCCACCACCATGCTGGACTGTAGGCAAGACACACTTGTCTTTGTACTCCTCACCTGGTTGGCGCCACACACGCTTGTCACCATCTGAACCAAATACGTTTATCTTGGTCTCATCAGACCACAGGACATGGTTCCAGTAATCCATGTCCTTAGTCTGCTTGTCTTCAGCAAACTGTTTGCAGGCTTTCTTGTGCATCATTTTTAGATGAGACTTCCTTCTGGGATGACAGCCATGCAGACCAATTTGATGCAGTGTGCATTGTATGGTCTGAGCACTGACCCCTTCAACCTCTGGAGCAATGCTGGCAGCACTCATACATCTATTTCCCGAAGACAACCTCTGGATATGACGATGAGCATGTGCACTCAATTTCTTTGGTTGTCCTTGGCGAGGCCTGTTCTGTTTGCATTTGTGATCGACTGTGATTGGACACAGCCAATCACATGGTAAAGAGCCAATGTCATAGTTCTTTATCCTGATCGGCGATGCGCTGTATCTGAGGGTCACGTCTCACCACCAAACGCCGAGCTCCCAGGGTGCAAAAGCGGCATGACCAGGAGGACGTCATATAACATCAAACCAGAAAGAGAAGAGTCCCGCCAGGCTATAAATCTGCTATAGGCTGGGCGGGAACTGGTTATAGACACAGAGTACAATGAATGTCGATGTTTGAGTACTAGACCTGGTAATGCATTTGCTAGATACATATTCACAGGGCTTTTTTTTCTCAGAGGACAGGTGCTGGAACTCTCTGCTTCTGAGTCACCCATTGCCCCCTATCCACTTCAGAGCACTGTCAATTTGTTCCACCCCCCTACCCACCTTCCAGTACTGCCCCTTTGGAGAATACAGAACCAAGGATCATTTTGTGGTGCTAAGTAATTTTTATGGAATTTGGTAATAATAACACAAAAGGCAGTGAAATAGATCCCCTGCTGCCAGCAATAGACCCCACAGCAACAATAGACCCCCACCAGAAACAATAGATCCTCCTTAGCAACAATAGATGCTCCCAGCAACAATAGACCCCTTCACACCAACAACAGATCCTTCTCATAACAACAGACCCCCCCCCCCCCCCCCAGCAACAATGTACTCCACAACAAAATACCACCCAGTAAAAATAGTCCCCCAGCAACAACAATAGATTTTCCAGCATTGAGCATCAATAGACCCTGCAGCACCCAGCATCAACAGACCTATCCCTCAACAGCAGATTTATCTCAGCAACAGTTTACCTCCCAGCAAGAAAAGACTCCCCTTTCAGCAACAATAGACCCCCATGCAAAAATAAATCCCCTCCAGTGACAATAGATCCCCCAGCCCCAATAGGCCCAGCACACCCCAGCACCCCTTGCCATTACATACAGTCAGTGCCAGAGGTTCCGGAACTGTGTTGCCCCACGTTCCCACTGAAAAAAAGCCCTGTTGGGGGGCGTGGCCAGCGTGGCATGTGAGCGAACGCTTTTTCACAGAGCTCCCGGCTTTATCCTGATCTGATCCGGTTTCCACCACCCTAAACCACCCACTTTCAGACACATAACACAGGAGAACATCTCCTCCACACCCTGCTGCAGTCTACACCCGCATAGCGGTAATAATAACCCGGGGGAACCGTGGAGATGGCCCGCGGATGGAGCACCAAAATGGCGCTGTTCTGGCACAAGACGCGAGGCGGCGAGAAAGAGAAACCTAAGGATGCTGTAAGTAAACAACTGAAGTACCCCCCTGTTGCACCCAGAAAATGACAGTGAAATCGGGCATGGCAGGGGTAAGAGATATGGGAAAGAACCACAGCAGCAGAGAGCAGGATCAGTGAAATTGAAGACAAGCTACCCGCTATGTTTAGGGAGACCCAGTCCACCACACGCCTGGCTAAAGCTACTGACATGCATGCTGAGAACTCGCCTAAGGCATAATAATGTCCGTATAGTGGGGTTGCCTGAGAAAGTGGAGGGTCGGGACTCCACACAGTTTGTGGAGCAGTGGCTGTCAGATGTCTTCGGAAAAGAGACCTTCACACACCTTTATGCAGTTAAGAGGGCCCATAGGGTCCCAGCCAGGCTTTTACCACGGGGAAACCCTCCCCGCCCATTACTGGCATGGCTGCTGAACTACAGAGACAGGGAAATTATTTTACGCCTGGCCAGGGAGAAGAGAAACATACAGTTTAATGGCAAGTGTGTCTCCTTCTAACCTAACTTCTCGGCCGCAGTTCAGAAAAATACATCACGCTTCTCTGAAATTAAAAAAACGCCTGTTGAAACTACAGGCCTCCTACACAATTCTCTATGCAGCGAAACTACGGGTCACCCTACGAGGGCAGGCCCACTTCTTTGAACACCCGGCTGAGGCCACAGCATGGTTGGATGCCAATGAAAATGCGCCCAGACAAGCACAGAGGCCAATGGCAGAAGAGGACTGAATGCCCAGAATGATCCCAAGTGCTTTGTCTTCTCCACCCCTTGGCCGAGGGAACTGCTGGAAACGTGCAATAATTTAATTCATGACATGCGATGTTGGAACTGAGTTTATTCATGATAATGCAGCAGCAAATGGTCTCCTGTGACTTTGTTGTCGCCGTTAGCGGCCCTACAGATGGTTTCAGTGACCCGTTGTCCCATAAAGTTTTGAAGTCCCAATTGAGACCTTGGTGTCCAGGAGCGCACAGAGCTTGTGCTCTCATAAGAAACAAGCCCTTGCAGGCAGCTGACCCACCACAGGTGGGAAATGTTCACCTGTTTAACGCACCGCTGTGCGTCTTGTGTCATTAAGTTGGTTCCAGAGCAGAAGGATCTCACCACCATTCATGCAGGATTACACCACCTGGTACTGTAAGACAGAGTCGAGAGTCACAATTGAGCAACAACACTAGGAAACCAGATATGATTCCTTTTTACATGGGGTCAGTTTTGGCAGGAGCTGGGTCCCCTGTGCAGATGATTTCTCAAAACTTTTCCGATGTCATTGGTGACACTCATATCGTGAAACATTAGGGGGATACATGACCCACTGAAGCGTGCCATGGTCTCATCTCTGTTGAGAAAACGCTTACTATTTGTGCCTTACAGGAGACCCATCTCACAGCAGACTCTGTGACTTGTCTGAACTTTCGGTGGGTGGGCAAAGCTTATCATTCCACTTATACCTTAGACTCACTACTCACACACCTAGAGGTGTGAGTGTACTGATTCATAACTCCATAGACTACGAGGAGATTGATTCAGAGGGGAGATATGTTTTTGTATTTTGCAGGTTGTATTCCTTCAAATATATTCTTGCCTTTGTTTACTTGCCCCCCCCCCCCCCCATAACAACCAGGTTTTAAGAGCCCTACTGGAATACAGGTGAGATGTCCAGAGGTGCCATTATATGCCCTCAGAGATTTCAACTTCTACTTAGACCAGGAATTGGACAAACATCCACAGCTGGTTGGGGGGAGAGGGACAAATCGCACTGCCCTTAGGAAATTCATAGAGGGGGTGGGTTGGCAGAACTCGTGGTGAGCGAAAAACCTGGGAGTTAAATAATTTTACTTGGCACTGTCACGGATAAATCTATGTTCTTTTGTGGCTGAGCATTACATTTAAGAGGTAAATTACGCCCTCAGAAGTGTATCTGATCACTCACCACTGATTGTGGTACGGTAGCCAAGGCTCTGGGGAAGATGAATGCATTTTGGTTAAATCTGTTCCCTTCCCATGAGCAGATGGAATCCCAAATTATAGTCTTTTGGCATGTCCACACAGATGGGGCGCGAGTGAACATTGCCTGGGAGGCCTTTAAGGCTGTTTTGAGAGGCAAATTCAAGCTATTAAGAGAAATGCTCAGAGGGAGGGAATGGAACAGATGGTGTCAGACTTGGAAGGTAAATTCATCGCTAGCCCGACAGATGATAATAGGGAGGCGTGGCTTTCAGCTCAGGAAGCCCTGTACCAAATCATGGCCTTGGTTGCGGAGAAAAAAAGGCGGCATTCTATGAGGAGGATGAACACACTGGATGCCTCTTAGCACAGATAGCCCACTCCCAACAAGTGTCCCTCGCTATCGGGGCATTGCGTACACACCTGGGTATGACAGAACTTGTGAGATTCTACTCATGTTTATATGAATCTAAACAAGCATATTCATTGGAAACTTTGAATGGCTACCTGGATACTATTCAATTGCCTAGCATGACTGGCTCCTCCAGAGAGATGTTAGATGCTGTCCTGACTAAAAGAACTACAGTTGGCGACAGGTTCTTTACAGGTAGGCGACAGGCAACAGGAATTTGGTGAGGAACTCCCTGACTAAACCCCAGGGCGCTACATGTGCTTCCCTATTGTCCTTTTACTGCAGTGATTTCCAGCAGTCTCATGTAATATGTCTTCAGTCAATGGTGGGCATTGTGTACAACTGCTGGGAAGACCACACTAGTGGGGATGGTGCACGACTGCTTGGAAGACCACACTAGTGGGCATGGTGTACAACTGCTGGGGAGACCACACTAGTGGGCATGGTATACAAATGCTGGGAAGAGCACACTAGGGGCCATGGTGTACAACTGCGCGGGAAACCACACTAGTGGGAATGGTGTACAACTGCTGGGGAGACCACACTAGTGGGAATGGTGTACAACTGCTGGGGAGACCACACTGGTGGCCATGGTGTACAACTGCTGGGGAGACCACACTGGTGGTCATGGTGTAAAACTTCTATGAAGAACACACTAGTAGGTATGGTGTTGCATAACTAAATTAGTGAATATGGAGTTTAACTGCTTGCAAGACCATGCTATCATGTATGGCTTACTATAATTACATACTTATTTCAGTGCTTTTCACTGTATTTGTTTAATGCGGTTTTCATGGGTGTACCAACTGATAAATATAAGAGACCTATCCCTTTCTTTTGGCCCTAAATCAATAATAATATTTAGTTTATTTAATTACAGTGTGCAGTATTCCAGCCTTCATGCCGTGGTTGTCGTTTCTGATTTGTGGCAATAGATGGCGGTCAAGCACTATTCAATATTTAAAAAAAGAATAGAATGGAGAGGTCAGGGTAAGGTGATCCAAAATCAAAAAAAAAATACATTCTTCACTAGTACATTGTAAATTATAGCATTGCCTTTTTAAAGGAAAACTGTAATTGTTCTGGTTAGTTATATTTTGTTCATTTATTTAGAGTATGTAAACTGATCTTTATATATATATATATATATATATATTTTTTTTTATGTCTTGTATTACATTTTTATTTTACAAATAAACATTAAATTGAAGCTGTTTTCATTCAACTTTGCAAAGAATGCTGTGCTTTCTAATAATAAATCCCATAATTTGCTGATCTCCCCTCTTTGAGAATTTGCGTGGCCTCTCGCGTCAGGCCGCGTACACACGGGCAGACTGTATGGCCTACTAAGTCCGTCGAAACACATTTCAGCGGACAGTCCGCTCGTGTGTGGGCTTCAGCTGACTTTTTCAGCGTGCAGTCTGGCGTACTAAGTATTTCGGATTTTTCGAAATTCTGTCCGTCGTACTTTGGTTTCAGCAGACAATCCGCTCGTCAGTAGGCTAGTTCGACGGACTAAGAATGACGCATGCCCAGAAAGGATTTACACGGCAGTAAGGGTGCTTTGCTGTGTATTCGACTTCCTATTTCTAGTCCCGTCGTACGTGCTGTACATGTCATCGCGCAAGCTTTCAACTGACTGTTTGTGCATCCGTGTGTGGTCAAGTCCGTTCAGTCGAAAGTATGACGGACTGTCCGTCGGATTGTATGACGGACTAAGTAGGCCATACAGTCCGCTCGTGTGTACGCGGCATCAGAGACAGTGGGGTGGCCATCGTCTGGCACATTCAGCTGTACCTATTTACAGCCTATTCATAATACTTTTCAGCAGAACTGTGAAAATATAATTTACCTGCTGGCTGCAAGTGATAAATATGTAATGTATTGTGTAATAATACTATACCTGGAAGAATAAAAACAAATAACTCTATGGTGGTCCAGTTAAGCTTGAATTTTTCTGTAGGGCTTTATCGATAAAGAATACAATAATCCTGCTGGATATAAGTATATATATATATATATATATATATATATATATATATGAAATTGTATTATATTATATATGAGAAGATTAAAGAGGAAGTAAACCCTGATGGGTTTACTTCCTCTTTTTTTCCCTGCAAAGGTAAAGCATAATGGACTACTGTGCATCGCATAGTAGCTCATTATGTGTCACTTACCTGACACAGGAGCCAGCGAAGTCGCCGCTGATCCCTGTAGTCCGCCGCGTCCATCTTGCTGGTGGCGTCTCGCAGCTCCGACCAATGACAGCGGCGCAACCGCGATGACGTCACTCCCGCGCATGCGCACGGGAGTCGCGCCTCGCAGCTCCGTTGCTGTCATATGGCGAAGCCGCGATGACGTCACTCCCGCGCATGCGCACGGGAGTCGACAAATTTGGCAAATCCATTCTTGGATTTGCCGCATTTAGTGCGCCTGCGCGCCGCTGTCTACGGCGCATGCGCCGTAGACAGCGGTGCCCATTTTCGGGCAAATATCTCCTAAACCATATAGGTTTAGGAGATATTGCTTGGACCTACAGGTAAGCCTTAATCTAGGCTTACCTATAGGTCCAAGTTGTTTGGAAGGGTTTACTTCCCTTTTAAATAGTTCTCAGAGCCAGCCTTGAAGCTATTTTTAAATGATGAAATATTGCTTTTTTATTTCCTTATATCTCCTGTCAACCTTTCAACTTCAAGTTAACCTCATGAGAATCATCTCAATAGAGTGAACAAATATAAATGCTCAATTGACGTAATATTATTAGCTGATTAGCTGACGAAGGGATTAACATAGATTGGATAATGTAATAGTTACATAGTTAGTCTGGTTGAAAAAAAAAAAAAAGACACAAGTCCATCTAGTTCAACCAATAAAAGAGGAAACAAATAAAAAAAAATAAAAAAATATTCAATCCTATATACACAATCCCATACCCACAGTTGATCCAGAGGAAGGCAAAAAAAAAAACAGCAAAGCATGGTCCAATTTGATCCAGCAGGGGAAAAAAATCCTTCCTCATCAAGCAAATCAACTTTACCTATAAATGTTAGTATCCAGTTATATTATGTACATTTACTATATGTTCAATTATTCCTCAAAGCTTGGCCAAAAGCTTCAGCAGTATATCAGCTTTTTTTTTTTTCTTTTTTTTTTTCTTTTTTTTTTAATCCTGTTACAATCTAAAGAAGTATAGCCAACGTTTTTTTGGCCCTAATTGTCCTGTGTGTCACAGAAGTGCAGTTAGTTCTGCACTTCAGACACAACTGATCACAGATCGGGGGAAAAGAGTCAATCTCAGCAGCTCTTCACCATGTGACCATCTGTGTCCAATCACAGCTGATCACAGTGTAAACAGGATTCACCAGTTATCAGCAGTCCTCTCCTCAAGCAGATAGCATATGAGGAGAGGCAGTAAGCAGCAATCCACACAGGGGATATCTACACTGATAATCAGGGCACTGGTCATTAGAGTCCTGATTATCAGTGCAGTCCCAACAGTGCTCATTAGTGATGCCAATCAGTGCCGCCAGTCAGTGTCCATCAGTGCTGCCTATCAGTGTCGCCCCTCAGTAATGCCTATCAGTGTTGCCTATCAGTGCCCATCAGTGTCGCATATCAGTACAGCCTGCCTCATCAGTGCATCCTATCAGTGCCCATCAGTGCAGCCTCATCAGCACACATCAATGAAGAAGACACATCTTTTATTTACACAATTTTATTACAGAAACTAGGAGAAAAAAATGTGTTTTTAACCACTTTCAGACCGGACCATTTTGCTGGTCAATGACCAGAGGTCTTTTTACAATTTGGCACTGCGCTGTTTTAACTGGTAATTGCGCGGTCATGCAATGTTGTACCCAAACAAAATTTGCGTCCTTTTCTTCCCACAAATAGAGCTTTCTTTTGATGGTATTTGATTGCCTCTGCAATTTTTATTTTTTGCGATATAAATGTAAAAAGACCGCAAATTTTGAAAAAAAAATGATATTTTCTACTTTTTGTTATTAGAAAAATCCAATAAACTCAATTTTAGTCATACATTTAGGCCAAAATATATTCAGCCACATGTCTTTGGTAAAAAAAAAAGTCAATAACTGTATATTTATTGGTTTACGCAAAAGTTGTCACATCTACAAACTAAGGTACGTTTTCTGGAATTTACGCAGCTTTTAGTTTACGACTGCCTATCTCATTTCTTGAGGTGCTAAAATGGCAGGGCAGTACAAAACCCCCCCAAATGACCCCATTTTGGAAAGTAGACCCCCTAAGGAAATTGATAAGTGGCATGTTGAGCCCATTGAATATTTTATTTTTTTGCCTCAAGCGATTGAATAATGACAAAAAAAAAAAAATATTTTTTTTTTTACACAAAGTTGTCACTAAATAATATATTGCTCACGCATGCCATGGGCATATGTGAAATGACACCCCAAAATAAATTCTGCTGCTTCTCCTTAGTACGGGGATACCACATATGTGGGACTTTTTGGGAGCCTAGCCGCGTACGGGGCCCCGAAAACCAAGCACTGCCTTCAGGCTTTCTAAGGGCGTTACAGTTTTGAAGGCCATAAAATGCCAAGATGGCACAAACCCCCCCCAAATGACCCCATTTTGGAAAGTAGACACCCCTAAATTTAGGGGTACACTAGTGAGACTAGGTAATAAATGGCGGGTGCCCTGAAACTATAAAAAATAACTAACCAGCCAACGTCACCTGTAACAGTTATATGGTGATCACTGGTGAAAGGGTTAACTAGGGGGCAATCAGGGGGCTTTATGCGGTAGTATATGGGGGTCCCTGGCGCTATAAAAAGCTGCGGCGAACCTAAATACCTACCTGCCTAACTAGCGTCACCTGTGACACTAATACAGCGATCAGAAAAACGATCGCTTATTAGGCTGGGTTCACACTGGAGCGATGCAGGAACGCCACGAATTCGCGGCGGGTTCCCGCATCGCATGCCTCCCGGCGGCAGTTCACACTGCCCTATGCGAACTGCTGGGAGTGTCAGTGAAATGTTAATGACACCCCCAGATCAGTTCGCATATCGCAGTGCGATCTGCAAACTCGGATCACATGGTGTGAACACCCATGCGATCCGATTCTGCTGCGGACCAAAAAAAGGGTCCCATGCGAGTTTGCGGCGGGTGCGGCGGGTGCGACACGAATTCAGCCATACTATCTGTATGGCTGAACTCGAATCGCAGAGATCGGATGTGATTTGCACTGCAGTGTGGTGCGAATCACATCCGTTCTCATAAACCGCTGCAATGTGAACCCAGCCTTAGTGACACTGGCGACGGGGGGTGATCACGGGGTTAAACCTTTATTGGGGGGGTTAGGGGGGTACCTTAGAACTAAAGGGGGCTAACCCTAACTGCCCTAACAGTTATTACAGTCACAAATGACACCAATGCAAAAAAAAAAAAATGCAATTGGTGTCACTGTGACTGGGGGGGCAGGGGTAATTGGGGGGGTGATCGGGGGGTGAAGGGGGGGTGTGAGTGTGCCTGGCATGTTCTACTGTGTAGTGTCGTGTTGGTGCAACTCACCGATCCTCTCTCCTCGGTGCCGGAACGAAAAATACCGACACGGAGGAGAGATTACATCACTTCCTCTCCTGTGTTTACATTACAGGAGAGGAAGTGATGTCACGGAGCATTTCCATTCGTCGGGAGCGATCGCGAGGGGGTGGCCATGAATGAATGGCCGCCCCCTCATCCCGGATCGCTCCCGAACGAATACCAAGCGCCGCAGGCACCGGGGGGGGGGGGGCGATCGGGCCCCCCACCCGCGGGAAGGCAGGGACGTATATATACGCCCATATGCCTGCCCGTGCCATTCTGTCGACGTATATCGTCGTGCGGCGGTCGGCAAGTGGTTAAAAAACCCACTGGTGATTAAATACTAGGGATGGGCGAACGGTTCGGCCCGAGCATAAGTTTGGGCTGAACTTTCATTGTTCAGCCATTCGACCATTTGTTCGCCCCCCCCCAAACCGACCACAATGCCTTGCAGCGCTGAACAGTGCATTGCAAGCCCTGATTGGCTGAAGCAGTGAAAGCTTCAGCCAATCAGGGCACAGAGCACTGTGAGAGTCATGATTGGACACTGTCATCATGACTTTATCCAATCATGGCTCATTTTATCATCCACAGTATAAAAGTATTCTTTCAATGGCAGCCATTTTCAGTGTGATTTTGGCATTGAGAGAGATAGAACAGGGCTCTGAGTAGGGACCGCTCATATAGTTTCAATGTAGTGTAGCGAGAACGTGTCAGTAATCTTTACATTAGTGTATAGCTAGAGTAGTGACAGTTCAGATAGCGTCAGTGTAGTGACTGGTCTATTTGATTGTGTTACTGCTAGTTTAACGCCATTCACTTCTGTATGTGCTACTGCCAGTTTAACACCATATAGTTTTGCATGCATTACTGGCAGTTTAACGCCATATAATTTTGTGTGCGTTACTGCTAGTTTAATGCTATTTACTTCTGTGTGCGTTACTGCCAGTTTAACGCCATATATTTTTGCATGTGTAACTGACAGTTTAATGCCATATAGTTTTGCGTGCATTACTGCCAGTTTAACACCATATCGTTTTGCGTGCATTACTGCCAGTTTAACGCCATATAGTTTTGCGTGCGTTACTGCCAGTTTAACACCATATAGTTTTGCGTGCATTACTGCAAGTTTAGCACTATATAGTTCTGTATGCGTTACTGCCAGATTAATGCTATTTACTTCTGTGTGCGTTACTGCCAGTTTAAAGCCATAAAATTTTGCGTGCATTACTGCTAGTTTAACACTATATAGTTCTATGTGTGTTACTGACAGTTTAATGCCATTTACTTCTGTGTGCGTTACTGCCAGTTTAACGCCATATAGTTCTGTGCGCGTTACTGCCAGTTTAACGCCATATAGTTTTGCGTGCATTACTGCCAGTTTACCGCCTTTAAGTTATGTGTGCGTTACTGCCAGTTTAACGCCATTTACTTCTGTGTGTGTTTTCTGCCAGTTTAATGCCATATAGTTCTGTGCGTCACTGTACATTTGTAGTATATTATAGTATATTATAGTGTATCCGTGGAGTGTGTCTGTGTAGTGTGAGTACTCAAATTAAAGTGCACAAAACACCTCTTTACATGATTTGATTAAAGTGCAGCTATGTACAGATTTCAACTTCTTCTTTACATTTGCTTATAAGCACTGCCCTCTCTCTCCCAATAATGTCTGGGAAGATAACAAGGAAAGGCAAACATTCCCTTGGCACTGTAAGAGGGCCAGCAACAAATGTGTCCAACGCCAAAGGTGGACGAAGTGGTCAGTCCTCAGGCAGGGAAACATTTCCTCTGTTTAGTGAGTTTGCCCGTGCTATCCAGCCACAGCATACAGAGGAGGTGGTGGACTGGCTTAGTAAACCTTCTTCATCCTGCCCATCCTCTGTCATGCAAGCAGAGACAAGTGTGCAGTCCTCTGCAGTTGCCAGAGTGGATGAACCTGCCTCCTTGTCCACATCTATTCCCTCCATAGCCCCAACATTAGCCATTGAGGAATCAGCTGAGTTAGATGTTCAGATGTTGGTTCTGCATTTGAGGATGACAAGAAAATGAGCCTAGAGAGAGGGAGGAACACTGGTAGACAAATTGGCATTCATGCTCCCCAAGCCGCTGCGTATTGCCAAGTTGTCTCCGGTGGTAATTATGAAGATGGAGGAGATGGAGATGGAGATGATGATGATGAGGTCACTGATGCAACTTGGGTGCCAGATAGAGCTGAGGAGGAAACTGAAAGTGAGGCCGCACAACCCCAAGAAAGAGTAGAGAGCAGCCACCCTATTCCATGACATTCTGCAGCTGTTATCGCCCAGCCCACTCCCCAAAGCTCAGCTGTCTGGGCCTTTTTCAGCACATCTGCAGCAGATTGCACTGTTGCTATCTGCAAACTGTGTCTCAGACACATTAAACGTGGCAAAAAAACACCAATCATTTAGGTACCACATGTCTAACAAGGCATTTAACGGCACTATATAAATCGTGTATAATAATAATAATTTAACGTCCAACCACTCAGACCATTGGCAAGAGCACCTAAAAGACGCAAAAGAGGGACACAATTCTGTCCCTTCTCCTTACCCACTTCAGTCTCCCCCTGCAATACTGAGTCATTACCTTTCATCAGCCTTCACTGACAGGGATGATGGTATAGCACAGGGTGTCCCAAGTCCTAGCAGCACATCTGCTAGCAGCACACCACCAGCTGTAGACTGTAGCTAGCAAATTTCTCTGCCCCATCTACTGCAGCGGGGAAAAAAATACAGTCCCTGCCACCCACATGCCCAGTGTCTGAATGCAAGCTTGTCAGAGCTGTTGGCTCTCCAACTTCTGCCTTTCGGCCAGGTTGATTCTGCCCCCTTACATGAATTCACACAATGTGCTGTACCGGCACAGGCTCCCAGTCGCTACTACTTTTCACATAAGGCCGTTCCATCTCTCTACCATCAAATAGAAGGGAATGTTTTGGCATCGTTGGACAAGGCAGTCAGCCATAAAATCCACCTTACTGCTGACACGTGCTCCAGCAAGCATGGACAGGGGCGATATATTTCATTCACAGCACACTGTATAACGCTGCTTGCAACTCGAAAGGATGCAGGACAGGGCTCGGTGCTGCAGCTTGTTGTCTCCATACAGCTGGTCAGGATAATGGCAGACCCGTGAGCTCTACCCCCTTCTCCGCCTCCGCCACCTCCATGCCCTCCTCTGCAGAATTGTCCTATGAACATCAGGGACCCCCTAAGCATTCAAAGCTGGCTATTCCCAGATTCAGGCTAAAAGGTGCCATGCAGTGCTTTAGCTGGTGTGTTTAGGGGACAGGAACCATACCGGAGCATAGATTCTTGCAGCTCTGCAGGGACAGGCCCAGAAGTGGTTCAGACCACGCCAGCTGGAGCTAGGAATGGTGGTGTCTGATAATGGCTCAACCTCCTGTTCACCCTTAGACTGGGAAAGTTGACACATGTGCCACGCCTGGCACATGTCCTCAATTTAGTGGTGCAGCATTTCCTAAGTACGTACCCAGGGCTGCAAGATGTACTAAAGCATGCCAGAAGAGTCTGTAGCCATTTCAGGCAGTCATACACAGCCAGTGCTCGGTTGGCTGAAATTCAGCATGAATTCCAACTGCCTGTAAACCACCTGATTTGTGACATGCCCACCCGGCGGAACTCAACTTTGGAAATTCTGCATTGGCTATACATGCAGCAAAGGCTCGTGAACGAGTACCTGTGCCAGTATGGCACGACGAAAGGCTCAGGACATCTCAGCTTTTTTTTTCCTGACTCCTACTGGAGTCAGGAAAATCATGCCAATGGCTGATTTTCCTGACTCCAGTAGGTTACAGTGTGGTGAAAAACATCGTTTTGAGTCTTTTGTTGGTCAAGAGAGGAGCGTTGGAGAAGGCATCCGCCTAAGTGAGGCATTTCTGAATTTTTTTAGTCCTCGCCACCCAGGGCTTTCAGCTTCCACATCCCATTGGCAGCATCTGCATGACATGGTGGGCGATTACCAAAACAGAGAGGGAGAGCTTTCCAGCTGACAATCCACTGCCAGATCTGCCACTTTACAAGTGGACTAAGGGGACCCCCCAGGCACTATATTGGAAGGAATTTTTTATTTTTATGCTTTCACTTTAAAAATCTGAAAAATCACTGCTCATTTAAAAATGACATTTTTCACAAACTTTTTTTTATTGATACATGTCCCCCAGGGCAGGACCCGGACCCCTATAACCATTGTATGCCCGATTACTTGCATATAAGCTTTCAAAATGGTCACTTTGGATTATTGATGTTCTGGTCCTATTGACTTTCATGAGGTTTGTTTCATGGTGTTCAAAAGTTCAGGTGCGAACCGAACAGAGGTCCGTTCGGCCCTTCCCTATTAAATACCACCAAAAGAAAGCTCTATCTATCGCAAAAAAATGTTGGATGAGTACAGTGTTGCATGACTGTGCAATTGTCATTTTAAGTGTGACAGCACTGAAAGCTGAAATTTGGCCTGGGCAGTAAGTATGCATAGAAAAATGGCAAACTGACATAGTTTATTCTATCTACTCTAGCGATAACTGGTCCGGTTACATAGAAACTATAGAAAAGTGATGGCAAGTGGCCCATCGAGTCTTCCCGTTTTTTTTTTTGTTTTTTTTTTCAACTTATGATATTTTGTATTTTTTTTGTCAATGTCTGTCCCAATTATGTTTAAAGCCACTTACTGCTGACTGACTCACTGACTCTACTGGAAGTCTATTCCAATCATCAACTACCCTTTCAGCAAAATACTTTCTAAGATTAGTTTTGAACTTTCCTTTAGTTCGTTTGAGGCCATGTCCCATGCTCCTGATCTTCTTAATCTTGGTTTCATATTAAAAATTCTGCCCTCTTGAACCTTATTCAACCCCTTGATGTATTTAAAGGTTTCAGTCATGTCTCATCTTTCCCCCAAACTGTACATAGTAAGTTCCTGAAGTCTCTCTTGATATGTTGTAACTGTGCACATCTTCTCTGCCGCTTCCCTCTCATCCAGCCCCTTATTTTTTCAGCCATTTGCCCTTGTATGCTTGAGCTTCATTATTCCAGTACTCATTACCAATCTTAGCATTATAAGATGTCCATAGAAACCGGCTGAAAGTAGAACCAGCCTCTTGGATTTTTACATGTGATTATGTGATTATTTCCAGTGGCTATTGCTGCCATCAATAATCACTGAGTTCAACTGCAAAGGATGACTCACTGCGCCCCGCCACCAGAAAAACACAATAGTGCCACAGGACGGATTCAGTGAGGCAATTGAGTTATTTTCTTTCTTGCAATCCATGGTTGTGGGAAAGAAAACCACAGAATTTATAACCTGCAGATGTCAAGTGTGAGCTGAGAGT
Organism: Lithobates pipiens; assembly: GCF_037356315.1. NCBI lineage: Eukaryota > Metazoa > Chordata > Amphibia > Anura > Ranidae > Lithobates > Lithobates pipiens. The sequence continues at coordinate 210,080,740 of NW_027507685.1, forward strand.
ATACCAAAAACAAAAAAGGAAAATTAGAGAAAGTGTTACTAAACCCAGCACCCTGCATTCACAAAATCTGGTCTTCAACATTACACAGAACATGGTAACGCAACCTTTTCTCATCAGCAGTTAGAGCAGTCTTGTGGATTCTAGCAGTGTCCAACCAAGCACTAGTTAAAGCTTGTAGGAGGAGTTTTTATACTGCGCTGAGCTGTTCTATCGGGATCCAGGACCCCTGACCCTCTGTCTGGACAGTGCTGATTGACCATGTGGTGATCACATGCACTCTCACAAGAAAAAAAAAAACCTTTCTAGCAATACACACCAAACTAAGCATGTGCAGCCTGACTCCAAAGGCTCTGTGTTAACAGGAAATTATCAGGGGACAGTGGAAGAGAGGATTTGTGCATTCAAGATCAAACAGCCTTTTTACACAATGTGGATGATTAACCCCTTAGGATGCATAGTGAGTATAGCAAGCATGCTTTACTGCATATACAGACTGATTTTACTGTTGTGGGTTTAGTAACACTTTAAATTAGATATTTTTGAGGGCGTGGAGGCAGAAGAGACACGCAAAAAAGGGTTATTTACTAAAACTGGAAAGTGCAAAATCTAGTGTAGCTCTGCATAGAAACCAAACAGCTTACCGGTTTTATTGCCAAAGCTTAATTATAAAAAAAAATAGAAGCTGATTGGCTGCAATGCAACAGATTCTCAGTGCTCCAGTGTTAGTAAATCCCAACAAAGTATCTCTCTGTATCAGTACTATGGAATGTTTCTTTTTAGACTGATACTTTTTCCTCTTGTGTTCTATTATATAACACTGTGCAAAGCTTTCTTTCTAGCAAACAAAGCACCAGTCCCTTTCAGCGCCTCTGCTTTCTTTCATTATATCCATGTTTGGTTGGAACTTGAAACACAGCCAGAAGGCAAAGCTCAGATACAAACAGGAAACTATTGTAGCTCACACTCAGATGTCTCTGGGAACCAGTTACCATCAGGATGGCGCTGGGAGTAGGGACAACGCTTCTGCTGGCTACTGGAGTCACTCTACTAATTTACCTTGTGTCGTGGTGGAGAAGGATAAAGTACAGTAATCTGCCCCCAGGGCCCACACCTCTGCCTCTGCTGGGGACTGTGATGCAGCTGAGTATCACAGAAGTGCCCAAATCTTTACTGAAGGTAAAAGTTTCATTTATAATTCAGTATAATTCAATATTATATTGGTTTCTTTAAAACTTTGATATGCACATATATCCCTTACCTCATGCTGGAGATCTAGTTGTCTCTATAACGTCATTGGTATTTAGTAGTGTCTTGAAATTAATTAGCAGTCTCTTGTTATGAGCATAGCAAAGTATGTTTTATCTTTTTTTGATAATAGTCTTTTTTCATTCTTTGCACTAATCTATCCTATCCTGGCATACAGATAAGTGAGACCTATGGACCTGTGTACACCTGCTACTCTGCCAACATTCCTGTGGTTGTGCTGATTGGATATGATGCGGTGAAGGAGGCATTGGTAGATAACAGTGATGTGTTCAGCGACAGAGGAAATTTGAAAGTTGTTAAAGTGTTATTTGGAACCTACGGTAAGGAGGAAAATACACAATAATTTAAAATGCATGCTTTGTGGAGGGTACCACAGTATACATGCCTGTTGTGCAACATGAAGGCAAAGAAGTGCAGGCTTTGATCGCAGCAAGTATGTTACACAGTTTCATACACCCTTGCTTGGATGCATGTTGTAAGGATAGATACCAGTATTCTTAGTAGTAGTAGTAGTCTTATTTGCTCCAAGATCTGTGTATGGCACAAGTGTCACAAGGCCCAAATCTGGCTTGGCAAGCCATTGCATTTGGCCCTCACATCTCTCCTGCAGCTGTGACACACACCACCACCACATTATCTCAGGGGTCAGCATCAGAGATGAGGACAGAACTGCTAAGCCAGATCCTACACTTTTCTGTGCAGTCGCAGAGAGGCTCCACTCTGCCCCCTCTCCATCAGCAGTTGACAACAGAGAGGAGGACAAAACTCCTCCTACAGATCCTGCACCTCTCTGTGCAGCTGTAGTACTCCCTCATCTATATATCCCCTGGTCTTAGCATTCAGCAGACTCCAGCAGTTGACCCCAGACCTTCTCTGGTCCTCTTCAAAACCCTGTATTTTCTGCTTTTGAGATCTGCCACTAGCTTATTCCTGGCAGCAGCTCAAAGTAAGGAGAGGAGTGCACTGTGATGTAAGGAAGAGTGAGGGACTCTTGATTTCAATGGTGTGTGTGGGGGAGGGGGGGCTTAACATCTGATATAAGAGGGATGAGGTGCCTAAACATCTAGTCTTAAAGATACAACTGGCCTTTTGAGGGTAAAATGTCACCCTAACTCCGGTGGTGAGACACTATAGCTGGCTACTGTGTTCTTCACCTATAGCAACCCTCTTTCCCATAAGGCAAGCAGGTCAGCCGATACTCGGTTGCCCCCAGGTCTTATAGACAATGTTATAGTGCCTGGCCACCACACCGGCCGGCGCGAACTGAGCAAAGCAAACAAGTACTTGCGGTTGGCAGACAGGCAGAGCGATTCAATGACAATCCAGGTACAAGGCAGGCAAGGTTCAGAATATTTCAGGGTCAATCCGTAGTCAAAAGGCAGGAAGAGTTTAGAGAATAGTAGATATTTGATCCAAGGTCATTAACCACTTCCCCACCAGCGCAGGCTGATGTACGTCGGCAGAATGGCACGGGCAGGCATATTGGCGTACAGGTACATCCAGTTTTAAATGCCGCCCTGCCACCGCAATCATCTCACGGGGCGGCTGAACGAGGAGATGCCATTGTAAACAGCATCTCCACGTTCTGCCTAGCAACAAGTGACGCTGAGCTCTGCTCCATGTGATTTGAGCAGAGATCAGTGTTCACGAAAACAAAGCCCAGCCCCCCACAGTTAGTAATACGCCCATAGGAACGCTTAACCCCTACACTGCCACCCACTGGTTAACCCCTTCACTGCCAGTGTCATTTACACAGGAATCACTGCATTTGTATAGCAGTGATTGCTGTATAAATGACAATGGTCCCAAAAATGTGTCAAAAATGTCTGATGTGTCCTCCATAATGTCGCAACCACAATAAAAATCACTGATCGCCGCTACTACTAGTAAAAAAAAATTCTTAATAAAAATGCCATAAAAATCTCCTATTTTGTAAAAGCTATAACTTTTACGCAAACCAATCAATAATCGCTTATTGCATTTTTTTTTACTAAAAATATGTAGAAGAATACGTATCGGCCTAAACTGAGGGAATTATTTTTTTTATATGTTTTTGAGGGATATTTATTATAACAAAAAGTAAAAAATAATGCATATTTTTGTTTATAGCGCAAAAAATAAAAAACGCAGAGGTTATCAAATACCACCAAAACAAAGCTCTATTTGTGGGAAAAAAAGGACGTCAATTTTGTTTGGGAGCCACGTCGCGCGACCGCGCAATTGTCAGTTAAAGCGACGCTGTGCCGAATCGCAAAAAGTGGTCTGGTCTTAAGCCAGCAAAATGGTCCGGTCTGAAAGTGGTTAATAGCGGAATACAAACAACATAGCAGGGCAGACAGAGAGCTTGCATGTTTAAGACCCCTTTCCCACTGGAGGCATTTTTCAGGTGCTTTAGTGCTAAAAATAGTGCCTGTAAAGCACCTGAAAAATGCCTCATCTGCAGTCCAAGTGTGAAAGGTTGAGTGCTTCCACACTGGGGCTCTGCCCTGGCAGGACGCTAAAAAACTTCCTACAAGCAGCATCTTTGGGGCACTTTAGGAGTGGTGTATACACCACACCTGAAGCGCCCCTGCCCATTGAAATCAATGGGCAGGGGTCACCGAAGCACCTGCAAAGCATCTCAGCAGCGGTGATTTGTGGGTGCTATTAACCCCTTCATCGGCCACTAGCGGGGGTTAAAAGCGCCCCATGAGTGGCCAAAAAGAGCCTAAAAAACGATGATAAAGCGCCCCTCTAAAAATAGCAGTGCTTTACCGCTTACACGGCTGCTCTCTCAGTGTAAAAGGGCTCTTACACACGCTATTACAAGCATGAGACTGCAGGCTTGGCTGGATTAAAACAGGTTTGGTCTCCACCTAGACTTTTGACACAACCATAATGTTGATGCGGCCTGCAAAAAAATTGGGTTTGACACACCTGATATACAATGTTTTTGTTCTTTTGGCACCTTGGCTTTTTTATAGATTAGCAAGCAATTGTGATGCTTGTCCCATTAGAGCATTTTTACTTGTTCAGTATCTAAATGTACCCAACACTTTGTGCACATTAACACTTATAGGGTGCAAAACAGCATTATTTCAAAGTTCTGTACAGACTGCAAATGAGCAGTATTATGTATGCATTGAACATGAGTGTATGGTTTAACAGATACGTTTGCATTTGTTGAGTGCATTTACTGTATATCTGTGTTTCATTTTGAATTGCATTACTATAATAAGGTTAACTTTCAACATAGTGGCTTAAGGTAGGTGTCAATAGAATAAGCATCTACATAACTTTTAGTGTTTGGGTGCTTACAGTGACATGGATGTTCAGTTAATCACCTAAAAGATGGAACTTCTGTCCTGTGAATCCCACTTTCATGTGAATCCCATTTTCCCTCCAAGAGGAAAATACACCTGTGCCTCACATGATGACAACTTGGTCCCACTCTATAAACCCCAATATTCTACAACATACAGGAGTGCACAAATGAGCCGCTGCTGCTGACATACAAAGGAAGACACTGGGTGTGCGTATGGTCAATGCGCCCGTTACGCCAGTTTTCTATTCCCCCTTCATGGCTTTCTGTGGAGTGAAGTTAGCTGATTATCAATATTATATCTTCTTTGGTACCCAGCTTATGGTGGGAGGATTCCTGTATGTATGCTTTCCTGCGTTTGCATGTGGGGGGTACCTGCTAATGGCCCTCTGGTGTATTTGAGGTTTCACAGATGGGGCTCGATGCTGCCTCTTGAGACATGCCAAGTACAAATTGATTTTATTCGTGGTAACACTGCATAGAAATTGGTCTCCTTGTGTTTCATCCTCCTGAAGAAGCGGGTGACAAGTCCTTCAAAACATGTACAAGGAGACTAATTTGTAATAACGGAGGACAATATATGTTAAGAGGAATTTATTGCTCCACATTGGTTAATCTGTTTACTAACAGCAAAGTTGGTTAACTTATGATCGTTTCCTGTGGCACCTCAAAAGTCCTCTCTGCTGTAGAATATTGGGGTTTATGTCATGATTTGGATGTGGTGCCCCCCACTCTGTGCCTAGGGCTTCCCAAATCCATATTATTTGGTCTTAGTCCCACTCTAATTCCACACAATTTCCCTACTTTCTAGAAGGGGTCGCCACATGTAGAGATGGTGACAGCCTTCTCTACTTACCATGCAGGACTCCCCTAGCTGTAACACAGTACAGCGTACTTATACACTATGTATGCATCAAAATGGCTGCCAAATCTAGGCAAATGCTTTACCAAAATGGCCACCCAGAGCCAAATAAAGAGAAGTCAATCCTCTGTAGGGTTTCCTCTAGTGTTCAGAGCACAATAGTGGTCATGTAAATGCTCTGTTCTCTGTACTGGGTCACCACTGGGACACCTGGCTCACCTGGCAACACTTGGCATTGCATCTCAGGAAAGTCTGAGACTGAAGTGAAAAGCACCACACACAACCCCTCTTTTTCATAATACCCTCCTACCAGTTCACCACTACTCATCTTTATAGGAAATCCTACCAACCTCTTAATTAAATCTAGGGCTTCAGAGAATTGTAATTTTTTGACTATGAAGAGGAGGGCGCTTTGAAAACTGGATGGAGGATACACTTTGGTCACGGAGACCACCAAAGTCATTACTGATCCTTCTTGTCATAAGGCAAGGAGGGTCAACAACGTCTGGTGAGTGCGAACCTTCACCTTTGATTCTTACATGTGGTGTGTCCTTTTTAGGGCTCATTACTAGAGCAATTTGCTAATCACTACAGGAAAGATTACACATACTGGAGATCACAGAGGATCATTTGGGACTTTGCATTTTAATTATCACTATATGTATTTCACTTGTTTTTGGTTTTAGTTTAATATGTGTTTGTTCCATAAGGTGTAGATTTTTATAAGGTGTAGACTGCTTTTCTTTTCTTTTTGAGTATATATATATATATATATATATATATATATATATATATATATATATATATATATATATATTATACATACATTTCTTTAGTAGCAAGCACTGTTTTCTTCATAGAGCACATCACTCTTGCTGATTATATATCAATGTGTACTTATTATCTGAATAAAATGTAATGTAACAGAGTTTCAATACAGTATCTTTCTTTAAAAAGGCACTATACTTTTAAATTTGTGGTTAGAGCATTCAGAGATTCAGACATTTTTAAATATTGTTTTAATGAAAGATAAGTCACTGTGTTACTGCCTTTTAGAAACACGACTCTGTCAGTGTGCTTATTTTGGTGTCAAATGAGAGCTGCTGATGCCAATTGCAATCACCTTTTCTCGTCTTTGAAGATTACATTTTCAGAATGTATTGTCACTTTGTCACTTTGAAGAAACCTACTTTATTGTAAACTCGGTTAAATTCCTGTCTAGATGTGACAGTGAGTTATTGTCAGAAACCATAAATCAGAACGAGACAGAAGTACAATTAAATCACACTTGCTTATTAATAAAAATAAAAAGGTAAATAGAGTAAGCGTATTCAAAGCATAGCCAGAGTCCAGTAACCGGATCGAGTAGTCAGCCAGTCCAGAGTTCAATAACCAGATCGGGTAATCAGCCAGGCCAGAAGTCAGGGATCCAAGTAGAGCAACAGCAAGCAGGATAAGGAGCCAGAAGGGATGTCAGCAATCCAGTCTTTAACCAGAACCTCAGGAGATGGTTTCTTGTGATGTGACCAAGGCGAAGGCAGATATGAAGTGACCTGGGCAGCTTTAAGTAGGCAGGTCAGATGAGCTGGATAAGGAACAGCTGGTAACTGTGGAGAGAGATGAGAGCTGGCAATTAGCCGACAGCTGAGCAGCCAGCCCAGAGAAGGAAGTGCTAAGCCAGCCCTAACAGTTATACACACATTTAAAAAAAAAGTTACAACAGCAGATGCTGTGAATCCTGTGAATACAGTGTGTGTGTGTACACGTGTGTGCGTAAAGGGTTACCTGCTCAGTTAATCTGCCTCATTGGCAATCACTGTCAGTCTGTTGGAAAGTCGCTGCGCAGGTTGAATGTGTAATATGTCACATTCTGGTCGCAGTGGTGGGATCAAGCACATGACATTTTTTAAACAACTAGGGCATGGGACCTTGTTGGCAGCAAGATCATGCGTAAAAAGTACTCTGTATGAAGTTCCAGCAATGTTTACATGCATACAGTGTTACAGTGTAAATGGCCTCTATTGCCCACTGGCGCTGCTCAAGGCTGATATATAAAGAAAGGATACCTAGCATCCTTGGTTGCTAGGACTCATTTGGCTCCTGCCACTTAGTGTCCTTTGCTGCTAAAATGCAGACAGCTCCTGACACCTAGCATCCTTTGTTGGTAGGAAGTAGGCAGCTCCTGCTGCTGAGCAGGCTTTGTTGCAAAAATGCAAGTGGCTCCTTTCACCTAGAATCCTTTATTGCCAAGTTTACTGATTTACTGATTTTTATGCAGTTGTTTGCAAGAGCCAATAACACTTGCATTTAGATCCATAGAAAAAAAAAGATTACTGATAAAACCACTATGTTTTTTTAGTGCCTGTCTGCATAAGCCCCAATTATGACACCATGTCCATAGTTTTCTTACTTTACACCACTTTCTTGAGTGCTGGAGCCTCAGGAGCACGCTAAAGCCCCCCCAGATGGAACTCTACAGATATAACTAGATCAAGCACTGGATTTTTACCCTTACCAGGAACTTACAATTTCCTTATACTAAATCGATCTTAGAAAAAAATCTACCTTTACTTGATGAGGTCCCCCCAGACTTAGATCTCTCCTATACTCAGCTTTGAACATCTAAATATCCCTTTCCTCCCTTACTTATGTCAAGAACTGGCAACAAGACTTGAGCAACCCAATAGCACCCCAATGGGGTAAGATCTGCACTTGAATAGCCAAATGATCTTTTTAGAATGAAAGTATGTGAAATTCTCTTTACATGGTGTTGGCTACCTGCATACATAGCAAATGTCGTTGCATTATTGTGACAGATGCATGGTCCAGTACAAATGATACAAACATTATTTTACATTACTAATCCAAGAGACCCAAGAATAGCCCTTTTACACCATACAATCCCAGGGCTCACCAATTCCTTGGAAAAGCTAGCCACTTCCTCATTCTAGTTTACAAACAAACAATTGCTAAAGCCTGGAAAAAGACCAGAGTTAATTTTGCAGGAAGTAAAAGAGTACATGAACATGTTGATTGTTAGCAAGAAACTATTTAGTACCCTTATTCCCCTTTAGAATTCTTCTAGCTTCAGCTACATATAAATACCTTGCCCCATCCTATGTCCTGATCCCTTGTGGATACCTTGCCCCCATCTCCCCACCAGCTTACCCTTTCTCCCCTCAAACTACCCCTGCGTTCACCCATCTTCAACCCCCTCATTTCCTTATGTAAAGGTCTCCATTCCCTATCCCCTCCATCTGTTTCAACACATTATCAAGCCTTGCCATTCTCATGATTACGTTTACATCTTTTTTGATGGCCTAATATTTTATTCATATTACTGTTTTCTTATATATTGTCTGCTGGTAAACTGCCCATGCATGAATGATTGGAATGTATCTATTTTGTCATCAATAACCAAATACATTTCCTAGAAGAAGAAAAAACTAGAAAGTTAGTGTGTTTTGTTGCTGATCTCAACATTGTTATATTCCATCTCACATACTTCTGTGGTTAGGCTACTCATCTAATTAAATTAGCATTAGACATATTGTATTTCGCATTCATTTTTATTAGGGTGCTGTCAGTACAATCTCTAAACAAACACTCTCATATAATGCTCTAGGGATAGTCATGACTAATGGAGAAAGGTGGAAGACACTGAGACGATTTGGTCTAACGACACTGAGAAATTTTGGAATGGGGAAAAGAAGTATAGAAGAGAGGATTCAGGAAGAGGCCCAAAACCTGAGAGAGCAATTCATGAAAGACAAAGGTAGGTGACAGACAGCTATGAGACCAGTCTGTCATGCTTCTGTGCTGTTTTTCACAAAATTCACAGTAGAACATTTAAAAATAGGAGATTGATTTATGTTTTAACTTTTGCTGTACATTTTGTGAATGTTGTTCGAGGCGACCTTTTTGAGATTTTTACTAAATGACAATTAAGTCAAGTATTGGCAAAAATTGAACTCCACCACTCCAAATTGTCTTGGCTTAAAGTGGAAGTAAACCCTCCTATTGGTTTCAGCCAAGGAAGCTGCCTTCTTGGCCTCTGTTTAACCTTCAACTGCCATGAAGCTGCACATGTGATCAGTTATGATACCAGCCATTGGATGGATTAGTTTGATTCAGAGCAAAACCAATGTGACATTTCCATTCCGGCACAATGGGTTTTCTTCCGCTTTAATATTGACTCTTAATAGTTGAGTAACACAACTTATTTTATCCAGAGGCAAGATTCTTTATTATTTTTTTGCTGTTTTCACCTTTATGAGGTTGTGATCCAGGGAAACAAATCCATGCAACTACAGGTTTTGTGCTGAAAAAGCAGCATATGTTTAATTGACTTATCTTCATAATGTATATCATAATAATAAAACTCTAAATACTGATATTTTATTTAAAACAGACAGGGGAATGACTGATTAATCACACTTTGTGTTATATACATATTACATTGTATACATTTTCATTATTAGTTTAATTGTGACCTTTTAATATACAGTAATGTACTGAGACTGAGATAAGGAGGTTGGTTTATTAAAGGAGTAGAGCATATTTACTTTCAAAGTGAATTTTAACTAAGGTAAGTCAATGAGGTGAGCTCTAAGCTTAGGAAATGTCTTCTTTGTAAAGTGAATTTTTCAGTTAGCTTAGTGAATGAAGTCTAGCTGTGCCGACTTCAATCATTTAAACATGTGCATACAAAAATCGTGTTTTTTTTTTTTAAATAAAAATGTTTTACTACATAATTGAGTATTCTTTACAAAGTAAATTTTCACTGTTTCACCTCATTTCCCTTGAAAGTGAACATGCTCTACTCTTTTAGGAAATCAGAGTTAATGTGTTAGTTGTAATTTTAAATAATAAATGGTAGCTTCTCAATTAATTGAAGAAAAAATCATGGTGCCTTTTATTGTAGGGGTATACGTCACTGCAGGGGGCTGAGCAACATATCCCAAATTTTAAGGCCTCAACTCTTCAAATCAGTAGGGATGGGCTGAACACCCCCCGGTTTGGTTCACACCATAACTTTTGGACAGGCAAAAAATTTGGAAGAACATGTTAACACTGTTAAAGTTTATGGGACACGAACATGAAAAATCTAAAAAGTGCTAATTTTAAAGGCTTATATGCAGGTTATTGCCATAAAAAGTGTTTGGGAACCTGGGTCCTGCCCCAGGGGACATGTATCAATGCAATAAAGTTTTAGAAACTGATGTTTTTAGCAGCAGTGATTTTAATAATGCTTAAAGTGAAACAATAAAAATGAAATATTCCTTTAAATAGCGTGCCTGTCTATAGTATGCCTGTAAAGTGGTGCTGTTTTCCTGTGTTTGGAAACATTTGGAACAATACCGCAGCAAAATTACATTTCTAAAGGAAAAAAAGTAATTTAAAACTGATCTCGGCTGTAAAGAATTGTCGGATCCCTTCAATATAGATAAAACTAATTGAAAAAAATGGCATGTGTCCCTCTCCAGTCCATTACCAGGCCCTTTGGGTCTGGTATGAATATTAAGGGGAACCGCTGAAAAAAAATTGTGTGGAGGTCCCCCCAAAATCCATACCAGGCCCTTCAGGTTTGGTATGGATATTAAGGGGAACCCTGTACCATTTTTTTTATTTAAATGGCATAGGGGTCCCCCCAAAATCCAAAAGAGGTCTGGTATGGATCTTAAGGGGAACTCTGCACCAATTTGTTTTTTAAATTGAGTAGGGGTCCCCTCAAATCCATACCAGACCCTTATCCGAGCACGCAAACTGGCAGGCCACAAGAAAAGAGGGGAGGATGAGAGAGCGCCCCCCCGAACCATACCAAAACACATGCCCTCAACGTGAGGGGGTGCTTTGGAGTCACCCCAAAGCACCTTGTGCCCCTGTTGATGGAGACATTGGCCTCATCCCCCCCAAAATCCAAAACAGACTCTTCAGGTCTGGTATGGATTTTAAGGGGAACCCTGCACCAATTTTGTTTGTTTTTTTGTTTTTTTTAGTAAATTGCGTAGGGGTCCCCTCCAAAATCCATATCAGACCCTTGTCCGAGCATGCAAACTGGCAGGTTGCAAGAAAAGAGGAGAGGAAGAGAGATCGCCCCCCCTCCTGAACCATACCAGGCCACATGCCCTCAACATGAGGGGGTGCTTTGGAGTCGCCCCCAAAGCACCTTGTCCCCATGTTGATGGAGACATGGGCCTCATCCCCACAACCCTTGCCCGTTGGTTGTGGGGGTCTGCGAGTGGGTGGGCTTATCGGAATATGGAAGTTCTCTTTAACATGGGAACCCCCAGATCCCAGCCACTACCATGTGAATTGGTAACGAGTACATTGTACGCCTGCCAATTCACAAGAAAGGGTAAAAAAAATAGTAGAAATTACAGGAGACACTTTGGGGCAAGTGCTTTATTAAAAAAAAAAAAATGTCCTGCGGTATAAATCCATCTCACGCTGCCCGACGAACCGAAAAAATAAAATAAAAAGCAACAGCTCCACCTCCAAGTGACGTTTCTCGCTGTGACAGCTGTTATATAGCTGAGGGAGGGGCCACTCGGTGGGTAAATGGGTAACCCCGTCCCCCTCTGACACCACGTGACATCAGAAGAAGGCATCAGAGGGGGGCGAGGTCACCCGTTTATGTCACTGAGTGGCTCCACCCTGAGCTATATAGCAGTTCTAAATACGGGAAAACGTTGCCACTTTACAGGCATACTATAGACACCCCCCCCCCCCCCCGGCACGATATTTAAAGGAATATTCAATTTTTATTGTTTCACTTTAAGCATTATTAAAATCACTGCTCCTGCAAAAACTTTTTTTGCATTGATACATGTCCCCTGGGGCAGGATCCAAAACACTTTTTTTGTCAATAGTTTTCATATAAACCTTTAAAATTAACACTTTTGGTTTTTCATGTTAGTGTCCCATTTAATGGGGTTTCCGTGGCTTTCCAATGTGCCCTGAACATAATGTTAATTGTTTGGCGAACGTCCGAACAACTAAAGTTCGGCCCAAACTTATGCTCGGGCCGAACTGTTCGCCCATCCCTACAAATCAGCAAGATGACCTATCTAATCTATTTCTAGTTCCAGTTTCATACATTTGCAAATACATTTGTAAGCTGAAAGTTTCTTAGACTCCATCAGAAATATGGATTCAGAGTACAGTAGGATACAAAGATACTACTCTAATTTATGAGAGTACTAACACCAAGACACTTAAATTGGTTGTAGCCTCTTATACCCAGTGACGTGATTGGCTTGACGTGATATACAAAGTTGAAAAAAAATTCTCCTGCATAAACTGTATCTGTTTATCTTCAGCCCTCGCTACTCTATAGTAGCACACAATTTAAACAACATTTATGAGCTTCAGCAGGCAGGGGGTGGGGATCTGATGTCACATGCTCAGAAAGCTGAGTGTAATCTGACACATGAGTGGAGGGAGTGGGCACTACCACTCTACACTGACTCATATGGAAACATGCACAGCTGAGGCTGTTAATTATAGGCTGTGTGCTGGGGCGGGGCACCCCCTTGGATTGTCTGATGTCAGCATAAATGATCTAAAGTGACTCTTACAGATAGAAAACTAAACTCTAGAATTCAACTAAACTTAATGTGGATGTAAACCCTCACATATACCCAGTGAAGTGAACAGCCTCAGATGATACACAGAGATCAAACAAATCTCCCTACATAAGTTTTACATGTATATCTGCTGTCTTCAGCTCTATATAGTCTTTAGAAAGGTCACATCATGTTAGAGATTTTCTCTTCCTGTTCAGCACTGAGTGTGGGCATACAGCCAAGACAGCTGATTGGAGGAAAGGCACACAGCCCCACTCCACATTGGCAGAGACTCTCGGAGATGTTCTGTGAATAGTTTAGCTGTCTGCTAATCTAATTAGAGCAACCTCCCCGACATGAATTTCAGGCTGGTTTGAAGAACTTGTCAGACGTTATCATGGGGAAACAGAAGAACTGAGAAGAAGAAAGCCACGGGACTTAGGACTTAGAAGAGAGATAAGAAAACACTGCAGATATTTGTGCCCAGCTCAAATTTCATGAATCAGGTTTACATTCACTTTAATAGAAACGTCATCTTGCTGTTTGGTAGCTGAATGCACAGGAATTTGGTCATGTATTTTGCACATGATTTCATCACCCTCTACACAATGTTTTAAAGGCTGACTTGCCTTTTTGTCTTTGTCTACAGACACCCCAATTGACCCAACATATATGCTGGGACTGGTCGTCTCCAATGTCATCTGTTCTGTTGTGTTTGGGAAGAGATTTGACTATGAGGACAAGAAGTTTATGACCCTTCTGCAATACATCAAAGAGATCATAAGTGGAATGAATTCTGCATCTGGCCAGGTGAATGCATATATGCAAAGCAACCATACCTGTACGTACTTAGACAGCTACTGCGTTTTCCTCTGAAGTGGAAAATGTCCATTATTTAAATAGATAGTTAACTATAGAAATTAAAACAATTTTACTTGATCCAATTTATTTTGACCAGAATAAGAAACAATCTTTGTGTCTATGGGTAGCATTGGAGCATCTGTACTCTCATGTTTTTCTAAAGAAAAAAGTTCTGTTGGTGGTTGGACCTTGTTCCCTCATCTGAGCTCAGACTAATGGATACACCATCAATGGAAGTAGAAGAAAAGAGCTGCGCCGATACAAAAAAGTAGCTTGTAATAAAACAGCACTACATTCATCATAAAGTCTCTGACTTATTCAATTAATAAAAGTCCGTAGCAAGGTGATCTTTGTGTTGAAAGCAAATCACTTAGCTTCAAAAATGGACACAGCTCTTTTCTTCTACTTCCATTGATTGTGTGCGTATCCCACAGTTGAGCAGCCACCTTGTGATTTTTAATATCTTCCAGAATTTTCATTAATTTATTTTTATTTTTATTTTGTTCTAGATTTTATATCTATTATTAATATGCATTATTATCTTTAGGTCTCAGCGCGGTTTTATCCCCCTTGTTAATGGATACACCAACTTATAGCAGCACTAAAGCATCTTCTTCTGAATGCCGGTCTTTGGTTCTCCTCATTGGCCAGTGGGGGAAGGATGTCACCCTTGCACATGAGCAGAAGGTCGTTGTCCCAGTACTCTGAGACTGGCTCAGCAGTGTAAGCTGAGATGCGCATGTGCAGCTCAGTTTATAATGCTGGAGGAGACGGCGAGTAGGCAGGTAGGGGGATTTTATTGCAGAACAGACAGTGCATGTTTTTTACAGCAGGGCTTCATTTCCAGGACTTAAAGGTTAAGTTCACCTTTTTATAAAAATATATTATATAGATAGATAGATAGATAGATAGATAGATAGATAAACCTATACCTGATTGGTTTCTATGCAGAGCTGCGCCATATTGTGCATTTTACAGCTTAGTAAATCAACCCCAATATACAATATTGGTGTGGGGCATATTTCAGTGAAAGGCAACTGGGTAGATGCCTCCAAGAATCTAGGAATCCTGGAATCTGGCAACAAAATGATTCTCCGATGATTCTCACTTAATTTGTTAAGAGTATTTGTAGAGATGGTTATCTGGCTACCTGTTTTGAACAATGTAAAAAACGATATATGAGTTGGGGGGGCATGGGTTATGGGAGGGCAACTTGGAGCTCCAACAGTAGAATATAATAACGTATCCAATAGCACTGAGTCTATCAGGATATCATTAAGAACCTTTTGCCTTGGAGAAAAATGTAACCAATTGGCCTTTTCATGGAACTGAAAGTTTGCTGGGGGATATAGGTGCACCAATAACAATTACTCCCTAAGAATCTGTTGGAGTGTTAGCTTCTCCTACCATTGAAAATTGTGACCTGCTACCCACCAGATACAATGGGCGTTATTTAGGCTGGAGTAAATCCTGTAGGGAAAAACTAACTTAACAAAATTGAAAATGACAGGGTAACCATGGTATCAACTATCATAAAAGCAAACACACAATGGGGTAAATCATTTTTACTCCCTTTAGTTGCCTGTGAATGATCTTCCACTAGTCAAATGAGAAAGGAATGACTCTATTAGTAGCAATAACAAAAGGCACAGAGGTAAATATCCCCAAGACATAAGAAAATTGGATTAGCAATGTAGCTCATATTGTCTGTTATACCTAGGCCCTATCTAGACACCTGCCAGTAAAAAATAAATGCAAAGCTTGCTGATGGTGGGGCTCTTTGACACAACTTAGCAGTGCTTAACCCTCTAGCAGAGGTATTTCTAAGGCAAACATCCACAAAGTGTGCAAAGCTTCAAAGGGTGAAAGGGACATGCAATCCCCTTTTGAACAGAGCTCTTTTGTTGGCAGCAAGGTCCCAGCAGCAACATACATGTGAGCAGAGATCAGTATTAGTTAGGACTCACATAAAAACAATAAAAAAAAAACAATATAATAACCATTTTATCATCAAGTAACTCTCATCATTCAGCTTCCTTTTAACAAATAAGTATAACTTTCAGGGCCCACCAGGGAAGAGAACTCATATGGAGACTAGGTGTTGCAAGAACGTATATTAACAGTAAGTGTGTTGACGCTGTTTGGAACATGTCTACTCCTTGGACAAAATAAATAGAAATTTTATTCATTTTCACCTGGTTGCCGACTTTATCTACATGGAAGAACTCTTGTGTTGTGGGGTGGAGAGCACAAGTTAGCCATGGTGAGTGGACAGAGAGCTCTTGCCATTGTCGACACTGATTGCATGATTGGGTTGCAGTGCCATTATCTTGCATGTGTGTTAGCACTGGAAATAGCCTAGAACTTCTGCCTAGCAGCATTAGGGTCCTCTGTTTGAATCCAAACCATGACACTACCTGCTTGGAGTTTGCATGTTCTCCCTGTGCATGTGTGGGCTTTCTCCGGGGACTCTGGTTTCCTCCAACGCTCTAAAGACATCCTGGTAGGTTAATTGGCACCTGTCTAAATTGGCCCTAGTATGTGTAGGTATGAATGTGAGTTAAAGACCTTAGATTGTAAGTTCCTTAAGGTCAGGGACTGATATGAATGTACAATATAGATGTAAAGCACTGCATAAATTGACTAAGTGCCTGTAATCAATAAATACATATAAACATTAAATTTTTATCCTATTCCCACAGAACACTTTTACTGGGCAAATAGCTATGCAGATTTCTTATAAATACACACCTACAGTAAGTCAGGTTTAAGTGATTGTCAACCTACAACGTTTTTGTTTTAGATTCTGGGCATGTTCCCAAATTTGCTGAGCAAGTTACCTGGACCCCATCAGAAAATTTTTCACAATTTTGACAAACTGAGGGCATTTATAAGGGAGATGGTGAAATCCCACCGAGAAGTGCTGGATGAAAACTGTCCACAGGACTTCATAGACTGTTTTCTCATAAAGATGGAAGAGGTGAGTTCAGAAATGGACTAAAACTGGTAATAGAATGTTGGAGAAAAATGTGTTTATTTTATTTTGTGCCTTTACAGAAGAACTGGAGTTAGCAATATGTTAAGCATCAACAAAGTTTTCATAAAGGAAAATTACAGTGTATTTTCAGAGGTCAGAGAAACTTTACACCAAAATAAAGTTTTTACATTAAGCTGGTCAGTTTCACACAAACACTTATTTTTCAATGTGGTTTATCTAGTAATTGATTATAGATCTGAAGCTATTCAGCAAGGCTGCTAACTTCCTCCCTAATACACAAACAGTCACTAGAGGGAGCGCCTAAAACGTATGCCTCGTACACACGATTGGAATTTCCGACAACAAAACCGCGGAATTTTATCCAAAGGGTGTTGGCTAAAACTTGTCTTGCATACACACGGTCACACAAATGTTGGCCAACAATTACCATTGTAGTGACATACTACGTGGTTTTTCAGCTCTTTTGCGCCACCCTTTTGGCTCCTTCTGCTAATTTCGTGTTAGCAGAAGTTTGGTGAATGTTGATTTGTGCTTTTCTTTTCATGTTTTTCATTTAGAGCTTTTCAGTTAGTTTCTGAACAGCCGTTCATCAACCAGACATGTTGCGGAATCGGAGGAGATAACGTTTTATATATTATTGGCCTTGGAGTTATTGCCTTGACATTTTTTTTTTTTGGTTGAATAATGATTTGATTTGGTATATTTTCTATGTTTTTGGATGCATAGAATGCACTTTTTGGTTAAGTTCTATTGGCAGATAGCATGTCTATTTTTTTTTTTTTTTTTTTTTTTAATGCACAATAAAAAAATTGTGGAGAATAATACTTGGCTCTGTATAGTACTTCAAATTACAGTTTGGGAGCAGGCAGTTACATTTAAAAAAATATAATGTAAAATTGACAAGGGACACCAACATAGTTGTATCTTTGATATTAAAAACTACAGGATAATGGTGTTGTGGTAACGTGTAGGCTTGTGCAATTAGTTTCATAACGAATCGCAATTCGGGCGAATTTTGCATCTTTCGGACCTTCAGATGCATCCGAATGTCCAAATAAAAAAAATAATGAATTTCAACTAATACAAAAGAAATTATAGAGGATATAACAAATTAATTCAACATGATTCAGTAATTCGTTAAAGATCTAATGAAACAAAAGGTTAACTCAAAGTAAATCTTACAGTCCAATCAGCTGATTCATTTTGTGCTGGAGGTTGGATTACTGGCAAAGCGCATTTCTGAGAACTGAGTGAGAAGGGTGTTGTATTGTATTTGAGCAGAGTAGAAGAGATATTTTCATTGTGTATGTTAATAGATTCAATAAACAAACAACTTTCCAAACTACAAATCGTTATCACAAATCAATATACATACACAAATATCGAGTTTCAACAAATACAAAAATTATAGCAGATATAACGAATTAATTCAACATGATTTGAGATTTAGTATAACGGATATCGACACTCTACAGAAATAACAAATTATCCGAAAACATATTAATGTAACATAACGTATATAACAGAATGAAATTATGTATTTTATGAATGGCAACAAACCGAAACTAAATGAAATTTTCTGTTGTGCACAAGTCTAGTAACTTGCACAAATAAATAATAAAAAAAAAAACATAATAATATTATTCTTGATATCACTAGTAAAAAATAATTTGTTTGCAATAACTCAATAACTGCAATAACTCAATAAACGCCATCATTATCACCACCAAAGCAGCTTCATTATTATACCATTAAGGAAGAAGAGAATTGCACTGCATTTCGAGATTTCATAGTTTTCCACATCACGAATGTTAATTCTTTATTACGAACTTAGTTTACAAGACCGATCGCTTCTGCTTTCGAGCATGCGTGTTTGTATGTTGGACTTTTGTCCAACGGACTTGTGTACACACGATCGGAAAATCCGACAACACACATTTGTTGGCGGAAAATTTGAAGACATGCTAGCCAACATTTGTTGTCAGAAAGTCTGACAACAATTGTCCGCTGGAGCGACAGCCTGACATCCTACATTTCCCTTCGGAAAATTTGATTGTGTGTATGGGGCTTTAGTATGTGAAATGTTAAAATGTAAAAAACACATAAAAATGCTTTCAGTGTGAACTCACAATGTTGAATAAGCTTTTTAAAGCTCACCATACAGGTTACAATTTTGCCAGTTAATCTTTGTACAATCAACTTTAGATTTACCAAAACTGTGTAATATGAGAACTTTTGTTAGCCATTCAATCAATGGGTATGCAATCATGCAGGCCCTTGCACTACACAGTTGTTGGTAGATCTAAAGGAGATTGAACTGCCAGATCAGGGGTCTCCAAACGGTCTAACAAAGGGCCAGTCTACTGTCCTTCAGACTTTAAGGGGGCTGGACTTTGGCCGGTGGGAATAGAAAATGCCCCAGCATCAGTGAGAGTAAACCATGCCCCGTTATTTTTTTAGTGGAAGTAATAGTGCCCCATTGCTGGTATCAGTGGGAATAATAGTGCCCCATTGTTAGTATCAGTGGGAATAATAGTGCCCCATTGTTAGTATCAGTGGGAATAATAGTGCCCCATTGTTGGTATCAGTGGGAATAATAGTGCCCCATTGTTGATGTCAGTGGGAGGAATAGCACCCCATCGTTGGGAGTTCCCTTGCTAAAACTGGAAAGTACAAAATCTGGTGCAGCTGTGCATAGAAACCAACCAACTTCCATTTTTTTTTTTTGTCAAAGCTTAATTGGACAAGCTGAAGTTAGAAGCTGATTGTCTACCATGCCCAGCTGCAACAGATGTTGCATCCTCCAGTTTCAATCCCTTGGTGTCTGTGGGAGAAACTGGTGTCAGTCGAAGGAATTGTGCCCCATCATTGATGTCAGTTGTGAATGTAATAAGACCCCAAGGGCTGGCTAGAGACAAACACATCCGGCCCCTTGGCTACAATTTGGAGACCACTGCTTTAGGGGAACCTGTGACACTAACCTTAGTGACCCACAAAAAGCCAAGCAAGAAGGTTTTAGGTAAATGATATACCACATTGTTTATATCAGTTTGTAAAATTTCATACAGAAAATCCCCAAAATTTGAATCCAGTTTTTAAGATTAAGAACCAATGATTAGAACCTCCTAAGGAGGCTTTAGGTGAACCCTGTCTTATTTAAACCTCAGACATTTAGGGTCTGCTGTTCTCTCTATTGACATTTGTTGTGCCTTTATATCAAGATCAATAAAGCTCGCAAGCAATAGATTATAACTTCTGGGTGAAAGGAAAGAAAATTGCTTGATTCCCCTCAAAACTTCAGTGTTGATGGGGAAATCCCTCCCGCAGTGGTATTGTGTTCTGCCAGCGAAAAGCCTTCACTGCCGGCAGCAGTGATCACATGCAAAAAGATTTGACA
Source organism: Lithobates pipiens (assembly GCF_037356315.1). Taxonomy (NCBI): domain Eukaryota; kingdom Metazoa; phylum Chordata; class Amphibia; order Anura; family Ranidae; genus Lithobates; species Lithobates pipiens. The sequence goes on from NW_027507685.1 coordinate 210,100,993, forward strand.
GACTGGTTGTACTGCAGCTGATCAGTGGATCAACTGCAGTACAACCAGCCTGTCCATAGATGACCCAAATTACCTTGCTGAACTGGCCAAGATTCAATCCATCTATTGCCGCCTTAGGGCCCTCAAAAGGAAAGTTGTGGATGAATAGAGTTATTTGGTCACAGTAATAGTAGACATGTTTTCTGCAAACCAAAGGCAATATTTCAGGAGAAGAACCTCCTAACAACTGTAAAGCATTGTGGTGGAACTGTTATGGTGGCACAATGCACATTGGCAAATTCACCATTGAATGGCTCATGAAGAAGAAGTAGAGAGTTATGAACTGACGTAGTCCATCCGGTGTACTTCATTTTTCACATGACTGTACCTAAACTAGTGGGTTTTTTTCTTTCAGGAAAAACAGAACCCAAACACAGAATTTCATGAGAATAACTTGGTGGGATCAGTACAAGACTTGTTTTTTGCTGGTACAGAGACTACAAGCAATACCCTGAGATATGCATTCATAATTATGCTGAAATACCCAGAGATACAAGGTATTAGTTTTGCTTCCTATTCATTAATTGTTGTCCATTTTTGGCAGTACTGATTACATAAAAGCATTGTTAAGAAAAACTTGCTTTATGAATAGGGTTGATTAAAACTGAGAGTGAGATATGTTCAACATTCCCATAAAATGTCGCCAACTTGGGAAAAATCCATTGGAATCTATGGGGAAGGCAAGGTTCTTGTCTGATAAAAAGTCAAGTGGTCCCCAGGCCCTCATCTGAGTTGCTAACCATGTGGTTTTTATATTTAAACAAAAGTGCAGTGCCGTAGAACACAGCAAGTAGGTAAGTGTGTTTTATTAGGCCGCGTACACACGCGCGGACTGTTCGCCCAACTTTGTCCGCTGAACAGTGTTTGGGCAGACAGTCCGCTCGTGTGTGGGCTTTCAGCGGACAGTTTCAGCGGACAGTTTGACGAACAAGGTTTTTCGGAAATTCCGTAAAACTGTCCGCTGAAACCTTGTTTCAGTGAACAGTCCGCCCGTGTGTAGGCTTGTTCGTCAAACTAAGTTCCGCGCATGCTCAGAAAGGATTTACACGCCGAAAGTTATAATGCAGTGTATAGGACGTCGTATTTTTTCGTCCCGTCGTACGTGCCGTTCACGTTATCGCGCACGGTTTCAGCAAACTGTTCGTTCGTCATGTGTGGCCATGTCCGTCCATGCTAATTTTGAGCGGACTGTTTGCCGAAACTGTTGGACGGACAAAGTTGGGCGAACAGTCCGCGCGTGTGTACGCGGCCTCACAGAAGAGACCATGCATGTCTCTTCTGTGAAAAAAGCCTGCCTACACACTGTTTTTTACAGAGAAACTTCAGTCCCGATGTATTGTCTGTTATTTACTTCCTTTTGGTCAGCTAAATATATCATTAAAAGTTTTTTTCTATTATATCTGTTTGATAAGTGCAAAAAATATATGATTTTTCTAAAAATCTTGTCAGCTTCTTGGGCTTTGTGATGAAAGGGTAGGAGAGATGAGGAGACGTTTGTGTTCTTTATAATGCAACAGAAATTAAAGTCATTATCCTGGCCTTTTGTTCACACGCCCAGTACAGTTCCTGGCTTTGTTGCTTGACTGGTTTTGGATGTTTTATAAGTAAAATGAGCCTGAGAGTTTGGCCTTTACAAGCTACTGAGCTTGCTCAGATCTGTGTCTACGTGCCAGGTCTGTCCTTTTTCTGTAGTATCTCATTTCTGTTTTTGTCTCGTCTCTGGCTGACCTTCTAGCTTTTCATCACCGATTAGGAATGAGCTAAAGGTTTGATCCAAACACAAGATCGGACCAAACTCTTGCTGTTCAGGCAAATGTAATGTGTAATATTGGAAGTACTTCCGCTGTTATACATTCACCAATTGCCACTATCAATGGTTAAGGATGCAGTGGATGCAGGCACCACTAAATCCTTAACCACCAGTGACATCACAAGCTCCATTCACTTACATGGTTGGGAATTCCCTAATTCATACCTGACTCTTCAGATCTGGTATAAATATTAAGGGAGACCCCATGCAAAAGATGAAAATAAAGTTGCAGGGTCCCCCCTAAACTCTAAACAAGACCCGAAGAGTCTACCTACAATAGCTGTAGACCTTCATTCTCCATCAATAAAGCTGGCCATATAGAGTAGAATTTAATTTGAGGTCAAATCAGCATGAACAGGAGCCTGATGGAACTTGTTTCTCAAATTTCTACCAGTGAATATGGTTTCATTTGGAAAAATCCATTCATTTCCAAGTTAAATATTATAAGCAAACAAAATGTTAAAGTACTTTCGAACAATATATGTCATTGAATGTACTAAGAATTTTCATGCAAATGTGAATGTGAATGCCATTCAGATATATACTAGTGTATAGACAGCTTTACCGATTGAGACAATGGGGGTTATTTACTAAAGAAAAATCCACTTTGCACTTGAAAGTACGCTTGTAGATCTGAGGGGGACATGCAAGGAAATTAAAAAACAGCATTTTAGCTTGCACATGATTGGATGATAAAATCAGCAGAGCTGAGAGATCACATCTTGCTCCCAATCTTCCACCAAAGGATTTCACAAAGAGCTCTTTCCCTACCCTCGCCCTTCAGAAGCGATAACAAGCCGATCTCACATATCGCAGAGCAGAGACCGAGGAGACTTTATTCGTCCCCATTACCTCTTTTAAGTTTCCCCCCTTCTTATTTTCACTCCCATGATCCCCCCCTCCCCCCAATCTACTTACCCAACCCTCCCCCCCTGCACCCCCTCCTGTCCTTTATATATACCACAATCCACTGGTTATTTTCTGGCTGCCCAAATTAAGGTATCCAAGCCTACTCTATTGCATGTTTAAGCAGATTTGTTACATAACATACATACCCATTTGCTTGGCTAGGTAGGAACTTCCATTGACATATGCTCCATGATTTGGACCCAGCCACATTACTATTGGGATATACCTACCTTGGGTCCATTCCGATATGGTTGACTCAAAATGTCTAACACTTATTCCTTGACTGTACCTCCTAATTTTTGCTTGGAAACTTTTTGTCCTAATTAATGGAAAATGGATGTGATTCGCCTATAATATGTACTGGCTTGGATCTATCTTTATGTACACTTTATGTTATTTGGAGAAATGTATGACATCTCTATTAATGTAACTGACTTCTGTTTCTTGAATAAAAATTTATTTGAAAAAAAAAAAAATCAGCAGAGCTTCCCCTCATTTCAGATCTACCCCTTAGATTTAGAGGGACTGCACTTCCAAGTGCACTTTCAAGTGCACTTGCAGTGCAAAGTGGATTTGCTTTTCGTAAATAACCCCCAATGAATCTCAGATTATGTTTCTGCAAGCTCCATCCCTTGCTCCAGCCCCTCAAATTTCTAAATCACCCGCTGCTGGTCATTGCACATCCAAGTTTACTCCTGCAGCCATTTTCTTTTTCTGCCATTTTTTCATTAAACATTTGGCACAGTTATGTAGGTTGCTAGGTTATTAGGCAAATTTAGATATTTCTGACTCCTCTGTAATCAGTGGAGAAATTGTTGATTTCTTTTGGCTGTTCTGGCTTTTACAGGCTACGGGTTTGATTGCTCTCCCCTGATTTTTAATGAATTCTTGAACATAGAGAGTAGAGGAAGGCAAATGGGCAACATTAATATTTTTGGTGCTGCAGCTAATCCTGGGAGAGGGGGCACAGAAGGTGGCTGGGGAGCACATAAACGTTCTGAGCTTTAGAGCAGCAGAGTCTTCCTGCTGGAGGGGTTCCACCCGTGTGAGTGGGGGTGGCAAACTCCCCAAGCCATTTTACTGACTTAAGCTGTTATTCAACAAGGTCTGGTGGAAATCGTTGGCTTTTTCAACATATATGAATGAGTCTCTAACACACCAAGAATTCACCTAAACGATCCAGTATGCATAGTCTCACTAGAAGGCACCCAGAGGAAGCTGAATGGCCACAGCTGCTCCCCTGGCCTCATGAGTATTGACTTTACTACAGGATCCTAGGGGAACATATTTTAGCGGGCCAAGTATTTCCTCTGTTGATGGTGCCCCTACCTCTGGCCTCCCCTAGTATCTCGTGGGAGAGCCATACTTTGAAGTTTAGTAGAAGATTTGCTTCTGAAGATTGTAACATAGAGAAGTGTGTCCTCCTGTTATTGTTAGTGGTTCTGGAGTATCCCATACCACCCTGAACCCTCTCCAAGTTTATTCATCAATAAATCACAGACAGCATCCCCTAGATTGCTCCTTGTGTTAGTGTGCCTGAACGGTGCTCTGTGTTTGCTGGCAGCCCCTGCATTAGTGAGGGAAAACTCTGGTCATCATCATTATCTAGGCTGCTGATATAAGGAAGTGTGAGGAGACTATGCTTTGTTATCTCATCATCAACCAGCGGCCTTTTCGGGGGTACCATTACAGTAGGTATGAAATATGTAATGGGTGCATGGCTTCAGTCTGGTAGCATGTGCCATGAAAACGAAACTGCGTTGTAATTGGATGTCTCCATATTTCTTGCATCAGAGTAATTTTTATTAACTACAAAACATCAGATAAGCTGGCCAAACATTTGTTGTCATTTATTTCATTATTTTTTCCATCCCACAGAAAAGGTCCAGAAAGAGATTGACAGCGTGATTGGACAAGAACGCATTCCCTCTGCGCAGGACAGGAGCAAGATGCCTTATACAGATGCAGTTATACACGAGATTCAGAGATTTGCTGATATTTTGCCAGTAGGATTATTACATGCTGCCAGCAAAGATATCACCTTCCGGGGATACACCATTCCCAAGGTAAAGGGAGAGATGTATGGGACTTATAATAGTAAAGTAACATTAGGCATAGCAAATCATGGGCAGCTACCTATGGCTAGCAATTTCAGCAGAATCATGTAAAGAAGGGCGAGCTGATTAGTTGGTGTAAGGTACTTATGCTTTGCATATTGCTTTTTGGAAATGGCAAAAGTATTTACATGCCTTATTTAATTAGATAATACAAAAACTGGTTCTTGTCAGTAGGCCCGGTATGTGGTAAGACATCACAGACTTAGAATAGAAAGCGTTAATAGAAAAGATAGAATGATTTTAACCTATACAGCATAATTTCATGTTTTTCTTACATAAGCCAACAGAGGGAAATAATTTAAGGAATTAACACCCACTAGAGCCCTCTGCCTGCCTGCTCAGTTTTTTCACTGGAGCTTTATCAAATTCTTTCCTGCCCAAAATAACTTGGATCCACTACTGCCTTCCAATTCTTTGTTTGCTCCAGTTGCTAATGGCAATGGTTGTGTAAAGTATCCCAGACGATATCACCTTGTGTAGTGCACCCCTTAAAGAGCTGCAGGTAACGTGGTACTATTCCCCCAGTTAGAGCATTCACAGCCACCCACACAGCATTTTCGTCACTCTTTGACATGCTCAAAGAAACAATCTAGGGGTGTCTTATTTTTGTTTCATTGGAATGTAAAACTTGGTTTGGGATGAGCGGAGCATTGGATACCCCAAAACTAAAAAAACAACTGGACAACAGGAGGACTCCTTAGCTATCTTGCTGAAGCGTACTCAAAAGAATGTCCCACAGAATCTTTATGCTGATGGTAATTAGTACACACAGTCACTGACATTCCAACAGTGGGGTTATTACTCACACAGCTACAGGATAATCGGTGCCTTGCCTCCAATATCTCCAAGGTTGTTCTCAGTGAGGGAGATGTGGACTTACACCACAATAGGACAGCTGGACTCTTTCTAACCAACTTCCTCCAGGCTCTCTCCAGTGAGCTTCTCCTGTCCCAACTTGATTCCAGGATTTAGGCTTGTGATTAGGCCCCCCAGCTAAGCCTAGCTGGGACCTTGGTGTCTTCCTGGTGGCTCCTTATAGAATTCTTCTCCAGGGGCAGAACCCCTGCACAGGGGTTTCCTCCATCAGGACTGGACCCAGGAACTCTACCACTGCTGCCTCAGGCCTCAGACTACTGAAGGGCTCTCCAACCACCTACTGGGGACACCTCCCCAGGAATAGGCTAGGGGCACATACATATTCAGGCTGCCCACTGTTCTTCATCCCACTATCATTCTAGAGTCCTCCAGAATACAGAGAGAAGTAATCAGAGCAGCAGCTTGCTAAATTTACCTACCAGCATATACTGCTCTAGGAGATTGTACTATAGCTTAAAAAGGAGTTCTTCACATTATTATTGTGTTTAGCCTTTGTAAGTATTTGCCAAGCATGATGGTGATGGCCAACTTTAAAAGTGAATGGAGCAACAAATATTTTAATGTCGAGCTAATTTTTTTCCAGTTTTTGTCCAGGTGTTGCTGTATGGTAACAGTTCACCTTAAACTTTTCTGCCTGTAAACCAGTAATTCTGGAATGCACCTACCTGAGATGCTGGAAAACTCACTTAAGCTTCTTTGCTGCCTCTGATATACAGAAATCCTTTTGTAAAAGAATGGTATTACTAAGACTAGTCTCCTTTGAGGATTGAACCTCAGAACAAGCCTTTCTATATATTTTGATATAGCCAAACTCCTGGGGACCCAAAGTACTTTTGGTTGTTGGGGCATATAGAGAAGTAGCCATCTTGGGCGTGCTTAGTAGAAAATCATATTAGGGACTATTTTTTTTAGGAGTTAATTGAATGATCAATATATATTTTTTACGTGGGAGGAAACCAGAGTACTGTACCTAGAGCAAACACACACAAGCACAGGGAGAGCATCCCAGTGTACTGACCGGGACCCCAGTGCTACAAGGCAGAAGTGCTATGCATTAAGCCACTGTGCTATTTTTTCTTACTGTAAATCGAATTAAGCATACATTTTTTGTGTTGGCTCTTCTGGCTGGTCCAATTATCCTATGGGTTCTTGCTCTTCTCCTGCAGCAATGGTTGCCATATGAAATGTGAGTTCTGTTCTGTCCAGGAGTACTGTGACTCCAGGTCAGGGTGAAGATGCAACCCCAGGGGGGATGTCCATGAAGGCTGGGGCTCACCGAAAGTGTGCATGGTGGAATAATTTGAATAGGGATGCTGGTTAGGCTTGTGCAATTCGTTTCGTAACGAATCGAAATTCGGCCGGATTTTGCATCTTGAATCAGGGCAAACCACCAAGATCCAGCCACAATCCTAAGGCTGGCGCAGTGAGGTTTGTCACAACTTTTCATTCCAAACACAGAAAGATGGAAAGAATATTATCCAAACATTGGAATATTCTACAGCAGGACCCTCATCTAAAAACTATACTACCCATTCACCCCACAGTTACTTATCGGAGAGCTCTTAACCTTAGGAACAAAATCGCACCAAGCAAACTCAAATCCAATACTGTTTCATCACCTGTACCTGTTTTAATACCTACTATAGGTATGTATCAATGTAAAAAAGCACTATGCAGGACTTGTCAATTTGTTAATCATAGCCAGAAATATTTTACCACTAAAGGTAAATCTTATCAGCTTAAGGAGTTCTTTAATTGTTCATCTGACTATGTTGTCTACGCTCTTAGTTGCCATGTGGCCTGCTTTATGTAGGTCAGACGATTCGGGCTCTGAGATAGGCTTGTGCAATTCGTTTCGTAACGAATCGAAATTCGGCCGGATTTTGCATCTTTCGGACATTCGGATGCATCCGAATGTCCGAATAAAAAAATAACAAATTACAACGAATACGAAAGAAATATAACGAATGAATTCAAATGAATTCGACATGATTCGAAATTATTTCAACCGCATTCGAAATTATTTCAACATGATTCGACATTATTTCAACTGCATTCGAAATGATTTCAACATGATTCGACATTATTTCAACCGCATTCAAAAATATTTTGTGACCCGAATTTAAGGCCATGTATCTAGGGATCACTTGGTGCTAGACACTTCAAATTTGGATATGTTGTAGTGCTAGTATTATTGTGTTTGCATACCAAATTTGGGGTTTCTAGATATAAGTGACCCCGAGATATGTGGCCCCAAAATCGGGTTGCAAAATGTTATTAGTTATTAGAGCAGAGAATGACATTTTGCGACCCGATTTTGGGGCCACATATCTCGGGGTCACGTATAGCTAGAAACCCCAAATTTAGTATGCAAACACAATAGTACTAGCACTACAACATATCCAAATTTGGATTCTAGCACCAAGTGACCCCGATATACATGGCCCTAAAATCGGGTCACAAAATATTTTCGAATGTGGTTGAAATAATGTCGAATCATGTTGAAATCATTTCGAATCCGGTAGAAATATTTTCGAATTTGGTTGAAATATTTTCGTATGTGGCCGATTTTTCGAATTTGGTAGAAAACTAAACGAAATCCGAAAATGAATTTAAGGAAGTTAACGAATATAACTAAACGAAATTAATGAATTAACGAGTTAAAACAAATGTTTTCCTTTTGCACATGTCTAATGCTGGTGGATCTTACTGCAGTAGGTCTGTAAAAAAGAACTGCATTTTTATTTTAAACCTAAAACCAAATATGTGTTATGCATTTTTCTTCTTTTTTTTTTAGGCCCTCTTCCTTCTGTTTTCTCTGGGTAATCTGGCCAGAAACACACCTCCTGTATTAAAGTGTCCCCACTCTAGATGAAGGAGCACAAGGGGCACCTTTGGATTGCAGCATTGTCAGTCTGGGGGGAGGGGAAGTGTTAGATGTACTTTCAGATTTAGATTTAAACTAACAAACTGAAGCCAAATTCCAGCTTGCACTGCAGTTACACAAGTAAATGCAGCAACAGTTTTTTTTTCTTTTGGAATATAGGTTGAACTTGAAAAAAAAGATCATTGTGAGCACCCCTGTCAGTGGTAAATGGTTTGTCTTAACACATACATTTGCAAGAGAGCTTGTTCTGTTGAAAAACAGCATACTTACAGGCCAGATCACCGAAAATAAAAGACAGAAAGCCTAAAAAAGAAAACGAATGAAAAAAACTAAAACTAAAAATGTTTAAGAATTAGTAAGCTGCAATATACAGTATTCAATGTGGGCTATTGGGTTTATTAATGCTTTATTTATTTTTTTAATTCAAGCACAAAAAGAGAGTTGTATCTTAACTCCAACACAAATCGAAGATAATTATTTCATTTTAGATTTTTTTTTTTCAGGGCACCTTGGTGGCTCCTGCAATAACATCTGTTTTGAAAGACCCTAATTTTTTCAAGAACCCAACTGACTTTGACCCTGGGCATTTTCTTGATGAGAATGGGGCTTTTAAGAAGAGTGACGCCTTCATGCCATTTTCTGCAGGTATCCGATAACAGTGTAATAACGAAACAGAATCCATTATAATTTCTTTATTTATATGTCCAGTAAATAATAACACCATCATTAACACCTATTTTCAATTTCTGATTCCCATGTATAGCCTTCTGATTTATTTTTGTGTAGTTATATTCCCTGGGCAGTTTGCATGCCTTACCTTGTAATGATGGGCTCAGATGTTGTGATTAATCCCCCTATTTTCACCTAATCTCCAAAGGAACAACACAACTTCCTGTTCTGGGTCCAATGTAAATGCTCTGCCTGCTTGGTCTATGACAGATCTAATTACTGTGTAGCTACTTCTCACCTAAGAACACTAGACTGAGAGACCCAGGGACTGTGGGTTATGTCTTTTCTTCAAAGGAAGTGTCAGTACTTAGACTACAGACAGAGTCATGCATTAACCTATGCAGTGCCATGCCGCATTCCTAATTTTTTAATACAAACAGAAACTCCAGAGCCAGGAATGTGAAGATTTACTGTACGATAAGCTGTGTGTACAGGGCAACAAATGACACAATGAAACTTCACGATCAATGTACATCTTATAAAAGGAGGAGGGGGTGTGTTGCGCTGTCTTATGAAGTTTACATAATTGCCTTCTAATTCATAAGTGAATACGATAAAAATATATCAAATGAATTAAATGTGAAATATATACATATAAAAATAATTCTGTAATTCAAGTGCCTTCTCATTTATAAGTGAAAAGAAAATACCAAATAAATTATAACATGGAATATAAAATTAATATATAATACAAAGCAATAGTTCCAAAATTCACCCACAAAAACCATTTCGACCAAGAAAAATTAAAATCAGTCCCAGTATAAGTACTAAAATGGTATGTATTGGAAAAACAAAGTGCTTCCCTCATGCACTTCCTAGAATTCGTGTGTGTCAGGTGATTACCCAATTGTGCTTCATAGCTAAAAAAAAAAGAATTTTGCCGGGTTCACACTGCTCCAACACGAAAGTCGCACAAATTCTGATCCGACTTCCATCATGTGACTTTAATAAATGGGATCTGATTTTGATCTGACTTTGAGAAAAAAATAATAATATATAGCTCAGAATTACAGACCATGGTATATAGCTCAGCATTAGAGATCAGGGTATATAGCTCAGAATTACAGATCAGGGTATATAGCTCAGCCTCACAGATCATGGTATATATAGAACTTGCTTGCAAACACAAAGTCAAGAGTCTGATCCAAATAAAGGTAGTCACAAATATCTAAATAAGCAGTCATGTTCCAGCAGTGGCTGCTATAAAATTAATAATTTTCCAATTACAGTCCTACTGGAAAGAGAAGCAAGTGATAGTGGGAAATAGAAGAGTTAATAACAAGGCAGAGCAGGGTAAAAAGACACACTGATATACAAAAGATACATATATCAAGCAGAGAACATGTCAGGGGAGATAGGGACAAAGGGCATAGCACAAAGGCAGGGAAAAACCAACTGAACCAGAGAAAGCAAAATCAGATCCATGCCTAGCCCTCTGTCTAACAGTGGCGGCTGACAACTCCCCCCCAGCCTGCGGCGAGTGACTTAAAACCCCCCCACCCATGCAGGTTACCGAAATACCACCTCCTGCGGTGGTTGACTGACAACCACCGCACAGCCCGAGGTGCAGGACAGAGAAAGCCCCCACCCTTTCGGCCTTTGGCACTAATCACGTGCTTCAAAATACATACCCACCGCCTATCTCCACCATAGTAATTCATGCGCCCGGTGTCCTGAAAGGGCCCAGACGCATGGCTAGGGAGGGTGGCGCACCGACAATGCACGTGCTGCCACTGCCATAGACTATGAAGTTGTTTTCCCAGAGTCTCTTACCACAGAAGATTTTACAGAAGACTGTCAACATTGCAGTAGGCATCAACAATTAGATAGAGGTAAGTATTCATCTAGGGAGCTGGAATATGGGGTACTTTAACTCAGGACAGGGCAACCTGGATAATTGCACTTTGCTGAAAGTATACTAATGCCGTGTACACACAAGCGGAATTTCCGACAGAAAAAGTCAGACGGGAGATTTTCATCATATATTCCAATCGTGTGTATGCCCCATCTGACTTTTTACGTTGAAAATTCTGACGGATCTAGAAGAGAACGTGTTCTAAATTTTTCTGACGGAATCAATTCCTATCGGGAAAACCGCATGTCTGTGTGCTGTTCCGACGTACCAAAAACTATGCATGCTCTGAAGCAAGTACGAGATGGAAGCTATTGGCTACTGGCTATTGAACTTCCTTTTTCTAGTCCCGTCGTACATGTTGTAAGTCGCCACGTTCTTGATGGTCGGACTTTGGTATGACCATGTGTATGCAAGACAGTTTGAGCAGAATTCCTTCAGAATTCCATTGGAGAAACCTTCAGAGTTTATTCCAACGGAAAAAAAAACGCTTGTGTGCACACAGCATTAGGCTTTAATTTGCTTGGTTTTCAAAGTTTTATTTGAAGTGAGACTAAAGGTAAACCTTTTATATTAAAATAATAAACATGTCATACTCAACTTCTCTATGCAATAGTTTTGCACAGAGCGGCCCCAAACCTCCTCTTCCCAGGTCTCCTGGTAATCTTGGAACCACCTCTTCTTCATGTGTCCCCATACCAAGCGCCATACAATGGAGCTGCACTCCATAGACACACACAGCAGGGCATAGCCCCACCTCTTCTCCCTCCTCACTGCGTTTGATTGACATCAGCAGGAGGCTTCTCCTGCTGCTTTAACCCCCTCACCCCCCCTTTCACATAGGGAAGGAGAAGGACAGAGAGTAATAAAACTTTTTTTTACCTTAATGCAGAGATGGCTTTTGAACCACTTTAATTTTGCCATATTTCCCTTTAGTGTAATATTGCAGGGATTCAATAAACCCAGCACACTAGACTACAGCTTTTTTGATGATTGTTCTTTGCTGTGCAACTTACCTCTGACTGTCCTCCAGTCTGATCCACTTAGATGGAGGGGGACAGATCCCCTTCCATTTTTTTAGCAGACCAGGTCGGAGCGGAGGTAGGCGGGTGTAAGCGGACATAAGTCCATTTACATCTTCCAGTCCAGGTGAATGGAGGATCTGATCAGGTTCACGTAAAAAACGGACAGAAGGACCTGATCGGACATTTCATGTGAAAGGGGCCCAAGGATTAGCATTGTTGGAATGAGACAGGGGTATTTAAACATAGAGTCTGTAGAGAAACTCTGATGTATGGTGTTGTAAAGCCATGGCCTGTAGCACGCATGCCTAGAATCAGGTGTTCCCAGAGCACCAGGTTACTAACAATCAGAGATTTTTACACTGCCACAAAGTCTTGTGTACAGCTGATTCTTTTTCTCTTTATTCCATTTAGGAAAACGTATGTGTGTAGGAGAAGGATTGGCCCGTATGGAGCTCTTCTTGTTTTTCACTACTATACTGCAAAGATTTACTTTGAAGCCTACAGTAGACAAGAAGGACATAGATATCACCCCAGAGCCCAACAGCAATTCTTCAAGATCCAGGGATTATAAAATGTTTGCTGTCCCTCAGTGAAGCACCTACCATAAAACATCAAAGATGTTATTATACTGCAACCAGCAACTGGCAACCTTAATTACATATTTTGTTTGGTAATATATATTTTATCGTAACATATTGCACTGATTATAAATCTGTCATTGTGCAATGGAATCATTTCTGAGCTGGATGTAAAATCTGAAATCTTCATGTACAAATGCAAATATATAAAGGACTGCTTCTCAATCCCTAAGGATACATAGAGCATATAGTTTTTAGTTTATTTTTATGAATGGTCAGCTATAAAACTTTTAAGTTAGTTTCACAGTTGTCTGTCTGGGTTTTTAAATGCTTTTTTTTTATTGCTTTGCGCTGATGTGTTATCATGGGTTGACATATGTAGCACTACCTTTGCAAGGGCTGCTTTTGGGTCCTCCCTGCCAGGTGCCAGCCAACTACCCACAGCAGGGCAAGGGACCAGGTGCCACCCCATACACCCACAGCAGGGGCAGAGATCATGTGCCTGTCCAACTACCCACAGCAGGGCTAGGGACCAGGTCCCAACCCAGCCACCCACAGCAGGGCCAGGGACCAGCCCAGCCACCCACAGTGACCCACAGCAGGGACCGGGTGCCAGCCCAGTCACCCACAGCAGGATAAGGTGTCTGCCCAGCCACCTACAGTGACCCACAGAAGGACCAGGTGCCTGTCCAGCCACCCAGAGCAGGGCCAGGGACCAGATGCCAGCCCAGCCACCCACAGCAGGACCAGGTGCCAGCCAGCTACCCGCAGCAGGGCCAAGGCAGGGTGACAACCCAGCCATCCACAGTGACCCACAGCAGGGCCAGGTGCTAGGTGCCAGCCAGCTACCCACAGCAGGGCCAGGGTGCCAGCCAACCACCCACAGTGACCCACAGCAGGGCCAGGGACCAGGTGCCAGCCAGCTACCCACAGCAAGACCAGCGTGCCAGCCAGCCACCCACAGTGACCCACAGCCAGGCTAGGGTGCCAACCAGCCACCCATGGTGACCGAAAGCAGGGTCAGAGTGGCAGCTAGCCATCCAAAGTGACCCAACTGTGACCCACAGCAGGGCCAGGGTGCCAGCCAACCACCCACAGTGACCCACAGCAGGGCCAGGGACCAGGTGCCAGCCAGCTACCCACAGCAAGACCAGCGTGCCAGCCAGCCACCCACAGTGACCCACAGCCAGGCCAGGGTGCCAACCAGCCACCCATGGTGACCGACAGCAGGGTCAGGGTGGCAGCTAGCCACCCAAAGTGACCCAACTGTGACCCACAGCAGGGCCAGGGTGCCAGCCAGCCACCCACCCCCCCATGACCAACAGCAGGGCCAGGGTGCCAGCCAGCCACCCATGGTGACCCACCCACAGCAGAAAGCCAGCCAGCCACAGCAGGGTTCCACCCAGCCACCCACAGGAGCCAGCCACCCACGGTGATCCATCCACAGCAGGGCCAGAATTCCAACCAGCCACAGAGGACATGGGAGCAAGCCACAGCTTCAGTACCCATAGTTACTGTAAGTGGAGTGCTACACAGTGACAATTTTATTTCTTCTTTGTGAGAGGTTAGGGTAGGGGTGAGAGTCCTGGCACAAGGAGGGGGTTCTGTGAGGACCAGAGTGAAGAAAGGTGTTCACTGTACACTCTGTTAGAAAGAGGCCCTCTCCAGGTCCCATTAGACTCCTTTGTAGTATCTCATGGGGCCTGGAGGGGGCTCTCTCCAAAACAGGCTCTCTAATGGACATTGAAAGGAGCACTTCTGTTCGAGGGAGACCCCCTCCATGTCCCATTACACTCCTTTTGTAGTCTCCAATGGGTCCTGGAGGGGGGTCTCTCTCTAACAGAGACTCCCTAATGGACACTGTTAGAGAGAGACCCCCCTCCAGGTCTCATTAGACTGTTGTAGTCTCTATTGGAACCTGGAGGGGGGTCTATCTCTAATAGAGACTATAATTTGTGCAAAGTGTAGGGGCAGGGCCAGGGGCAGAGCCTGGCAGGGGGCCCTTTCTTTATTTGATCCAGGGGCCCTGAGTGTTGTTAGTCTTCCCCTGTGTATGTGAATCCCATATCTAGAGCATCCCCTTAAGTCAGGCCCTAGGAGGACTAAGCTTTGTCCCTTGAATTTTGTTTGAATTTTGGCCCTTGAACTTTAATTTTGTTGGGTAATTGTTTTGTGTGATTCTGATCATTTCTTGTTTGGAGGTTGCATTATTGTATACACTGTTTATTGCCTCCATTTTGCCACTGTTTATTTGTATTGTTGTTGTTGCCTTACTTTGCTGGGCATGCTGCCCAAATAAACAACCCTTCTTTTAGCCTCAGTGTGTCAGAGAATGAGCTATTGCCTAGTGGGTTGCTAACACCAGGAACAAAAGAAACCAAACAACAGCAGATACTTTGGGGGTACGTGCTGCAGGTAGTTTTCTATGCTAGAAAATCACTGATGTCTACAAGGGCACACAGAAAACAATTGCTTTTCTATGTTAACCATTTACACAGGAATGAAAGCCACAGTTGCATAGAATTGTTAATGGAAAGCTCTAGCATGTCTGCAATTTTGTATACCACTCTGCACTCACAGCCTGCATTTCTATGCATCACAGCAGTGAGTGTAAACGAATGTGACTTTTTACTAAGGCAGGGTTACTTAACCACATGTGGCCCGAGACCTCAAACTAGGATGGTGGGTCGTCAAGCCCAGATCGCAATCAACATGTTGCCGAACCACCATCTCAGAGCATCAGAGTACATGGAGCTGGCACTGACAGAGGACGAAGCAGGCAGCAGCAGAGGGACCCGGAGCTGCATAAGCCAATGCTTTCTCTGTAGCACCGGTGTTCTGCCTAATAGAGTCCGCCCATCAAATGGTGTCCGCTCCGTACTGCGCATGCGCAGTACGGAGCAGACGAAGCTTCGGAAAATCTCAGAAGCTGAACGGCGCCTGCGCCGTGAGTGGAGGTGGTAGCCCCACCATCCAAGCGGACATAGGGTTGTGAATTTTAGAGGGCCCCTCGCGGGCGAGCTTCGCTCGCCACGCTTCGGGCTCGGCCTCGCTCTGCTCAGCTCTTTTTTATTCTAACTCTATGTCCACTTGGATAGTGGGGATAGAACCTGGACTCACGGCCCAGGCGCCGTTCATCCTCGGCAATTTTCGGAATCTGTGTTCCTGTGTACTGCGCATGCGCAGTACGCAGGGGACACTATCTGATGGAGGACGCTATTTGACAAGACACCAGCTCCTGTTCCAGGCAGTGTGATACCAAGTGCACCTCGCCTGGGACCTTTCTAGCAGCCTGGAGAGCTATGCCTGCAGAAACTGGAGGAGGAAAAGTCATAAAATCAGGTGCATGGAGTGTATGCAATACAATAGTTCAGGTAAACATGCAACAATGGCTGCTGGGATGGTAATAACAGTCTCTGATGCCAGGGCATAAGTTGTGAAGCACTGTAGGGCTGCTATCCTCAGAATTGAGCCAGCTCTGTAAACAAAACACAAGAAGGAAGGAAGGGGGAAGCCTGAGTGCAATATTACAAGGAGTTTATTAGAACAACAGTTAAAAACTCTTACAAAGTGTTAGATTAAAAAAGTTTATCATGTGCTTGCTCACCTGCTAAAAGGTCCAAGATCCTCAATCTTACATGGTCTTCTGGGTTCAGGCTCCCTAGGAAGCAATGGAGAGGGACTGAAAGTTCCTGAGATGCACAGGAAATCCACTCCAAACTAGTGATGTCCAGTTCATGAACGAATCGTTCTTTTGAACCGGTTCTTTTTAGTGAACTGGATGAATCGATTCTTTTCAGTGAACTGATTCGTTTGAAACACTTCACTCTGCACTCAGTACATAGCAGAGCAGCAGAGCTGGCAGTGGTAATATGATCCTAGAGTGAGAGAGCTCCGCCCCTCCCTGCAACCAATCAGCTGACTCAAAGCACAGTGACACTCAGGAACTGGATACAAACTTAAAACAAGAGCCAGGAGTTAAAGAATCGTATCAGTTTTTAGAACCCAGTACACTGAAAGAACCACGAGTCACCACCAGTAAAACAATACACTAAACCAATGAGGTAGCAGCAGTGATCAGGTGGTACGGACAGCCTGAGGCCCTTTCACACTCATGCGACTTGTCCTGCGACTTGAGACTGCAAAGTCACATGACAAGTCACACCCCATGATTTCCAACGAGTTCAGTTCATATCTGTGCGACTTCAAAGTAGTTTTTGTACTACTTTTGTCTGACTTTGATGCGACTTGTGGCAGAGACCTCAAGATTACACAAACATTGCTTCAAGTCATGGCAAAAATCATGGCAAAAGCACTTGACTTTCAAGTCGCACAAGTGTGAAAATAGCCTTAACGATTGGATTTTACTACCAGGGGTACTTCGCCCATGGTAGTGGTAGTAAAATCTGATCATCATTCCTGCGCATGCGCTGTAAAGACTATGGGAAAATCTGATGGCTAGCAATGTTAACTGGGAAGTTGGCCCATCAGAATGCAGTTCACATGCACAAAAACCCGCTTTTCATTTAGGCTCCATTTCCACTTGTGCAACTTGTCCTGCGACTTTGTACTCTATGATTTCCAATGAGTATTATTCGTATCTGTGCGACTTCAAAGTAGTCCCTGCACTACTTTGGTCCCACTTTGATGCAACTTGAGATCCATAGACCTCCGGAATACACAGGCATTGCTTTAAAGTCGCATCAAAATTGAGGCAGAATTGTGCAACTTTCAGGCTGCGTTAGCCTGAAAAGCCAGAAAGTTGCACGATTATGCCGCGACTTGAAGCCATGCCTGTGTATTCTGGAGGTTTATGGCCCTCAAGTCACATTACAATGGGACCAAAGTAGTGCAGGGACTACTCTGAAGTCGCTGTGACTTGAAGTCGCACAGATATGAATAGTACTCATTGGAAATCGGGTACTTCTTGTCATGCAACTTTGCAGTCCCAAGTCGCAGGACAAGTTGCACAAGTGGAAACAGAGCCTAAATGAAAAGCGGGGTTTGTGTGCATGTGAACTGCATTCTGGGGCAACTTCACAGGTAACATTGCTATCCATCAAATTTGCGGAAACCTAGGCTCAGGGCCGGTTCACACTGCAGCATAGTGCAAAATCGCATGCGATTTGCACTGCAGTGCAAATCACAGGCGATGTCCGTGCAATGCGATTTCAGCAATACAGATAGTATGGTTGAAATCGTATCGCATTCGGACTAAACTCGCACAGGACCCTTTTTTTGGTCCGCACCAGAATCGGATCGCATAGCACTCATGCGATCCGATTCATGTCCAAACTGACACTTCGCAGTGCGACATGCGAACTGAAATGGGGGTGCCATTAACATTGCATGACACTCCCCAGCAGTTCGCATATGTCGTTGTGAACTGTCGTGCGAGTTGGGTGCGATGCAGGAACCCGTCGTGGAATCGCAGGGTTCCCGCATCGCACAAGTGTGAACCCAGCCTAACACAGCTGTTTGTGTATCACCAAAATGCATGACACTGCGCTAATCTGACAACAATGGAATAATTGTCAATTGACAACAATTGTGCTCTGCGCCGATGAACTAAATCAAAGTAAACATTACCAGGACCTGCCAACCTTCTGTGTGAATCAGTCTTCTGATTCTACTCATTTAAGAAGGTTGAATCAGAGCTTCGGTTCACTTGCTTGTCAGTAGACTCAGCAAGTGAACCGAAGAACCGAAGAATCGATTCATTGAATCGGTTCATTTCAGTGAGCAGTTCGAAATGAACCGATTCATTTTAAAGATCCGAACTTCCCATCACTACTCCAAACCAGCATGGAATGCTTGGGCAGATGTGATGTCACCAAGAGAGGAAGAAGTTGCTAGGATGAAACGGGCTCTCTGCTCCTTCTGAAGGCCTGGAGTGGTAATGCAGGCTACTGGTACTGTATGTATAGGGAGAAATGTGCAACACCATTTGTGGGACTAGAAGGACCAGCGATGCCAGTAAAAGGGCACAAGACACCGCAGCCAGAAGGAAATGAAAAACATAATACAGCAATAACAATGAACTGGCAGATACATGTGAGAACAATAAAAGACTAGTAAATATGACAATTTAAATGATAAAAGATGGAAAATGAAAATGTACAACCTTGAAGCCGAATGACCAGAATGTATATGAACCAACAAATAAAAAATGGTATTCATCAATACATGAAATGAAAAGTGGAAGGGATTCAGGAAAAGTGAAAATTATAAATCAAACATATATTAAAAAATAAATAAAAAATAAATATAAAGAAAAAAAAAACATGAAAATAAAAATAATAAATAAAAACATAAAACTGATGTATTAAGTGGACACACTGCAAATAGTCAGAGGTTTCTAAATTATAACTTATATTGTTATGATATCACTAAAGCTATCACTAATGTTACTTACTATAACCACCCCCAGAGGACAAAGACTCTGGCCATATAAGCCCAAGTATTCAGGAAGAAGAAGGGTCCACTTTGAGAAAAGTAAACACATTTTGGTAAGCATTATGGGAAACTATATGCATTATGTAAATTAAATATCCGAATAAGTGGTGATATTGTGGACATGTGACAGGGCAGAAAAGCCAGAGAAGCAATAAATGTTTAAAGCAGGGTATGTGTTTCTATCTCTTTGTTTAAACCACTGGGCACAAGGGTATTTAAGGAATAGATCCAATAAGTTTCCTGTTGACATAAACCTTTCAAACGTTTTGCCACAGGGAATGTGTTTAGTATGGCCTCAATTATTATAAATTTTCTCACTTCTTTAAGAAGGGGCTCACTAGATTGCAGCGCACTAGTGCAACATATAAGTAAAATATTATTTGAGCACCGGTATTTCCTTTTTCCTTTTTTATTACAACCAGAGGAATGTTGGTCAGGTAGAAGGTGTACACAGGTCCATAGGTATTACTTATCTGTATGCCAGGGTAGGATATGTTGCACCCAGAATGAAAGAGTAGCAATTAAAAAGACTGCTGTCATTTCTCCCTCCCACAATAATAATGAACATACAAAGTATGGAGAAGAGTGAGGCTAAGATGGCCCCCACCCCGTCTCTATACCATAGCAGGGCGGAAGCGACGTCAAAACGTCACTTCCACCCATACCTCTTAAAGGCACATTTTTTCAATGTAATCTTTTTCAAATTACATTTTTTTTATAGCATTTAAGATTTTGAGATCTGAGGACTTTTTGACCCCAAATCTCATATTTAAGAGGTCCCGTCATGCTTTTTTTCTATTACAAGGGATGTTTCCATTCAGGAATAAAAGTGATCCATTTTTTTTTTAAACAGTGCAAAAATAAATAAAATCAAGTAAAATAAATAAGAAAAAAAAACAATTTTTTTAAAAAACACCCCATCCCGACGAGCTCGCGCTCAGAAGTGAACGCATATGTGAGTAGCGCCCGAATATGAAAACGGTAGTCAAACCACACATGTGAGGTATCGCCACGATCTGTAGAGCAAGAGCAATAATTCTAGCCCTAGACATCCTCTGTAACGCAAAACATGTCTTATTTTTCTATAAAAAAAGTGATTTTTTTACCAAAAAAAGTGCGCTTGTAAGACCACTGCGCAAATACGGTGTGAAAAAAAGTATTGCAATGACCGCCATTTTATTCTCTATGGTGTTAGAAAAAAAATTCCCATAATGTTTGGGAGTTCCAGGTAATTTTATAGCAAAAAAAAAAAACTGTTTTAAACATGTAAACACTGAGTCTGAAAAAGAGGCTTGGTCCTTAAGTGGATAAAGCAATAATATATTTAAAATCTCTACTCAGAGACATTAAAAAAATTTCACCTGATCTATTTTATTTTGGTCAGATTGAGAATCAATCTTTGCATCTATTGGTAGAAGCAGAAACTGTTGTGTGAACTTAGAGAAACTAGCAACTTATTTTTTTTAAATATGATACCAGTTTTAGAAGTGACTGTACTTTAACCACCTTACCTTCAGAAGATTAACCCCCCCCCCCCCCCCCCCATGACCAGACCATTTTTTGCAATACAACACTGCGTTACTTTAAGTCCCGGTTCACACTGGTGCGATGTGGGAAACCCTGCAATTCCTGTGCAGGTTCCTGCATTGCACCTGAATCACACACTGGTTCACACTGACATCTGCAAACTCCTGGTGGTGTCAATGTAAAGTTAATGACACCCACAAATTGGTTTGCAGATTGCAGTGCGAACCCATGCAATCCGATTTCAGTGTGGACCAAAAAAGGGTCCTGCACCATTTTGGTGGTGCGAATGCGATTTTCAGCCATACAGTTTGTGTGGCTAAATTTTGCATCACACAGACATCGCATAGGGTTGCCACCTGTCCGGGATTCACCCGGACAGTTCGGGTTTGGAATCATGCGTTCGGGTTTCAGACCACCTGCAACCCGGACACATTATTCAGACCAGACTATGGTTTCACAGCAGAGTTGCTGGCTGCAGTTGTGTGAGCCGAGTGTCTGTTACACTCTCTTTCACACTGCCCAAAGCCAGCATTACCAATTACCCCCCCATACAGACAGGAGAGGAGAGAGGGCTTGATCTGCTCCTCTTCCTCCCACCCCTACCCCTCTTTGTCTGCCCACACTTCAATCCCTGGCGCTGTGCCTCAGAAAAGGAAAATGGGGGCCAGAAATTTGAGGTCCAGCAGCCTCAGGTCCATCTGTATTAGAGGTGCTGACTGCCAAGGGGTGAGTGAGCTCACCATCCAACCCTGTCCATGACTGAAGTCTTCCCACTTCTCTCTCCTGCCTCTGAGTGAGTAAACTAAGGTAAATCAGGGTTCTCAATGAACCTCATACATCAGAGTTCCCCTTTACACCAGAGGCCACAGTTCTCACTGCCCCCCCCCCCCCCCCCCTTAAATCAGGGTTCCCAGAGCATCCCTTATGTTAGAGTCCCCAGAGTTCTCCCTTACATCAGAGTCTGCAGAGTCTCCCCTTACAGTGTAAGGGAAACTCAGTGAGTTCAGATATAAAAGAGGAACTCTGTGGACTCTGATGTAAAGGGGGATTCTTGTGATTTCTTCATTTGATTAGAAATATTATTTAATTGAAAAATATATGTATAGTTTATACTATAAAAAAAAATTGCTGTGCACCGCTAAAGTGTTCGGATTTGACTTGAAGAAAAGGTGGCAACCCTAACATCGCATGAGATGTGTGCAGCAATGCAGTGAGAATCCCTGTACATAAATGAAATGTATGTCATTCCTTCTCCCCCCCACAAACAGAGCTTACTTTTGGTGGTATTTGATCACCACTGTTTTTTTTTTTTTTTGTTTTGTTTTTTTTACACTATAAACAAAAAAACAGACTGACAATTTTGCAAAGAACAAAACAAAACAAAACAAAAAATATATATATTTTTTACTTTCTGTTATAAAACATATCATAAAAAATTGAAATTGGAAGTGCAGTCACTCTAAATCTGAGAGCTAGATCTGAAATGAGTGGAAGCTCTGCTGATTTTATCATCCAATCATATACAAGCTAAAATGCTGTTTTTTTAATTTTCCTTGCATGTCCCCCTCGGATCTACTGTGACTTTACTTCCAAGTGCACTTGCAGTGCAAAGTGGATTTTCCTTTAGTAAATAACCCCCATAGTGTCTACAAACTATGGGATACTGTATATACTGGAATTACATTTTTTTTTTAATGCTAGTAATGCGATCAATAACTTGCAGCGGACAGTCTGACACTAACACTTTTGGAACTTTGTGGGATCCAGTGGCAATAATACAGTGATCAATGCTAAAAATATGCACTGTCACTGTACTAATGACACTAGCTGGGAAGGGGTTAAAATATCTAGAGTGATAAAATAATTAAATGTGTGCCTACCCAGTGTTTGTGTGTATTATGTGAGGTGCTTTCACTAAGAAATGTGATGGATTTTATTTCTCTGCTATGCAGGGAAAGAAAATCCATCACATCCCCAGTGTCAGGAGAGAGCTCTGCCTTGTTTACGTAGGCAGAGTGCTATCCTATGTCTCTGTTTGCTGATCAGTGGGTGCCAGTAGATATCCAGTGGCGGTGCGCTCATGCCCTCTATCAGACAGTGCAGAATAATGTATATATAGGGGGCGCATGCGCAGCTCATAAGATGACGGACACACTATACTAAAGCTCCGGCCTCGTCGTGCCTATCCGAAGCTCCCGCTCCACTACATCAATGGCTACAGCTCCAGGAGTCCCTTCACTCGATCCGGGAACTATACAACTACCCTACGGAAGCTGTATGGGTAAGATCAGTGACCAGACGCACATATACCAAAAGCGTTCCTCATAGGCCGCACTACAGCCCTCATACCTCATGGACAGATACCTGCGTAGGCCACAATCCTCGGCCTCGATTAGCTCGACGGGCGACGCAGACCCACCAGACGCACTCCCGCTGGTCGATTCCTCACTTTTTATTGAAAAACCTCCACCTAAATCACAAGCCCCTGACCAGCTAGACCAGCCTGCAATGGCTACTTTAGTGAGGGTGGAAGTTTTAGACCTGAAATTGCAAGCCCACATTTTTTGTTCTTCCTTTTCTTTTCTTTTTTTAATGGATCCTTTTTGATCCCATATCCAACTACACAGTCCATTTTCACTTACAGCTTCATCCTTACTTGATGAGTTCTTTTCTTTTTAAGGTTCTACACTGGTTCCTTCCTGGATCCAATTAGGAAACATGACTATATTTCCACTCTCCAAGTTTACCCTTACAGGTTTACCTATATAAGTATACATTATATGCTTTTTACATCATGGTTTATGCAGAACCTATGTTTTATGAATGTAATGCATGCTTTGTCCACAATATACTGTTATGGCTGTTAGTATGTTCTCATGCAATGTTAAAGGCCTAAACTCCATCCGCAAAAGATGGCTGCCACTAAAAGAGTTCAGAGCCTCTAACACAGACGTGATCATGGTCCAGGAGACACATTTCAAGGCAGAGCGCTCATTCAAATTTGCATCTAGACACTTCCCCACAGCCTATGTTGCCTCTGACCCCTCCAGAAAAGCTGAGGTGGCTATTCTTCTCAAACGCTCCTCTACCATACAAGTAAAATCCTCTTATCTTGACCCTCAAAGCCATTATGTTCTCCTGAACTGTGATCGCATGGACACCTCTTTTACTTTAGCTAACGTGTATGTACCCAATTCGAGACAAATTGGATTTCTAGAAAATTTCCTTGAGAAACTCCATTCCTTCTCCCAACCCCTTCAGATCATTGAAGGGGATTTTAACCTATGTATGTCCCCGAAAAAAGACCGAGCTGCCTTGTTTCAAACCATTCCCTCTCTTCAGGTACAAAAATCTTCCTCCTCATTCCGCAGATTGATTAGGACACATGGACTGTTTGACTCTTGGAGAATAAAACATCCAACCACTAAACAGTTCTCGTTTTTTCCCCTCCCCATAAATTGTACACAAGACTTGATTTTTTTCTTTATCCCTGCACCATTACTGCCTTACCTGGTTGACTCAAACATTCTCCCAATCACGTGGTCAGACCACGCACCCATAACTTTAGACCTCCTCTTATCTGTGCCTAACCCTAGGAGGTGCCATTGGCGTCTTACCGAATCGCTCCTTAATTCACCTGTGACACAAATACCCCTGCAGAAAAAACTAAATGAATACTTTCAGATAAACAAAGATTCGGTATCGGAGCGATCTCCACCTTGTGGGAAGCTCACAAGGCATTCTTCAGGGATGAATGTATCGCCACTGGATCACGCCTCAAAAAAGATCCAGCCTTACAATGCTCGACTTTACTAACTCAACTATTAGATGGTGAAAAAAAAAGTCTCAAACACCCCCACAATGGAGCATCTCTGTGCCATAACAGCTCTACGCAACCACATTAAAACAATGGACCTAGCCAGAATCACTAAATCCATGCTTTGGTCAAAACAAAAATTTTATGAATTCGCCAACAAACCTCATAGAATGCTAGTCCAAAAACTAAAACCAAGATACCAAGCTTCAATACCTGACTTTCTGACACAACATGATGGGAACCCTACATATTGCCCCCAGGCTATGACTAATGTTTTTTGAGAGATTTCTATCAGAAATTATACAACTGTCTGGCCACAGACCCAAACCCCCATTTTACGCAGGAGAAATTTGACATGTTTATTAACTCTCTAAATCTTCCCACCCTCCCCCCGGACGGCCGTTCAGGACTCAATGCATACATTTCGGCTGAAGAAATCACAAAAGTTATCAAACAACTCCCGGCCAACAAATCCCCAGGCCCTGACGGGCTCCCCTATTCGTATTATAAAAAAAACTTCTTCCTACCATACTACCTTACATGGAGATGCTCTTTGCCTCATTGATGACAGGGAAGATCCCCCATGCTCAATTCCTACATGCTTTCATCACAGTTATTCCAAAGTTAGAAAAAGACACCTCACTACCAGACAATTACCATCCCATAGCCCTCCTAAATTCTGACTACAACATTTTTACAAAAATACTAGCCAATAGGTTATTCTTACTACTCCCCACACTAATACATAAGGACCAAGTTGGATTTGTCTTCACCAGACACGCAGGGGACAATACCAGACGCACCATAGACCTTATAGACCTCCTGACCAAAACCAAAAGACCTGCTATAGTACTGAGCTTAGATGCTCAGAAAGCATTTGACCGCCTGAACTGGTCATTCATGTTTGCCACGCTATCACGGTATGGTTTTTCTGGCCCCTTTTTACAAGCCCTAAGAGCATTGTATTCCACTCTTACGTCCCAGGTACAGATGTCCTCCCATGTCTCAGCGTCATTCCCCCTCAGCAATGGTATTAGACAGAGCTGCCTATTCTGTATACTGTCATTCAGACAACTTGAACATTATAAACATTTTATTTACTTTACTATTATTAATGATTGTAACATTATCTTATGTTACATATAGAATGTTACATTTGCCTGTATTTCTTGACAACATTTTACAAATAAACAATTTATAAAAAAAGAATCACGTATTTATAAGTGATTCTGCACAGAGCGGCCATAAAACTTTTGTGTGGCAGTCGGCAACTGGTTAACCCTGGTATGTACTGGGGGGGATCCTACAACATTTTTTTCCTTGAATTTTGAATTCCATACCATAATATTATTGAATAAGTACATACCATTGCATGCATTTGAAGCGTTAAAATATAGAATAAACCAAACTGATGTGCATTGGCTAATTATGCTGCTGAGTACAATGCACACTTCCAGGAGGTAATGCTGCCAGTGGGATTTGAACTCATGGCTTGAACCTTTGAGGGCAGCTACAGAGCTGAGCACATACCTACAGAGAAAATAAATTTACTAAGGTTTGATTCTATACAATAGTGTTTTGCATTTCTGGCATGTGGAAGGCAATGTCTTGGCCTTGCTGGAGGTCAGCAGTAAGGTGCATATTACAGCTGACTCATGGTCCAGCAGGCATGCATGGTCCAGCAGGCATGGGCAGGGACGTTACCTATCTTTTACGGCACATTGGGTGACTCTGCTGGCAGCTGGGAAGGATGCAGGACAAGGTTCAGTAGTGTTGGAGGTTGTTTCGCCCCCACGCCTCCAAAATGCTACTACTGGTGATTCTGACATCTCTCTCTTCCACCCCCTCCTCTTCTTCTTCCTCCATAGCCTCTTCCTGTGCTTTGTCCTCAGAACCAGCAGTGCTCTGTAGGCGTTCAAGGGGCTACACAAGTACGCAGGCAAAAAGATGTCATGCCGTGCCTGAGCTGGTGTGCTTGGGGGCAGGAGCCACACTGGGACAGAGATTCTGTCAGCTCTGCAGGGGCAGGCTCAGAGGTGGTTGATGCCACGCCAGCTTAAGCCAGGAATGGTGGTTTGCGACAATGGCACCAACTTCTTCTATGCCCTCCGACAGGGACAACTGACCCATGTGCCCTGTTTGGCTTATGTCCTTAACTTGGTGGTGTAGCGGTTCTTGGGCAGGTACCCGGGCTTACAGGATGTCCTGAGGAAGGCCAGGAAAGTCTGTGTGCATTTCCGCCAGTCATATAATGCCAGTGCTCGGCTGGCAGACCTCCAAAAGGAATTTAACCTGCCCAAGAACCGCCTAATCTGTGACATGCCCACCAGGTGGAACTCAACGTTGGCCATGCTGCAGCAGCAGCACAAGCAGCAGAGGGCCATCAATGAGTACCTGTGTGACTATGGAACCAGGACAGGGTCAGGGGAGCTTGTTTTTTTTTTCTCCACGCCAGTGGGCCATGATCAGGGATGCATGTACTGTCCTGTCACCTTTTGAGGATGGTGAGCAGTGACAGTGCATGCATTAGTGACACTGTCCCTCCTGTCCACCTGTTGGAGCACACGCTGCATGGAATAATGGTCAGGGCACTTGAGGCAGAACAGAGGCAGGAAGAGGAGGATTTCCTTACCTCTCAAGGTCCCCTTTATCCAGACAGTGTTTCTACTGGCCCGCCAATCACATAGGAAGAGGAGGAGAAGGAGGAGGAGCATTATGTCAGCATGGAGGTGGAGCCTGGCACTCAGCATCAGCAGCAGTCTTTAAGGGATAATTTACAGTCCAAAGAAACCCATGGACTTGTGCATGGCTGGGAGGAGGTGGCTGTTGTCCTTTTTTAGTCCGCGGCCCCAAGGTATGATCAGTTCCAGCAACCATCTCCAGCGTCTGATTTACATGGTGCAGGAATACCTAGGGGCAAGATCAGACTTGGACACCTTTCCCACTGAAAATCTTCTGGGTTACTGGGTCTTGAGTATGGATCACTGGACAGAGCTTGCACAGTATGCAATTGAGCTACTGGCCTGTCCTACATCCAGCGTTCTTTCGGAACGTACATTCAGTGCTGTTGGAGGCTTTGTAACCGATCACAGGGTGCGCCTGTCCACCGACTTTGTTGCTGGAACTGATCATACCTTGGGGCTGCAGACTAAAAAATTGTCTGAACGCATTGGTCAGACGGCCACCTTTTCCACCACTCCTTCTGTGACTGACCGAAGCCTCAGCAACATGTTGTCCAGGACCAGGAATTTGTAACCTCCCAGTCTCTGGGAATGCATTGCACAGGACTTTCTGCAAGGCCTCCCTCTGCAATGGCAAGATAAGGTCCGCAACCTTACCCTTGTACCGTGGATCAAGGAGAGTTGCCAGCCAGTAATGATCCCTCTCATTGATCCGCTGAATATGAGGATTCTTCCTCAGGCTTTGCAGGATCAGGGAGGCCATGCAGCATAGGTTAGCTGAGGCATTCGGTCCGGAGTCCTCTGGGTCACTAAGGACGACATGATCCGTAGCCACCTCCTCCAAGCCACGTACATGTCCACGGGTTTCTTAGGGACATATCCTGGTTGACCTTTATGGGGTGTCTGCTGACCATTAGTTTTCTGAAAAGGGGGGGAGTGGAGGACATGTTCCATGTGTTTTGGAACTGTGTCTTTGCTAAGGAAGTGCTGGGAAAGTTGAAGGGCTTCCTGAGGGAGGTAGTGGGGGTGGTTTTTGTAAGGGAGGAAATGGTGGTTCTGGGTTTGTGGAGATTGGAGAAAAATGCCGCCAGGAAGGTGTGGTGCATTTCTGTTGTCTACAAGGAAGTAATGTGGGATGTGGGATGTTAGGAATATATGGGTAGGAAGATAGAGGTTCATATTTGTATAAGATATAGTAGGTGCCCGCAATATTGTGTCAATCTCGCCTTTTATCGGCGAGTGACACCCTGCGAGACCCATCGCGGGAGCTAACGCCAAGCCAGCTCGCATTGGGAAAGGAAAAAGGTTTCTTTTCCTTTCCCGATGAGCAACAAGCATCGCCTACATTGAGGCTGGGTTCACACTGGTGCGGGAATCCGAATTGGATTCCCACCAATATCAGGCACTGTATTTGGTATGAATCTTAAGGCAGAACTCCACGCCAAATTTTAAATAAAAAACCGGCATGTGTTCCCCCTCCAGAGGCATACCAGGCCCTTAGGTCTGGTAGGGATTTTAAGGGGAACCCCCCTACGCCGAATAAAAAGGCGTGGGGGTCCCACCAAAATCCAGACCCTTATCTGAGCACGCAGCCCGGCCAGTCAGGAAAGAGGGTGGGGACGGGCGAGCACCCCCTCTCCTGAGCCGTTCCAGGCTGCATACCCTCAACATGGAGTGGGGTGGGTTCTTTGGGGAAGGGGGTGCCCTGGTTCTCGGGGTCTGGGGGGGCCTGGACAGGGGGCTTATCGGAATTTGGGAGCCCCCTATAATAAGGGGGCCCCCAGATCCCCGCCCCCACCCTATGTGAATGAGTACGGGGTACATGGTACCCCTACCCATTCACCTGTGGAAAAAAGTGTTAATAAAAAAAAACACACAACACAGGTTTTCAAAGTCATTTATTAGGCAGCTCCAAGGGTCTTCCAACTTCAGGGGTCTTCTCACCGGACTCCTCCACTATTTTCTGCTTTTGCTAGTGGAGGAGCCCGGCTTTCTCCTTTGTCGCCATCCTGGGGTCTTCTTCCGACTCCTTCGCTCTCTCCGGGGTTTCTGCTCTCTGGCGTCTTCTCCCACTCTTCTTCTGGGCTCCTCTGTTATTTTCTTCCAGCTCTTTTACTAGCGATCTCCTCCAATCTCCTCCGTCCTTCTTCTTTCCTCTTCTTCTTTCTTCGTTCTTCTTCCAATGTTGACATGACGCTTTCTCCCACTGTAGTGCCATGTGAGCGCTGCGCGATCACTTATATGGGCATGGGGCCTGGTCACTGGGTGATGTCACACTGTGGCCCCACACCTTATGATGTCAGTTCACAGCATGTCCCAGAACCTGACATAAGGGGCGGGGCCACTGTGTGACATCACCCTGTGACCATGCCCCATGCCTATATAAGTGATCGCACAGTGCTCACACGGCATTACAGTGGGAGAGAGTGTTGTGTCAACATCGAGAGAAGAGGGAAGAAGAATGGAGGAGACGAGCTCCTCTGCTAGTAAAGGAGCTGGAAGAAGATAGCGGAGGAGAGCAGGAGAAGACGCCAGAGAGCAGGAGAAGACGCCAGAGAGTGCAAAGGAGTCGGAAGAAGACCCCAGGATGGCGACGACGACGGATGAAGGCCGGGCTCCTCCGCTAGAAAAAGAGCGGTAAAAGAGCAGAAGATATCGAAGGAGTGGACCTAGGCATCAGCATGAGCATGGCCGTTACTATAATATTAATTAAATTAAATTAGACACTTTGCTACAATGTAAAGTAGTGAGTGTACAGCTTGTATAACAGTATAAATTTGCTGTCCCCACAAAATAACTCAACACACAGCCATTAATGTCTAAACTGCTGGCAACAAAAGTGAGTATCCCCTAAGTGAAAATGTCCAAATTGGGCCCAATTAGCCATTTTTCCTCCCTGATATCATGTGACTCGTTAGTGTTACAAGGTGTCAGGAGTGAATGGGGAGCAGGGGTGTTAAATTTGGTGTTATCACTCTTATTCTCTCATACTGGTCACTGGAAGTTCAATATGGCATCTCATGGCAAAAAACTCTCTGAGGATCTGAAAAAAAAAAGTAATTGTTGTTCTACATAAAGATGGCCTAGGCTATAAGAAGATTGCCAAGACCCTGAAACTGAGCTGCAGCACTGTGGCCAAGACCATACAGCAGTTTAACAGGACAGGATTCACTGTTAAGTGCATGTGCTCAGCTTCATATTGCAAAGACAAGTGTGTGTTGCCTACAGTCAAGCATGGTGGTGGGAGTGTCATGGTCTGGGGCTGCATGAGTGCTGTCAGCACTGGGGAGCTACAGTTCCATGAATGCAGGGAACCATGAATGCCAACACATACTGTGACATACTAAAGCGGAGCATGATCCCCTCACTTCAAAGACTAGGCCACAGGGCAGTATTCCAACATAATGACCCCAAAAACACCTCCAAGACGACCACTGCCTTGCTATACAAGCTGAGGATAAAAGTGGTGGTCTGGCCAAGCATGTCTACAGACCTAAACCCTATTGAGCATCTGTGGGGCATCCTTAAATGGACGGTGGAGGAGCACAAGGTCTCGAACATCCACCAGCTCCGTGATGTTGTCATGGAAGAGGACTCCAGAGCTAACCTGTGAAGCTCTGGTGAACTTCATGCCCTAGAGGGTTAAGGCAGTGCTGGAAAATAATGGTGGCCACACAAAATATTGACACTTTGGGCCCAATTTTGACATTTTCACTTAGGGGTGTACTCACTTTTGTTACCAGTGGTTTAGACATTAATTGCTGTGTGTTGAGTTATTTTGAGGGGACAGCAAATTTACAATGTTAAACAAGCTGTACACTCACTACTTTACATTGAAGCAAAGTGTAATTTCTTCAGTGTTGTCACATGAAAGGTATAATAAAATATTTACATAAATGTGAGTGGTGTACTCACTTTTGTAAGATACTGTGTATACAGTATCTCACAAAAGTGAGTACACCCCTCACATTCTTGTAAATATTTTATTATTCCTTTTCATGTGACAACACCTGGTTGATGCCACACACGCTTGACACCATCTGAACCAAATACGTTTATCTTGGTCTCATCAGGCCACAGGACATGGTTCCAGTAATCCATGACCTTAGTCTGCTTGTCTTCAGCAAACTGTTTGTGGGCATTCTTATGCATCACCATTTAGAACAGGCTTCCCTCTGGGACGACAGCCATGCAGACCAATTTGATGTAGCATGCTGCGTATGGTCTGAGTACTGACAGGCTGATCCCCCACTCCTTCAACCTCTGCAGCAAAGCAGGAAGCACTCATACGTCTATTTCCCGAAAACAAACTCTGGGTATGATGCTGAGCACGTACACTCAACTTCTTTGGTCGACCATGGCGAGGCCTGTTCTGAGTGGAGTGGAAAAAATGATCCGCACTTCGGTTGTTGCTCTTAAAATTGCTTCATTTTATTGAACAGCCACAGTGAACCAACGCAAATTAAGTCAGTTGACACGTTTTAGCCTATAAGGCCTTAGTCATAACCACATTACAGACATAAAACTTTGAAATAAATAGTAGCTCTAAAGATCACAGGCTTCACCCATTAATTGTCTTAAGTGACCGCAGGCAACTATCCAAAAAAGAGAATCAGCTGCAATACATATAGGGTGATCCATGTGTATGCCACTAATTTTCACACACCTTGTGGTGATAATATGCACATGTATGTACACACACGTGCATACATTCATACACATATGCATAAGAAAGCAAGCCATAAAATTCAAAAAATATTAAATAAAAAAGATGAAAATAATAATCCAGGTATGTGAAAGACCCCAGAAGAGAGAAAGGAAAAAAGAGAGGAGGCTCTGGGGAGAGGCATTCTTAATGTAAGTGCAAGTCCAGGTCCCAACTCAGGTTTAACCCCTGAGGCGATCTAGTTTTTAATCTAAAAATCCACCATGCTTCCCTCCCCAGTACCTTTCTCTCCCTATCACCTCCTCTGGGCAAGTGAGACAACCATTATATTCCTCTGAGGCAAAATCAGAAAAGATCGCCCTGATGACATTCTCTAAAGTGACATGTTGCATTTGAAATACAGTATGCCTTACTGGGCAACTTGATAAAAGAATTCAGTGGTTCCGACAATTCTATACTTTGTAGCAGTTACCAGGATGAAGCTCATTATAATCCCAAGCTCAAATATTACATGTACAATAAAAAAAAACAAGTTCATTTTCAGGAGCCAGCTTGATCTGCCCAAATACAAGTAGAGTACCGAAAAGACAAATTTTGTCATTTCATCTGCCTTAGATGTTTAGCAGCAGATGGAAGGACTTCTTCGTGTTCAGGACATGGTAGAAAAAGTTAATCACTAGCGAGGAATGAAGGCCATCTTGTATGGCTTTGGTAGATTCCCAAGTCCAGATACATCAGGACTGAGATCCAGATCCTCTCTGGAAAGTTCAGGCTTCAATAGAAAATTCTGTAAGATTGTAACTACTAGAAGGAAAATCTCCATTCGGGCCAGAGCTTCTCCCATACAGTTCCTCTTTCCTGTGGCAGAGTAAAGACGGTTGATATTATTTACTTGATAACCCAGTCAAAAGTGAAAATTAAAGCTTTAAATTAATGTAATAAACAGTCTGTTTGCTGGGCCCTAAAAGCATTTTTAATGTTTAAATCTGCAGTATTCTTTAAAGTGAAATGAAAAATGAACAATTGCCTCAACCTTTAACCCTTAATGTTGATTCTGTCTGCTCTTTCCTTCCTCTGTTATCTGTGTAGCAATAACCCCTGAAGGAGCTGCTGGTTAGATTTAGGCTTACCGTTACCTCCTGTTTTCCTCGTTATATGTCTAGGGGTTCCCATGGTTGATGGTCCAGTAACTTAGAGACTGACAACAGATCCACCTGAATGGATTTTATTTTCAAAAACGTAGACAATGAACAGTCTCTTAAATTGGGATCAGAGGGTTGGAAAGGAAATTAAGGTACTCTTAGTGTCAAAGTCAAATTGTTGAAGAACTTGCTCACTTTGACTGCATCCAGAGAATAGCCATTCCCAACTGGATGATCACTCAGGTTGGACAGTCCCTCTCTCACAAGGCCTAGCAGCCAACAAGGTGCTTACTCAGGAACAAGTCTCTGCCACAGACGTTGTTGTAGAACGTACAAGATAATGTCTCTGCCACAGACGTTGTTGTAGAACACGTAGAGAAAGTAAGCTTGAAAACACTTGTAGGATACCTGGATCTTTCAGCCAGCTTGGCGATATCCACAAGACCAGATTCTCTTGGTTACTTCAACCCTTCCAGGCCATCACTAAGAAGCCAACCAATATATGCTCTTCTGAAGAGTTGTTCTGGACCGGAACCCTGAACCACGTGATGTCCACATCTTAAATACCTTCTCCCAGAAAGCACAGTGAGAGCGCCACTCCCACTGGGTAGGCTTCGAGAGAGAGTAACTTAAGCACCTAACCAGACTATAGTTGCATGCCTGCCACAAGAGACAGTGCCCCTTGTGGCCAGGCTGAACATCTCGCAGTCCAGTCAGACTGATGCTGAAGTCTAATTTAGACAATTGTACCCAAACCAAACTGCAGTTCAGGAAAAATGCATAGCGCGTGATCTTCAGGGACCGCCGCTACATCTGCATGAGTCACTTCACTTAGTTTATCTCAACACCAGGCAATCCTCAGAGAGAGGGAATTCAGCACACAGAAGGTGATTGGCATCTTCAGTTGTGCATGTTTCCCTATTAGACTGTGTAGAGGGGGTATGTCCATTCCCTCCAGCATAGCTCCCAACTGTCCCTGATTTGGAACAAAGTCCCTCTGTCCCTTTTTCCTCCTCATTTGTTACTCATTTTGTTCTGATCTATAGAGTCTTATATAAAATTCACTTTTTATCTTTCAAAAAGTGTTCCCTGGTGCTAAACCTTTCATCCAGTTTCTAAATGGCTGCATTTGTAAATGTCAAAAGGTAGTATAAAGGAATAGTAATGGTAAAAATTAGCACTTGTGGGTTTAACTAATCTTTTTTTTCCGTATAATTCTCCTTTAAGGGGGCGTGACAAGGGGTGTCTCTTATGGCTACATACATTTGCTATTAGGTGTCTCTAGTTTCCATTTCAGAAATTTAGGAATTATGTCTCCAGGTATTGTATTACACTTAGTTCTCTACTATGTGCTGTGCAGAGTGTGACCCCCTGCTTTCGGGAAGCTGAGAAATAACCTTTGATCTGTGTACTTTGAACAGCTATAGAGAAGAGAACATCTTCTGGAACTCCCTATCTCCTACTCTATCCACCTTTTGGCAATCCCTGAAAACCCATCTCTTTCAAGAAGCCTATCCTGATTCTAACTAATAAACGTTCTTTTTACTTTGTCCATCAGCTCATCAACCACAGTTATTAAATTTTGTATCACTTGATCCTCCCTCTTAGGTTTGAAGCTTTAACGAGCAGGGCCCTCTGATTCCTCTTGTATTGAATTGTATTATAACCATACTCTCTGCCCTAATTTGTGCACAAACTGTTGGCGCTATATAATATCTGCATAATGATAACTTAATATAACTTATTCCTGTGCATATTTTTCCATTTGACATTGAATTATTTGTACAAAATATGCATATGTTAAACAAAAGCAGAAAAATCATATAGTGTATATATACAGTATTTTACAAAAGTGAGTACACCCCTCATAAATATTTTATTATATCTTTTCATGTGACAACACAAACAAGAAATTACACTTTGCTACAATGTAAAGTAGTGAGTGTACAGCTTGTATAACAGTGTAACTTTTCTGTCCCCTCAAAATAACTCAACACACAGCCATTAATTTTTAAACTGCTGGCAACAAAAGTGAGTACACCCCTAAGTGAAAATGTTGAAATTGGGCCCAAAGTGTCAATATTTCGTGTGGCCACCATTATTTTCCAGCACTGCCTTAACCCTCTTGGTCATGGAGTTCACCAGAGCTTCACAGGTTGCCACTGGAGTCCTCTTCCACTCCTCCGTGATGACATCATGGAGCTGGTGGATTAGACCTTCGGTTTGAGGATGCCCCACAGATGCTCAATGGGGTTTAGGTCTGGAGATATGTTTGGCCAGCACCGTCACCTTTACCCTCAGCTTCTTTAGCAAAGCAGTGGTCGCCTTGGAGGTGTGTTTGGGGTAGTCATAATGTTGGAATACTGCCCTGCGGCCCAGTCTTCGAAGGGAGAGGATCATGCTCTGCTTCAGTATGTCCCAGTATATGTTGGCGTTCATGGTTCCCTCAACGAACTGTAGCTCCCCAGTGCCGGCAGCACTCATGCAGTCCCAGACCATGACACTGTCACCACCATGCTTGACTATAGGCAAGACACGCTTGTCTTTGTACTCCTCACCTGGTTGCTGCCACACATGCTTGACACCATCTGAACCAAATAATTGTATCTTGGTCTCATCAGACCACAGTACATGGTTCCAGTTATCAATGTCCTTAGTCTGCTTGTCTTCAATTTGATGCAGTGTGCGGTGTATGGTCTGAGTACTGATAGGCTGACCCCCCCCACCCCTTCAACCTCTGCAGCAATGCTGACAGCACTCATACATCTATTTCCCAAAGACAACCTCTGGATATGACGCTGAGCATGTGCACTTAACTTCTTTGGTCGACCATGGCAAGATGTGTTCTGAGTGGAACCTGTCCTGTTAAACCGCTGTATGGTCTTGGCCACCATGCTGCAGCTCAGTTTCAGGGTCTTGGCAATCTTCTTATAGACTAGGCCATCTTTATGTAGAGCAACAATTATTTTTTTTCAGATCCTTAGAGAGTTCTTTACCATGAGGTGCCATGTTGAACTTCCAGTGACCAGTATGAGAGAGGGAGAGTGATAATACTAAATTTACCACACCTGCTTCCCATTCACACCTCAGACCTTATAACACGAATGAGTCACATCACACCGGGGAAGAAGATGGCTAATTGAGCCCAATTTGGACATTTTCACTTAGACATTAATTGCTGTGTGTTGAGTTATTTTGAGGGGACAGCAAATTTACACTGTTATACAAGCTGTACACTCACTAATTTACATTGTAGCAAAGTGTCATTTCTTCAATGTTGTCGCATGAAATGATATAATAAAATATTTACAAAAATGTGAGGGATGTACACACTTTTGTGAAATACTGTACTTTCTTACCTGCAGAAAAAGGCATGAAGCCACCGTTCTTTTTAAATTTCCCATTGTCATCAAGAAAATTCTTGGGGTTGAATTCATTAGGGTACGGAAAACATGCGGGGTCTTTTAACACCGTGGTAATCATCGGAAAAATGTTAGTGTGCTGCAAAAGCAAAGAGAAAAAGCTGAGCAAAATACCCAGTGCAGATTATAATTTTTAACCTGCTTAAATTTAAGAGGAACAACACCGCAACTGAGCCCCACAAACTTAAAACACCATTTAATT
This sequence comes from Lithobates pipiens, assembly GCF_037356315.1. NCBI lineage: Eukaryota > Metazoa > Chordata > Amphibia > Anura > Ranidae > Lithobates > Lithobates pipiens. Next base: position 210,137,728 of record NW_027507685.1, read on the forward strand.
AATTTTTAATAATCAAATCAAACCCCCCCCCCCCCCCACATCCATCCACGTCTCTATGCTTTATTTTGTTGATAAATCAAATCATTTTGTTGATAAATAATCATTAAAAACCAAAAATAAAATTGTATTTCTAGCTGCAGCCATCTTGAGTAAGGGCAGATGATTTATGAAGCATTTACTTCCTGGAATTCATATGCCCTTATGGATAACCAAATTTAGGATCTGTAAAAATGCCACAAAGCATCGATACTAAAACATATAAAGAACCTTATATTCAAATCACAAATTAAGGCTATATCTAATCAGTAAACATGAACATTTGCTAAAAAGATTGAAATTCACCTTTTATACCTAATTTAGACAAATTGACTGAATATTGCCTTTTACACCTAAGCTAACAAGGTAAGGGCATTTTTAGAAAAACGATTTAAACAAATTCAACCCAAAATTTCCTTTTTATTCAATCCTATAAAAGGTAAACTTGTGAAAACCTAACTCGTGACAACCCTAAATGTAGCTAATTTATTTAGAAAATTGTATGCAACTCTTTGTAACCTCACAGGGTCTATCCCCAGAGAATGATTGCTATTCCCAAACAAGAGATGCCACCTACTGGCCCAGGTAATTTCTGATCAAGCTCTCTGTTAAATACAGATATAAAAATATATACTAAACTCCTGGCCAACAGCCTGCAACCCCTTATATCCCAACTAATACATCCAAATCAGGTTAGATTTATCAATGGCGATTGCACTAGGAGATGTACCGATCTAATACAGTGGGGCTGACCATCACGAATGCCTTCTTATCTAATGCCTCTACCTATCTTTAGATGCAGAGAAGGCATTTGACAGAGTACTGAACACTGGAGGTATTTTAAAGAAAAACTCGTCTTTACACAACCTTTACAAGCTGGCCCAAACGACCCGTTTCCCTCACTAACTTGTGAGGCCACTGGATGTGTGGTATAAACTGTATGTAGCTGCTGCTATATAAAGGATACCACATTGTGTTCCAGGTGAGACTTCTTGTCTCATACCTGGAACACAGAAGAGTCTACTGCAGCGGTGTTCAGCAGCTCAGATTCTAGAGTCAGAGGCAGGTTGATGATGTCACAACTTCTGCCAATTAGAGGAGGGTTTGTATTCATTGCTAGAATATATTGCTTATTTTGATTGGCTGAGCGCCGTTGTGGTAGACTCTCCTGTGTTTCGGGTGTGAGACAGGAAGTTTTGACTCGCACCCGGAACACAGTGTGGTATGATGTAGGTAGACCCAGCTACATACAATTTATACTGCGCATCTAGCGGCCTCACAGGTTAGTGAGGGACATAGGCCAAGATGGCCCAAACACACTATGTAAAGTATGTGGAAAGATGGAGTTTTTTCCTTAAATTAGTACTGAACAAATTTGGTTTTACAGGATCTTTTGGAGTTGTTCTCTTAGCACTATTGTCCCAGTGCTAAAGTTTAGATATCGGGTATGCTAGCAGACCCATTTTTAATAACCAGTGGCAAAAGACAAGGGTGTCCCCTTTTGCCCCTTGTTTTTGTCTTGGTTATTGAACTAATAGCCAAAGCTATTTACTCCACATCCTAACCTCAAAGGTCTCATGGTAGGCATTTTGGAGTACAATATAGAACTCCTAAATTCATTACCCATCTTGCATACAATCCTCACAAACTTTGGCTCTCCTTCTTTATAAAAAAAATAAACAAATCTAAATAATTTATGCTACCTATACACCGTTTGTCATCATTACAAAAAAGTCTCTTGGATCTCCTTTTTTCCTGGTCATACAACTCTCAAATACAATATCTTGGCATAAAATTGGCTTCTCCAATCACTGACATTTTTAAGACTAACTACCCTGCCTTACTAAAATTTCGGAACTATGTAAAGATTACTTATCCAAATCTACAATTTCTTGGGTGGGAAGAACAGCTCTTACCAAAATGTAAGTCAATGCTTGACTAATAAACTAAACATGCCATTTTAGTATCAGACATTTACCTTGGGTATATTGTATCCTCTAAACTCAACATCTCTTGTAGTTTTCCGAGCCGCACCCATTGGAATTAGGTCCATGAATCGCTGCATTTCATGGATCACAGCATCTGTAAATGGCATTCGATTTCTGTCTTGCATTTTGGGTATTCGATCTCGACCAATGATGCAATCAATCTCCACACAGACCTTGCCTAATGAAGATAGTCGATAATGACAATTGTGCTACATTTTAAAGGAGTGTTTTTTTTTCTTCCCATTATACTTACCTAGGTGGATGCAGCATCGGCCCGATGCAACATCTGTCCCCCGGTGGCTCTGCACTGAGAACCAAGCCATCGAACGCTGCCTATTCTCTCGGCTCCCTGAGAGGAGAGCTGCTGCCTGTCAATCAGCATCTCTCCTGCTCTGCTCCTCCAGCTTACTGGAGCACTGAGCTGTGGAGGGGTGGGGAGAGACCATCTCAACCTCTCTGTGGCTCACTGAGAGGCTGAGACAGCCATCAGTCCAGACACCTGGCAGGTCCACACTTCCAGAGTCGGGATGATGCGGTGCCTGGACTGATATAGGTGAAGTCAGCAGAGAGCGGACTTCAGACCACTCTCTGCTGAAAAAGGGTCAAGGGAATGCTAAACAAATTCCACTCCTCTGACCTATAGGAGAAGCCCAGCCTAATAAACTTAGGCTGGACTTCTTCGTTAAGGATCCTCATTAGTCTGCACAAAAAGGACAGAAAGGCTGGCCATAATAACACCCATTACAACCCCCAAATCTTTTTTAGCACATGAGTCACAAGATGTTCCTTGACAAATTCATTAAAGTTGATAACTGTAAATGATTTCTCCACTTGTCACCTTAGGAACATGAAGATCACCAATGCAGTGTATGGGATATGCAACAGGGGCTTCTTGGCTGTCTGAAATTAACCAAAAAAAAAAATATAGATATATCTCAGCTTACCAGACCTTAGAGATGATGGCGTCTTTTCTTTTCATATTTCAAGCTAAGTACATTTTCTGCAAGCTCAGAAAATGCCATGGTCATCTAGCCAGTGGCGTAACTAGAACCTTCAGGGCCCCGATGCAAGAAACCATGAAGGGCCCCTGAACCCCAGCCAGGGCCCTTCCCTCCTGGTATCAGTATTTATTTTTTATTATTTTTTTTTTATTTTTAGGTGCCCCATTGGGGGACTGTCCCTAGGCAGGATGGGGTCCCCATCCCCAGAAGAGATGAGGTCCTTTTCTCCAGGGCATATGAAGTTACTGCCCCCAGGTGAGAAAGGGTCCCTGTCCCCAGGGGAAGGGGGGTCCCTATCCCCACGTGGGGGTCCCTGTCCCCACGTGAGAAGGGGTCCCTGTCCCCAGGGGGAGATGGAGGGGGTATGTAATTGTGTGTGGGGGATGGGGTCCTCTCACTCACCATGACCAAGCTGTAGGCCACGCACTCATCCATGTTGGCCTGGGTTCCATCCAGTGTGCTGGACGGGTGATCAGCATATCTCCCAGAAAGACCTTTCATCATCTGTCTATGACGGAGGAGGAGGGGGGGCTGGCAGACAAGCCTGCAGTGTCCTCCGGGGAGCCGGCTCTCATAGGGCTGCACTGCATCTGTGTGCTTAAAGTTTGTTTACCAGGGAGAAGTAGCAGTGCAGTGTGGGCCAGACTCGGGGTGGGCGGGACTCTGGCTGGGGAGAACAGACATCGGACTGAGCGGCAATGCATGGAGCAGGAGAGGGGTACTCTGAGGAGCCGGCTGAGGACACAGGTCATGCGGGGAATGTACAACTAAAGAGCAGCCATATGTAGAGGGCGCTGCATGGGCCCCCTGCATCACTGGGCCCGGTTGCAGTCGCAACTGCTGCACCCCCTATAGTTACGCCCCTGCATCTAGCTAAAGATGCATTGTTCTTGTCATGTCCTATGTCCTCAACTGAAATCTCAAACAAATGTAGGGACCTGGCCTTAAAAGAGAACTTAACTCCCTCATTTAGCTTTGCATATTTCTAATCCTTGTGCTGCTAGCATTAGTAAATAGATATGAAATTATATCACTTATTTGTTATAAACTCTTCTTTTACATTTCTTCAGTTATTTCCTGGTTTCTGGGCCTATGCAAATGATATCAAACATCCTATGAATCTTCAAGAGAGGAGGAAATCTTTTCTCAGCTAAGAACACCCTCCTGCCTGAGCTAAGGGCTGATGGATTCCAGGAAACAAATGCTACATGAGTCATTTGCCCTTATTGAAGATCAGAAATCAGGAGGTGAGTTTTCTTTGAATAATAAACATTATTTAACTGCTTCCGGACCAGCCGCCATAGTTTTACTACAGCAGGCTGGCTCCCTTGCATGAAATCACGTTACTGTACGTGATCTCGCAAGGTCCGGATAGCAGGTGCTGCACAGCTGGGGTGCCGATGCTCATGGCCAACGGTCACGATGACCGCCGGTCAGGAGCGATCGTGACCAGGAGACACAGAACAGGGACGAGTGTATATAAACACACATTTCCCTGTTCTGTTCTGACAGAAGTGACAGATTGTGTGTTCCTGTTAGCTAGGAACCACGATATGTCACTTCCTGTAGTTAGGCCCTCCCTCTTCAGTTAGAATCACCTCCCAGGGAACACAGTTAACCCCTTCACCGCCCCCTAGTGTTAACCCCTTCAATGTCAGTGACATTTTTACAGTAATGAATGCATTTTTAATCCACTGATCGCTGGTTCCAAAAATGTGTCAAAATTGTCCAATGTGTCCGCCATAACGTTGCAGTCATGATAAAAATCGCAGAACGCCGCCGTTACTATTAAAACAAAATAATAATAAAAATGCTATAAATCTATCTCCTATTTTGTAGACACTATAACTTTTGCGCAAACCAATCAATATACGCTTATTGCGATTTTTTTTTTTTACCAAACATATGTAGAAGAATACATATCGGCCTAAACTGAGGAAATACAATTTTTTATATATTTTTGGGGGTATTTATTATAACTGCTCTGGTCAGGAAGGGGTTAAATTCTGCTGGGGCTGAAGTGGTTAAATAGCATTTTTGGTTTGTGGTGCTCAGATATAGTGTAACTTAATTCCACTTTAAGTTGCAGTATATATAGTTATATCTCTCCAGGTTTCTTCTGAGCTCAGGACATTGAATATTTCTGCTGTTGCGTTGTCTCGAGTAGTTCAGGGGTAACAATGCATATATAATGAGTTATGAATACTTATGTCTCAGTCGATTACTGAGGGGTTTAGTGCAGTGATGGAAGCTGAGAAGAGATGGTAAATATTTGAAGTAATGCCCTAGAGTGGTCCTTCCCCCCTGGACTACTGCCTGGGGAGGATGCCACATTGAGAGGGGGTCTTTTCTTCATAAACCTTGCCTTGGCTGGGGAATGTGAGAAGGCCTAAAGAATCTAAGTTGCTTTACTGGAGGGTATGTCCAGAGAGAGAAGCTGAAGCAGGAGGATGTCTGCCTCTGCCTGCATAGAGCATCTTTAGATAAACTACAGTACCTTGCGAAAGTATTCGGCCCCCTTGAACTTTTCAACCTTTTGCCACATTTCAGGCTTCAAACATAAAGATATAAAATTTTTATTTTTTGTGAAGAATCACCAACAAGTGGGACACAATTGTGAAGTGGAACGAAATCTATTGGATATTTTAAACTTTTTTAGCAAATAAAAAACTGAAAAGTGTTTCGCAAGGCACTGTACACCAGGAAGACGGCTACCTATACGAAGCATCTTTAAAAAAGTTTGCTATGCTGATGATCTTCGTGGAAAGTTTGGGAAAAACCGCTGCCAGAGGACACTGCATGGAAATCCCATTGCTTGACATTTTAAGGTAGCTCAGATAGGGTCAAATGGCAGTTACCATAAGAAGGTTGCACTCCAGCAACTTATAACTTACCTAAGGAAGTATGGAATTACCTTCAATCTAAGTACAACAAACCTAAAGGTTTATCTTGGTTTTATACCCTTTTGCAGAACAAAGTAAAATTCTCTAAAACATCACACATGACTAATTGGTAAAAAGACTTGGGCATAACTCCCACACTGAATGGAAATATGTGATCCAAATACGTTATAAATAGGGCTGTGAAAATTAAAGATCAATTCCTCGATTAATCATTAATTTTTTTGATCAATCAAAAATATTTTGATCGATTAAAAATTCTTTTGACCTGTACTCACCTCTCCGCCGACTTCCCGGGCCTTCCGGGAGTTCCGCCTCTGTCTGCTAATGACGGGAAGGGGGGGAGGAGTCCAGTGACGTTGAAGTTTCTGATTGAATGTAACATGTACGGCGGAGGAGCTAAGCATGACGCCACCCGCTGCTGCCCTACGGAACTAACACGATTGTCGGCTTTACATGCTGTGTTTTTATCAGCTTTATGTGAGTAGTTTGTGTTTGAACACAAAAATTTAATCTTATACTTAAGCGGTGAGCACTTAGATCTTTTCTTTCTACCCATGACCTGAGATTGTGAGAGAAGTTTATGGTCCGTGTTAACCCTTTTGATACCCGCATGCATGACCACCTGCTTGCACAGGGGTCCATGCCATAAGGTGAGAGTGAATAGTTAGACAGGAGGTGGAGGGATTGTCACGCTACTGTGGAAAAAACACAACACGTCGGTGCTACAGTTTGAATTTAAAACGTTTGTGTAAACTCTGAAGTTAAGTCATGGATTGTGGAAACTAACTAGTGTCAGGTGATTGTATATAGTGTATACCACATTTACCACTGACTTATACAGAGTTGCAATGCAAGGAGATCAGCTAAAAATAGTTGGATCTGTATGTGCATTATAATTAATCGAAATTAGTCGATTAATCGATTAAAAAAAAATCGATTAATCGAACACGAAATTTTTAATCAGTAACAGCCCTAGTTATAAATACTCCCACTGCACAAATCACTGGGACAAAATGTTAAAACTTTTACACTCACATCTTACACTGGTTAGATTGTCTCTAATTTGCCGTACAGAAACTAATACTTGTTGGAGACAACGTGGAGCTAAAGGAAGTAAAAGACACATTTTTGGGACTGCAAAAGCATAAGTAGTTTCTGGAATATAGTTCAAGTTAATATCTTCTGTAACTGGCTTCTTTATCAGACCAAACCCTCAACTGATCCTTCTCAAACTTACCCTAAAAACAAAGCAACACAATTTAGGAGCATAATAAGCCACATTCTTATTGCAGCTCGATTAACCGTCGCAGCTAAATGGAAATCCACACTAGCCCATAACATTAAGGAAGTCATTCGAAGAGTATCAGCTCATTACTTCTATGAGAGGTTCTTCGCCACTCAATCAAAACAATCAAACATGACTCAAACCTTTAATAATCAATGGGACTTTGAGGTCTCTAAATTTGCTGAAAATGTATAAACGTAACAATAGATAAAATATTACTAAGCCAGATAGAAGTATGTTCTCTTCTATGGTACAGTCTTTCATTTTTCATTTCAGTTGTACTTTTTAGTTTTCTTTATTTTATATCTTAGATTTTACTAAACTGCCAATACAATGGCAAGCCTACTGGTGACAGTACTACATGGCATTTATTATACTTCTGATAACATATTGACATTCCGGTACCATATCTACAGTTGGGACAGTGGCTTCCACATTGTGAGGTAGGAAGTGTGGCTCATGCTACTATTGATAACTGTGCTGGTATGTAATCTGTCGCACTAGATTTATGTTCCCCTCTTTTACTTTAAAAATAAAAAATATTACAAAAAAAATTAGTTTTATTACTCACATAGGTACATTATCTATATCAGTGATCTGCCTGATGTTTTCTGCTCATCAACTATCCTTATTGTAAAGCCGCGTACACACGGGCGGACTGTATGGCCAACTTAGTCCGTCAGACAATCCGACGGACAGTCCGTCCTACTTTCGAATGAACGGACTTGACCACACACGGATGCACAAACAGTCCGTCGAAGCTTGCGCGATGACGTGTACAGCACGTATGACGGGACTAGAAATAGGAAGTCCAATACACAGCAATGCAACCTTTCGCCGTGTAAATCCTTTCTGAGCATGCGCCATACTTAGTCCGTCGAACTAGCCTACTCACGAGCGGATTGTCCGCTGAAACCAAAGTACGACGGACAATATTACGGAAATTCCAAAATACTTAGTCCGCCAGACTGCACGCTGAAAAAGTCCGCTGAAGCCCACACACGAGCGGACTGTCCGCTGAAATGTGTTTCGACGGACTAAGTTGGCCAGACAGTCCGCCCGTGTGTACGCGGCTTTAGAGTTATTATTGTTAGAGTATTTTATGTGTAGCCCAAGACAATCCATCTTCTTCCAATGTGGCCCAAAAGGGCACTCCAATCTTTCCGCCGGACTTGGGTTTCAGCGGACAATACGTTCATCAGTATGCTAGTCCGGCGGACTAAGAATGACGCATGCTCAGAAGCAAGTACGAAAAAGGAAGCTATTGGCTACTGGCTATTGAACTTCCTTTTTCTAGTCCCGTCGTACGAGCTGTACGTCATCGCGCTAGCAAACGCCGGACTTTCTGTGTGTCCGTGTGTGGCCAAGTCCATTCGGTAGAAAGTCCACCGGACTATCCGCCGGATTGTTTGCCGGACTAAGTACGCCGGACAATTCGCTCGTGTGTACGCGGCATTACTGACACTTTTCACAGATTTTTGGGAACCAGTGACATTATTACAGTGAACAGTGCTGAAAATATGCAGTTACTGTACTGACAGGGAAGGGGTTAACACCAGGGGTGATCAAAGGGTTAAGTGTGTCCCTAGGGGGTGCTTGCAAACTGTGTGGTAGATGGACTTACTGGATGTACACAGAGATCCATGTTCCTGCTTAGTAGGAACAGAGAGAAAGATACAATTCATTAGTAAGACCTCTTGTGGAATATGAAGTTTAGTTTTGGGCACCAGTTCTCAAAAAGGATATTGGGGAGCTGGAGAAAGTGCAGAGAAGGGCAACTAAACTGATAAGAGGCATGGAGGAGCTCAGCTATAAGGAAAGATTAGAGGAACTGAATTTATTCACTCTTGAGAAGAGGATATTAAGGGGGATATGATCATCATGTATAAATATATAAGGGCAGGGGTCAAGTCCTGGAGAAAAAAGTGTGGGAACTCCCACCCAAGATCCGCTCCCCCACCCAAAAAATAAATAAAAAAATGATACACTCATATTCACGAACACTTCAAAAGTGGTATTTTTCATCCAATTTTTGTATTGTGTGTATGAAGCTTAACATTACAGAAGTACAGAAGTACATAAAAAAAAAAATCCTCAATACACACAAATACGGTAATTCTCTGAATAATCAGCATTCATTCAATTGTGCTTCTATGCAAATGTGAACATCATGTTCTGATCTTTATTGGGGAATGTTATTTTGTATATAGAGTGTTTATGTGGTGAGTTTACACTTTTCAATGAACAGAGTTTGGATAGCACAGGGATAAACGGAAAGTCATAAATTAACTGCACATTATCTGGACAGAATGCTTGGGGAGATAGTGATGTGTTCCTGCTTAGGAGATGTATGTTAGCTTGGGGGGCTGCAATCTCTGCAGGGGCTCCAACACACACTCACTGCTATTCCAACCCTTCACATATTTCCCCATAAACTTCCCTCCTGGCATGAAACTTTGCCAGGTATTGTGCTCAGCTAACCACCCCAAACTGATGTTCCTCCCTCAGATCACCTCTCTCCCTGCATGTCCTGTGAGCAGAATGGCTGTGCTCCTCCTCTGGGTTCTCTCAGCATATGGCACTGAAGATAGAGGAGGGGGGAGTTCAGCGGGACACACAGAGCAAGTATGCAGAAGACAGAAAATCAGGAGGGGCCGGCGGGGAGGAGCGCATCATGAGAGGTCTGACTAAATGCAATCTCTTAGCAGCAGGGACCTGATCTACCCATCAACTAGCTGTGATTGACAGGTAGATCGAAGCGGAAGCTGTCATGGGGCCCCCTATTGGCAGTGCCTGAATGGTCAGGTGTGCGGCAGTTACTATTGCGAGCTGTGTCGGCGGCTTCTGGTGTAGCACCTGCCACACAACTCGCATACTTCAAAGTCTTGCAGGACACGGCTGCTAAAGGGAACTGAGTTCCTGTTGTGGAAAAAGTACAGGAACTCCGTTCCCATGTGTTCCCGCTGGACTTGAGCCCTGTATAAGGGGTCCATATAGTGAACTTGGTGTTGAGTTATTCAATTTACGGTCAACAACGACAAGCTGGCACTCTTTACGTCTAGAGCAAAAGAGATTTCATCTCCAAATACGGAAAAGTTTCTTCACAGTAATGCCGCGTACACACAATTGCACATTTTGACAACAAAACCGTGAATTTTTTTCTGACGGATGCTGGCTCAAACTTGTCTTGTATACACACAGTTGCACAAATGTTGTCAGAAATTCAGATGGCTAAGAACGCTGTGAAGTACAACATGCTTGACGAGCCGAGAAAAATGAAGTTCAATAGCCAGTGTGGCTCTTCTGCTTGATTCTGAACGGAATTGTGTACACATGCTCAGAATTTCAGGCAACAAGTTTTGTTGTCGGAAAATTTGAGAACCAGCTCTCAAACATTTGTTGCCAAATTCCGACAGCAAATGTCCAATGGAGCCTATACATGGTCGGAATTTGACAACAAGCTCCCATCGAACAGTTGTTGTCGTAAATTCCGACAACTTTTTTTCTACATGGCATAAGAGCTGTGAAAATGTGGAATAGACTCCCTCCAGAGGTGGTTCTGGCCAGCTCAGTAGATTGCTTTAGGAAAGGCCTGGATTCCTTCCTAAATGTACATAATATCACTGGGTACTAACATTTATAGGTAACGCTGATTCAGGGAAAATCTGATTGCCTCTCTGGTATCAGGAAGGAATTTTTTCCCCTGCTGTAGCAAATTGGATCATGCTTTTCTGGGGGTTTTTCGCCTTCCCCTGGATCAACTATGGGTGTAGGATTGTGTATATGGGATTGTATGATATTTTTGTAGCGGTGGCTGCTGAAGAGCACGCGCTATGTGTTTTTCAAAGTTAAAGTTATGCCTAAACTGCAGTTTGGTTTGGGTACAAGACTTCAGCATCAGTCTGACTGGACTGTTTATATGTTCCGCCTAGCCACAGGGGGCACGGTCTCTTCTGGCAGGCATGGAACTATGGTCTGGTTAGGTGCTTAAGTTACTCTTTCTCAGAGCCTGCCCAGTGGGAGTGGCGCTCTCACTATGCTTTCTGGGAGAGGGCATTTAAGATGTGGACATCACGTGGTTCGGGGTTCCAGTCCAGAATGATGTTCTGACTTCAGGGTCCTTCTGACCAACCCCCAGGAAGGCTATGGCCTGGGGAGTGGATCCACCCAATTTTGATGTCTCTGGGCTGGCTATCCCGAGGCAAGGAAACTAAAGAAGGATTCTGAGGTGGTTGGGTGCCATCTCCAGTTTGGGAGAGACCCAGTGACTTCAAGCATTCCAGGGGAGGACTCTTCAGAAGAAGACCACGTACGGGTTGGTTTCTTAGTAAGAGCCTAGAAGGGCTGAGGTACCCGAGAGATTCCAGTCTTGTGGATATCGCCAAGCTGGCTGAAAGATCCAGGTATCCTACGAGTGTTTTCAAGCTTAGTTTCCCTATGTGTTCAACAGCGTTTGTGGCAGAGACATTAACTTGTATGTTCTACAACAATGTCTGTGGCAGAGACACATTAATTACTGTTCTCTTAGCATATGTAACTCTTTTATTTAATTCATTTTTTTTTCTGTATGACTTCCTCTCTTCCTCTTTTCATTTACTGCTAAAAATGGAATCCTATACATTACATAAGCTAACAAGAGCAGAAGTGAAGAGCCGAAATTTATATAATATCACACATACCAAAGACATCTGGGTTTTTCATAAAAATAAGAAGAATGTAGATCAGAGTTGTACTAATGGTCTCTATGCCAGCAAAGAAGATCTGCAGAGTGCTGTTCACCAGGTTTTTGATGTTGAATTCAGTGTTGGGGTTATTCTTGTCCTAGGGGAAGAATCCAAGGAAATATAACAATTAATACTAAGAGATCCATCTCTGATCACATTAAGTGAGCTCACTAGCATCTACTATAAACTGAAAAATCCAGTATGGTGAACGGAACTTAAAAAGGTACTGTCACCCTGCCCATGTAGAGCAAAGTGACATTGTCTCTGCAAAGAGTATTCCCCCTTATGCAAACAACTTTCTAGCACACTCATGCAGCCTCATGCCATTCAGCAGGTGAATAAGAAAAATTTTATAGCTTTGGCCAGGACAATAGATAAGGGAAAATCTTCTGGGACACCTACAGTATATGAGTAAAAACTGTCTAAGAGTGTGATCTCTGCTCCATTAACTTTCATTAGAGGGCAGGTGAAACACCAGAGGTCTACTTGCTTGAAATCTGTGACACATATTCACTAATTCTGATGAGAATGCACCGCTGTCCTGCGTCACACATTTTACAGAGCCTGCCTTGTAAACTACAGAGGGGTAGACTGCAAAGTACCACAAGATATGCAGTCCTTCAAAATCAAAAGTAAACCAAAGGAATGAGCAGAGGAGACGCTGCACAGCATGCAAGGGAACCCAGGAATTTGTGGAAAAAATGACCAGCAGACAGGCAGCAATCAAACCTGAAAGAGGATTATTAAAAATAACTATTGTTTGTATTGTTATTAGAGTGCTAATGTTATAAGATATTTTATGCTATGATGATAGATTTCATTTAAGGACAAATCCAGATCTAGGAGTCCATCAAGACTGAGAGAGAGGGCATCTTCAACCTAGAAAAATAGGCAACAACAACTGAGGTCCCAAAACACCAGGTAGATGATGGGTCCAAAATCCAGACTAAATAGTTCAATGGAAGAAGAACACTTCATAAGGAGGAAAAAGGGAAAATTTGCAATAATCCCTTAAACCCTGAAGGGGTAGTCAGAAAGGGAAGCTGGTATAATTGTAGGAAGGGTTAACGATATAGAGAAAGTAGACAGTTATGCCACGTACACACGACCGGACTTTTCGATGGACTAGGTCCGACGGTCATCCCGATGGACTTTCGGCGGAGTTCTGACAGACTTTCCGACCGATCGGACTTGGCCACACACAAGCACACCAAAGTCCAATGGATTTGAACGTGAAGACGTACGACCAGATTAGAACATAGACGTTCATAGCCAGTAGCCAATAGCGTCAGGTTTTTGTCCGTTGGACTAGCATACATGCAAATGGATTTTTTGACCGGACTCGAGTTCGCCTGGAACATTTGAAACGTGTTTTAAAATTAAAGTCCGTCTCATTTTTAGACAGCAAAGTTTCCATGAAGCCCACACACGATTGAATTGTTTGGCGGATTTGTTCCGTGGGGCCTAGTCCGTTGAAAAGTCCAGACGTGTGTATGCGGCATTAGAATCCCTAAGTACAAAATCTTCATCTTCATTAATCAGCAGAAATGTAGCTACTGACAGACTGTAGAGAGGGTCTCCTCCCTACAGTTCAATAGTGTTAAAATCCACAAACCCAGTATTTAGAAGAGAATAAAGATGAGCTTTGTGTTTGATTCAAACTCATGTTCAACTCGAACATTGGCTGTTCAGTCGTTTGCCGAGTTTCGAACATTATGATCCATTCAGGCCAAATTCAAGTGGTGCGTCAGGGCTCATAATTCACTGAGGCATTGCAGTGCATTACTGGCTGATGATTGACCAAGCATGCACTATGACACTCATGCTTTGGTCAATCACAGCGCCGTCGGCACAGAGAGCCATAATTGGCCAAAGGAAGGGTGCCTTTGGCCAATCATGGCTCAGGGGAGTAGGTATACCTGCGTGTTAGCCATGTGTAGTGTGTGCAATGTGAGAGAGATGGAGAGAGAGAGTCAGAGTGTAAATTAATTTCATTTCAGTTAGATAGAGAAGGCAGGCGATTCGGGTAGCTGCAGTCAGTGTATTTAGTATATATATGCATCCCAGGAGTTTTTTTTACATACACTGTATTGAGTTTAGCTAGATCTCACTTCAGAGTGTTCCTGTTATTCTCGCTGCAGTTTGAGTCAGTGTACTGTATACTGGGCTCAGTATGCAGGTAAAGCTGACTGCAGACTATTCCTGTTCTATTCCTAATACAGGCAGTTGATTGAGCTAATCTGTAGTTTATTAAGTCAGTGTACTGAATACTGGGCACAGTGTGCAGCTAAAGCTGATTGCAGACAATTCCTTGTGTACCTATTCTAATACATCAGACAGTATGTCTGGAAGCCAAAAAGGAGAGGCAGACACACACAGGACAATAAAATAGGGCAAGCAGGCTCAAAAAGAAGGGCAAGCAGGGGCAACAGTGCTGGTCGTGGACACGGTGCATCCTCATCAGCATATGGCCGTGGGGCACGCTTGTCCTTTTTTCCAGCAGCTGGCCATGTTGAGCCACAACATGCAGAAGAGTTGGTAAAGTGGATGACCATGCCGTCATCGTCCTCCTGATCGTCCTTGTACACACAGTCGGAGATTCCGACGGAATGTGTCTGATCAGACCATTTTGTCGGATATTCTGACTGAGTGTGGTCTCCATCGGACTGTTTCCGTCGGAGTATCCGACGGACCAAGTTTTCCAACTTGTTGGTAACATTTTCAGACAAAATGCTCCGATCGGACATACTCCGATCATGTGTAGAGAATTCCGATCGGACAAAGTGCCACGCATGCTCCGATCAAATTTCTACAAAAAAGCTATTGGCTACTAGCCTGATGGTAGTCCCGTTGTAACGAAATAACGTCATCACGTTCTAAACAATCGGATTTTCCGACAACTTCGTCCGACCGCGTGTATGCAACAGTTTCAGACAAAATCCGACGGATTTGGTTGTCGGAATGTCCGACCGTGTGTACAAGGGCATCCTCTCTCACCCAGGCTTAGTGCACTTTGTCTGCAAAATCAGCTGCCAAAGCAGGCCTCTTTCCTCAGCTCAATGGCATCAGTCACTCCTTCCCTAGCCCCACCATGTCCTTTTGGAGTTCCCTGAACTGTTTTGGGTACATGCTGCAGGAGGATGAGCAGCGTTTTGAGGGCTCCGATGATGGTACCCAGGTTGAGGAAGGCAGTTATGTGAGCCCAGAGAGAGGGGGTGCCCAAGAAGGACAGCAAACTGGCAGTCATGTTCCCCCAGCTGCAGCATACTGCCAGGTTTGCTCCAGTGATGAGGAGGGAGGGGATGATGAGGTCACTGACTCTACAAGGGGGACCTGATAGGAGAGAGGAGGAGGAGGAGGAGGCACATCTCCAATGAGGGGGGCCAGCTTGAAGGCAGCCAACTGAATGCATCACACTGCAGAGCTCCGCATGTGCAGGCCTCTGCTGTCTCTGCATGTTATTCCAAAAGTTCTTTGGTGTAGGCCTTTTTTGAGACGTGTGCAGCGGATCGCACCATTGTTATTTGAAACATATGTCTGAAGCGTATCTTGTGTGGCCAAAACAGCAGCCACTTTGGCACCACATGCTTGACCAGACATATGTCGACCTGCCATGCAGTCTGTTAGCAAGCATACATAAAAGACCAACACCAAAGAACAAAGCAGACCTCTCCTTGCTCCTCATCAGCTGGGATCTCCAACCCTACTATACCTTCAGTCCTCTCAGAAACCTGCACTGAGAGGAATGAATGTGTAGAATTAGGTGTGTCACTGCCAAGTACTTGCAGGCAATCTGCTATCAGTACAGCAGCGTTCAATTGTACCAGGCAAATTTCCCTGCACCAGCTGCTGCACTGCCGAAATAAGTTTGCTCCCAGCCATCCACATGCCCAGCGGTTGAATGCTAGCTTGGCTACATTGCTAGCACTTCAACTGCTGCCTTTTCAGTTGTCTGCCCCGTTCTGCGAGTTTGTGGAATGTGCGATTCCTCAGTGCCAGGTTCCCAAATTCCACTTTTTTTCATGGAAGGCAATTCCGGCTCTCAACAGGCATGTGGAAGGCAATGTCTTGGCCTCGCTGGACAGGGCGGTCACTGGTAAGGTGCATATTACCGCTGATTCATGGTCCAGCAGGCATGGACAGGGATGTTACCTATCTTTCACGGCCCCCTGGGTGACTCTGCTGGCAGCTGGGAAGGATGCAGCAGGACAGGCTGCAGTAGTGTTGGAGGTTGTTCAGCCACCATGCCTCCAAAATGCTACAAGTAGTGATTCTGACACACATCTCTCCTCTACCCCCTCCTCTTCTTCTTTTTCCATGGCCTCTTCCTGTGCTGATTTGTCTTCAAAACCAGCGGTGCTCTGTAGACGTTCAAGGTGCTTGAGCTGGTGTGCTTGGGGGACAGGAGCCACACTGGGGCAGAGATTCGATCAGTTCTGCAGGGGCAGGCTCAGGTGGTTGACGCCAAGCCAGCTTAAGCCAGGAATGGTGGTTTGCGCCAATGGCACCAACCTCCTCTCCTCCCTCCAACAGGGACACCTGACTCATGTGCCCTGTTTGGCTCACGTCCTTAACTTGGTGGTGCAGCGGTTATTGGGCAGGTACCCAGGCTTACAGGATCTCCTGAGGCAGGCCAGGAAAGTCTGTGTGCATTTCCACCAGTCATATAATACCAGTGCGCGGCTGGCTGACCTCCAAAAGGAATTTAACCTGCCCAAGAACCGCCTAATCTGTGACATGCCCAACAGGTGGAACTCAACGTTGGCCATGCTGCAGCAGAGGACCATCAATGAGTATCTGTGTGACTATGGCACCAGGACAGGGTCAGGGGAGCCTAGCACTCAGCATCAGCAGCAGTCTTAAAAGGATAATTTACAGTCCCAAGAAACTCATGAACTTGTACGTGGCTTGGAGAAAGTGGCTGCGGATCATGTCATCCTTAGTGACCCAGAGAACTCCGGCCCGAATGCCTCAGCAAACCTACGCTGCATGGCCTCTGTGATCCTGCGAAGCCTGCGAAAGGATCATCGTATTCATGGTATCAAGGAGAGGGATCAATACTGGCTGGCATCTCTCCTTGATCCACGTTACAAGAGTAAGGTTGCGGACCTTATCTTGCCGTTGCAGAGGGAGCAGATGATGAAACACCTTCGGGAGGCCTTGCAGAAAGTTTTGTGCAATGCCGTTTACAGAGCCTGGGGGGTTACAAATTCCTGGTCCTGGACAACGTGTTGCTGAGGCTTCAGTCAGTTACAGAAGGAGTGGTGGAGAAAGGTGGCCGTCTGACCGATGCATTTAGACAATTTTTTAGTCCACATCCCCAAGGTATGATTGGTTCCAGCAACCATCGCCAGCGGCTGATTTACATGGTGCAGAAATACCTAGGGGCAAGATCAGACATGGACACCTTTCCCACCGAAAATCCTCTGGGTCACTGGGTCTTGAGGATGGATCACTGGCCAGAGCTTGCACAGTATGCAATTGAGCTACTGTCCAGCGTTCTTTCGGGAACACACATTCAGTTCTGCTGGAGACTTTGTAATCGAACACAGGGTGTGCCTGTCCACCGAATCAGTAGATCGGCTGACCTTCATAAAAATGAATCAGTCTTGGATCACCAGCTACCAAGCACCTGATGCTGATGTAACCGAATATTTTTTTTTTGAAATGTCACATCCCTTCAAGACTGCCTATGCTGATGTTGAGTGACTATCCTGTTATGCTGAGTGACTATCCTCTTCTTCCTCAATTTTCATGCTGATAGCTTGTAAGAACATTTTTGGTTCTGGGCATTGCCACCAGTGGCTAAGGCCCAATTTTTCTGCTCCTTTTTTCTGCTCCTTTTTTTTCTTCTCACGCTAACAGCGTGAGAAGAAAAAAAGCTGATTGCCGGCTTCTGTTTGAAGGGACATCAGTCCCAAAGAGAAGGAGGCAAAGCTGCCTCATATGTGCCCACAAGTACCGCCTGCCACCTGCCAGTGCCACAAATCAGTGCCCACAGTGCCCCAAATCAGTGACCACAGTAGTAAGTGCCACCTATCAGTGCCCACAAGTGCCACTTATCAATGCCCACCAGTGGTGCCAATCAGTGCCTCATCAGTGCCACCTAGCAGTGCTGCCTATCAGTGTCACCAGTGCCGATCAGTGCCCATCACTGACACCCATCAGTGCCAGCTATCAGTGCCACCTAGTAGTGCCACCTATTAATGCCCTTCAGTGCTGCCCATCAGTGCCACCCATCACTGCCCATCAATGTCACCTTATCAGTGCCCAGTGCCACCTATTAGTGTCTATCAGTGCCGCCTTATCAGTGACCATCAGTGCAGTCTATCAGTGCCCATCAGTGTAGCCTCATCAGCGTACATCAATGAAGGAGAAAAATTACCTGTTTGCAAAATGTATTAACAAGTTTTGTATTTTTTTTTTTAATCCTGTCTTTTTTTATTTAAAAATAAAAAACCCAGAGGTGATCAAATACTACCAAAAGAAAGCTCTATTTGTGGGAAAAAATGATAAACATTTCATTTGGGTACAGTGTTATATAACCGTGCAATTGTCGTTCAAAGAGTGAAAGTGCTAAAAGCTGAAAATTGGTATGGGCAGGAGGGGGGTTTAGGTGCCCAGTAAGCAAGTGACTAAAATAACAAAAATGTTATATTTACCTCCTCTGTGCCATTGGTTTTTCACAGAGTGGCCCTGATCCTCCTTTTCTGGGGTCCCTTAGCAGCGCTCCTGGCTCCTCCCCGCATTGAGTGACCCGCCTGAGAAGCGCCCTCCTTCGAGGTACCTGTGCTTTCCATAAACACAGACAGCAGGACTTGGCACCAATCCCCAACACCCGTATCATTGGATTTGATTGACAGCAGCAGGAGCCAATGGCTGCGCTTCTATCAATCTATCCAATCAAGAGCCGAGACACCGGCCAGAGAGTAAAACGGGGGGTGGGGTGCCTGAGGGGCTGGTGCACTACAATAGGTTTTTCACCTCAATGCATAGAATGCATTGAGGTGAAAAACTAGGAGGGTTTACAACCCCATTAAGTTATTACAAAAAATAGTAATAATCGAATGCAGAGGCAATTATTTAATTTGATCAAGAGTAGATATATAGTCTTAGAGATAGAACTGGCCCATTGAGGGCAACCATAATGCTAATGTGGCCTGCAATGAAATTGAATTTGACACCCCTTGCCTAGATGCTGCAGCACCTCGAAAAGAAAAAAAAATGGGAGTTGGGCTTTATGTTGGATAACTAATGTAGCTATTTGCACATACATTAACGATTCATAGTGGTCCCGGAATACTGTTTAAAGCTGCAAGGGTTGCAAAGAGGGTAATTACTATTGTAATCTGTAGACATGGATGGGCTGCTATGTGACAACAATTTTATTCGTAACTGCATGCTGACCTTCTCAAGTTTAATGAGGAAAGCATCCACATAATCTCTGGGGTTATTCAGATCCAGAGTCTCCTTGTTCTTCTCCACTCTCTTCCTGACATACTGCAGAAGCTTCTGCATGTTGGATAACATAGTTTGGTGCTTCCCTGGAATGAACATCATGATTCTGGGGAACATTTCAAACACCTGAAGAGAGTACATTGGATATCTTATGGTGAGTCACATAAAATGTGTAAGCTGCATGTTTTAAAGGCATATATGTTGCTTTTGTACATATTTTCCTAATTAGGTTCATGACTGAAGTTTTTTTTTTTTTTTTTTTTAAAGACCCTATGATCCATGTAAATATGAAATATTGAAAATATGAAGATTACCCAGAGGGAGAACTTCTAGTCTTCTGACTGTTTTTTCTGGTTATTTTTTCTGTAAAGAAAGTGTAACTTAAACCTGTTAAAAGCTAAGTCCATCTTTCTGCCCGTGTTGTTGTTACACCCATATTTAGGGTGTAATATTTAATTTCTGAGGTTTAAAACCACTTTAAGGGCTCATGCCACTCAGTTTACTTGCCATTTTCACTGTGCGCAACAGTAACCCACTCTTTTTTAATCAGACAACTGACCTGATAAAGGCGTGGATCGCAGGACCCAGAAGTTGCGTCAACAGGATGCAGCTCAGGGGCAGTGTGGACTGCAGGTATCCATAAATGTAATTTCCAAATGCTTCCTGTTGATGCCACTTCTGGGTCCTGCATTCCACGTTGGTCCCAGCAACGCGGCTGCTCTTCCTGGTGGGTTTTCCATGTAGCTTCCCTCTGCTGGTCAGCTGGGATTCATAACAACTGGCTGCACACCAGACCCCCTTCAGGACTGCCCCCTGCTGGACTTTACATCTACTCCTCCATCATGGACATGATGAACATTTCCTTTTCTTACTTCTAGTAAGTGTGTTTTTATCCTTGGCAATAAAATAGCCTTGTGATTACTGAACTTGGAAGCCCCTTCTGTTTTCTTTTTCTCAATAAATATGCACCAGTGCATGGGTCTTTTTGTATTCTTGGTAGCGAGGCTCAGGACTCCTCCCTTGCCTGGATAGTCGTAATGGAGGAAGCAGTGTGTACCCAGGCCTAAGAGATGTGTTCTACAAAGTCTGTGAGAAAACAAAAAGCTTGCTTTCTCCACGAACCCTCAAGCCCCTACCATGTGTATATGAGAAACCTGAGTGCCACATAAATACCATCCACAACCCTGCCAACCAGTGCCTTAGAATACATGTACCTTGTACCCACAAACATTCCTCAATCACTGTTCCACAACTGAGAGTTTCACAGACCTGAATTAGCCTATATAATTCATTTTAAATAATAAAACTGGGTATAGGAAGAGAACCAAAACCAATCAATAAAATAGTTTATCTGAATGAAGGACATCATTAAAATAGTCAAAAGCAATGTATTACCCGGGAATTGTTTGGGCTATACATACTTTGGTCAAGACTATGTAATGTGCAGTGATCAACACTTTTGAATTACACAACACAATATAAAGAGTAGAGCAGTCTGCACAATTTAATGAAAAACACAATATATAAAGGGCAGTGGTAATGCTCATAGTTCTCTATGCTTTTACTTCTAGTCAGGAGAGAAAAACATTTATCAGTGAGCAAAAAAAGCATTGGTGTTAATTGGTGGGAAAGATGCTGCACTGGTTCATATGGATAATAGAGGAACATTGGTGCTCAGTGGGAAGCTAGAGAGGCAGTGGTGCTCAGCTGGGTTAATTGGGACATTGGTCCTCAGTGAAGGATCAGAGGGGCACTGACACTTCATGGGGGGGAGGAGGGCATTCATGCTCAGTGAGGGGTTGGGGGCACAAGAACTCAGTGGAGGAGAGGGTGGCATTGGTGCTCAGTGTGTGTGTGTGTACTCAAAGTAGGTGGGGGCACTGAGACAACGAGGGAGCTACCCAATAAAGAGACTGGGAGGCCTGAGATATAAATGGAAATGTGGGATAATCTCACAAAATTCAGGACTGTTGGGGGTCCTGGGAAACTCAAAATATTGGTTACTTTGTTATGTAAATCCCAACAGCTAATCTTATATCACAAATGTGATACCAAGAGGAAAAAAACATGTCCAAGAAAGAATGTCTAAAGCTCAAACCTTTATATTTGAGGTTTTGGATAAAATGGTTGAACCCTTGCCATTTTTTTTTCTGCCTGTATTCTATTACAGAGACTTCCCTTTAATTCCTGTACTGAAGACAGAACGAGATTTGAGAGGAAATCACTACAAACTGAGCTGAGGATTACTAACCTCTGAGGAAGTTATCACAGAACAGTTTTTCTTTTTCCCATTTCCTATTTCTGGTGTCAATGGTAAATTTTTGAATACCCATATCTTAGTTACACTAGTCCAGGGGTGCTCAACCTGTGGCTCTCCAGCTGTTGCGGAACTACAAGTCCCATGAGGCATAGCAAGACTCCGACAGCCACAAGCATGACACCCAGAGGCAGAGGCATGATGGGACTTGTAGTTTTGCAGCAGCTGGAGAGCCACAGGTTGAGCACCCCTGCACTAGTCACAATGACTAACGGAGAAGGGGAATCTGCTGACTCATGCCTTGCCCTGGCTTATTATTGTTTTTTTTGTGTTTCTGCAGGCTTTTTAAGGCCATTTTGCCTGAAAAAGGCAAAGTAACAAGAGCAGATCGAGTAGCTCCTGAGCTTTTGGGTTGAGGACAGCTGAAAAAATGTGCTGAGAGCATGGTTGGTGTGAGCATTGAGTGGTAATAGGCATAAAGTTGCAGCCTCCATCAAAATGGGAGGGAGGGGGGAGTTACTATTTGTGGCACTATGATCAGGAGGTCAACTATCATGATATCTGCTAAAGGTCATGCTGGTTTACAGTGTATTGTAACAAAAAAGAAAAACATGAAAATTGAAGTGAGATATCACTGCTAAGAGGTCCAGATACAACTTTATTTCAATAAGAGTTGGGGGACAATCCAAAAAGAGTAACCAACGTGTTTTGGTAGTCCGAAACATGTCAAACAAGAATGCCCCCTTTATCAGGGCTAGAAAAAAACATAAGGACTTCTCCTTATCAATTCAATATCGATACAATACAATATATCTTGGGATCATATTTAAAATCAAATACCCAATGGCCAATAGAATTGGAAGTATAATGTCAGGTAACATTGAATGGATAATCAATATACAAGAACCTCAGACAAAAGTGAGAATATGAATTATAAACCATGCCATTTCAGTTCATATATTGGATAAAAAAAAAATGAAAATAAAAAAGTAATAATGATATCCCTGAGGTGGGAATATTATATTAATTTTGAATTGATATGGAGATGCCCTTATTCATTTTTATAGCCCTGATGAAGGGGGCTTTCTTGGACCCCCAAAATTCATTGGCTACTTTTTGACTTTTATTTTAATAAAGTTATACCTGGACCTCTTACCGGTGATGTGGCGCTTCAATTTCATTTTTTATTATATTACATTGCAAGCCAAGGAGCCCTTGGAGATCCTCTGGGGTGTAGAAGCTGCCTGACCAGGAACCGAATCATTAACATGAACATCAGTATTTTAGCATAGCAATACCTGTGAGAAAACTGAGCAAAGTGCCGTTTTACCACTTTCCTTAACTGTATTGTTTTACATGACTAAGGGAGATGCCTATTTCGTGAGGCTCCCCAAACAACACAATACCCCCTCTTAACGAAAATATCTTATAAATTGACCAAACGACACATTCTCTTCTTTTGGAGTCGAATGGCCATAGCAGCCTTCTTTTTATTATCAACATATGAAAATACAAAAATCTTATAAAAAACATAACTTAATGCATATAAATACATTTTACAACAAAAACATTATAAACCAAATATATAAATAACCCAGTATTCCACATTTTGATCTAGAGGTCTTTGAAGGTAAATTATCATTTTCAACCAACTAGTTGTATCGGTACACCCATGAACAGGCCCCCCGCCGCGTATTACGAAAGCTCGGGGACAAAAAACCATCAACTTCCTTCCAGATACAACCTTCTGCACCATCTTTACCATTTAAGGGAATGGACACCCATATCTCCATATGAGCCCAACTCCCCTAGACCTCCATTATTTTTTAGCACCACCTTCAAAGACCCCATAGACCCAATGCTGCTACGACAAAATAAAGCAACCATTCTAACAAGCCCACCACCGTTAAGAAAAAGACCTCCCAACGGAAAACAAAAAATGCCCCAAGACCAAACCCACCTGTACCCATAACCACAATAAGGGGAGGGAGGGTGGGAAACAGCTCCTTCACTGTCACTAAAATGGCGCCGACTGTTCGCGCGTGCGCGCAAGCTCAGCCCACCCCGACGCACGTCGTCGCGTCACAGGATACTCACCTTGCTTCCGCCGCCTCACGTCCGCATCCCCTCGTCATGCCGGGCCCTCCCCCTAGTGCCTGTGTCCGGGCCGTTCCTTGACTAAGGGAGATGCCTATTTCGTGAGGCTCCCCAAACAACACAATACCCCCTCTTAACGAAAATATCTTATAAATTGACCAAACGACACATTCTCTTCTTTTGGAGTCGAATGGCCATAGCAGCCTTCTTTTTATTATCAACATATGAAAATACAAAAATCTTATAAAAAACATAACTTAATGCATATAAATACATTTTACAACAAAAACATTATAAACCAAATATATAAATAACCCAGTATTCCACATTTTGATCTAGAGGTCTTTGAAGGTAAATTATCATTTTCAACCAACTAGTTGTATCGGTACACCCATGAACAGGCCCCCCGCCGCGTATTACGAAAGCTCGGGGACAAAAAACCATCAACTTCCTTCCAGATACAACCTTCTGCACCATCTTTACCATTTAAGGGAATGGACACCCATATCTCCATATGAGCCCAACTCCCCTAGACCTCCATTATTTTTTAGCACCACCTTCAAAGACCCCATAGACCCAATGCCACAGCACGCGCACGTGAAAACCTTACGTGCGCGTCGCCCTCCACATCCTAAATGCCCGCTGAATGCCATCCTGCAAACCCAGCTGCCAAAGATCAATCCCGATGGCATTCAGGTGTACACCATCTGTACGCAAAAAACGCCAAGTCTCCTCCTCCAAATCCCGGTGACGAACCGCCAAACCCCCGTTCCGCACAAAGAACTTGGCCACTGCTTTGTTCACCTTAACCCGAGCTCTGTTCAGGCCCGCAACAGAGCGAGCCAAGCGCCAAGCAGTCCTGGCCACAATGTCAGACCATACAAAAATAGTGTCTGGAAAAGAAGATTGCAGCCGTAATAGATCAAATTTGATGTCCCGCACCAACTCCCGCGCGCAGCGCAAACCCAGATCGTTACCCCCAACATGCAAAAGAACCACATCAGGGGGACGGTCCAACCGTGCGTACCGGTGCATTTCGGGCACCACCCTGGACCACAACATACCCGGGACTCCCAACCAGCGCACCGTGCCCTCCTCCCTGGACAAACCCAACAGCCTGCCATCTCTTCTGACATCCGCCCTCCCGGCACCCCAATAGACGTAAGAATGTCCCATGATCCACACCAGGCAGGAGTCTGAATCTGCAAGAAAAAAGAAAAACACAGAAATAGGACGGGGGAGGAGGGGGAGGGGGAATGTCACACGGCAGCTCCCACCCGCTACAACATAAACAGGAAAGGAAGAGACAAAAAGAAGGAAAAAACCCAGGTGAAAAAATGCACAACCGGAAAGCACCACCTACCCCCCGTGCCCGGCCATACGTAAGATTTTACAACAAATGGGGGCGCACATATAATTTAAACCGCGCTGACTCCCAGCGACCGATTTTCTGAACCACCCTGTCATCCAGACCCCACCGAACCGCCTCTGTAGCTGCCCCGATACGGAACGAATGAGAAGAGTAATTCGCGGCCGGCAACCCCGCAGCCGCCAAGCATTTCTTGAACACCGCCTGAAACTGAAATCGGGACACCGCAGAGCCATCCTCGTGCAGGAAGAAAACCCCCCCAACCGGAGGCCTGAGCCGACAAAATTCCCCCACAGCCGCCACCGGACACAAGGGAGAACCCGGAATCGACCTCAGCTCCACCCAGGCCCCCTTGCCCAATTGATCGGTCTTTGACCTCTTCAAGAACACCCTCAGCGTATCGTCCCGCACCAACACATCCCCCGCATCCAGACCACCTACCCCCTTCTTGCTCCTACTTACCAACTCGCCCACCCGAAATGCCCCGAAAAAGGCCAGTACAAAGACAGCCCGAAACAAAACCCTCTCAAACTGCGAAACACAAACGACCCCCAACTGCGCCACCACCTCCCCTAAAATCCGAAAAGAAACCGGGCGCCTCCTGTCAGGTGCTGTGCGACCCGAGCGATAGCCACGCATGGCGCGCCGCACCATGAAAGCCTTAGTAGCATCCCGCTGACCCGCCAACTGGAACATGAAGGCCAAAGCGGCCAATTTTTTGGACATATGGGATGCCGACACCCCACTCTCGAAATTCCTACCCACAAAATAAAGCAGCACATGAACCCTGTCCTCATCGAGAGCACATTCCCCCACTTCCCGCATCAGGGCACCCCATTCCAGCCAAACCTTGCTGTACGCCCTCCAAGTAGCCTCGGAAACCGATCTGCGAATCAACATCTGGGCTGTGGCAACACGATGTCCCATAACCAATCGGGGCAAGGAATCCCGCTCACCTCCGCATCCGGAGCCAATTGACGAAATCTGTCCCACTGGAAACGAGATAATGCATCAGCCACTGAATTATCAACCCCCGGAACATGTACAGCAGTCACAAAACAATTAATGCATAAACACCGTAGAACCAAGTGTCGCAACAAGCGCACCACCGGAGGGGAGGAGGCCGTGTTATTATTAATGGCCTGCACCACCCCCATATTGTCACAATGAAAACGCACGCGGCGGTCCCGGAACTCCTCACCCCACAGCTCGACCGCCAGCACGATGGGAAACAATTCCAACACCGCCAAGTTGCGAGTCAAACCATCCCCCCTCCAAGCCTCCGGCCACTCACCCGCACTCCACCGACCTTGATAAAAAGCCCCGAAGCCGCACGAACCAGCCGCATCGGTGAACAATTCCATATCAAAATTCGACACCACCTGCCCCAACCAGAGAGAGCGGCCATTATACGTCGCAAGGAAGGAGTCCCACACCCTCAAATCTGCCCTATGCTCCCGCCCCAACCGAACAAAATGATGCGGTGCCTTAACACCGGCCGTGGCCGCCGCCAAGCGCCTGCAAAAAACACGCCCCATCGGCATGATGCGGCAAGCAAAATTCAACTTCCCGAGAAGGGATTGCAAATCCCGCAGTTGCATTTTCTTCACCCTCACCGCCCCCGCAACTTCCAACCGCAGACCTTCCAGCTTGTCCAAAGGCAAACGGCACTCCATCCTCACTGTATCAATCACTATCCCCAAAAAACGCAGCTCCGTGACCGGACCCTCAGTCTTATCGGGAGCCAACGGCACCCCGAAAACATCGAAAAGCTGCTGAACCGTCGCCAACAGGGAAGCACAGACCAGGCTATCCGCCGGCCCTATACACAAAAAATCATCCAAGTAATGGATGACGGATGGCAAGCCTGCGACGTCCCGGACCGCCCATTCCAAAAACGAGCTGAACTGCTCGAACAAAGAACAAGAAATAGCGCACCCCATGGGCAAACATAAGTCAACAAAAAACTGACCCTGCCACCGACAACCCAACAAACGGCAGCAGCCGGGATGAACCGGCAAAAGGCGAAAGGCCGACTCAACATCCGTCTTCGCCAGCAACGCTCCCTTGCCAAAACGTTGGACCCAAGCGACCGCCGTGTCAAAAGAAGTATACGACACCGTGCAAAGGCCCGGATCAATGGAGTCATTGACCGACCCCCCGCGCGGGAAAGACAAATGGTGAATGAGCCGAAATTTGTTCGGCTCCTTCTTTGGAACCACACCCAACGGGGAAATAACCAGATCCGGAAGCGGCGGCCGCTCAAAGGGGCCAGCCATACGCCCCAAAGCAACTTCCTTTAGCAACTTCTCAGTCACAACGCCAGCCTGTTCCCTTGCCGACCTCAAATTATCCGCCACCGGCGGGACCACCCGGAGTTGACAGTTCAACCGAAAGCCTTCGGTAAACCCCAACTCCAGCAACTGTGCCGCAGCCCGATCAGGGTAGCGCCTTAGGAAGGGAACCATCCTTCCTACCCTCACCGGCGTCCTCCCTTTTTCCAGAATCACCCCCTCTCCCGCGACCCTGCTTGAAACACCTAGACTGCTGGTGGGAGCCCCCACAGGAGGAACACTCATGTCGGAACCGACACTTAGCCCCGAATTTGCAGGAACCTGCATTAAACTGCCAGCAGAAACCCAGGCGATTGCCGGCCGGTTGTCCGGCCGCTGCCTGACCACCGGCCCCCCCCTGAAAGGGAGACAACACACTGCGCGGAGACGACATTAACTTCATCCACAAACTAATGTCCTTGTGATCCCATCTCAAGGACGGACGCACCGCCTTCCTCTGCCTGAATTGCTCATCATAGCGCAACCAAGCGGTACCCCCATAAACCCTCTGGGCCTCCCCGATGGAATCGAGATAGCAAAAAAGGGGGGAGCAGTTTTCCGGCGCCTTTTCACCGATAACACTTGCCAATATCGCAAACGCCTGCAGCCAATTAGCAAACGTACGCGGAATCAGACGGTAGCGCCGCTTCTCCTCCTCCTCCTTCTTGCTCTCGTCGGGCTTAACTTTATCCAAGTTAAACTTCTCCAAAGGCAATAAGGAGAAAATCTCGACATACTCCCCTTTCCAAATGCGGTCTTTTACTTCAGTCTTCAAGTGAGCGCCCAAAGGCCCCTCAAAACAGACGTAGACCTCGCCTTTTTGCGGCGTCCGCCAGGCGCACACCGTCGGCACCAACAACCGCCTTCCCACTCGCCGCGACCTCCCCGACAGGCGCTGGTATCACCGGCACAGCCGACGAGGACGCAGACGCAGCCCCAGAAGCGGCCACCCCTGCCGCCGCAGTGCCCACAGCGGCCCCCAGCGCCACAGCCTGGCCCAAACCCGGCCCCTGCGCCGCAGAGGTACGAGCAGCAGCCCACGCCGCCACCGGAGCAGCGTCAGCCGCAGGCTGCGCCCCAGCCTCGCACCGTGCCAGAACTTCCCGCAGGCCCGCCAGCAAAGTCTGTATCATCCCCCCATCAAGGGGCCCCGCAGTCCCAGGGGATACGGCACCAATACCAGAACCTGCCCCGCCAGCGCCCACCCCTCGCACTACAGGTGGGTCCACAATCCGAAAACCACCCACAGAAACCCCTTTATCTAGCACAGGACAGGGAGAAGAGAGAGCAGAAGAAGAAACCTTACCTGGCTGTCGGTGCCCCAACGGACATCCAGCCGTACGTCCCGGTCCCTGCGACATCTCCGGCACCTCCTCCTCGTCCCGCTCGACCAATTCGCCCTCCGACAGGCTGTCTTGGGAACTCCCGGCCTCCCTCAGATCCTCCTCCGCAGGCCGCCGCTCTGGATCCTCAATGGCCGCCGGGCGCTCAGCAGAGACGACCTCACTGCGCGCCGTACTGAACCGCGCCACTCGCTCGGGATCAACGCCACGCTGAGCCCTGGGCCGGGCAGGTGAAGCCCGCCTGGCCGCTTCTCTGGACCGTACCTCGGCTAGGTCCCTACGACTACGCGGCCGCGTCCCCTCAGGCCTCCTCCTCCCCCTCTCCGCCGGAATACAGGCCCTGGCCGTTCCGAGAGCGTGGCCATCACCCGCCGAGGCACCTCTCCCCCGCCGAGCCGCCCCCGGGCCAGGTCGGTGACCCGCCGAGACGGCCGCCTCTCGTCCACCATCAGCCGCTGGGTAAAGGGGTGCAGGCCCGTCGTCCTCTGTACCACCACGCGTCCGGCGCCTCTGGGGGGTCCGACCAGCCGAGCAAGCCCCAGGATGCCTCCGCTTGGCCGGCGGGGTCTGCAGGGCCTGATCCTGGCTCCCAACCCCATCCCTCACGCTGGCTGCCTCCGGGCTGTACCGCTCTGGAGGCCGGGACCTCCGAGCACGTGTCCTAGGCGCGGGAGGTGGGCCGGCGGGCACACTAGCAGAGGCCTGGCTGGGTGCCTGTAGTAGGCCGTCAACTGAGGCCTGCAACCAGCCAGCACCCCGCGCCGCGGCCTCCTCCCGGAGCCTGACGAACAGGGCCTCGATATCCCCCATAGTCCCGTAGCCACCGTACGCCGAAACAAAGTGGGGGGGAAGGGGGGCGAACACAGTCGGATGCGCCGGAGCTCCTGAAACAGCTCCTTCACTGTCACTAAAATGGCGCCGACTGTTCGCGCGTGCGCGCAAGCTCAGCCCACCCCGTTGCACGTCGTCGCGTCACAGGATACTCACCTTGCTTCCGCCGCCTCACGTCCGCATCCCCTCGTCATGCCGGGCCCTCCCCCTAGTGCCTGTGTCCGGGCCGTTCCTGGACTGGAACTGACACCAAATTCAACAATATTGTAGTAGGGTGATTTACACCTCAAGTGTCCATCCAATGTATTAGCGTTGAATTGAAGATGGTGATGCCAGGTTTTTCAGTTAGCAGGGGAACTGTCCAGGAGCAGGAGCCAGGCCAATACATTATTTGAATTATACTCATGGCAGTGAAGTTTTTTTTCTGCCATTAGGTCAGAAATAAAGATTTCTGTAGGAGTCAGACTCTAGTGTGCCCTTCTGTGTGTCATGTGCCAAAACCATCTTTACAGAGATATATATATATATATATATATATATATATATATATATATACATACAGAGAGAGAAAGATGTAATTATAATTATACAGATTGCATCTGAGAGAATGTATTACCAGTTATTACTTATTGTGGCTAACATCTCAGCACGTTTGTCATTGGCTCTTACCTGCCCCCAGCTTGAACAGACGATATGGAAAGTTTCTGATATGGTGTTTACAACATCAAGAAGGTCGGCATCATCATAATCTTGGCGATGCCCAAACATGATGGAAAATATTATATTGCCAGAAACTTTGTTGAAGAACTGTTGAGGATTAAGAAATGACCCTAAAATATGGGAGATATAGCAACACAACTCATAAAAACAGCAAACTGCAACACATCATGTTGTTTTGGAAAGGATTTAAAGGGAAAATATGGAAAATTCATCAGGGCATAGATATGGATGGGATAGGGGAGCCTACCCCTGATCAGAGCATCCATGGTATAGCACAGCAGCTAGTACTGAAAATCACATTGGGCACTTGACCCAGCTGAGAGAGGACTTCCCTGATTCTGAACTGCCCTGGTCTGGTAAGTGTGTTTAATGGTGGGGGGAAAGAGCTGTACTGAGAGGTGAGACCTGTACTGAGGGGGCAAAGCTGTACTTGGGTGATCTGTATTGAAGGGGGGGAGCTGTACTGTGAGGGGGATTTTGGTTTGGGGAGGGAGGTAGTTATTTGTTGTACTCTTACTACTGACCTATGCATAACGCTCTGTGTGTTATTTACTCCTGACCCTTGCACTCTGTGTGTTACACAGTCCTGACCACTGTTCTCTGTACATTATGCAGTCCTGACTCTTGTACCCTGTGCATTAGGCATTCTTGAATCCTGTACACTGCAGGTGATGCACTCCTCCTGACCCTTTCTTCTGTGCATTACAAGCTCTTGTCCCCTGTGCTCTGTGCGATATGTGCTTCTGACCTCTGCACCCTGTGTGTTGCACACACTTCTCCCCTGTACTGTGTAGAGTATGCACTCCTGACCTACAGTATGCAGTCTTACTACTGACCTAACATTATGCTCTTCTAAACCCCTGCGCTTTGCGTTACACACACTCCTAACCCCTGCAAACTGCTTGTTACTAACTTCTGACCCTTGTACTCTGTACATTAGGCACTCCTGACCCCTGCATCCTGTGCTTTATGCCCTGATGACCTTGGCGCTCTGTGATATGCACTCAGGTTTAAAGTCCCTCCCACTGTTAGGAAAATCTTGCCATACGCACAATTGTCCAAGTGTACTAATGAGTTACTGTCAGAAACCATGAATTAGACTGAGACAAAAGTACAGTTAAATCACACTTGTTTAATAATAATAATAATAAAAAAAAGGTAAACGGAGTAAACATAGTCAAAGCATAGCCAGAGTTCAGGAACCGGAACGGATAGTCAAGCCAAAATGTCAGGGAGCCAGAAATGAGCGTAGTAGAACAGCAAGCCAGAAGGAATGTCAGCCAAGCAAGTCTTTAATAGGAAAACAGGAGAGCGTTTCTAAGGATGAGACCAAGGCGAAGGCAGAGATCATCTGAACTGAACGGCTTAAATAGGCAGGGCCAACGAGCAGGATCCTCAACAGGTGAGTCACTGTGGAGAGATAGGAGCTGGCAATTAGCCGACAGCTGAGCAGCCAGCTCAGAGAAGGAAGGACTGGGCCCAGCCCTGACAGTTACCAGGGCTGATCCCCTACCCAAAACTTATGGTCATTGTAAGGACCTGTATTGATGGATTCTGTTAGCTTCAAACAGGTTTTGCATTCCCTTTACATGTCTATGGGACCTCAGTTTGAGACGCTTCTGAGATCATCTAGTTATGTGTTTTTGGACTCTTGACAGACCCTTGCATCTTTCATCCAGTGCTGCACTGACGCTTCTGGATGCTGAGTCATGGGAAAAGCAAAAGAATCGACAAAGGATCTGCGGGAAAAGGTAGTTGAACTGTATAAAACAGGAAAGGGATATAAAAAGATATCCAAGGAATTGAGAATCAGCAGTGTTCAAACTCTAATCAAGAAGTGGGAAATGAGGGGTTCTGTTGAAACCAAACCATGGTAAGGTAGACCAACTAAAATTTCAGCCACAACTGCCAGGAAAATTGTTCAGGATACAAATAAAAACCCACAAATAACTTCAGGTGAAATACAGGACTGTCTGAAAAAATGTGGTGTGGCTGTTTCAAGATATCACAATAAGGAGGCACTTGAAGAAAGATGGGCTGCATGGTCGAGTCGCCAGAAGAAAGCCATTACTATGCAAATGCCACAAAGTATTCTGCTTACAATATGCCAAACAGCACAGAGACAAGCCTCAAACCTTCTGGCACAAAGTCATTTGGAGTGATGAGACCAAAATTGATTTTTGTTGGCCACAACCATAAACGCTACATTTGTATAGGAGTCAACAAGGCCTATGATGAAAGGTATGGAGGTGAATGTTTTGGGGATGTGTGAGCTACAAAGGTGCAGTCAATTTGGTCAAAATTGTTGGCAAGATGAATGCAATATGTTATCAAAAAATACTGGAGAAATATTTGCATTCCTCAGCCAGGAAGCTGCGCATGGAATGCACTTGGACATTCCAACATGACAATGATCCAAACACAAGGCCAAGTCGACCTGTCATTGGCTACAGCAGGATAAAGTGGAGGTTCTGGAGTGGTCATCTCAGTCTCCTGACCTCAATATCATTGAGCTACTCTGGGGAGATCTCAAAAGTTCAGTTCATGAAAGACAGCCCAAGAATTTCCAGGAACTGGAAGTTTTTTGCCAATGGGGAATGGGCAGCTTTACCATCTGAGAAGATAAAGAGCCTCATCCACAAATACTTCAAGCTGTCACTGATATTAGAGAGGGCAATACACAGTATTAAGAACTGGGGTATGTAAACTTTTGATCAGGGTTATTTGGGTAGTTTCTGTTACCATTATGATTTAAAAAGAGTAAACACAGTCGATTGATAATAAATGGTTTCAACCAAGCACTAACCACAAGTGAAATAAAAGTTTTTGTGTTATCATTCATATTCTCTGAAAAATGCCCAATAAATCAAAGATTCTGCCAGGGTATGTAAACTTATGGTAGAGAATAAAAATTTAACACTAAACTGTCATAATACATTGCAATGCCAAACAAATCACTTCAACTGGTCAAGTGAAAAGATATGTGGAAAACATAACCAAAGCAGTACATGAAATAAATACCAGTGAACCACTATAGTCCAAATAAACCGAAAATATCCACAAGTGAAATGTCTTAAAATTAAGAACTTTCTCTTGGATCTCGAACTGAAGTGAAGGACATGCAGAAATGGTGGATAAATCAAAGATATAGATGGATCAGCAGTATATATCTTGAGAATATTCAAAATGTGAAGATGGGTACTCTTACCACACCAGATGGACGCACATACCATAAGGCAGTGCATCTAATGCAGGTAACGTACTGGATCCCCAGTGATGGAACATTGCCAGGAGTGATACTGGTGTCACGGCTGTAATTCCAATCCACTCAAGGTTTGATGACCGTCCAAAACAGGTGGTTCCCAGGCAGGCGGCAAAAAGATCGATCCACACAATGGATAGCAGTGGAAGGAGGACCATCAATACACTAATATGGAGGAAAAAGAAAAAAAGGAGCCCCACATGGCGCAGGTCAACCAAAATGGTTTAATCCGTAAAAAATGTCATACAAAAGTCCATAATTGAGATAAAAAAGTGATCACAAAAACATTATAGCCATAAAAGCAATATGGGGAGCAAGGGGTGCGGCCAGACGCGTTTTCCACGAAATAGTCTTCAGCTGGGGAATTTTGTATGACATTTCTTTTTTTACCTATTAAACCATTTTGGTTGATCTGCGCCATGTGGAGCTCCTTTTTTTTCTCTCCATATTCGTGTATTGATGGTCCTCCTTCCACTGCTATCCATTGTGTGGATCGATCTTTTTGCCGCCTACCTGGAACCACCTGTTTTGGACAGTCATCCAACCATGAGTTGATTGGAATTACAGCCATGACACCAGTATCACTCCTGGCAACGTTACATTACTGGGGATCCAGTACGTTAAGCGCATTAGACGCACTGCTGTACGGTTTGTGCGTCCATCTGGTGCAGTAAGAGTACTGTCAGGGAATTAGTAGACCAGACTGTGTGGACTGCACAGAGGAAACCCAGAATGCATGTAGGCGAATAATAATGGTGTTTATTATATAATAGGTTATAAGTAAGTGAAAACAAACAGTGCACTACCAACCGCAAGACGCACAAACAACAGTCTGGTGAAGGTGAACACATGGAGGAGAGGTAAGCTGACAGAGAAAGATTACTGCATGACCATGACATATACTACATGTGTCTGCATGTATGAAACCCCTCCAGAATGTATGAAATCCCCTCCTGCCTATAGGAGTATGGCAACAACCCTCCAACAAAATACATTTTTGACTAAATTTATGAAGAAAGACTATTTTATATGTTTTTTAGGGAGTTTAACCAACTGGCATCCGTGCTATAGCCGAATGAAGGCCACAGCACGGACTTGAATTTACAGGAGGCTATCATATGACATCCTCCCCTTTGTACGCTCCCTGGCGCATGCTGTGATCACCGATTCACTGAGACTCGGGTGATCACAGATTCCTTACCACGTGATCAGCTGTTAGCCAATGACAGCTGATCACATGATGTAAACAAAAGCTCGGTAATCCTTTTTTTTATCCTCACGCTGACAGCGTGAGGAGAAAGAAAAGCCATTCACCGGCTTATATGTAAGGGACATCGGTCCTGAAGAGGAAGAGGCAATTCTACCTCATCTGTGCCCACCAGTCCCCCTGCCAGTGCCACCTGCCAGTGCTCACAGTGTCCACCAGTGCCACCTATCAATGCCCATGAGTGCCACCTATCAATGCCAACCAGTGGTGCCAATCAGTGCCACCTAGCCGTGCTGCCTATCAATGTAACCTACCAGTGCTGAGCAGTGCCCATTATTGCCACCCATGAGTGCCCATCACTGCCACCTATCGGTGCCCATCAGTGTAGCCTCATCAACGTACATCAATGAAGGAGAAAAATTACCTGTTTGCAAAATTTCATAACAAAATATAAAAAATATAATTTTTTTTTTTTAAATTGGTTGTTTTAAATGTTTTTTACAAAAAATTAAAACCGCAGAGGTGATCAAATAACATCAAAAGAAAGCTCTATTTGTGGGGAAAAAATGATACAATTTTCATTTGAGTACAGTGTTGTATGACTGCGCAATTGTCATTCAAAGTGCATCAGGGCTGAAAGCTGAAAATTGGTCAGGACAGGAGGGAGGTTTAAGGGCCCAGTAAGGAAGTGGTTAAGGAAAGTTTGTGTTTTTTGTCATTGTAAAAAAGAGATTAAAAAATACCACCAAAAGAAAGCTCTGTTTGCCAAAAAAATTTATAAAACCTATTTTTGGGGACACTATTGCATGACCAAGTAATTGTCAGTCAAACTCTCACAGCACTGAAAATTAAAAGTGGCCTAGAAAGAAGGGGGTGCAAAATTCTGATATTGAGGTGATTACATATTTTTCCTTACCTTTGGTCTTTTTTAATTCAGTCACTAGACATTGTGATTCCTCTACTATACGGTCTTCTATAGTCTTCTTCCCCAAACCAAAACCTCGCATTGTTGACAGAGAAAATCTACGAAGCTCTCTCCATCTGTTCAAGTCACTAGTAAAAATGACCCCTGGTTCACAAATTAAGCACAATGCATTATATACATGTTTACACATCATGTTGGTAGTTACAGGTATAAACTATAAAGTAATTCAGTACCAGCAGAGATGTACTATTGTATTCACTACTCTACAGTATTCACTGGTAATAGGATGAATCTGAGCATTGTTAGACAGATTAGTAAAGGCAACAAGTGATCAAAAACTAAACTCATTCCTTTAAGATAGGTTTCTGATAGGTGGAATGCTAAAATGAAAATATTGATTTATGGGTGCCATTGTAGAGATGCAGAAAATCTGTTCCTATGAGAACATACCAAAAAACGCATTGTTTTATATATATTTATAATAAATATCCCCCAAAAATATATAAAAAAACAATTTCTTTCCTCAGTTTAGGCCGATACGTAATCTTCTGCCTATTTTTGGTTAAAAAAAAACCACAATAAGCGATTGTTGATTGGTTTGAGCAAAAGTTATAGCGTTTACAAAATAGGGGATAGTTTTATGGCATTTTTAATAATATTTTTTTTTACTAGTAATGGCGGCAATCAGTGATTTTTATTGATTTTTTTATCGTGACTGTGACATTATGGCGGACACATCGGACATTTTTGACACGTTTTTGGAACCATTGTCATTTATACAGCAATCAGTGCTATACAAATGCATTGATTCCTATGTAAATACGAATGCATCTGAAGTTATGAATTATCCAAAGTAATGAATGCCGCATCTAAATGAATGGAACGTAACAAATACAAGTGCATCCGAAGTTATGAATTATACAAAGTAACGATTAACGAATGCCACATCTAAACTAATGGAACAGAATGAATAGGAATGCATCCGAAGTTACGAATGATCCAAAGTAATGAATGCCGATCATAAACAATCATCCGATAAACAACAAAAAAAAACACAAATGACACGAAAATGAAACAAATTGAATTTTTTGGTAGTGTAAATCTACCCCACACCATCCTGCTGCCACACCCACCACTGTGACAGGAGGTCATTGTGACATGAGAGGAGTATCTGGGCAGTGTGACAGGAGGGGGCAGTGGAACAAAAGGGGGCAATGGGACAAGAGGGGGCAGCATCACAGGAGGTGGGCAGCCATATGGGTCATAAAGCAGAATGGCAGTGCTGCAGATCTCGGTGAGTAAAGCATGAGTTATGGTAGAGATACTTTCCTGTTCATACAAAAGAAAACAAAAAGATCCCCCCACCCAGGATTCTGGAGATGGGCCTTACCTGACCCTTTTGTTGTCTATGGCACTGCACAGCACCCTCTGAATGGGGTCTGAACTGGGGAAGCTCTACCCAGTACATGTCCTGCTGACAGTAGCTGGCAGGATGCTGAAGGGGAAGGAGTTCAGGCGGCCCTGGATGTCAGCACTGACTGGGCAAATTGGGAAGCCCGTCATCCACTCTCAAAGATATCCTCTACTTCAGACAGCTGCTTCTCCACCATGTGCTTGTTATCTTACGGCAGAGGCTGAGGGGAGGCCCGGGAGCACTTTGCTGGGCTGGCCATGCAGCAGCCACTGTGACCAGTCCTGGCTCCTTTCTCTCACTGCAGAGCCTGCACTCTCCCATTACATAAACAAAAAAAGTAATTGGCGCACAAACGAATAATCCCTTCGTTAAGAA
Source organism: Lithobates pipiens (assembly GCF_037356315.1). Classification (NCBI taxonomy): domain Eukaryota; kingdom Metazoa; phylum Chordata; class Amphibia; order Anura; family Ranidae; genus Lithobates; species Lithobates pipiens. The sequence continues at coordinate 210,175,256 of NW_027507685.1, forward strand.
CGGTTATCCACATGATGAGATACTCGTTATTTAAGATGATGTCCAATAGTTGGTATCAATGTGCAGCTATTAAACCACTTTGGACTTGGTGGAATAAGACAAAAAATAAACAATAAAACAGTGCAGCAAAGAAACCTGTGATATGATATGAAAAAACACATAAAAAAATCATTTATTAAATATAAAAAAACAATGACAAAGACATCTGATCCTCCTGGGATCTTAAAAGCATAAAATCCATCAATCATAAGAAATACAAACTGACAGATGTTTTGTGATAAATCACCCCTGCAGTCTTTTGTTTGTGACTTTAAAGTGATGGAAAAGCTGCACTGCCACCGATCAGCTGGATCATGGGGACTTGGTAATTGTACACAATCCTCACCCAAAGGGGGTAGAAGCAAAAGTTGATAAAGTGCAGATAAATGGAACTATGTTCCTGAAGTCACTCACTGTTGGTAGATGGACTGCGGCGCCGCCGCTCTGAGCCTGTGGGGTGGAGGGGAGGAATTCTATCCTGCTCCGTGTGTTGGTTCAGACTCGGAGACGGAGGTGCGGTGCACGCTGAGTGGTATGGACTGAAGTTTGATGCAAGGTGGCGTCCGCCTGGCATGACTGGAGACCTGGAGCGCAACGCAACAGTCGGATGTATCGTGCTGCCTGTCCGGCAGCCAGCTTTGAAAAAGCGCATGCGCGCGAAACATGTAAGCAGGCCAGTCGACATGGCAACCCTCCTCACCACTGAGCTTTCCAGGTGACCCCCAGCTGCTCGGACAGGCAGCACGATACGTCAGACTGGTGCGTTGCGCTCCAAGTCTCCAGTCAAGCCAGGCGGACGCCACCTTGCGTCCAACTTCGGTCCATACCACTCAGCGTGCACCGCACCTCCGTCCCAGAGTCTGAACCAACACACGGAGCAGGATAGAATTCCTCCCCTCCACCCCACAGGCTCAGAGCGGCGGCGCTGCAGTCCATCTACCAACAGTGAGTGACTTCAGGAACATAGTTCCATTTATCTGCACTTTATCAACTTTTGCTTCTCCCCCCCTTTGGGTGAGGTTTGTGTACAATTACCAAGTCCCCATGATCCAGCTGATCGGTGGCAGTGCAGCTTTTCCATCACTTTAAAGTCGCAAACAAAAGACTGCAGGGGTGATTTATCACAAAACATCTGTCAATTTATACTTCTTATGATTGATGGATTTTATGCTTTTAAGATCCCAGGAGGATCAGATGTCTTTGTCATTTTTTTTTATATTTAATAAATTGTTTTTTTTTTATGTGTCGTTTCATATCATATCACAGGTTTCTTTGCTGCGCTGTTTTATTGTTTATTTTTTGCACTCTCCCATTGTCTGCACCTGCATTCCTGTCCGGAGCTCCATGCTGATATCCTACAGGGGTCACTCATCTAGTTACCCAATGTGTCCTGGGGTTCCCCCTTCCAAATGCAGGCACTAACTGTGTGTTCGAGAAATCGCTGGTAGAAGGGGAGCCAACTGCTTGTGCAAGTGACTGCCTTGCTAGGGATTTTACGCCCCCCCCCCATTCTGGCACCATAAGATGGCTGCTTAAGCCACATTATGGAAGTGGCAGCTCTGTAAACGAATAAAAAAGCAGAAAAATCAGGTTTCTATTAAGGTAGCCTTGTCCAACCTGCGGCCCAAGGGCTTTCACAATTACACTTCATTCATGTCGAAGTTTTTCGGCAGCACCTATATTTGTGAGCAACCGCTTTCAAGGATGAAGCACAGGAAGGGCAAAATTAGAATCAAAATGTCTGATAAGTACCTTGAGAATTCATTTAGAATTGCTACTACATCCATGGAACCAGATATTGTTAGTGTCAAATATCACACTAGTTTTATGTTGCTCTCTTTTACATAGTTACATAGTAGGTGAGATTGAAAAAAAAAATACAAGTCCACAAGTTCAACCTATATGTGTGTGATTATATTTCAGTATTACATTGTATATCCCTGTATGTTGCAGTGGTTCGGGTGCTTATGTCTTAACTTATCTTTCACTTTTAGAATAAAAAGATTTGAAAAAAAAACAAACATACACATAACAAATGTATGTTCAATAGTAAACAGTAAAAATGCAGAAAGAGAAAAAATAAAATAATGTGGTAATTCAACTTGATCATGGAGACCTAACCAACAGAGTTCAATAGTGATCATTGAACTCAAAATCACATATGGTGTATAATTGTGTATGTATGGGAAGGATAGCCTCTAACACTGCGCTTTGTCAACAGTATCCTGTTCTGGAGACTGCATACTTAGTCCTTTCATCATTCACTGCAAGCCTAAAATGGGACTTGTGAGCTTGGAGACCATAGGCGTACACAACATCTTCCTTTGGATGGGAGGTGATTTAGATTTAGTGTCTATCCACAGGCCTGGTAGACTCTGCCATTAACCACCCTCCAAAAATATCACTATAAGGTAGTTTATGCTAAGGGTTTGGGTCCTGATGAAGCGGGGTTCCCTCAGAAATGCGTCAACTTCAACAAATTGCTCTCAAGATTATACACACACCATAATATAATTTGTTTTTACATTTTACTCCTGGGGGTATAATTAAAGTCCTAGATTTTTGTTGTTGCTCTTGAATCTTGCTCTTGAATCTTCTGTAAATTCAGGGATGATACCTCCAGGGGCTTAAATCCTTTTTACACACCCCCCTCATTTCTTCAAATGTATTCAGTAACTCACCAGCATTTTATGGCATCAACCAATCTTTTTCATAATTATTAGACCATAGAACTTTGGTGCACATTCTAAATCCTTAAATTTTTCCCAACAGCCAGAAATTGCTGAACAATGTAGTTTAGTAGTCAGAAAAAACTAAAAAAATCCAGAAATGTATATATATAATTGTTAGTGCTCCTGTGAACAATTATTCTTGAACCTTACTTTCCTCAAATTACTTTTTTAGCTTTGGGGTAACTCTGGGATTTTCTAACCTAAAGTATTTTAGGAATACAGAGATGAATCAGAGAGGTGGCCAGGATAACCGGACTTCTGAAGGCAATACATGTTTCTGCTGATTGGAGGATAGATAGGGAAGAAGACATTTGTGACTAGCAAGAGCATGATCCCAAAGATTTCCCTGTGTATCTGTCCACTATTCTGGAATCAGGACCAGGGTAAGTGATACAGTACTTGATCTGGGATATTTTTACAAGCACACAGGAACCCCCCTTTTCTTACCCTTTATAAGTTCAGTCCATGTTTGGATGGAAGCTGCCCATAGATCGATCGAAATTCGGACAGTTCAGCATGGACCGGCCAATTTCATGTGTCCATGTATGGGCACTGTGGTTACACAGAAGTTGATCTACCGATCAACTTCTTTATAGCTGTCCTGCTGGAAAACTTCTGCTTGATCAGCACTGCAGGCTATAGACTGTGGTGCTGATCAGTGTATTCTGATGGCCAGGAAGTCTCCCTTCTATCAGAGTACAAAGACAGTGACACAGGGGGGAAATTTCCCCATCCACCACAAATGTGTGGATGAGGGGACCAGGTCAGTTTTTTTCTTTCAACCCGCTGGCTGAATTAAAAAAATATGGCTAGTTTGAACCTTAAGCTCATCCTGAGTCAGGAACTTCAGCTTGTGAGTAGGGTAATCCTTTTCAGCAGGAGAGGCTCTAGTTCACATAGGTCTCTGATGTCCATCATGATGTTGTACACCAACCAGTCTTTTTCTATAGGATTCTACAAGCATTTAATAAGGCCATATGAGGTCAGTAGAGGCTCAGAGAGGGGTCTGGGGCTGTTTCCTAACATTCTCTAAGTTTCCTAATGGATATTTCTTTGAATGGCCTCTCTTCTTGCAAGTGGATATAATGCTAGATGCTCTTCGAACATCCAACGTCAAACTTTTTCATAGACAACAGTTCTCGCCACCTCTATAGTTGAGTTGAGTCTTTCCATTCAGTTGAGAGCAGGGTATTCATTGGATAGAATTATTCTACTGGAATCTCATCTTCACCCCCCCCCCCAAAACGAATGGTGAAATTAGGTGGCTGGATTCACATGCCCCAGCAGCATTCAAACCTGTTACATCATAGAGGAGTAAGTGATATTGCAGACAATTATTATAGTTCTTACTTCGAGCCTGTTGTAATTCTCTCATCAAGATTATTTTGATTATTTTGAGAATCATCTCTACTACCGAATCCTGCAAAACCAACCTCAAGAGCATTTCAAATGACCGACTGGTCCCAACTTAGCTTTGCTGCTGTTCTGAGACAAGTCACCTCTCCTGGCCACAGAACCTTTTCTATCTTTATCTACCACAACCGTTCCACTCCACTGACTGCTGCATGGGATGCGCATCCTTCAATGCAGGGTCTCTATCAGAGCATGGGGACTTAATAGTCAACTTACCATGTCTGTAATAATTCCAACAGTCAAGGGACTCCTGGTGTACCCAACAGTGATGGTAAATATCCCTAGTAGGGATATAGAAGGCAAGGAAAACTTTTTTTTCTTTGCTATTTATGTACAATTTACTCACCATAGTTCTGGTAGGTTGTGTCAAATGTTGCTATATCTCCTCTGGCTAAGAAATCATCAGCTCTGTCCACATAGACTTCTTTGACCGCATCGTATCCATTAACCACCACGACTGGACGAGACCCCAAATAGATGGTAAACACATCTCCATATTTCTCCCTTATCTGTATGAAAATAGAATATATTATTGTCATAAATTAAGGTGATTGTAAACCCTCACCTTGTAAAACAGCCCATTTAATTTCAAATAGAAAAGAAAGGCAAAACATTTGTGTTTCTGTGTATATATAGTATATTGCCAAATGTATTGGGACACTTGCCTTTACACGCACATAAACTTTATTGGTGTCTTAGTCTGTAGAATTCAATATTGCGTTGGCCCACCCTTTGCAGCTATAACAGCTTCAATAATTCTGGGAAGGCTGTCCGCAAGGTTTAGTAGTGTGTCTATTATTATTATTATTATTCAGGATTTATATAGCGCCAACAGTTTGCGCAGCGCTTTACAATATGAGGGCAGACAGTACATTTACAATACAAATCAATACAGGAGGGATCAGAGGGCCCTGCTCGTTAGAGCTTACAATCTAGAAGGGAGGGTCAAGTTGAAACAAAAGGTAATAACTGTGGGGGATGAGCTGATGTCTTTATGGACCTTGCTTTGTGCACTGGTGCAAATTATTTGGTGGAGGGGGGATTATGGTGTGGAGTTGTTTTTCAGGGGTTGGGCTTGGTCCCTTAGTTCCAGTGAAGGAAACTATTAAGGCATCAGCATATCAAGATATTTTGGACAATTTCATGCTCCCAACTTTGTAGGAACAGTTTGGGGATGGTCCCTTCCTGTTCCAACATGACTGTACACCAATGCACAAAGCAAGGTGCATAAAGACATGGATGAGCGAGTTTTGGGTGAAGGAACTTGACTGACCCGTACAGAGTCCTTTTTTTTTTTTTTTTTAAATGTATATTTATTGAAAAAAATTTTTTTCTGTAAACAGTACAAAAATGACATAAATACGGTACAGTAGTCAGTAACATTGGGTGGACATAATATGGGCACCATATTGTAGGTTACAAACGGGTTAAGTGATAGGATACACCATGAAGCTGTATACAATGGTGATAACATAACTGAAAAAGAAGGATAGAACGAACTAAGACATTGGAAACCAGACGTATGGGTGTTCTTGGTCTGATACGGTATAATACAGTAAACAGAATATCAAATCCCCCTAAGGTCACTTAAGGAGGGACCGGCAGAGGGGGTAGTCAAAGATTCTGGGTTGAATATGGAGGCATCCCATGGGTCCCATGTCTTGGAAAATTTGGGCAAGGAATCATGAGCTATTGCCGTCAAATGTTCCATCCTACGCATGTGAGCAATGGACGAGACTACATGTGCTTGTGTGGGGAGTATGGGAGATAGCCAATGAGCTGGAATTACTCTCTTGGCAGCCAGGAGTATGAAAGCCATTAGTTTCCTGGCATATTTAGGGAGGTCTAGGATCGGAAGGCCTAACAGGTAGTGTGTCGGAGTCAGTGGGATATCTCTCTTCAATATTGATTGAAGAATGGATTGGACCATAGACCAAAAAGATGTGATACGTGGACAATCCCAAAAGATATGAAGTTGTGTGCCAATATCCTGTAGGCACCTCCAGCATAAACGAGACAGTGAGGGATCATATTTATGTAAAACTTCGGGGGTCCTATACCAAAACATTAATACTTTATAAGCAGTTTCTTTCTGCTCAACACATCTCGAGACTTTGGAGATGGAAGTCCAGATCTCCTGCCATTGAGAGAGAGAAACAGCAACGGGTAGGATTTTGGCCCATTTCCGCATATAAAGGTGAGAGTCTAGAGTGGGGGGTAGTGAGTCATGTAGAATCCTGTAAATAGCGGATATGAGATCCTTCTGGTGTGAACCCTGGGTGCATAACATTTCAAAGGCGTTAGGTTTCTCTAGGCTCATGGCAGGAGATACGGAGCAAAAGTAGTGCTTAAATTGAAGGTAGGTGAAAATGGACCGTTGTGGAATGTCAAATTTATCCTGTAAGTCCGGAAAAGATAAAAGTTTGCGGGACACCGGGTGAACTAAGTGGCGGAGTTGGAAAATACCTGCTTGAGTCCACGGGGTCATAGCCATTGTGGACAAACTGTCAGGTATATCTGGGTTGTGAGTAACATTTAAAAGGGGTGGACAGGGGGAGGAAAGAGAGAACTTCTTGTGGCATTTTTTCCAAATATCCAAAGTAAATAGCATAGGAGCAAGGCAAATACGTCTGAGTTGAGATATAGAGGAGGAAAGGTCAGACCAGAGCATAGAACAAGGATGGACCGGGTCAGTGATACTCATTTCTATCTCTGCCCAACGACTCGTCGCAAAATAGGAGGACCAGGAGACCGTCGTAGATAGGTGGGTCGCGTAATAATATCGTATAATATCGGGAGCTCCCAGACCCCCATGTGAGCGCGGTGCAAAGACAACCGTATGGGCAATTCTATGTGCTTTGTCACCCCATATGAATTTAGTAAAGGCCCTTTGGATACTGCGGAGGTGGGACATGGGAAGGGCCACAGGTAAAGTTTCGAAGAGATACAAAAATTTAGGGAGTATTGCCATTTTAAGGACATTTATCCTACCTAAAAGGGACAAGGGACATTCCATCCATTTACGGAGTAGACTGTGCGTTTCTGAAATTAAAGAGAGAAAGTTAGCCTGGTATAGTGTGCGATAGGATGCTGTTAAATGAATGCCCAAGTATTTGAGCGAGTCAGAACGCCACTGGTAGGGAAAGGTGTTGCGCAAAGCGGCGAGAAGTAGGGGAGGGATATGAATGGGAAGCGCTTCAGTTTTAGCTGTATTAACTTTATATCCTGATATATTACCGAACGTTTCTAGGAGGGCATGGAGGTTGGGGAGTGAGGTGTGAGGTTTAGTTAAAGTAAGCAATATGTCGTCGGCAAACAAGGACAGCTTGTATTCCTTCCGTCGTAAAGAGACTCCCCTGATATCTGAGTCTTCCCGAATGCGGGCTGCCAGGGGTTCAAGGCATAATATAAATAACAAGGGGGAAAGGGGGCAACCCTGTCTAGTTCCATTGCTATGTGTAAACGTTGGGGATTTGAAGGATGCCAATTGAACTTGTGAGGTGGGATGGGAATAAAGGGTATGAAGAGCCGATACAAAGGAGCCTGAAAAACCGTAGCGTGCAAGTGTGGCAAACATGTAAGGCCAGCCAAGCCTATCAAAAGCCTTTTGGGCATCTAGGCTGAGAATAAGAGCAGAGCGAGAGGTTTTATCAAGCATGTCAATTAGATCAATGGTGCGTCTGGTGTTATCGCCCGCTCGTCTACCTAGAACAAAACCCACTTGATCGTTGTGAACAAGGGCAGGGATTATGGAAGAAAGTCTATTGGCTAAAATTTTTGTAAAGATTTTATAGTCTGAGTTCAGTAGGGCGATGGGCCTGTAATTATCTGGCAGGGATGGGGATTTGCCCGGTTTCGGAAGGACCGTGATATGGGCGTGTAGGAATTGCGAATGTGGAGTGACCCCTTTTTGTAAGGAGGAGTAAAGCTTTAATAAGTGAGGGCCAAGGATGGGAAGGAAAGTTTTATAATATTGATATGGTAGACCGTCAGGTCCAGGGGACTTATGTAAGGGCAGTTCTTTCACTACTGCCGCTAACTCTTCTGTCGAGATATCTGCATTAAGGGCAACTAGCTGTGACGGTGAAATTTTAGGCAGCTTTAAAGGGGAGCAAAAAGAATCAAAAGCCTCTTGAGTGAAGAGGTGTTTAGGGTCAGAAGCTAAACAGTTGTACAATTTGTCATAAAACGAGCCAAAAACTTTGGACATCGTCAAAGGACAATGGGTCGGGGAGCCGTCAGCCTGAAGGAGGAGGTCAGGATAGGATTGAAAGGGGCGCGGTTTAAGCTTATTTACTAGCATCCTGTGGGGTTTGTTAGCAAACTCATAAAATTTCTGCTTTGCCCAAATTAGGGCCTTAGAACATTTTTGCATATCTAGCGACCTCAAACGCTCACGAAGGGTCGTGACTGTGCGCAGACGGGTTACCGTAGGGGAAGCCAGGAGCAGATCTTCAGCCTTACGGAGCTGTAAGAGGGTTTCTTGCCTCAGGGCCGCCGAGTCCCGCTTTAAGCGGGCGCCGGCAGAAATACATGCACCTCTAAAAAACGCCTTGTGGGCTTCCCATAGGGTAGACACCTCTGCCACTGAACCCTCATTCAGTTGAAAAAATTCTGATAAAGTTTGGGACAGTTGAGCTTCGACAATGGGGTTGCGGAGGAGAAAGTCATTGAGTCTCCAATGACAGGTTCTCGGCATGGAGCAGGCAAGGGCCAGGTCAAGCTGAACCGAGGCGTGATCTGACCACGTTATGGGGTTCAGTTCTGAGGCCACCGCCGATGTCAGTAGAGGTGTTGATATAAAAAGGTGGTCAAGTCTGGAGTACATCTTATGTGGGGGGGAGAAAAATGAAAATTGTCTGCTAGTGGGGTGTTTGATTCTCCATATGTCCAACAGGTTATGGGTTCTAATTAGTTTACGAAATGTGGTGGACTGACGTTCCACTCTAGATGAGGTAGTGGAAGGAAAAAGCGTCTGTCTGTCTCTCCTTGGAGACATGACCATGTTGAAATCCCCCCCCATGATCATGAAAGGTTGAGCATAGTTACCTAAGCTGTCCAGTAAGTCAGAAAGAAATTGGATTTGGCCCGAGTTAGGAGCATATACATTAATCACAGTAAGAGAGCGTGAGAGATATTCGCAGTCCAGGAGAATATATCTACCATGGGGGTCTATAAATGAAGATTTCACCCTAATCGGGCAAGATTTCCTAATCAGGATTGCAACCCCTGCTTTGCCAGAGGGGTCAGAAGCCAGATAAGAATTTGGAAAGTGTTTAGCAGCAAATTTGAGAGAACCCCCAGGGCGAAAATGAGTCTCCTGGACCAGGACTATGTCCGCAGCCGAAGATTTGAACTCTTTCAGAGCCAGCCAGCGCTTATGAATAGAGTTCAAGCCTTTAACATTATAAGTAAGAACCCTTAAAGCCATCTTTATGGATTGGCATTAATGCAATGTAGGCAGAACAAACATGTATTAACCAAAAATACCCGTAAAAATTAACTAGGCAGTATAAACCATGGTGTATCCTGTGGAATAAAAGCAGATGTACGCATACAACATCGACTGTAAGGAAAAAAGCAACACAATACCTTGAACAATGTAGGTCAAAAAGAACCAATAGGCCAAAAAAAAGGCCCATAACAAGAAAAAAAAAAAAAAGAAAAAAACAGAGAAAAAGAGCCTGGGGGGTAAAAACCACCCAGGAGTCCACGGCCAAGGCCGCGGAACAATCGAAGGCACACAAGGGGTTCCATCTCATCGGGAGTGGCTCCCCTCGCCACCTTCCGACAGTGTCTAGAAATAGCAAAAAAACAATGTAACTTAGCTTGACTCCAGTCCAAAGGAGCAAAGAAAGACCCATAATTACGGGTATGACCAACCCCATAACAGGGGAAACATGGTGACTTAGGGGCCGAAATCAATCCCAACCAGGGTTGGGGAAGGGGTCCATCTCAAGTAGGATGTCTGGTGAATGGCGAGCGTTGAGGAGTAGAAAAGTTCTTCTGCGACCTCTGCCGAGCGGGGGTCCAGAGTCGTCCTGGAATGGAAGTGGGTTTGGGTGTCACGGGAAGAGGAGTGGGGTCTTCATCTGGAATCGGTGGTAAACCAAGGCTACGGAGAAAAGCTTCACTTTCCTGTAAGTCTCTCATGGAGTATTGAATTCCGTCTTTTGAGGCAGACAGGCGAAAGGGGAAACCCCATCGGTATGGGAGTTGATGATTCTGTAGATGCGTAGTCACCGGGCGGAAGCTTCTGCGTTTGGCAAGGGTGATCGGAGATAAGTCACTGAAAATCTGTATCTTCGTCCCTTTAAACTCTAGGCGGGATTTGTTGCGGGTAGCCACTATTAAAGCCTCCTTACTGTCATAGTAATGAAAACGTACTATGATGTCCCTGGGGTTGGCATCCGCTGGGGGCTTGGGGGCCAGGGATCTGTGCGCCCTATCCAGTCTCCAGTCAATGTCCGGAATCCGAGGGGCCACCACATTGAACAAGCTGAGGAGATATGGTCTAATTTCTCCCTCGCTAACGGTCTCCGGCACGCCTCTGATACGTAAATTTTGACGGCGTTCCCTATTCTCCAAGTCTTCTTGCTGGGATTGAAGCTGGGAGATTGATTGTTTCAGGCCGACATTGTCTTCTTCCAATACGTGAACATACTGGATCAGATCATCAAACTTCGTTTCCAAGACATCGGTGCGTTCACCAATTTGAGCTATCTCTCCCCGTAGTTCGTGTGCAAGTTTTCCCATTTCTTTAGAGACGTTGTTAGTCAGGTCTTGCAGTAGGGCCTTAAGTTTGTCATCAAGAACTTCTACCGTGACAGGGGCGGCCATTGTTTCTGGTGAGGCGTCTGAGGAAAGCTGAGAAGCGTTGCGCGTCACCCCTTGAGAAGGCGTTTGTGTCGACAGGGTGGCCGTCGAGGTTGGGGAAGGGGATGTAGGTCTGCTCAGAAAACGGTCAAGTGTTTGTGAGGGTCGCAGGTCTGGAGATTGAGACTGGGTGGGATGTTTTGGCCCGTACTTCACCATGAGGCGTTTGGACTAGAAGTCAGACAGTTGTGCTGTCCCCCGTTGTAGAGATGCTGATTATGCGTTGTAGGGGGAGTAGGAAGGCGGCTTAGGGCGACATTTAATGGTTACATGGTGGTCATCCTATGGGACCAAACATGTGGCCCCCACTGCAGAGAATGAAGCACATGAGCTACAAGGACCACACGGGTATAAAGGGTATCGCGGGGACCCGAAATGAGAAAGAGAATTCCAGGGGGGGATATCGTGCTGGTGAGGTGGAAGGATCTGGGGAGAATGGAGGAGCTGTGCTCACTGAGAGTGACTTGAGAGTCCCAATATGGCCGCCAGGTAGGCCAGAGCCTCAGTGTTCAGCTAAGGGCAGTGGTAGGGGGAGATGCAGAAGTCTGTTGCCCTGCTTGCGTGTGTACAGTGCAGAGCTAAGCCAGCAGGGGTAAGCAAGTTAGTGGACTCCCAGGGCTTCTCCTCACCTTAGGCCCGGGTGTACCAAGATGGCCGCCGGAGTTCCTCGGGAGCCTGAAGGACCGCTGCTGCTCCTGGAAACCTCCAGGAATGTCGCTGTGGGTGTTTCGCCGTCCTCGCGGTCACCCTCCGGTGCGTGCGGCGGTTTTACGGTGGGCAGATGCGTCTACCTGCTCGGTGGAGCCCGGAGCCTGCAGGGCCCGTCGGAGGAAGTAGGCCGCAAGATGGCGGCGGGACTCACACTGTGGCGCCGGCCGCGCACTAGGCCGCGAACGGTGAGAGCGCCGGGGGACGGAAATAGCGCCCGTAATCCGATCCGGGCGGCTTCCCCACTCAGGATGGGCTGTTTTGGGTCCTCGGCGGTCGATCCTGGGTGCGGATTGAGGTGGATGTGATCGGGGATGCACGGAGCTCTCCTCCAGTGCGTCCGTCCACCTCGGCTTCCGGCCACGCCCCCCTCCTACAGAGTCCTTTTGGGATAAATAAAGTGGAGACTACGAGCCAGGCCTTCTCATCCAGTGCCTGATCTTACAAAGGCGCTTCTAGAAGAATGGTCAAACATTCCTATAGACACTGTATTATTGGGGGTTGTATAAGTCAAGTGTAGCACCCACTAGCGAGACCAATCCACACCAGAAACTCAATTTCAGGGCTTTTTGACCCACTTTTATTAAAAAAAGAAATGAAAATGTCCATCAATAATTCCCACGCAGGGGTTTCATTTTCACAGCAGTAGTAAATAGAAAAATACCAAGCCACCTGGCTCTATAGTCAGCAGTACTGCCGTTTAGGCTTTACCCTTCAGCCCTCTTGGCCATATAACAGAGATCGCGTACAAGGACTGTACCTCTTTTAATCTTCCTTACTGCTCAGCCCACAGCTTTGGGCCCTCTGACTACACAATGCAGACATGCATGCTTCTCCCTTGCTTGCCTGGACTCCTCGGGAGGGTGGAGCCCAGAACCATGGTCAGGTGTCTAGAAATAGACCAACACACAACTGACCAGTCAGTGTGCTGGTGAATCCCAAAATCTGGACCCAGGACTGGGGATTTCATCCCACCTGGATCACTACGAAATCCCCGGGCTCCAGATCCCAAAACAGATTTCAGTAAATAATGAGGAAACTGAAAAGTCAGTTTCCTCCTAACGTTGCAAGCTCCCTCGAGCCCCTCAACCCGCCTGGTTGAAAATGCTGGGTCCATACACTGGTGTGTTACCACACTACCACAACACACTAAGAAACCTTGTGGACAGCCTTCCCAGAAGAGTTAGCTGTTGCATATGTAAACCCAAAAAATTTAAGGAAAATGATAAATGGTTCTCAAACTCTGGAGACTATAGTAAAGTATGTTAGGTATAGGTATAAATGTGTGTCTAGGTGTGTCTAGGTATCTGGTTTTGGGTCTTCTGTGACTTGCACAACTTTTTCTTTGTAAAGGATAACGGCATGTTTAAATAAAAATGCATGTGTGGATTTCTCCTACTCCTACTTTTTCTGGACCTTCTGTATATTCTAGAGGACTACACATCATACAAATAATGGCTGGCTTGAATCCGGTTCCTGAGGGACAATACAGACAGATCTTGTTTCACACACTGTAATACCAAAGGTCCTCTCAATTTGTAGAGCCAACGGAAGGTGCACAGATCAAACCCTCCAAGCGTTCCCCTTGTGCTGGATTCAGGTGCTGGCTTGAGAGTCCATCACTCTTCCACACATACCTTGGTATAATCCGAAGAAAAAGCCACGCAGCGATTATGTCTTTACAGTCTGTACACACGACCGGACTTTCTGGCAGAAAAGGCCTAACGTTCTTCCCGACGGACTTTCGACCGGAGTTACGTCGGGCTTCCAAACGAACGGACTTTCCCACACATGTACGGACTAAAGTCAGTTCGAAAGTCCATTCGTTTTGAACGTGATGAGGTACGACGGGACTAGAAAAGGAAGTTGAATAGCCAGTAGCCAATAGCTGCCCTTACGTTGTATTTGGTCTGTTGGAGCAGCATACAGATGAACGGTTTTCCCGATAGGAATTAAGTCCGTCAGACAGATTTGAAACATGTTCTATTTCTTGGTCCGTCGGATTAAAAAAAAAAAAAAATGATCGGACTCTCCCACACATGATTGAACTATCCGACGGAATGATTCCGCCAGACCTAGTCTGCTGGAAAGTCCGGTCATGTGTACGTGGCATAAGACCTCACCACTGTGTGGATTTTCCTTTGGACTATATCGAACAAAGGCCCTCTGCCATAAATTGCATCATTTATTACAAGTCAAATGTATCCTTTGTTATTAAAAGTTTGAAAAAACTTACTTTTATCAGAGAGTTCACAATATTGCCTCCTTTAACATCCAAAACATTCCCCAGCAATGGAAGAGGTGTTGGTCCAGGTGGAAGGTGCCTATGTGTCCAAAATGTCTTTACACCTAAATGCAAGATGAGAATGGAGAGCAGGAAAGCCAAAATCAGAGTTATATCAGCAGTTAAATCCATGTCGGTTTTCAAAAATCAGAGAGTTCTTTGCATGTCTGATGCATGCCAGAGACAGTCAGCTTTATCCAGTTATGCAGATTACATCTAGCTAATCATATTAAAGGTGGAGCAAACATTTTGGACATGTTTCTACATGGCTGGACTGGCAGAATATCACATAAAAAAAATAATAATAATTGTGTCTGTTTTGTTGGCATTAAAAAGTAACTCACACATGTATGACAGGAGTGCATGCATGCGTGCTTGAATAAAGACAAGCTGTTTGTCCTTGACAAACCCAACATCTCGCAAAGAGATTGATCTAATTATTGGAATATCTTATAGGAAAGTAAATATGCATACTTTCATTATTACACTGAGGGTAAGTGCACAAAAAAATAGCTACACATACAGTTGCAAAAATGTTCCTTCATGCAGTATGTTGCTAGTCAATATACGGGAAACCAGTAGCCATTCTGACCCTACTCATCACACCAACTAACCCTAACCTTATGGTCTAAATCTATCCTTTTTGGCTGTCTTAGCTTAACCGCTTAAGGTCCACCCTATATCAGTTTTACTGCCACAGGCTGGCAATTCTGTGCCAGATCATGTATATATACATAATCCGGCTCTTCCAGGAAGGGAGCGCACATGCGGGAGGCAGGACACATTTGAATTACACAGGTTCTGAGGCTGATTTAATGCAGATAAGGCACCAAGAGAGTTTAATTACCACCTTAATCAACCACAGAACCTGTGTAACTAATGTGTCTTGGATTAAAGGGATGATGTAGAAACCCTAGCGGGAGCCCAGCAGCAGCTACCATGGACTCGATGTGCACCGGCACCTGCCAATCATCAAGCAGAGGTATGTAAACAAGGCAGATTGCCATCCTGACAGGAGAGAAAGCATGGATCCCGTGTCTCTGCAGAGCAAGAACTAGGATCCATGTCTTCCGCTAGTAAAAACACCTCCCACAGTGTAGAAACACTTAATATTTGAAAAATTGGGTCTAATGCCCCATACACATGGTCGGAAATTCCGAGGGAAAAAGTCCGATTGGATTATGTTGTCAGAGAATCCGATCGTGTGTGGGCTCTATTGGACTTTTTCTGATCGTGTGTAGAGAATTCCGATGCACAAAGTGCCACGCATGCTCAGAAAAAATTTGGAGACAAAACCTATTGGCTACTGGCCTCTTTATAGTCCCGTTGTACGTTTTGTATGTCACCTCATTCCGAACTATCGGATTTTCTGATAACTTTGTGCGACGTGTCTATGCAAGACACACGTTTCGACCAAAATCCGTAGGAAAAAAGCAGACGGATTTTGTGGTCGGAATGTCTGACCGTGTGTATGGGGCATTGGGCAGTGGTGATATTCATGGTGGGTGCATTTTTAATTTTAATTTCATTATTCATTTAGTCTTCTCATGAAAATGTATAAGGACAAGTACAGGCAGAGATAGACTAGAAACATTAATCCCGATCCAGCATGAATTTCTTCAGACATTAATAAGTCATTCTTTTATTCTGCTAGAGTTAAAATGTTACTAAACCCAGGAGCTTGCATTCACTATACCTGGTCTCCCACAGAACACAGAACATGGAAATGCTATTATTTTTGTAAATATAAACTGCTAAATAGCTTTTCTAATCAAGTATATAGCTGCCTACCTAGTAAATTCTTTCAGTGTCCAGTGGAGCTCTGCTTAAAGCATGTAAGTTTCTGTTCTCCCTTGATTGTCCTTTGAGGCTTCAGGACCCCTGACCCTTTGTCTGGACAGTGCTGATTGGTCCTGTGCTGATCAAATGCATTCTACCAAGAAAGAAAAGGAAAAAAAACTCACCAGCAATACAGACCAAACTGAGCTTGCCCCAAGGCTCTGTTCTATAAGGAGATGGATTGGGGACAGTCAAAAAAGAGGAGGATCAGAGAAGACAGAATCAAACAGCCTTTTTACACAATGCAGAGGATTAACCCCCTAGGTTCCACACGTGAGTATAACAAGCATGCTTTACTGCATATACAGACTGATTTTACTTTTGTGGGTTTAGTAACACTTTAAGCTGCAGAATATTGCTTGAATATTTTGGTAACATTCATTGGATAGTGGGAAAAAATAGATCATAATTTTTGATAAATAACAATTAAAAGGAGAAGGATGGAATTTTATTTTCTCAAACAAAAGAAATTCTAACAGTAAATGTGGCTTTCATTCAGAAAAAATATAGATATTTCAGGGCTATATTTGTTCAGTACTTAATAAGACTCATTTGCTCATTTATCACTGCAAAGCACTGCACACCATTTTTTGTTTTATTGCCCTATCTGCATGCTTACTGTATAAAGGTGGGGGAGCAGAGGACTGTGTGGATGCTGGTCGAGAAGGATGGGAATTGGTCTGTGGTGACACTGGGCAGAGGAGCGCTAAGGTAATGAAACAGTGCTATATGGTGACAAGTTAGTGGTGAGGGGGGCGGGGTATTGGTCAGCTTGGATAGGATCCATCTCCTGTATCATGTCTGCAGTCTCTGGCCATCTCCTGTATCATGTCTGCTGTCTTTGGCCATCTCTTGTATCATGTCGGCAATCTCTGGCCATCTCTTGTATCATGTCTGCAGTTTCTGACCATCTTCTGTATCATGTCTGCAGTCTCTTACCATCGTTTGCAGTCATTTGGGAGCAGTCTGGAGCTCCTCTTTAAGTTGTCTACTGTATTTACACTTTGATACATGCAGGGAGTGTTGTCCTTTAAAAATTAAAAAAATTGAGTTCTTCTGACTACTTTTTGGAAGAAAACCGTGCGCAGTAATTGTGATGCATAGCGGAATCAAACCGAATAGTGGACCGGATAATTGTAATCAAATCAAATTATGAGGCCAGTGAAGATGTGCACCCCTAATGTTCACTACTTTTGGATTGCTATTACAATGCAAATTTTTCTAAAATTAAAGTGTATGGTTTGACTTGAAATCTTCGTTAAAATATATGTAAACCCTCACCTTTTAAAACAATCCATACAGTTTAAAATAGAAATGAAAGGCAAAACACCTGTGTAAACATACAGGGATTCACGCATTCTGACTTGCAAGCCTTGATCACAGATATATAAAAAAGTGCTTTACTTTTGTCCACGGAAAGGTAAATTAAATGGAGTTGAATTTCCAATTTTGTATGAAGGCATCACAAGCATGTTGGCAGGTTCAGTAAGCTTGTCTGCCACTTGGTGGCTCTGTTCAATATATTCTCCAATATAGTGTGATATAGAAGATTATGTAATTGGGCATTAGGCCCCTAGAGACAACCCTTCTTAGTGATGTAATGGGTGGAGTTAATGTCCACAGACAGGGGGCTGCACATACACAGGGTTCTTCCAAAGAAGTGGGGTTCTTTAAATAAGTGTCACTTCTGCTCTTGCATCATCCATCTGAACATTTTCTTCTCTCTTCATAGGTAAATCTACCTTAAACTGAACTTTGACTGACTGCTCAAATGCATATTTGTTAAATCTGCTTCTCACCGCTGTTTCAACTCCATCTGTAGCCATGCTCACATTATTTCAATGTTTATTTAACTTTTAAGTCTTACCTAAATTATAGGTTCCCTTATCTTTACAATTTTGGCCTTTTGGTCCTCTTGCAGTTTGATTGTGGTGTGAAAGTTTTGCTCTGCTAGTAGTGTGCCTAATATTACAATCCACACTCAACACAGTATAAAAAATGGAATTACGTACCGGTAATGTCCTTTTCCAGGAGTCTTTCAGGACAGCCACCTTAGAGAGACACCGGCTCCTCCCCTCTGAGGAAACACTGCCTTCAATTTCATAATTTAAGCCTCCTCCTCCCTTCGTTCCTCAGTTCTTCCAGAGTACCTCCCGCCAAACTGGGGAGACACAAGAACACGTCAAACAAATAAACTTTTTAAGTCTTACCTGACGGTCTCATGTAATGAGTTCCCGATGATCTGCAACAATTTGGGTGGGAACCGGTGCTGTCCTGAAAGACTCCTGGAAAAGGACATTACCGGTACGTAATTCCATTTTTCCCCAATCGTCTTTCAGGACAGCCACCTTAGAGAGGATAAGCGAGTATATTACCTTAGGGTGGGACTACTGCCTGTAGCACCTTACGACCAAAGGCTTGGTCTTTGGCTGACAGAGGGTCCAGTCTATAGTGTCTCACAAACGTAGAAAAACTGGACCACGTTGCAGCTCTACAGATCTGTTCCGGAGATGCACCAGCCCACTCTGCCTGAGAAGTTGCCACGGCCCTGGTTGAGTGTGCTCTAATCCCAGCTGGAGGATCTAATCCCCCTGCCACGTATGCCTGCCCAATGGCTAACTTTAACCATCTAGCTATGGTACGTCTAGAGGCTTTGGAACCCTTCCTGGCCCCTGAAAATAAAACAAAAAGTGAATCAGTCTTTCTGAACTGACTTGTGCAGTCTAAATAATAAAGAACACATCTTCTAACATCCAGTCTGTGAAAAATGTGTTCCTGTTCTCTAACTGGATTTGAACAAAACGTAGGTAGCACAATCTCCTGCATCCTGTGGAAACTAGAGGCTACCGTAGGTAAAAAGGCCGGATCTATCTTCAAAACCAGACGATCCGGAAAAACCTGAAAAAAGGGAGCCCTGACAGAAAGGGCTTCGAGTTCACTTACTCTCCTTGCTGTAGTGATCGCCACCAAAAACACCGTTTTGAGAGTGATCAGCTTTAATGAGCAAGATTCTAACGGCTCAAAAGGTTCCCCTGTGAGAACCTGTAAAACTAAAGAAAGATCCCAAACTGGGAAGGGGGAGCTTGAAGCCGGCCTCTGCCTACCTAGGGCTCTGAAGAACCTTACGACCCAAGGATCTGACGCTAGATGTTTCTCTAAAAACACGCTCAAAGCGGAAACCTGACCCTTTAGTGTTCCAAGCGCTAACCCCTTATCCGCCCCTGCCTGTAGGAACTCTAGAACGGCTACAGGGCTGTGCACATTGAAGGAACCCTCTGAACACCAGCTGTTAAACCGTCTCCATACCTTTAAGTAAATGGACTGGGTTTCCTTTTTCCTACAGTTTAGAAGAGTGGCTACCAACCGGTCTGAGAAGCCCTTGGCTTTCAGCAATTCTTCCTCAGAAGCCACGCTGCCAGGTTCCATCGTCCTACCTGAGGACAGAACACCGGACCTTGAGACAGGAGATCCTCCTGCACTGGGAGAATCCAGGGGGGTTCTACAGACAGGCCCTTCAGGATCGAGAACCACGGCCTCCTGGGCCAGTGAGGTGCAATTAGAATAAGGGTAGTGTTCTCCACTTGAAATTTCCTTAATACTGCCGGAATGAGCACGGGAGGGGGGAAGGCATAGCACCTGGAGAAACCCCAACTCTGTGCTAGTGCGTCCACCGCCAATGCCCCGTCCCCCCTGTTTATGGAGAAGAAAGTGGCTACCTTCGCGTTTTCCCTTGCGGCAAAGAGATCTATTGCAGGAATCCCCCATCTCCGGGTGATCATTTCGAATATTTCCTGCTTGAGAACCCAATTGCCTTCTCTCAGAGTTCTCCTGCTGAGAAAATCTGCCACCTGATTTTGTTCTCCCTTCAAGTGGATTGCTGAAAGGGACAGGATATTTGCTTCGGCCCATCTGAGGATGGTTTCCGCTAGGGCCCATAAGGATTTGCTCCTGGTGCCCCCCTGTCTGTTGATGTAAGCTACCACCGAGGAGTTGTCCGACCTTACCTTTACGTGATTCCCCCGGAGCTCCTTCTGAAAGGTTCTGAGAGCTAGATCTACTGCCCTCAGCTCCCTCCAATTCGAGGATCTCCTCGAGTCCCTCTTTTCCCAAATACCTTGTATTAATCGGGAGTCTAGGTGTGCCCCCCAACCTGAGCTGCTTGCATCGGTCGTGACCACCCTGGAGGTTGGCATGACCCACTCTAGACCTTGGGACAAATTTGCTCCCTTCCTCCACCACCAGAGGGACCTCTTTACCTGATCTGGAATCGAAACCAGAGAATCCAAAGATCCCTGGCTGTGATCCCAAATTTTCAGCACAAATAATTGTAGAGGGCGGTAATGTAACCCTGCCCACTGAACCGCTGGAAGAGCAGATGTCAGCAACCCTAGCGCTGACATGATCTTCCTTATGGAGATCTGGTGGTTGCCCTGAAGAAACAACAGAGCCCTGTCTACCTTTTGAATTTTCTCCAAAGGAAGAAAGACCCTTTGTACTGTTGAGTCCAACTCGTACCCCAGGAAAGTGACCCTCTGGGAAGGGATTAAGTTGGATTTCTCCAGGTTCAGGAGCCAACCCAGGCTTAATAACAGGTTTCTTGTGACCTGTAAATCCTGAATTAACTGTGCTGGGGAAGGGGCAAACAGGAGGAGATCGTCGAGATATGCGATCACCGAGATTCCCCTGAGACGCAGAAATGCCAGAACTTCTGCCATCACTTTGGTGAAGATTCGGGGGGAAGAGGATAGCCCGAAAGGAAGCGCTCTGAACTGAAGGTGTAGTACTTCCATTGGAGTTCTCACTGCCAGTCTGAGAAACCGCTGGTGGGACTCTGCGATGGGAATATGCAGGTATGCATCTTTCAGATCTATTGATGCCATGAAACAGTTCGGAGGAAGGAGTGCTTTTACTGAGTAAACCGAGTCCATCCGAAAACCTTCTGTAGGTAACTGAGACATTCAGGGGCTTCAGGTTCAGGATGAGCCTGAATTTTCCCAAAGGCTTGCGAACCACGAAGACGTGAGAGTAGAAGCCTCTGCTTGTCTCTCCTACTGGAACCCGTACTACCACCTCCTGTTCTTCCAACTCCTGAAGAGAGGAAAGAAGGGCAGATGATTTTTCTGCGCATTTTGGCAGCTCGGTGACAAGGAACCTCAGAGGAGGGAGTTCCGAAAACTCCAAATGGTAACCTCCTCTGACGATCCCCAAGACAAACTGATTGGAGGAAATCATTTCCCACTGTGGGAGGAAGGCCCCCAATCTTCCTCCCACCGTGACCCTGTCACTGAGATTTTTTGGGCTGTTCAGGAGGGCGAAAAATTGCTCCCCCGGGGCCCTTGCTTTTGAGTCCCCAACTTTTCTTCTGCTGAACAGTACGGGGGGCTACAACCCTTTTCTGGGGACGAGTCTTTCTTTTGGCTTGTTCCCCAAATTTCCTTTTAACAGGAAAGGCCTTTCTTTTGTCTGCTGTGCGATCTAGCACCGCTTCAAGACCTGGTCCAAACAGTAGATCTCCTGTAAAGGGGATTCCACAAAGTTTAAGTTTGGATGCATTGTCTCCAGGCCAGGTCTTCAGCCATAAGGCTCTCCTGGCAGAGTTGGTCAGGGCCAAGGACCTTGCCGACATTCTCACGGATTCAGCCGAAGCGTCCGCTATGTAGGCTATCCCTTTAAGAAGCATGGGAAAGGAGGATAGAATAGTCTCCTTTGCTGTCCCTGCTTCAATGTGTGCGCTAATCTGGGTGAGCCAGTACTCCATGTTGCGGGCCACCACCGTGGTTGCCATGGCTGGCTTAAGATTTCCCTGTGATGAATCCCAGGCCTTCTTAAGAAGGTAATCCATCCTTCGATCCATAGGGTTAGAAAGTACCCCCATATCCTCAAAGGATAGATCAGTGTGTCTGGACACCTGGGAAAAAGCAGCGTCTAATCTGGGAGATTTATTCCAGACGAGAGTCTCTTCTTCCGAAAAAGGAAACCTTCGTCTTAATGCCCCGGAAAAGAAAGGTTTCCTTTCGGGATCCCGCCATTCCTTCTTGATGGTATCGATCAAGACGTTATGCACTGGGAACACCCGCTTCTTTTGTTCCCCCATGCCCCTGTACATCTGATCATGGAGTGACAATGTCTTAGTTTCTTCTTGAATGCCTAAAGTGGTATGAATAGCTCCCAAGAGCTCATCCACATCCTCCAGGGAAAGCTTATACCGCGAGATTCTGTTGGATTCCCCATCCAACATTTCGGCGTCAGACTCCCCCTGGGAGTCTGAAACGACACTGTCAATTTCTTCCTCAGCTTCCTCCCTGGGACCCTCTGGATTCTCTCCCCTTGCAGGAGGAACGTCCACAGGGCTAGATGGTACACTCTGCTGCGCTGGTGTAGGAGTGCTCAGGGGCTGAGGCCACTGAAAACTGGAAAAAAAGTTTTGGAAGGACTGAAAGGTACCAGAGAGTTCCTTCATAGAAGCTACCAGATCTGCACCCTGCTCTGCTGCCTGTTCCTTAAGTAAATCCTCAATACATTGTTTGCAAATTGCTTTAGACCAAGAGTCTCCCATAGACGTTCTACATGAAGGGCACTTCTTCTTAGAACCATGGGGGGACTTGCTCGTGGCTTTCTGAAAGACACAAAACACAGGAAGAAGCAGCATGAGCCTAAAAGAACAGCAACACCAGCGCTACATAGAGGACCACCGGGAATGCCCCCCCTAGGATCAACCATCACCAGGATCCCAGACACACTACCCTTCCCCCCGACCACCAAGGGGGAACACCAGTGGAGCTACTGGATACAAGTAAGGGAACACCTCCCCAGGTTTCCTCTTACCTTCGAGTGGCTGGTGCTGTTATCTCCAGGAGTTTTTGAAGCCTCTGCTTCGGACATTCTCCCGTTGAGGAAGTGTGGTACGAACGTGCCTCTAACAGCTACCTGTGCAACTGTGGAAAGAGAGGCTGCACCAGCCAAACGCTAGGTTCCCCTTTCACGTGCCGCGTCCGGAACCGGAAGACGTGGATCGAACGAAGGGGTCCGCCCCCACCGGAACTGACGTCGCCCGCCTACCGGTCCGGCTTCCAGCTCCCAGCCGGCTGCATACACAGGGGGGCCCTGGACGCCTTCGTTCAGCGCCCCACTGGGCGAAACGCAGGGATGAACCTCCCCAAAGACTTCCTGCTTTCC
Source organism: Lithobates pipiens (assembly GCF_037356315.1). Classification (NCBI taxonomy): domain Eukaryota; kingdom Metazoa; phylum Chordata; class Amphibia; order Anura; family Ranidae; genus Lithobates; species Lithobates pipiens. The sequence continues at coordinate 210,198,323 of NW_027507685.1, forward strand.
CCAAGCGAAGATTGGAGTGCGTGTAAAGGTCAGTCGAGTATTCAGCTTCCCCAGCCGACCGGACTGTTTGTTCCGTTGAAACACCCGCGGGTGAACGAACGGACGACCCCATAAACTTCCTGCTTTCCCCAAGCGGAGTTTAGGGTATATGGACAGTACGAACACTTCAGCTCCCCGCTGATAGGACTGTCCTGGACCGACCGATGAACGGTCGGATAGCCGAGCGAGGCCGGGGCTCCGCTCGGATGGCTTCAGTTTCACCAACCGAATTCAGCCTTAAGGTTCCTTGGCGGTGTCTCCCCGCCGGAGGAAACACCATAACTGAGGAACGAAGGGAGGAGGAGGCTTAAATTATGAAATTGAAGGCGGTGTTTCCTCAGAGGGGAGGAGCCGGTGTCTCTCTAAGGTGGCTGTCCTGAAAGACGATTGGGGAAAACAAGTACGGGGGAACACATATAGGGGGCTGCACATACAGGGGGTTCTTCCAAAGAAGTGGGGTTCTTTAAATAAGTGGCACTTATACTCTTGCACTTCAGCGATTTGCACAAAGCAAACTACAGCAGACTACAGGTGACCTCATTTCCAAATCATCTCACCTTCTTCTCTGAAACATGCACTCTTTGCCTCTCCTCCTTTTCACAATTGCAGCCTCTCTCCTCAAACTCTCTTTTCTTCACCCCTCTGCTTCAACCCACAATCTGTACATATTACCCTCACTTCTCCCCTCCCCTTATTACTGCACTCATTACTGCTTTCTAACTCTAAGCCCACTTGCTAACAAAACTGCATTAATCCTTGATTACTCCGATACTTGCTAAATAGCCGCTGCTGATCATTTTTGGTGGTTGCTGATAATTATTGTCAAGGATTGATAAGCGCTGAGGCTGGCTGATGAGTGAGATGACCACAGACATTTATTGATATAGCCATTATTTGCCACCACTGGCCAACCAGATTTACTGAAGGCTGCTGTTTTAATGGTGGATTGCCTCTACCTGCTGTTTTCTCCCATTTATAGATAATTGTTGATGGTTGGGGCTATCAGTGGATAAACTTCTGAATTGCCCCAGAGATTGAATTAGGCTTTCAAGTAATAAAGTTAGTAAAATGATAGGAAAGTCAGCTAAAGCGGGGAAAGGGGCTCCGCCAGCTGCAAGCCCAGGAGGTATCCAGCGGTACATGTCAGCAGAGACAAGCACGATAGAGAACAGACATGGCAGCCCTAGGCAGGCAGGTGCAAGATGCACGGGAGCTGGTAAGTCCAAAATGATAGATGAAGAGAATATCCTGGGGCAGGTTAAAGCACTAGGGAAAATCCTCCACAATAAGCCTCGGGTAGTGTCCCAACGAGAGAAAAATTTTAAAAGTTTAATTGCCCCGAGTTGTCTCAAAGACAAACAAAATGTAAAAATGCAAAACATTCCTCAATTCTTCAATATCACAGGATGCTATAGATGTAAAGGCACCAAATGTAAAGTGTGTAAATTTATATCTCACGGACAGAAGTCATTCAACTATAAAGATGGCCGCACCTTCCATATAAAACAATTCATTTGTTGCAATACCCAGTTTGTTATCTATGGGTTGAGGTGCCCATGTGGGTACCTTTATGTAGGTAGAACGGTGCAGGCAATGAGAACCCGGTTTGGTGAACACCGTAGATTCATATAAAAAAAGGTGGCAGTACTATAGGTTTGGAATTATTCGGTATAGAATCTATACCTATGACCATCCTGGAAGGTTGCACGCTGTGCAAACGTGAATCTTTCTGGATTTTTACCTTAAACAGTATGGCACTGGGAGGGTTAAATGAAGAACTCAAAATTGGTACTCTCATATAATTACCTATTAATACCCTATTTTTAACAAATTTAAATTTTTATAAAAAATGATATAAAATAATTATTACTTCTTTTTTTTTTCTTTTTCCAAAAAATAACACGTAATACGGTACACATATATAATACAATATATATTATGACTTAATTCTCATCAGGATGATTTTTTATATTTTTTGATATCATATTATGCATTATGAATTTATTGAAATGTATGATTTTACTCCTGCAGTGTGTTTTTTTCTGTTTTCTAGTTGTTGATGACAGCTATTTATATATAGTATGTCTTGTTTTATAAATATTGATTATATATTTTTAAGCATTTAAAAAAAAAAACATTTATAGAAGTGTTTTAAGAAATATGATAAGTTAAATCTTAATTTTTTAACAATATTATTACAATTTGATTAAAGTTAGTGCTATTAATTCACATAGAACTATATAAATATTCATGCTGTTGCTAAATAACCCCCTTCGCTTTGTAGACATTCTGTGCCTGTGAACTCCTTACTGGTCTGCATGATGTCATTGGCTGACGATGTGGAGTGGCGGGGGGGGGGGGGGGGGGCATCAGTGTATAAGATTACCATAGTGGATGAGGCTTTGAGCGGCGTGTGATACCAGAAAGTAGGTGGCCTGTGTTCACAGTTCCCCCCAACCACACCACAAGTCGCTGTGAACCAACTGATTGTTGCAGATCAGGAAAGGAGTCTTCTATGGATATGCTACTGTAAACCGAATGTTTGTGAGAGCAACCCTCAACCCTCAAGCGTGCGCTCTCTTTTGCTCTATATATTTTCGGATATTGGCCAGGTGCTGGGATGGGTAGAAGAAATACAGGAACGAATGGACAGATATGATCAAAAGCTAGATGAAATTTCCCAGCTACCGAGAACAAACCGGCTGCACTGCCTTCATACGGGTTCCAGAATGCTTTGCTGTTGATCGGCACCAAATAAACCTGTGATTTACCCTCCCCCGCTACGGCACTTCTACCCCATTTCACCCCCAGATCCCTGTGACTGCTTACTACTCTGAAGACGATCAAACAAATCTGTACTGTGTGCTTATTTTCATATTAAATTGGACACCAAAAAAAATAAAAAGCTAGAACAAATTAATGAACAGATGAAATCTCTGCAGAAAAAAAATAGGTTGCATTTATATAAAATCACATCCCTGGTCTCTTACATTTTTATTTTACTTTATAATCCAGAAATACCGGATAGTCTGTCCAGTTAAAATGATATCATGAGCTCAAGCTAAAATATTTTAGCTCCAATATCTTATTCATCCAGATACCTGCAAACTACATTCGTTTGCTGATCTCAAGTCCAAAAAAAAAAAGGCAGTTCAACTCCATTATTCTTACTTCCTCAGTTTGGGCATTACTTGATTACTTGATAATGGAAGAACCCACACTAACATTCGATCTAGATCGGTTTACTAGATTCTAATACATCTGTGCTTAAAGTGTTACTAAACCCAGTAATATGTAAATAGTTCACCCCCCCCCCCCACAGTGGCACTGTGGGGGGGGTGAAATCTTCTTTTTACATTAAAATATTGCCACTATATACCTCTTTGGATGATCTGTATACCATGGTTACATCCAAAACTGCACAATTTCTTCAGTGCTGAGAGTTCAGGAAGGTGAAGATTTTCACTGCAGCCTGTATACCTGCCCACATATGTGATGTCAATATCATGTGCCATCTCTGAGAACAAGAAACTGTTCTCTTCAGCATAAAAGACACAACTGAGCATGTGCAGGTTGGCTATCCCCAGGTAGACATTGCGGGGGGGGGGGGGGTCACAGCATAAAACAGCCTTTTTACACAATGCAGAGCACTAACCCCTTAAAGCGGGAGTCCGCCGGAAGTTCTGCCATTTTTTTTTTTTTAAAGCCAGCAGCTACAAATACTGCAGCTGCTGACTTTTAAAATAAGGACACTTGCCCGCCCAGCGCGCCCGCGATGTTGGCACCCGAAGCCAATCTCTCGGTTGTCTCTCGGGTGCTGCCGCCGCCATCTTGGGTATGGGAATCAGGAAGTGGAGCCTTTCGGCTTCATTTCCCAGTTCCCTACTGCACATGCGCGAGTCGCGCTGCGCAATAAGGATGGACCCGCTGCCTCTGGGATCTGTGTGTTTCCCAGCAGGCAGCAGGGGACTTTCGGAAAGGGGCGTAATCTACGCCCCTTTCCGCAGAGAGCTATCCCGGAAGTGGGTGCAGATACCTGTACTGTACAGGTACCTGCACCCCCCTCCCCCCTGAAAGGTGCCAATTGTGGCGCCGGATTCCGGATTCCAATGAGCGGAAGGTCAACTTTAGGGTGGACCTCTGCTTTAAGTTCCACAGTGAGTATAACAAGCATGCTATGCTGCATATACAAAATGATTTTACTGTTGTGGGGTTAGTGTAACACTTTAAGGGCCTATTGAAACCCAGTTGATCTCCTCTCTGTATAAACTCCTACATGAATTTTCTTTGACACCCATCAAATACCATCAATATTTGGCAAAATGGGAAAAAAACACTGCAATGTACTATTTCTCCAGCTCTGTGGGTGGAAATTTGGGTGGTAGCAGCCAAATCTTCCCTCTGTGTGGTCTATAAAGAAAAAACATATATTACCTGTTAATGTTTAGGTATAGGATGCCTGAAGTCTTACAAGTTTATTATCAGATAAAGAAAGTTTTTTTGTTTACTTTATGAGGCTTCTGAATCACATAGTGACTGGATTTCGCACTGGCTATCATACTGAAACTTGTGTAATATTGTGTAATCAAGCAAATGTACTGTTATTATATCAATTACTTCATCTTCTAATAGCCAAGAGGAGGCATCTTGCCAGTGTAATGTCTGGCTTTTGCATCATAAGATACTTGTACTGTTTGTACAAGTCTGTAGGCGCTCACACATGTATATTGCAAATCTTTCCTAACTCTGATAAATAAAATTAGGACAATCCTAGGTGTGATGTGAAACAGAGTATATAAGGTAATGCTATAGATTTGCTTAGACTTGTTTCATGCCTTGTTTTGTACCAGATACATAATATTTTTGTGTCTAGACAAAAGCTTACCAGTCCTTAGATACAAACAGACAGAAAACAAACTCAGTGTTCATATGAGGAAAAACCCTGGAGATGTACACAGATGAAAGGTGTATGAGCAACAAAATCTCTCAATAAGAGGGGAAAAGTCCATGGCAAAAGTCTCTAAGATGAAAGGGGAGAGAAATCCTTGTTCCAACACTAAGGACAGCCAGTGTAAAGAGCTAAAAGCAGTCTCTGCAATGCAACAAAGGAAAAGAAACACAGCGTCTCTAAGTGCAGTATGGGTAAACCATTTAAGGCAAAAGTAAAACTACTCACAAAAGGAGCATGAATACAAGCATTGTAGTAGTAATCCTGCAGCAGGATCCGGTGTGGTTTTCTCCTGAAAGTTTGTGTCTCTGGGGTACAGCTGACAGCTCGTGCAGGTGGAGTCCAGCATTCGCAGCCTCTGGGAACAGCGGGGAACACAGGGGAGATCAGAGATGACGTCACTTCTGGGTCAGAGGAGACGGCTTTGCGTTTGGAGCATGCATGCTCCTTCCTCAGGCCTTAAAAAAACTCCATCTTGGTTGAGGTATATGTGTACTGGGGAGAGAAACCTGCCCAGACACAGGATCCATTAAGGTGGAACTCTAATTCTAAAAGATACATACAACGCTTGCATGGAGTGGGGGTGGATGATGGAGAGAAAGATATTATAATAAGAATGGAGCCAATAAGTAAAAATGTATAATATAAATGAATAAAAAAATGAATAAAAACAGTGAATTAAAATAAATAAAAAATTATAAAAATAGGTAGCGATTATTCCAGTAGCAGATTAGTAATACTGAACATATATACCGTATATATGTGTGTGTGTGTGTGTATATATATATATATATATATATATATATATATATATATATATATATATATATATATATATATATATATATATATATATATATATATATATATATATACACACATACATACATACGCACACATGTACAGTAAGAAACACACATGAGAGAAAAAAATGTAAAATGGAGTTGTAAGGAAAAATGTATTCGAAAAACACGGTAAAAAATTGAATTAAGATTAGTAGTAGAAAACTGTGATGAAATATTGAGAAATTCATGAAAAATTATTAACAGATTAATGAAAAGTTATAATTGCATTAACACGTGTATACACACACACACATGCCTATATATACTGTACATACAGTATCTCACAAAAGTGAATAGACCCCTCACATTTTTGTCAATTTTTTATTATATCTTTTCATGTAACAAAACTGAAGAAATGACACTTTGCTACAATGTAAAGTAGTGAGTGTACAGTTTGTATAACAGTGTAAAATCACTTTCCCCTCAAAATAACTCAACACACAGCCATTAATGTCTAAACCGCTGGAAACAAAAGTGAGTACACTCCTAAGTGAAAATGTCCAAATTGGGCCCAATTAGCCATTTTCCCGCCCCGATTACATGTAACTCGCTAGTGTTACAAGGTCTCAGGTGTGAATGGGAAGCAGTTTTGTTAAATTTGGTGTTATCGCTCTGACTCTCTCATACTGGTCACTGGAAGTTCAACATGGCACCTCATGGCAAATTACTCTCTGAGGCTCTGAAAAAAATAATTATTGCTCTACATAAAGATGGCCTAGGCTATAAGAAGATTGCTAAGACCCTGAAACTGAGCTGCAGCATGGTTGCCAAGACCATACAGTGGTTTAACAGGACAGGTTCCACCCAGAACAGGCCTTGCCATGGTCGACCAAAGAAGTTGAGTGCACATGCTCAGTATCATATCCAGAGGTTGTCATTGGGAAATAGACTTATGAGTGCCGCCAGCAATTTTGCAGAGGTTGAAGGGGTGGGGGGGGGTCAGCCTGTCAGTGCTCAGACCATACACTGCACACTGCATCAAATTGGTCTGCATGGCTTTCATCCCAGGAAGACGCCTCTTCTAAAGATGATGAACAGGAAAGACTGCAAACAGTTTGCTGCAGACAAGCAGACTAAGGACATGGATTACTGGAACCATGTCCTGTGGTCTGATCAGACCAAGATAAACTTATTTGGTTCAGATGGTGTCAAGCGTGTGTGGCGGCAACCAGGTGAGGAGTAAAAAAACACGTGTGTCTTGCCTACAGTCAAGCATGGTGGTGGGAGTGTCATGGTCTTGGGCTGCATGAGTGCTGCAGGCACTGGGGAGCTACAGTTCATTGAGGGAACCATGAATGCCAACATGTACTGTGACATACTGAAGCAGAGCACGATCCCCTCCCTTCAGAGACTTGGCCACAGGGCAGTATTTCAACATGATAACGACCCCAAACACACCTCCAAGACGACCACTGCCTTGCTAAAGAAGCCGAGGGTACAGGTGATGGACTGGTATCCTCAAACAGAAGGTGGAGGAGTGCAAGGTCTCTAACATCCAGCAGCTCTGTGATATCATCATGGAGGAGTTGAAGAGGAGTCCAGTGACAAGCTGTGAAGCTTTGGTGAACTCCATGCCCAAGAGGGTTAATGCAGTACTGGAAAATAATGGTGGCCACACAAAATATTGACACTTTGGACCCAATTTGGCCATTATCACTGTCATGGTTATGCAATAGATTTTGTCTGTCAGCCTACCTGTCTCCATGTGTTCATCTCTAGAGACCAGCCGACTCTCACCTGACTGCTTTTATAATCCCTCCTCTAGCATGGCTCCACCCCAGCTCCTATCAGCGAACTCTATATTAACCTGTGCACTGCAGGCCAACCCTGCTGATCAACCTTTGTGTTTGGCTTCCTGTTTCCTGCTTGCCATGTGCTCTATGTTTGTTTCTGTTACCGACCTTGGCGTGTTCTCAACTATTCTTGTCTGCTTCTGACCCTGAACTTTTGACATGTCCCCGACTATCCCTGTTTGCTTGTGACCCTGAACCATTGGAGTGAACTCCGTTGTCCTTGTCTGCTTGTGGCCCTGACCTTGGCTTATTCCCTTACTATCCCTATCCTCCTGTTGCCTACTGTGAGCTTGGGGACCCAGGGGGTCGTGACCTGGAGCCAGTTGCAGCCCGGTCCATCCTCACCACTAGAGGCTCTGGTGATCACCTGCTGGCTCTTATGCTGCGTACACACAACCGGACTTTTTGACAGCAAAGGTCTGTTTGTGCTTTTTAAGGACATTTTCCCGCACAGTATTTATTAAGTAATTTTTAATGAAGATATTTTTAAGATACAAAATCAATCTATATGACACAGTCTATACATGTGAAACATATTCACGGAGACAAGTGATCATAAAAAATAGTCACATTTATTGGTTGACAAAAGACAAATATTTACATGAAATTAAAATACAGATTGCATTACTTGATCATTTTGACAATTAATGGAAACACCCACAAAATGGGCGTAGTAGTACCTTGGACTTAATTATCACCATTATCACTTCTCGGTAGAATCAATAACCTTATAATAATTGACAATTAAACAGAATGTCTGTATTTCACATGTCCAACCGTTACTATACTGCAGGTAAGTAAGTGGTTAACAATGTGAAATAAATTAGACATTTGTTTGTCAATAAAATTGGCATCTATGCAAAAAGAAATGTATAATGAAAAATTAAATTTAGAGAAAAATCGAAAAGGCGGTTATTGATTCGGGAGAACGATTCAATCAATAATAGAATATTCAAAAACATCAATATTTAAAAGAACATAGAAGATATAATAAAAATATTTACCCATTTCCAATATGGTTATTAGTGTGGATTGTTGGTTACCAGGAATTTTAAGATGGCTGCCGTGGCTTTCAACATAGATTATCTTACAGAGGAATCACTTTGTGTGACCTCCGAGTTCCAAGGAGCAGGGATCTTTGTGAATGTAAAAATATGTATTCATGCATGGTGCATGAGTATCAGTTTGTCTAGGAGTCTTCCAGTGTCCCTTCTCAGGGGGGGGGGTCCCTAAGTTTCCCCCTGAGCTCCCTTCTTTGACCATCTTTTTCGTTTCTTAAATATCCTCTCAAACAAAAAGATCATAAAATTATACTAAGTTCTGCCCAGAGGGTATGTGTCCCTTTCCTATTGGCAGGCAGACTTAATGATCACCTTTCCCAGTAGTCTAAATGTTTTTAAGGTAATTGCACCTTCAACCACCAGGTGTCTCACATGTGTTTTGTGGTTTATCTCTATAAGTGATATATTTAATTTTATATTGTGTATTTTTTTGTACCTTAGTGAAAATAATCTCTCAAACTGGGAATTCTACTAACCACATACTATCAAATACGCTTAGCATAATTATTGATTAATCACTTGCATAAAATGGTGATATATATGCATATCAATGTATATCTATTAATCTTTAGTCCATTTATAAAGGACACAGGTTAGATATATATCAAACAATATCACTTACAATTATTATCTATATGGATACATGTATAATTCGGGTATCCAATCAATATTTGTTTATCTAAACATAGGTTAAATTCTTATACAGTTATAATAATGAGTATATATTTTTCATAATACTAATTCGTTGCTAAAACACTTCTACTTATGAACATACTTTTATATATAATTTCTTTATGACAAAGTTCTTTAGATCATTAGATACTAAAATTATAATATCTCTTTGGTGACCTACACATATCACATATAGTTTGAATTACTTGAAGTACTTTTGAAATATGTCTGACTTGTATATCCCTCTCACACCATGTTTTGAGATGAACTTTGGAGCAGTCCAATAAATGTTTAGATCTTAGCTGTGTCCTTCAAGTCTCTACAATTCACACAATAGGTTTTGTTGATCTCTCACTTTCTGAGACAATGGGATATTTGTTCTGGTCATTCAGGTTTAATGACTGTTAGTCACAGGTACATCCTAAGTATGGCCCAAACCTTGCCATATATATTTTCACGGCCTTCCTTGTCCATTCAAGGAGATAGATAAGAGTTTTTCTGGTGTCTGTGACAAAACATCCTTTTGTTCAGGCAACATCTTGTCTCAATACAGGCTTGTAAAACTTACAAGAATAACTAATCCCCTGAACATTTGGAAAAACATGTGAGATCGTGTATTTTGCTTTGAAGTTCTCCAAGAGGGTCACAGTTCAATAATATCAACATTATAGTTCATCCACTTTTTTTTTTTTTTAGGCCTACTGAAATCTCTTATCTCTGCCAGTGAATATTAAATGTATTTCTTCATGAATTCACAACAGGTCCAACGGAACAAGTCCGTCGGACAATTCGATCGTGTGTGGGCTCCATCGGACCTTTGCTTGCCAAAAATCCAGCGGAATTTAGAAATAGAACATGTTTTACATTTTTCCACCGGAACTCCGCCGGACCGAGAAATCCGTTCGTGTGTAAGCTAGTCCGATGGACAAGAACCGATGCTAGGGCAGCTATTGTCTACTGGCTATGAACTTCCTTATTCTAGTCCGGTTGTACGTCATCACGTTTGAATCCGTCGGACTTTGGTGTGATTGTGTGTGGCCAAGTCCGTTCATTCGGAACGTCTGTCGGACCTAGTCCCTCGAAAAGTCCGGTCGTGTGTACGCGGCATTAGACTCGGTGCCCTAGGGAATCTTATGCTCTAACCTCGGTGGGATTTGTCTTGGTGTTCCAGCAGCCCTGCCTTACTTACCACCTTGACTCCCATCCGCAGCAGTCAGCCGTAGGGTCCACTACCTGATCCCAATGGTGAGCATCTGTCACCTACCTCAAGGTGACCTGACATTCACTTAGGGGTGTACTCGCTTTTGTTGCCAGCGGTTTAGACATTAATGGCTGCGTGTTCAGTTATTTTGAGGGGACAGTAAATTTACACTGTTTTATACAAGCAGTACACTCACTCCTTTACATTGTAGCAAAGTGCAATTTCTTCAGTGTTGTCAAATGAAAAGATAAAATATTTCCAAAAATGTGAGGGGTATCCTCACTTTTGTGAGCTAGTGTATATATATATAGTGTATATATATATATATATATATATATATATATATACTGTGTATATATATATATATATATATATATATATATATATATATATATATATATATATATATATATATACACACACACCCGCACATAAACTCACATTTGGGGGAGGGAGGGGTAAGGGGGCATTTAATTAAAGCATGCATGTTTAAAAAACATACATACATGAAGAACATGGTTGGCATTATATGACCAGCGGAAATGCACACAGACTTTCCTGGCCTGCCTCAGGACATCCTGTAAGCCCGGGTACCTTCCCAAGAACCGCTGCACCACCAAGTTAAGGACGTGAGTCAAGCAGGGCAGTTGTCCCAGTCGGAGGGCGGAGAGGAGGTTGGTGCCATTGTCGCAAACCACCATTCCTGGCTTAAGCTGGCATGGTGTCAACCACCTCTCAGCCTGCCCCTGCAGAACTGACAGAATCTCTGCCCCAGTGTGGCTCCTGTCACCCCAAGCAAACCAGCGCAAGCACCGCATGGCATCTTTTTGCCTGCGTACTTGCTTAGCCCCTTGAAACGCCTATGGAGCACCGCTGGTTCCGAGGACAAAGCACAGGAAGAGGCCATGGAGGACGAAGAAGAGGAGGATGTGGAGGAGAGAGGTGTGTCAGAATCCCCAGTAGTATCATTTTGGAGGCGTGGTGGCGGAACAACCTCCAACACTATTGCACCTTGTCCTACATCCTTTCCAGCTGCCAGCATAGTCACCCAATGCACCGTGAAAGATAGGTAATGTCCCTGTCCATGCCTGCTGGACAATGAGTCAGCGGTAATATGCACCTTACCGCTGACCTCCCTGTCCAGCGAGGCCAAGACATTGCCTTCCACATGCTGGTAGAGAGCTGGAATCACCTTCCGTGCAAAAAAGTGGCATTTGGGAACCTGCAACTGAGGAACCGCACATTCCACAAACTCATGTAAGGGGGAAGAGTCTATCAACTGAAAAGGCGGCAGTTGAAGTGCTAGCAATTTAGCCAAGCTAGCATTCAACAGCTGGGCATGTGGATGTCTGGGAGTGAACTTATTTCGGCGGTGCAGCAGCTGGGGCAGGGAAATTTGCCTGGTACAATCAGACGTCAGTGTATTGCTAGCAGATTGCCCACAAGTACTTGACTGCGACACACCTAATTATACACCTTCATTCCTCTCAGTGCAGGATTCAGGACTGAAGGTATAGTGGGGTTGGAGATCCCAGCTGATGAGGAGCAAGGAGAGATCCGCTTTGTTCTTTGGTGTGGGTCTTTTAGGTGCGCTTGCCAACAAACTGCATGGAAGGTCGACATATGTCTGGTCAAGCATGTGGTGCCCAAGTGGCTGATGTTTTGGACACGCGAGATACGCTTGAGACATATGTTGCAAATAGCAGTGGTGCGATCTGATGCACTCATCTCAAAAAAGGCCCACACCAAAGAACTTTTGGAATAACGCACAGAAGCAGCGCCCTGCACATGCGGAGCTCTGCAGTGTGATGCAGTTGGTGTGCTGCCCTTAAGCTGGCCCCTAACGGGCATCCTGTTTCTTTGGAGATGTGTCTCTTCCTTCTCCTCCTCCTCCTCTCTCCTATCAGGCACCCACGTGGAGTCAGTGACCTCATCATCCCCTCCCTCCTCATCACTGGAGCAAACCTGGCAGTATGCTGCAGCTGGGGGAACATGACTGCCAGATTGCTGTCCTTCTTGGGCACCCTCTCTCTCTAGGTTCACGTTACTGCCTTCCTCTAGCTGGGTATCATCATCAGAGCCTTCAAAACGCTGGGCATCCTCATGGAGCATGTACCCAACACTGTGCTCAAACAGTTCAAGGGACTCCTCAGGAGGAAGACATGGTGGGCCTAGGGAAGGAGTGACTGATGCCCTTGAGCCGAGGGAAGAGGCCACATTGGCAGCTGCTTTGCCAGTACCCTGAGCCTGGGTGAGAGAGGAGGAGGAGGATGAGGACAGCTTGGTCATCCACTCTACCAAGTCTTCAGCATGTGGCGGCTCAACCAGGCCGGCTGCCGAAAAAAAGGACAAGCATGTTCCATGGTTACGTGCTGATGAGGATGCGCCATGTTCACGACCAGCACTGTTGCTTCTAGACACAGAGCCTGCTTGCCCTCTTTTATTGGCTCGTAACTGTCTGCCTCTCCTTGTTGGCCTTCCAGAAATACTAATTGCCTGCAGAGAGATGTAGCTGCACAAAGCTGGGACGTATATACTGTACTGATATACTGCAGCTAGCAGAATCAACTGCCTGCCTGTAGTATTATTAGTATGAGAATACCAGCAATCTATCTGTCTCCGCCTCCGCAACACACTACAGAAGGCTGCAAGACAGGCGGCCTTATATAGTGTGGGGCATGTACTAAACCCCCTGGGAATATAAACCCCACGTGGGGAATATTCTTATTTATATACGAATAAAAATGTGGCACATTCTAAAATCTTATGTGCATATGGCACTTAATTAGTAAACAATGTACAAAGAAAATGTTTCTCATAAACTCTCATAAATAGTATCAATCCTAGAAATCTTCACATTTCCCCACGTGTATACCACATTTCACCATGTGTATTATGCCCCATACACACGGTCAGAAATTCAGACGGAAAAAGTCAAATCGGATTATGTTGTCGGAAAATCCGATCGCGTGTGGGCTCTATCAGACTTTTTCCGTCGGAATTTCCGAAATGAATTTTTCCTATCGTGTGTAGAGAATTCCGACATACAAAGTTCAACACATGCTCAGAAAAAAATTTGGAGATGAAAGCTATTGGCTACTGGCCTCAATGTAGTCCCATTGTACGTTTTCTACGTTGCCTCATTCCGAACAATCGGATTTTCCGACAACTTTGTGCGACCGTATGTATGCAACACAAGTTTCGGCCAAAATCTGTGGCTGGACTGTCCTACTGTGTGTATGGGGCATTAGACTTCTTATCCCATATATACTTCAAACTTGTGCTCTGTGACACCCACCACCATTGTGCTTAAGCCCTCACCTCTATGTATGGACTTGCAAAGATTCAGGTCACAATGAGCCTTCCCCTTTGGAGTATCATCCAAATTGAAATTCAGATGTTATTGTGATTGGTTTTCTTCCTCATGCACAAAATTGTGGCAACATTTAAACTCCCAACAACAAAAAGATGTGAGGCACAAGTTTTAAGTATATATTGGATAAGAAATCTGGTGGTATATACATGGTGAAATGTGAAGATTTTGAAGTGTGATACTATTTATGAGAGACATTTTGGTTGTATATTATTTACCTGCTAAGGGATGTATGCAGGTTATATTTTTTCACAGTATCTTGTTTATTTTATGGCGCAACATTTGTAAATGTATATACATGTACCACTAAGGCCTCATGCACAGTGCATGATATAAAAAACGCCAGAATTGTTACAAAAAATATACACAGGGAAGGAGGTGACAAACCTCCAGGGACTTTTAATGGTATCAAATACAGATTAGTTTATGAGAACCAGTAATGATCAAAAAACAGACCATGGGTAAAAATAAAATCTATACATTTATTAACAACTACATAATGTTCAAATGATCTAAAAACACAATGAATGTGAATACATCCAGCAGACAGCAAAATTTACAACAATTCAATCAATTTGAGTCAGGATAACTTTTACCACACTCGACATGTTTCACTCAAATCGAGTTTCATCAGGAGCTTTTTGTGGTACAAATTGCTTGTAATGCTGTATTGGATGATAAATGCAAAGAAAAGGGGAAAAGACATTTAATAAATATAGTTGAAACATAACAAAAAAAATGTTACAAAAACATATGATCAGGTATTCTGGGTCAAGCATAGATGTATAAAATATAATAATAAAGGAGCATTAATAGCATATGGTCAAAGATATGGGAAATGCCGATCTCACCTGCAATGTGTGAAAAAAGATCGCAAATTGAAAGCTGAAAAGAAAGGACAAAGGAGCCTCAAAATATGTGGGAGCGCCAGGATATTAAATGCTTGCAGAGAGACCTTCCAAAGTTGAGGTCTGAAGTTTCACATAAGGAAAAAAAAAATTATATAATATTTTTAATTAGAATATAAATTGTCAGTGTCACAACAATTGCGACCACTCAAAGAATAACACCAAAACGACAGCATAGGGATTGTTTGTTATTTAAAATTACCTGTAGAATCAATGGGACAGTGAAAAGGGCCCCAAGGGCCAATCTGTATCTTACAGACTTTGCTACTAAATGTAAATAATTTTGCATTGGGATAAACAGTGGTATGTCGCCAATCTATAATAATGAAAAAAAAATTACAATACAACAATTATTTTTGAATTTCCAATGCTATATTATACTGCGGAGTTGCAATCAATACTGCCAAAATAAAACTAGACTTCTTACCCTGGTGAAGTATACACCGAGACATCCACATTGGCTGTCTGTCGCAGAGGGTATGAGGCACAGGGAAGCTGCCTTAAAAAGGATCTCTCAGAGCTCGGCGGCGTCTGACGTCGCCGCCGAGTCGCAGGCGGAAATTACTATATGTATATTTTACAGCCAGTATTGTTAGTTGTAGAAAACTGTAGCTGTAGAAAGTGTTTTGCAGCATTTTTGCAGTAGTGCTTTTCAATGCTTTTTTTTTCCATAAAACTATACTCCTACAAAAGCTTATGGCTCAAAAACACTGATAAACACTGAATAGCCATGCTGTTTAGTGTTTTTAACCTTTTTCGGACCACCACACGCCAATGTACGTCCTAACTTTGAGGACAGATATCGTTGTTATGGCAGCAGATAGCTGCCATAACCCCAGAATTCCCGTATTCGGTCCAGTACAAGATAAAAGTGGTCTCTGTGGCGGATTCGCCACAAGATCACTTTTATCAGCAGTGGGAGATGGACCTCCCGCCATGATCCAGTGCCTCCTGCCATTTACCAAAGCCGCCTGCAGCGGCAGAGGCAATCGGATCCTTCGCATGGCTGTGCATGTAGATGAGTGAAGGGAAGATGGCCCCCACCCGTCTCCATGACACTGCAGGGCGAAAGCGATGTCAAAACGTCACTTCCGCCCATAGCTCTAAAAGGGAAAAATGTAAATGACAATTTAATTATTTATTTATTTATTTATTGCATTTGAGTGTAAATATGAAATCCGAGGTCTTTTTGACCCCTGATCTCATATTTAAGAGGTCCTGTCATGCTTTTTTTCTATTACAAGGGATGTTTACATTCCTTGTAATGGGAATAAAAGTGACAACATTTAAAAAAAAAAAGTGTAAATAAAAAAAAAAGTCAAATAAATAAGAAAAAAAAACATTTTAAAATGCACCCCGTCCCACCAAGCTCGCATGCAGAAGTGAACGCATACGTGAGTAGTGCCCGTATATGAAAACGGTGTTCAAACCACACATGTGAGATATTGCCACGATCAGTAGTGCGAGAGCAATAATTCTATCCCTAGATCTCCTCTGTAATGCGAAACATGCAACCTGTAGACTTTTTTTAAATGTCGCCTATGGAGATTTTTAAGGGTAAAAATTTGTCGCCATTCTAAGAGCGGGCACAATTTTGAAGCATGACATGTCGTGTATCAATTTACTCGGTTTAACGTTATCTTTCACAATATTTTAAAAAAATTGGGCTAACTTTACTGTTGTATTATTTTTCAATTAAAAAAAGTTTATTTAAAAAAAATTAAAAAAGTTTGCTTTTAAGACCGCTGTGCAAATACTGTGTGACAGAAAGTATTGCAACAACTGCCATTTTATTCTCTAGGGTGTTAGAAAAAAAATGTATAACGTTTGGGGGTTCTAAGTAATTTTCAAGCAAAAAAAATGTTTTTAACTTGTAAACAACAAATCTATAAAAGAGGCCCGGTCCTTAAGTGGTTAAGATTCTATCAGAGTTGAAAAATGCCTCTTAAAACCCACTAGTTCTGTTTTTTTTTACAGCCAGAAAACTTCCCTGCCAAAAGACGCTGATAACAGCCTATGTGTACATGGACACATAGAATAACATTCTGGGTAAGTTTACTGGCTGCAAAAAAAAAGGCCTGGAGCCAAAAACAGCAGCTGTAAAAATGTCCATTGTGCATGAGGCCTTCCTGTTAACTAAAAATGTGTGTTTTTCTTTCAGGGGAAACAGAACCCAAATACAGAATTTCATGAGGAAAACCTAATAGGATCAGTACTTGACTTGTTCTTTGCTGGTACAGAGACTACAAGCAATACCCTTAGATATGCTTTCATAATAATGATTAAATCCCCAGAGGCACAAGGTATTATTTTTGCTCCTTATGAATTATTTGTTACTCCAAATCCATCTTTGCCACTGTTTTCCACATAATAGCCTTGTTAAAAGAATTGTTCTTTATACTAAAAAGGATGAAATAAAAGTTATCTTATAGTAGAAACAAAAGTCATGTCATCACTAGGTCCTCACCTGACCTGATGACATAGCAATGGGTTGTGATGTGGCCAAACAAGGACTTGCTGATTAGGTAGATTGTCTTTGTTGGGTGTGCTGAGCCTGAGCCTCTGTCTTTATTATTTTCTCTTGTTCATATGCCCAGTATGGTTTGTGTTCCATTCCTGGATCCTGATTTCTTTGCTTGACTGGGTTTGCATGTATAGGTAAAATCAGCTTGGAAAGGTAAATGGCTATTACCGGATTTGTAGCTAAGGGCCATGTCTGTCTTCTACTCTGTCCTTACTCTTGTATCTCCATTCAGTCTTTGTCTTGTCTCTGGCTGACTTTTTATTGTTTAATCCCGGACTTGTCTGACTATTCAATAAAGTGCCAAACTTCAGTTCTCCCACGAATCTCACATCACGTTTCTGTCATCTGTCTTCCTTGCTGCGGTTTTGTTTTCTGATAGATTCCATGAATGGTATGACTCCACAGGTTCATTTATACATGGCTCAAGTCTGCTAGCTAGACTTGTGCACAACGGAAAATTTTGTTTAGTTTCGGTTCGTTGTCATTCGTAAAATACATAATTTTGTTCTGTTATATTCGTTATGTTACGTTAATACATTTTCAGATAATTCGTTATTATTCGTAGAGTGTCAAATTCATTTGTTCGTATTCGTTGAAATTTGCTATTTATGAATGTATAGACATTTGTGATAATGATTCGTAGTTTGGAAAGTTGTTTGTTTATTGAATCTTTTAACACACACAATGACAACGTCTCTTCTCCTCGGCTCAAATACAATACAACACCCTTCTAACTCAATTCTCAAGAATGCACTTTGCCAGTAATCCATCCTCACAAAATTAATTAGCTGATTGGACTATAATGCCGCGTACACACGAGCGGACTTTTCAACATCCAAAGTCCGATGGACTGAGTCCGTCAGACTATTCGATCGTGTGTGGGCTGCAACGGACTTTTGATTCACCAAAGTCTGACGGACTTTAGAATATGGAACATGCTTCAAATTTTCCCGACGGAACTCCGCCGGACCCGGTCCCCTTCGAAAAATTCGCTCGTGTGTATGCTACTCCGACGGACTAAAACCGACGCTAGGGCAGCTATTGGCTACTGGCTATGAACTTCCTTATTCGAAATCCAGTCGTACGTCATCACGTTCGACTCCGTCGGAGTTTGGTGTGATGGTGTGTGTCCAAGTCCGTTCGGTCGAAAAGTCCGCCAGAACTCCGCCAGAACTCCGTCGGAACTCCGGCGGAACTCCTTTGGAAGTCTGTCGGACATAAGTCCTCTCGTGTGTACGCGGCATAAGATTTACTTTGAGCTGACCTTTTGTTTCATTAGATCTTTAAAGAATTACCCAATCATGTCGAATTCATTCGAATTCATTCGTTATATTTCTTTCGTATTCGTTGTTATTCGTTATTTTTTTATTTGAATAACAATGCATCCGAATGTCCGAAAGATGCAAAATTTGGCTGAATTTCGATTCGTTACGAAACGAATTGCACAAGCCTACTGCTAGCATGCATTCCTCCATTTAAACTGTGGTAGGTGAACATTTTTACACTTACAAATCATTACACATTGGTTGGTTATTATTATTTATTTTTTTATGACAAATAATTCTTTTTTTTTTTTTTTTTAAACAATAAAGTTTTATTGAACAAATGCAGAATCACAATCACAAAATCAGAGTACAATTGTGTAATTACCCATCACTTTTCGTAAATCAAAAAACAATGACACTTAAGTTTAAGCAAAAGGCAGTTTAGTTAGTGTAGATAGCTCAAACTGAAAACTGCTATATATTGATTAACAAACCTTGATAAGGCCACATTTGAGCCAGCTTATAAATACAACAAACATTATACAAATTTGTTTGGGGATTGGTAAAGGATCGGGAGGGGGAGAGATTAGTATAGATGGGGTACATAAGAGGTAGGTAGAAGAGAGGTAGGAAGTCATTAAAGTATAGTGAAGAATATAGACAAGAGTTCACTGCACCTAAGGAATATGACAAATAATTCTAATAATTTAATCATTTTTATGATTTTTATACAACCGACAGAAAAGGTTCAGAGGGAGATTGACACAGTGGTTGGACAAAACCGCCTTCCTTCTGTGGAAGACAGAAGCAAGATGCCTTATATAGATGCTGTTATACACGAGATCCAGAGATTTGATGATATTTTGCCTACAGGATTATTACATGCTACTAGCAAAGACACCACCTTTGGAGGATACCACATTCCCAAGGTTAAGGGAGAAGTGTATGGGACTAACACCCATAAAAGAACATAATGCAATGTGCACTGATGTACATAGTGAGCAATCAGCTTTCAACAACATTATGTAAAGAAGGGCTAGCTCATTAGTTGTGTTTGCTTAGTGTTCTTTGGCAAAGGTTAAAGAGTCTGTTTGTACTTTTTTTAAATCAGATAATACACAAATGGACTCTTGGCAGCAGGCCCTGGTATGGGATAAGATATCACAGGCTTTAAATGGCAAGAATTAAAAAAAAAAAAAAAAAAAAAAGGAAAGCAAGCTTTTATTTATTACGTTGTTTAATTTTTTTCTTACTTGAAGTGGATCTTTGCTCCCCCTTTTAATGAAAGGAAACTTACCTGTCCAGGGATCTTGCACTAGCCTCACTCGGGCCAGTTCTTTGCCAGTATTTTGGCTGCCCAGTGTCTCCATGTCTAGTGTGGGAAGTTGGCTGTAATTTCTTGCTGATTTCACAGCCAGCTTCCAATGTGAATGGACCTGCAGCCTCCTGGGACCTGTGACCCAGAAGGCTGCAGGCAAATTGGGGGGGGGGGGGGGGGGGGGGACTTCCGCTTGCATTGCCTATCAAAGCTAGGTACCCTCTACTCCTAAAAAAACATACATTTATACAGTACTGTGCAAAAGTTTGAGGCAAGTTTGGAAAAAAAAAGCTGTAAATTAAGAATGCTTTCAGAAATAGAAGTGTTTTTGTTTTTTTTTACCAATGAACAAAATGTAAAGTAAATGAATAGATGACAAATGCAAATCAAATCAATATTTGGTGTGACCGCCCTTTGCCTTAATTCTTCTAGGTACACTTACACACAGTTTTTTAGGGAACTTGGCATTTCATACAGACTCGATAATGTTGAGACCAGTGCTCTGTGGAGGACAAACAATCACGTCTAGAGCTCCTTGTTGTTCTTTACACTGAAGATAGTTCTTAATGATATTGGCTGCAGTGGCGGCTGGTGAAGTTTTAGGACGGGGGGTGCCAGACCCCTCTCTTCCTTTTTGACCGCTCCCACTTCTCATAACCCCCACCCCTTATAGAATCCACCCACCCCATCCCCTGTATTCCACTGGCTTCCACCTATAGTGTCAGGAGTATACAGCTCAGCATCACAGGACAGAAAATATAGCCCCAGCAATTACAGGGCAGAGTATATAGTTTAGCGTCACAGGACATAGTAAATAGCTCAGCATCAGAGAACAGGGTATATAGCTCAACATCACAGGACAGAGTATATAGCTCTGCCTCACAAATCATGGTATATAGTGCTGCCTCGCAAATCATGGTATATAGCACAGCTGCACAGATCATGGTCTAAAGTGCAGCCTTTATCTCAATCAATACTGTCATAATTGTATCCTTAAGTATTGCTATATTTTATGATACTGCAACTATCCCTCACACAAAGTAAAACGTCTCACAGCTACACTAACATACTCCTGTAGAATTAGGTTGTGCTATTATCTCTAAACCGATGTGAACCTGCTATCCCAACAATCACTCTGATTTGTTTAAGATATTGCAACTATTTTACATCTACATTTATCTTACATCTTAATGTAAACATTCTCACACCCTTAACAGTGCAGAATGCAGACACATTGCTTACCAAAATAGCTCGGCTCGAGCTGTGTGTTCCACGGAGATGCTGATGTCACGTCCGGTTTATCACTAGTACAAGGAAAGTCAGAACAGGTATATTTTTTAAGTGTAGCTCCAGCCAAAAATTCTATTTTTAAGCTTTTGGATAGCATAGAGAAGGGTTATCACCCCTATAACACTTGTTTTGCTGTCTGTGCCCATGTGCAAAAGATTTCCCCTCATATTCTGTCCCAATGACAATTGAATTTTTAACATTTTGGGTTGTTAGGAAAACATGGACTGGTGATAAAGCATCAGTGCAGACACCTTTTGTCATGGTTATGCAGTGATCTTCCTGTGTTTGCTTACCTTCCCTCATGTCTTCAGACTAAGAAGCCAGCTACTTCCACCTGGTGGTTTTTATAACCTCTCCTCTAAGCATGGCTCCACCCCAGGCCCTATCAGGGAGCCTATATAAACCTGTGCACTGCAGGGCTCAGTGCTGATCAACCATTGTGTATTCCTTTGTGTATTAGCTTCCTGTTTCCTGTCGTGTGCTCTGCTACTGATTTCCGTTACCGACCTTGGCGTGTTCTGACCATCCCTGCTTGCCTGTGACCCTTACCTATTGGCGTGTACCCGACTATTCTGTTCTGCTTGTGGCCCCGACTTTGGCTTTGTCCCTCACCATCCCTATCCTCCTGTTTCCTACTGTGGGCGTGAGCTGGGGGACCCTGGGGGTCGCGACCTGGAGCCAGTTGCAGCCAAGACCATCTTCACCACCCGAAGCTCTGGTGAACACCAGCTGACTCTTAGACTCCGCGCCCCAGGGAATCTCACGCTCTATCCCCAGTGGGATCTGTCCCCGTCTGCAGCAGTCAGCCGTAGGGTCCACGACCTTGCGGTGCACTCCGCATTCCTACGGTGTGCACCTGTCACCTCGCCTCAAGGTGACCTGACAGTTTGATCAGCCATGGACCCGGCTGACGTGCCGCTTCCTGCAGATGATCCATTGCAGAGCTTAGTTCGGCGACTTGAGACCCAAGAATCGCATCAGACCCAGGTGATGCAATTCCTTCAGGATTTGGCATCCCGTTTTGAACAGGTTCAGGCCTCATTAGGACCCCCAGTTCAACAACCTCAACCACTATCTGCGACTGCACCTATCGCACCAGTCGCATCCACGCATTCATTAGTACTGCCAGCTCCGTCCCGTTTCTCTGGGGACTCCAAGGCCTGCAGGGGCTTCCTCAGCCAATGCACAATTCATTTTGAACTTCAGCCCCAAAACTTCCTGTCCGATCGGGCAAAAGTCGCATATATCATATCCCTCCTGTCCGGCGAGGCGTTAGCCTGGGCCGCTCCTCTATGGGAACTGAATGATCCAGTGGTTTCTAGCCTGTCTGATTTCTTGAAACTTTTTCGGAATATCTTCGAGGAACCAGGTCGTGTCTCCTCAGCGGCTAGCGCTCTTTTACGTCTCCGTCAAGAGGCCGCTTCTGTGGGACAGTATGCGCTTCAGTTCCGTATCCTCTCAGCTGAATTGAGCTGGAATAATGAGGCCCTAGTTGCAACCTTTTTACATGGCCTCTCTAATAGAGTGAAGGATGAATTAGCAGTTAGATCCCTTCCTGCTGATCTGGACAGTGTCATCACCTTGTGTAACCAGATCGATATTCGCTTTCAGGAGAGGGCCCTGGAAAAAAGACGCCAGCACTCCCCGTTCTTTAGGCATCCTGAGTCCCCAGTCCCTTCTCCTCGATTCGAGGAGCACCCCCTGCCTACCGAGGAACCTATGCAGTTGGGCTGGACTAAGTTATCTCCCGAAGAACGCTCTAGGCGCAGAACTCTGGGCCTATGCCTCTATTGTGGGGCCAAAGGTCATTTCCATGACACTTGTTCTCTTCGTCCTGAAAAACGCTCAGGGCTAATACATCTGGAAGGTGGAGTATTAGACCCTGAAATATCACCTTCACCTTCTCGTCTTCTCCTTTCTGTGTTGCTTCATGTCAGTGCTTTCTCTCGTTCGGTCTCAGCACATCTTGATTCCGGAGCCGCTGCCAATTTCATGGATTGGGAAACTGCATCCTCCATGAGACTTACCCTTTTGCCCCTTACAACACCATTGGTGGTCTTGGCGATTGATGGCACAGTTCTCCCAGGGGGTCCTATCCGCTTCCAGACTATTCCTGTTAAGATGTCAGTAGGGACACTCCACCAGGAGTGGATATCCTTCCTTGTCTTACCTAAGGCTTCATCTCCTATCATATTAGGTCTTCCTTGGTTTCGGCTCCATTCTCCACACGTTGACTGGTCTGCTGGACGGATCCTGGCTTGGGGTTCCTCCTGTTCCTCTTCCTGCCTACTCAAGGGTACCCCAAAGGAGAGACTTCCCGTTACCACTATCCCAGTATCTTCTGCTTTTCCTGCTGTATATGGCGATCTCTGGGACGCGTCCTGCAATAGTCGGACTGGTGTACTCTCTGGGTCATGTGATACTCTGGATGAGGAGCCCACCTATGAACCTGAGTCGATCATTCGCTCCAGTTCGCATAACCATTTACCTCTGCCTGTCCCTAATCTCCCTTGGACGCACAGCCAGGCTAACTTGTCTGCAAGTTCCAGAGTCGCTATGCCTTGTGATGCGATTGAGATGGTCGCTACGTCTAACAATACTAATCAGTCGGCCTCCACACCACTTATGCCAGTCCAGCCCATGCCCTATGAGCTTCCTGCTTCTTGTTCAGGACCTTCTGTGACCCAGTCTCACCCTACTACTACTATGTCCGTTCAAACCCATTTAAGAGGCTCAATCCATCCTTTGGATAGAATACCTCATTCGGCCAAGAGGGGTTTTCAATCTTTTTCTCTGGGTTCTGTTTGTGTTTCTGCTATCCAGCTTAAATCTTGCGACATGTCACCCTCTAACCAACCTGACCTCAGGGATCCACTGACCTCTGCCCAGTTTGGTGGTCCTGTGATGGATGCCCAACTCAACTTTAAGGGTGAGGGGGTCCCTGCTCAGACTCCTGATCTTCTCATGCCCTTACCCATTCCTAAAAAGCCTTTAGTCCTCAAGTCCTCTCGTCCTCTCCCTACCTCTGCTTTGGTTTCTGAGGATAATCTAAAATACGAGGTTAGTCAAGTTTTGGATTCCCGACTCCGTAAAGGCATTCTTCAATACCTCGTACTTTGGAAAGGGTTGGGTTCTGAGGAGAGGTCTTGGATCACTGCATCTGAGGTCTTTGCTCCCTGTCTGTTAAGGAGGTTCCATCTGGAGTTTCCCTTTAAGCCTGGACCCAGGCAGGGAAGGGGGAGGCCTCGTAAGAGGGAGGGTACTGTCATGGTTATGCAGTGATCTTCCTGTGTTTGCTTACCTTCCCTCATGTCTTCAGACTAAGAAGCCAGCTACTTCCACCTGGTGGTTTTTATAACCTCTCCTCTAAGCATGGCTCCACCCCAGGCCCTATCAGGGAGCCTATATAAACCTGTGCACTGCAGGGCTCAGTGCTGATCAACCATTGTGTATTCCTTTGTGTATTAGCTTCCTGTTTCCTGTCGTGTGCTCTGCTACTGATTTCCGTTACCGACCTTGGCGTGTTCTGACCATCCCTGCTTGCCTGTGACCCTTACCTATTGGCGTGTACCCGACTATTCTGTTCTGCTTGTGGCCCCGACTTTGGCTTTGTCCCTCACCATCCCTATCCTCCTGTTTCCTACTGTGGGTGTGAGCTGGGGGACCCTGGGGGTCGCGACCTGGAGCCAGTTGCAGCCAAGACCATCTTCACCACCCGGAGCTCTGGGGAACACCAGCTGGCTCTTAGACTCCGCGCCCCAGGGAATCTCACGCTCTATCCCCAGTGGGATCTGTCCCCGTCTGCAGCAGTCAGCCGTAGGGTCCACGACCTTGCGGTGCACTCCGCATTCCTACGGTGTGCACCTGTAACCTCGCCTCAAGGTGACCTGACACCTTTTCCCCATATTAACTCTTACAGGACTGAATTTCCTTTCCTAGGGGTAGATTTCCTCTCATTTCCTGTTGTCTCCCTCTGTTTGTAAGTAGGAGTCATTTGTAAATCAGATGTTTTTGTACTTGTAATCTTATTTGTTATAGTAGATGCCATTTCATTATTTAATGTCATAGTTTTATATGATACCCCATTTGTAGTTCCTCGTAGCTAGAGTATCAAAGGCTGCCAAGGACTGATTTGCAGAGCAACAAAACTTTAAAGAATTCTAAGGAAAAAAAACAATACAATAATATTTAGTTCCTATTTTCATTTCAGAACACAGTGGTCCTTCCTATACTAACATCTGTCTTGAAAGACCCTAATTGTTTCAAGAACCCAACTCAATTTGACCCAGGGCACTTTCTTAATGAGAATGGGACCTTTAAGAAGAATGATGCCTTCATGCCATTTTCTGCAGGTACCAGAGAACTACTGTATATAATGATTAACACAGGAATCCACTCTATTGATACCAAATACTGCCAAAGACCCATACATAGTATAACCTTCCCATTATAGAATGGTATTCAATGGTTGATGCTTAAAGTGGTTGTAAACCCTTACAAACCACTTTGACCTACAGGTAAGCCTAGATTAAGGCTTACCTGTAGATCCAAGAAATATCTCCTAAACCTATACAGTGTAGGAGATATTTACAAAAAGACAGGCACCGCTGTCTACGGCGCATGCGCCGTAGACAGCGGCGTGCACTGAGCCGGTCACAGATCACTTCGATATGCCGCTCGTGTCGGCTCCCGTGTGCATGCGCAGGAGTGACATCATTGCGGCTCCGGCGAATCACAGCACCGGAGCAGCAAGACCTGGAAATTACTCAAGGATACATGGCAGCGGCGAAGATGAAGACGGAGGACCGCTTCGGGGGCTTCGTTCTCAGGTAAGTTATTCATAATGAGCTAGTATGCTAGTTTATCCTGAAGTTGGACGTTAAGTTACAAAATGGCATAAAATCTTAAAAAACAAAACAAAAAAGGGCAGCATCAATGGACAAGTTGGTCTTTTTTGCCACCACTCTTCTAAGTTTTTAGAATTAGACTCAAATATATAATTGGTGTCTTAAAAACAAACAAACTGATGCATAGTTGTAAAGCCTTGGCTTTCAGCATCACAAGCTTAAGCCGCGTACACACGGGCGGACTGTCTGTCCAACTTAGTCCGCCGAAACACATTTCAGCGGACAGTCCGCTCGTGTGTGGGCTTCAGCGGACTTTTTCAGCGTACAGTCTGGCGGACTAAGTCTTTCGGAATTTCCGTAATATTGTCCGTCCAACTTTGGTTTCAGCGGACAGTCCGCTTGTGAGTAGGCTAGTTGGACGGACTAAGTATGGCACATGCTCAGAAAGGATTTACACGGCGGAAGGTGGCATTGCTGTGTATTGGACGTCCTATTTCTAGTCCCGTCGTACGTGCTGTACACGTCATCGCGCAAGCTTTCAACGGACTGTTTGTTCATCGTGTGTGGTCAAGTCCGTTCATTCGAAAGTAGGACAGACTGTCCGTCGGATTGTCTGACGGACTAAGTTGGCCATACAGTCCGCCCGTGTGTACGCGGCTTTAGAATCAAATGTTCCCAAGCACTAGGTTACTAGCATACATGATTTTGCAATGCATATTGCTCTTGTAATAGTATTAAAAAGCTTTTTTTTTTGTCTTTTCTATATAGGAAATGGCATGTGTGCAGGAGAAGGTCTGGCTCGAATGGAATTTTCTTATTTTTTACTACTATATTGCAAAGATTTACTTTAAAACCTACAGTGAACAGGAAGGACCTAGAGATCCCCCCAGAACCCAAAACCAATGGTTCAAGAGCCCGGAATTATAAGATGCTTGCTGTCCCTCGGTAAAATATCCATCACGCAATGCCAAACATCGTGTCACACTGTGGCTAAAAGCTAGCAACTATAATTATACATTTTTTGGCAGTGGACTTTTTATTGTAACATATTGCAGTGGTTCTAGGTGCACCATTTTGCAAATAAAATAATTTACGAAGCAAGTGTAGACTTCAAAATCTTTATCCAATCACTGCTACAAAATTTGCCAGAATTACGTGGCCTTTGCGCAGTTTACTATGTTTCCTTCATCTACCAGCAGATGCAAATATCACCGTACATAATTATCGTCAGTTCTGTTTTGGAGCCTTTATTTTTCTGTGTATGCAAAATAACCTTGTTACAGCCCCTACTGAAGGTCCTGCTCGAAAAAAAAAAAAAATAGTAATGCTGTGTACACACAGTTGGACTTTCCGGCAGATAAAGTCAGAAGGAATCATTTCATTGGATTTTCCGATCATGTGTTAGCTTCACCGGACTTTTTTTTTTTGAAAATTCTGACAGACCTAGAAATAGAACATGCTTTAAATCTTTCCGACTAAATCAATTTCTATCGGGAAAACCGTTTGTCTAATATGCTGTTCCAACGGACCAAAAATGACGCAAGGGCAGCTATTGCCTACTGGCTATTGAACTTCCTTTTTCTAGTACCCTCATATGTTTTGTACGCCACCACGTTCTAAATGATCAGACTTTGGTGTTATCTTGTGTAGGCAAGTCCGTTTTGGCAGAACTCCGTCTGAAAAACCGTCAGAGTTTATTCTGACGGAAAAAAAGGTTGCGTGTATGCGACATTAGATGTTCCCTCCTTTTTTAAATATTGCAGAAGAACAAATCGAAAATAGTAATAAAAAGAACATTGGATTGAAGGGCAATGAAGTCACTGTGTGATGTTCTTGATTATTGGCTCTTGATTTTTTGAATGATTTTGTGAAATTTCAGGTTCTGTAATATTAAACCTGCAGGATAAATTTAAAGCGGAGGTCCACCCTAAAGTGGACCTTCCGCTCATTGGAATCCTCCCCCCCTCCGGCGCCACAATTGGCACCTTTCAGGGGGGAGGGGGGTGCAGGTACCTGTACAGTACAGGTATCTGCACCCACTTCCTGGATAGATCTCTGCGGAAAGGGGCGTAGATTACTTTCCGAAAGTCAGTCCCCCGCTGCCTGCTGGGAAACACACAGATCCCAGAGGCAGTGGGTCCATCCTCATTGCGCAGCGCGACTCGTGCATGCGCAGTAGGGAACTGGGAAATGAAGCCGAAAGGCTCCACTTCCTGATTCCCATACCCAAGATGGCTGCGGCAGCACCCGAGAGACGATCGAGAGATCGGCTCCGGGTGCCGACATCGCGGGCACGCTGGACAGGTAAGTGTCACTATTTTAAAAGTCAGCAGCTGCAGTATTTGTAGCTGCTGGCTTTAAAAAAAAAAAAACGCGCACTCCCGGCGGACTCCCGCTTTAAGGAACAAGCAAAGCATACAAACAAAGGGGAAAGATGAATAACGTCACCAGTGCAAATACCATAATGTTGACTCTCTTCCTGTACCAAGCTATGACTGTCAGAATTTTTAGTAGCCTTGTTTATGTGAAATGACATATGTAACACAATGTAAGCCTATGCTACCATCTATGGGCAACCCAGTCTATGTTGGTTTGTTTTGATGACTTACCCTGACACTGACAATCAGTCCTATACACCTGTGTTTTCTCTGTATCTTGTATCTGTTTTTCTTGTTCTCAACTGTTATTGATACAATAAAAATATTTTAAATTAAATATGTAGGGAGAAATATTTTTAATATTAGTTCACCTGTCTTAGATGACCAAGAACTAAATTTAAAGTGAACCTTTGCCCAAATCATGCACACTTAAGTAGGCTGTCCACAAGGTTTAGGAGTGTGTCTATAGGAATGTTTGACCATTCTTCCAGAAATGCATTTGTGTTGATGCTGATGTTGGGCAAGAAGGCCTGGCTCACAGTATCCACTCTAATTCATTCCAAAGGTGTTCTATCAGGTTGAGGGCAGGCCAGTCCAGGTTCTCCACTCTAAACTCGCTCATCCACACTATATTGCCAAACGTAATGGGCCACCCCTCCAGATCATTTGGTGGAGGGGGGATTATGGTGTGGGGTTGGGCTTGGCTCCTTAGTTCCAGTTAAAGGAACTCCTAAGGCGTTAACATGCCAAGACATTTTGGACAATTGTATGCTTCCAACTTTGTGGGAACAGTTTGGAGATGGCCCCTTCCTGTTCCAACATGACTGCGCACCAGTAAGGACAAAGCAAGGTCCATAAAGACATGGATGAGCGAGTTTAGGAGGATGAACTTGACTTACCTGACCTCAACTCAATAAAAGACCTTTGTGGGAATTAGAGCGGAAACTACGAGCCACACCTTCTTGTCCAACATCAGTGCCTGATCTCACAAATGCGATTCTGGAAGAATGAGCAAACATTCTCATAGACACATTCCTAAATCTTATGGACAGCCTTCCTAGAAGAGTTGAAGCTGTTATAGCTGGAAATGGTGGGTCAACACAATATAGAATCCTATGGAATAAGATGTACGATGAGTCTCCTCTCCACACCCGCCGGGCATCGTACCTATTAAATTTAATGAGGATTGGGGATTATACACTGTCCAAATTACCTAACAACTAGCTTCCTTACACTAATACTCAACAAGACAATACACAGGTACTCAACAAGACAATACACAGGTACTCAACAAGACAACACACACAACAAGACAATACACAGGCACTAAAAAAGACAATACCATAGTTGCCAACATTGTAAAAAAAATTGTAGGGACACTTTTTTGGCTGTAGGTGGAGTCTTATTATAAATAGGGGGCAGGGCATGTGTTTGTAGGTGTGGCATTGAAAAATATAAAAATGCGGTGTGTGCTGAAGAACGGGTGCAGTTTATGTGGAATAGTGGGCGTGGCTTATATGGCCGTGGTTCAGCAGGTGAGCCCTCCTTTACATCCACCTGGTGTCCCCAGAAGCGGAGCCCTCCTTTACATCTGGTGTCCCTGGTAGTGGGGCACTCCTTTACATCTGGTGTCCCTGGCAGAAGAGCCCTCCTTTACATCTGGTGTCCCTGGCAGTGGGGCACTCCTTTACATCTGGTGTCCCTGGCAGAAGAGCCCTCCTTTACATCTTGTGTCCCCCAGCAGTGGAGCCCTCCTTTACATCTGGTGTCCCTGGCAGAGGAGCCCTCCTTTACATCTGGTGTCCCCCATCAGTGGAGCCCTCCTTACAGATCTGTGTCCGCCAGTAACATAGCCCTCCTTACTTTAGTGTCCCCAGCAACTGGCAGCAGCGGAGAACTCCTTACAGAGTGATCTGTTTCACCAAGCAACAGAGCCCTCCTTACTTCAGTTTCCCTGGAAGCAGCAGTGGAGCCCTCGGCACTTGCAGAACTATGTGCACTCACAGAACTACATGCACTCTTATGCCCTGTACACACGGTCGGAAATTCCAATGGAAAAAGTCAGATCTGATTATGTTTTTGGAAAATCCGATTGTGCGTGGGCTCTATCAGAATTTTTCTGTTTCCCAAAGCACAAAGTTTGAGAGCAGGATCTAAAATATTCCGACAAACAACAAAATACGATCTCATAAATTCTGATCGTGTATAGACAATTCCGACGGATAAAGTGCCACGCATGCCCAGAATGAACTAAGAGATGAAAGCTATTGGCTACTGGCCCGTTTATAGTCCCGACGTATGTGTTGTACGTCACCTTGTTCAGAACGATCGGGTTTTCGACAACTTTGTACGAACGTTCGTATGCAACACAATTTTCGGACAAAATCCGTCAGAAAAAATTAGATGGATTTCGTGGTCGGAATGTCCGACCGAGTGTACAGGGCATTAGACCTATGTGTACTCACAATACACAAGTACACAGTACACAATACACAAGTCCTAACGTTCCACACACACTATTCTAACACTCAGGTACTCACACTACACAGGTACTATGACCCCTGTTAGAACCTTCTGTTTTAAACTCTGGTTTTTACTCACAACTTGAACAGAGCAAGCTCAAAGATGAGCAGGCTCACAATGAGTTCTAGAGAAAGTTATATAGGCCTCAAGCACCTGTGACCAATTATCCACTCCCCTTAATTAGTAGGCTGAAGGAAGCAAAGAAAAATAAAGCTGTTTAAAACGTGTCAGAAAAAGGTGTTAAAAAGAGAAAGCCCCAAAAGTAACCTAAAAATGCAACCTAGAAAATCACTAGCAGTCAAAACGCAAGACTCGTTCACTCTCCACTCAAGGTCCCCACTGTTTAGCTTCCAACCAGCAGTCTGGCCAAATGTATGCCAGTCTGTATTCTCCTTATGTTTCCTATTTGTGTGATTTATACTGAAACAAATTGACCTGTGATTGCTGTTTCCTAAATTTCCCCGTATTTCCACATCTGTGATAAGGTCTGTATTGTTGGTAATCAGTAGGTCTGGTAATGCTTTGTTTCTTGTTGGTGCGTTTACCATGTGACCCAGTCTATGTCTGGATAATTAAAATTCCCCATTATAATGACACTTCCCATTCTTGCTGCTGATCCAAAATGTGATAGGAGGTCCGCCTCCACCTCCTCCCTCTGGTTAGGGGACCTATAGCATACTCCCAGTATTACTTTCCCCTTTCTTTCCTCCCTTTGTAGCTCTACCCATAAGGATTCCACCTCCTCCCTTGCTCCCTTAGTGATGTCATCTCTCACATTCACTTGTACATCATTTTTAATATACAGGCATACCCCCATTTTTTACCCTCTCTATACCTGTGATATAGGTAATACCATTGAATGGTTGCAAGCCAATCATGAGAGCTGTTGAACCAAGTCTCTGAAATTCCTACAAAATCAAAATCCTCCTCGTACAACAGTAGCTCTAGTTCTCCCATCTTGTCAACCAGACTCCTGGCATTGGTGAACATGCCACATAGTTTAGATCGATTGCATACTATCTCCTTATTGGGTGTTCTGAGGTTGCAAATAGGACTTGTTACTATACTTACCTTGGGTTTAGGTGCTTTAGTCAACCTACCACTAATGCCCCCAATACGACCCTCTGGAATATGTTCCGTGCTGACTATCTCTACCTCTGGACCCCTCATCACCTAGTTTAAAAGCTCCTCTAACTTTTCGACCATCTACACTCCCAGCAGATCTACACCCACCTCATTTAGGTGCAGTCCATTCCTTCTATTGAGCTGGTAACTGACTGAGAAGTTGGCCCAGTTCTCCAGGAACTTGAACCCCTCCTTTCTACACCAGCTCCTCAGCCACATGTTTACTTCCCTAATCTCAGCCACTTGTTTACTTCCCTAATCTCCCTGTCTTTCTGGTGTGGCTCGAGGTACCGGCAGTATTTCTGAGAATACTACCTTGGAGGTCCTTTTCTTCAATTTAGCTCCTAAGTCCCTAAAATTGTTATTTAGGACACTCCATCTTCCTCTGACTTTGTCATTGGTGCCAACGTGCACCATGACAGCTGGGTCTTCCCCAGGCCCTCCCAGTAATCTGTCCACCAGGTCCGTGATGTGCCAAACCTGAGCGCCCGGTAGACCACATACAGTTCGGCACTTCAGGTCTTTGTGACAGGTTGCCCTCTCTGACCTTCTAAGAATTAAGTCCCCTACCACCAGAATCTGTCTTTCCTTTCCCTTGGCTTTACTCCTACCTTCTCTGGAGGAGCTACTCCCCTGGAAGCTAGGGGAGTCACTCAGCTCCAGCAGTGCTGGTTTGTGACTGGTTTCACCAATGTTACTCAACATGGTGTACTTATTGTTGGGATGTTCCAGCCCAGGACTGGCTTCCCTGGCACATTCCTCTCTATCCTTCCTGTCACCCATCTACTCTGCTTTGGTGCCTGCCTCTCATCTCCACCCGCCTCTGTGCTGGCCCCTGCTGGTACCTGCCTGGTACAGTCTCAACTCTCCTTTGGTATAGAGAGTCTTCTCAGTGTTAACAGTTGCTTCCCTAGATTCAGAACCAGAGAAAGAGATTGTGAGGGAGTTGAATGTGTAGGACTGCCAACATCCTTTAAATATAGAAAGAGAGAACATGCAACTGGTACAATAGGAGCCACCCCCTTGGACTTTAAAGACATAAATGGGAGTAATAAAGTATGTAAAAGGCAACCAAGTGCCACTTTTATTAAGTACAAAAGTTGAATTTTATCATCAAAAAACAATCACTTTAAAATATACAAAGTACACCAATGAGTTAGTTATACATATTTTCCTTCATCAAGAAAGATTTTTTTTGGGGGGGGCACTATATTTATCTGCAACATATATATAGTACATAGTATTTGTACAATGGTACATGAAAACAGGTAATTTTATATAATGAGCTGTACGATATTTTTAGGCTAAAAGGTACTTACATACAGGGTTCATTGGAATAGCATGGAAAAATTAAAAAAAAAAAAAAAA